>NC_064927.1:1864500-2486000 GCF_023897955.1 Schistocerca gregaria
GATGCAATTTCTGTGTTTCATCAACACTCTGATAGTCCACAGATTACAGAATGCCTCCAGATGTGCATCGGTAACTACTACTGGTCTTCCAGGGAACGATCAAAGCGAAGACTGTTTGAGAAGGACTCACATGGAGGAAAGTGCGCATGGTGACTGTTGTATTCAATCCCGATGCAATTTCTGTGTTTCATCAATACTCTGATAGTCCACAGATTACAGAATGCCACCAGTTGTGCATCGGAAACTGCTACTGGTCTTCCAGGGAACGATCAAAGCGTAAACTCTTTGAGACATTACTCCCATGGAGGAAAGTGCGCATGGTGACTGTTGTATTCAATCCCGATGCATTTTCAGTGTTTCATCAACACTGTGATAGTCCACAGATTACAGAATGCCTCCAGATGTGCATCGGAAACTACGACTGGTCTTCCAGGGAACGATCAAAGCGTAGACTGTTTGGGACATTACTCCCATGGAGGAAAGTGTGCATTGTGACTGTTGTATTCAATCCCGATGCAATTTCTGTGTTTCATCAACACTCTGATAGTCCACAGATTGCGGAAAGCCTCCAGATGTGCATCGGAAACTATTACTAGTCTTCCAGGGATCGACAAAGTGTAGACTGTTAGAGACATTACTCCCATGGGGAAAGTGTGCATGGTGACTGTTGTATTCAATCCCGATGCAATTTCTGTGTTTCATCAACACTCTGATAGTCCACAGATTACTGAATGCCTCCAGATGTGCAATTGAAACTACTGCTGGTCTTCCAGGGAACGATCAAAGCGTAGACTGTTTGAGACATTACTCCCATGGAGGAAAGTGCGCATGGTGACTGTTGCATTCCATCCCGAGACAGTTACTGTGATTCATCAACACTTTGAAAGTCCACAGATTACAGAAAGCCTCCAGATGTGCATCGGATACTATTACTGGTCTTATAGGGAATGATTAAATCGTAGACTGTTTGAGAATTACTCCCATGGAGGAAAGTGCGCATGGTGACTGTTGTATTCAATCCCGATGCAATTTCTATGTTTCATCAACGTTCTGATAGTCCACAGATTACAGAATGCCACCAGATGTGCATCGGAAACTACGACTGGTCTTCCTGGGAACGATCATAGCGTAAACTGTTTGAGACATTACTCCCATGGAGGAAAGTGCGCATGATGACTGTTGGGTTCAATCCCGAGGCCATTTCTGTGTTTCCATCCACACTTTGAAGGTCCACAAATTACAGAAGGAATCCAGATGTGCATCGGAAATTACTACCGATTTTCCAGGGAACGATCAAAGCGTTGACTGTTTCAGAATTACTCTCACGGAGGAAAGTGCGCATGGTGACTGTTGTATTCAATCCCGATGCATTTTCTGTGTTTCATCAACACTCTGATAGTCCACAGATTACAGAATGGCACCAGATGTGCATCGGAAACTACTACTGGTCTTCCAGGGAATGATCAAAGCGTAGACCGTTAGAGACATTACTCCCATGGAGGAAAGTGCGAATGGTGACTGATGTATTCAATCCCGATGCAATTTCTGTGTTTCATCAACACTCTGATAGTCCACAGATTACAGAATGCCTCCAGATGTGCATCGGTAACTACTACTGGTCTTCCAGGGAACGATCAAAGCGAAGACTGTTAGAGATATTATTCCCATGGAGGAAAGTGCGCATGGTGACTGTTGTATTCAATCCCTATACAATTTCTGTGTTTCAACAAAACTCTGATGGGCCACAGATTACAGAATGCCCACAGATGTACTTCGGTAGACTGTTTGAGACATTACTCCCTTGGAGGAATGTGCGCATGGTGACTGTTGTATTCAATCCCGAGGCAATTTCTGTTTTTCAGTCCACACTTTGAAGGTCCACAGATTACAGAATTAATCCAGATGTGCATCGGAAACTACTACTGGTCTTCCAGGGAACGATCAAAGCGTAAACTCTTTGAGACATTACTCGCATGGAGGAAAGTGCGCATGGTGACTGTTGTATTCAATCCCGATGCATTTTCTGTGTTTCATCAACACTGTGATAGTCCACAGATTACAGAATGCCTCCAGATGTGCATCGAAAACTGCTACTGGTATTCCAGGGAACGATCAAAGCGTAGACTGTTAGAGACATTACTCACCATTTAGGAAAGTGCGCATTGTGACTGTTGTATTCAATCCCGATGCAACTTCTGTGTTTCATCAACACTCTGATAGTCCACAGATTACAGAATGCCGCCAGATGTGCATCGGAAACTACTACTGGTCTTTCAGGGAACGATCAAAGCGTAGACTGCTTGAGACATTACTCCCTTGGAGGAAAGTGAGCATGATGACTGTTGTATTCAATTCCGATGTAATTTCTGTGTTTCATCATCACTCTGATGGTCCACAGAAAACAGAATGCCTCCAGATGTTCATCGGAAACAACGACTGGACTTCCAGGGAACGATCAAAGCGTAGACTGTTTGGGACATTACTCCCATGGAGGAAAGTGCGCATTGTGACTGTTGAATTCAATCCCGATGCAATTTCTGTGTTTCATCAACACTCTGATAGTCCACAGATTACGGAAAGGCTCCAGATGTGCATCGGAAACTACTACTAGTCTTCCAGGGATCGATCAAAGTGTAGACTGTTAGAGACATTACTCCCATGGGGAAAGTGTGAATGGTGACTGTTGTATTCAATCCCGATGCAATTTCTGTGTTTCATCAACACTCTGATAGTCCACAGATTACTGAATGCCTCCAGATGTGCAATTGAAACTACTGCTGGTCTTCCAGGGAACGATCAAAGCGTAGACTGTTTGAGACATTACTCCCATGGAGGAAAGTGCGCATGGTGACTGTTGCATTCAATCCCGAGACAGTTACTGTGATTCATCAACACTTTGAAGGTCCACAGATTACAGAAAGCCTCCAGATGTGCATCGGAAACTATTACTGGTCTTATAGGGAATGATTAAATCGTAGACTGTTTGAGAATTACTCCCATGGTGGAAAGTGCGCATGGTGACTGTTGTATTCAATCCCGATGCAATTTCTGTGTTTCATCAACACAGAATACAGAATATCTCCAGGTGTGCATCGGAAACTACTACTGGTCTTCCAGGGAACGATCATAGCGTAAACTGTTTGAGACATTACTCCCATGGAGGAAAGTGCGCATGGTGACAGTTGTATTCAATCCCGAGGCCATTTCTGTGTTTCCATCCACACTTTGAAGGTCCACAAATTACAGAAGGAATCCAGATGTGCATCGGAAATTACTACAGATCTTCCAGGGAACGATGAAAGCGTTGACTGTTTCAGAATTACTCCCATGGAGGAAAGTGCAAATGGTGTCTGTTGTATTCAATCCCGATGCAATTTCTGAGTTTCATCAACACTCTGATAGTCCACAGATTACAGAATGCCTCCAGATGTGCATCGGAAACTACGACTGGTCTTCCTGGGAACGATGAAAGCGTAGACTGTTAGGGACATTACTCCCATGGAGGAAAGTGCGCATGGTGACTGTTGTATTCAATCCCGATGCAATTTCTATGTTTCATCAACACTCTGATAGTCCACAGATTACAGAATGCCACCAGATGTGCATCGGAAACTACTACTGGTCTTCCAGGGAACGATCATAGCGTAGACTGTTTGAGATATTATTCCCATGGAGGGAAGTGCGCATGGTGACTGTTGTATTCAATCCCTATACAATTTCTGTGTTTCAACAACACTCTGATAGTCCACAGATTACAGAATGCCCACAGATGTGCATCGGTAGACTGTTTGAGACATTACTCCCTTGGAGGAAAGTGCTTATGGTGACTGTTGTATTCAATCCCGAGGCAATTTCTGTTTTTCAGTCCACACTTTGAAGGTCCACAGATTACAGAATTAATCCAGATGTGCATCGGAAACTACTACTGGTCTTACAGGGAACGATCAAAGCGGAGACTGTTTGAGAAGGACTCACATGTAGGAAAGTGCGCATGGTGACTGTTGTATACAATCCCGATGCAATTTCTGTGTTTCATCAATACTCTGATAGTCCACAGATTACAGAATGCCTCCAGATGTGCATCGGAAACTGCTACTGGTCTTCCATGGAACGATCAAAGCGTAAACTCTTTGAGACATTACTCCCATGGAGGAAAGTGCGCATGGTGACTGTTGTATTCAATCCCGATGAATTTTCTGTGTTTCATCAACACTCTGATAGTCCACAGATTACAGAATGCCACCAGATCTGCATCGGAAACTACTACTGGTCTTTCAGGGAACGATCAAAGCGTAGACTGTTTGAGACATTACTCCCGTGGAGGAAAGTGAGCATGATGACTGTTGTATTCAATTCCGATGCAATTTCTGTGTTCCATCAACTCTCTGATGGTCCACAGATAACAGAATGCATCCAGATGTTCATCGGAAACTACGACTGGTCTTCCAGGGAACGATCAAAGCGTAGACTGTTTGGGACATTACTCCCATGGAGGAAAGTGTGCATTGTGACTGTTGTATTCAATCCCGATGCAATTTCTGTGTTTCATCAACACTCTGATAGTCCACAGATTACGGAAAGCCTCCAGATGTGCCTCGGAAACTACTACTAGTCGTCCAGGGATCGATCAAAGTGTAGACTGTTAGAGACATAACTCCCACGGAGGAAAGTGTACATGGTGACTGTTGTATTCAATCCCGATGCAATTTCTGTGTTTCATCAACACTCTGATAGTCCACAGATTACAGAATTCCACCAGATGTGCATCGGAAACTACTACTGGTCTTTCAGGGAACGATCAAAGCGTAGACTGTTTGAGATATTACTCCCGTGGAGGAAAGTGAGCATGATGACTGTTGTATTCAATTCCGATGCAATTTCTGTGTTCCATCAACACTCTGATGGTCCACAGATAACAGAATGCCTCCAGATGTTCATCGGAAACTACGACTGGTCTTCCAGGGAACGATCGATGCGTAAACTCTTAGAGATATTACTCCCATAGAGTAAAGTGCGCATAATGACCGTTGTATTCAATCCCTTTGCATTTTCTGTGTTTCATCAAAACTCTGATAGCCCTCAGATTACAGAATGCCTCCAGATGTGCATCGGAAACTACTACTGGTCTTCCTGGGAACGATCAAAGCGTAGACTGTTTGAGACATTACTCCTATGGAGGAAAGTTTGAATGGTGACTGATGTATTCATCCCGATGCAATTTCTGTGTTTCATCAACACTCTGATAGTCCACAGATTACAGAATGCCTCCTGATGTGCATCGGTAACTACTACTGGTCTTCCAGGGAACGATCAAAGCGAAGACTGTTAGAGATATTATTCCCATGGAGGAAAGTGCGCATGGTGACTGTTGTATTCAATCCCTATACAATTTCTGTGTTTCAACAACACTCTGATAGTCCACAGATTACAGAATGCCCACAGATGTGCATCGGTAGACTGTTTGAGACATTACTCCCTTGGAGGAAAGTGCGCATGGTGACTGTTGTATTCAATCCCGATGCAATATCTGTTTTTCAGTCCACACTTTGAAGGTCCACAGATTACAGAATTAATCCAGATGTGCATCGGAAACTACTACTGGTCTTACAGGGAACGATCAAAGCGGAGACTGTTTGAGAAGGACTCACATGGAGGAAAGTGCGCATGGTGACTGTTGTATTCAATCCCGATGCAATTTCTGTGTTTCATCAATACTCTGATAGTCCACAGATTACAGAATGCCTACAGATGTGCATCGGAAACTGCTACTGGTCTTCCAGGGAACGATCAAAGCGTAAACTCTTTGAGACATTACTCGCATGGAGGAAAGTGCGCATGGTGACTGTTGTATTCAATGCCGATGCAATTTCTGTGTTTCATCAACACTCTGATAGTCCACAGATTACTGAATGCCTCCAGATGTGCAATTGAACTACTACTGGTCTTCCAGGGAACGATCAAAGCGTAAACTGTTTGAGACATTACTCGCATGGAGGAAAGTGCGCATGGTGACTGTTGTATTCAATCCCGAGGCAATTTCTGTGTTTCCATCCACACTTTGAAGGTCCACAAATTACAGAAGGATTCCAGATGTGCATCGGAAATTACTACTGGTCTTCCAGGGAACGATCAAACCGTTGACTGTTTCAGAATTACTCGCATGGAGGAAAGTGCGAATGGTGTCTGTTGTATTCAATCCCGATGCAATTTCTGTGTTTCATCAATACTCTGATAGTCCACAGATTACAGAATGTCTCCAGATGTGCATCGGAAACTGCTACTGGTCTTCCAGGGAACGATCAAAGCGTAAACTCTTTGAGACATTACTCGCATGGAGGAAAGTGCGCATGGTGACTGTTGTATTCAATGCCGATGCAATTTCTGTGTTTCATCATCACTCTGATAGTCCACAGATTACTGAATGCCTCCAGATGTGCAATTGAACTACTACTGGTCTTCCAGGGAACGATCAAAGCGTAAACTGTTTGAGACATTACTCGCATGGAGGAAAGTGCGCATGGTGACTGTTGTATTCAATCCCAATGCAATTTCTGTGTTTCATCAACACTTTGAAGGTCCACAGATTACAGAATGGCACCAGATGTGCATCGGAAACTACTACTGGTCTCCCTGGGAATGATCAAAGCGTAGACTGTTAGAGACATTACTCGCATGGAGGAAAGTGCGAATGGTGACTGTTGTATTCAATGCCGATGCAATTTCTGTGTTTCATCAACACTCTGATAGTCCACAGATTACA
The DNA here is from genome assembly GCF_023897955.1 of Schistocerca gregaria. Lineage (NCBI taxonomy): Eukaryota > Metazoa > Arthropoda > Insecta > Orthoptera > Acrididae > Schistocerca > Schistocerca gregaria. Next base: position 1,871,261 of record NC_064927.1, read on the forward strand.
GAATGCCTCCAGATGTGCATCGGAAACTGCTACTGGTCTTTCAGGGAACGATCAAAGCGTAAACTCTTTGAGACATTACTCCCATGGAGGAAAGTGCGCATGGTGACTGTTGTATTCAATCCCAATGCAATTTCTGTGTTTCATCAACACTTTGAAGGTCCACAGATTACAGAATGGCACCAGATGTGCATCGGAAACTACTACTGGTCTCCCTGGGAATGATCAAAGCGTAGACTGTTTGAGACATTACTCGCATGGAGGAAAGTGCGCATGGTGACTGTTGTATTCAATGCCGATGCAATTTCTGTGTTTCATCAACACTCTGATGGTCCACAGATTACAGAATGCCTCCAGATGTGCATCGGAAACTGCTACTGGTCTTTCAGGGAACGATCAAAGCGTAAACTCTTTGAGACATTATTCCCATGGAGGGAAGTGCGCATGGTGACTGTTGTATTCAATCCCGATGCATTTTCTGTGTTTCATCAACACTCTAATAGTCCACAGATTACAGAATGCCTCCAGATGGGCATCGGAAACTGCTACTGGTCTTACAGGGAACGATCAATGCGTAATCTCTTTGAGACATTACTCCCATGGAGTAAAGTGCGCATAATGACTGTTGTATTCAATCCCTTTGCATTTTCTGTGTTTCATCAACACTCTGATAGCCCTCAGATTACAGAATGCCTCCAGATGTGCATCGGAAACTACTACTGGTCTTCCTGGGAACGATCAAAGCGTAGACTGTTTGAGACATTACTCCCATGGAGGAATGTGCGCATGGTGACTGTTGTATTCAATCCCGAGACAATTACTGTGTTTCATCAACACTTTGAAGGTCCACAGATTACAGAAAGCCTCCAGATGTGCATCGGAAACTACTACTGGTCTTCCAGGGAACGATTAAAGCATAAACTGTTTGAGACATTACTCGCATGGAGGAAAGTGCGCATGGTGACTGTTGTGTTCAATCCCGATGCAATTTCTGTGTTACATCAACACTCTGATAGTCCACAGATTACAGAATGCCACCAGATGTGCATCGGTAACTACTACTGGTCTTCCAATGAACGACCATAGCGTAGACTCTTTGAGACATTACTCCCGTGGAGGAAAGTGCGCATGGTGACTGTTGTATTCAATCCCGTTGCTTTTTCTGTGTTTCATCAACACTCTGATAGTCCACAGATTACAGAATGGCACCAGATGTGCATCGGAAACTACTACTGGTCTTCCAGGGAATGATCAAAGCGTAGACTGTTAGAGACATTACTCGCATGGAGGAGAGTGCGAATGGTGACTGATGTATTCAATGCCGATTCATTTTCTGTGTTTCATCAACACTCTGATAGTCCACAGATTACAGAATGCCTCCAGATGTGCATCGGTAACTACTAGTGGTCTTCCAGGGAACGATCATAGCGTAGACTGTTTGAGACATTACTCCCGTGGAGAAAAGTGCGCATGGTGACTGATGTATACAATCCCGATGCAATTTCTGTGTTTCATCAACACTCTGATACTTCCACAGATTACAGAATGCCACCAGATGTGCATCGGAAACTGCTACTGGTCTTCTAGGGAATGGTCAAAGCGTAGACTGTTAGAGATATTACTCCCATGGAGGAAAGTACGAATGGTGTCTGTTGTATTCAATCCCGATGCAATATCTGAAATTCATCAACATTCTGATAGTCCACAGATTACAGAATGCAGCCAGATGTGCATCGGAAACTACTACTAGTCTTCCAGGAACGATCAAAGCGTAGACTGTTTGAGACATTACTCGCATGGAGGAAAATGCGCATGGTGACTGTTGTATTCAATGCCGATGCAATTTCTATGTTTCATCAACACTCTGATAGTCCACAGATTACAGAATGCCTCCAGATGTGCATCGGAAACTGCTACTGGTCTTTCAGGGAACGATCAAAGCGTAAACTCTTTGAGACATTACTCCCATGGAGGAAAGTGCGCATGGTGACTGTTGTATTCGATCTCGATGCATTTTCTGTGTTTCATCAACACTCTGATAGTCCAGAGATTACGGAATGGACCAGATGTGCATCGGAAACTACTACTGGTCTTCCAGGGAATGATCAAAGCGTAGACTGTTAGAGACATTACTCCCATGGAGGAAAGTGCGAATGGTGACTGTTGTATTCAATCCCGATGCAATTTCTGTGTTTCATCAACACTCTGATAGTCCACAGATTACGGAAAGCCTCCAGATGTGCATCGGAAACTACTACTAGTCTTCCAGGGATCGACGAAGTGTAGACTGTTAGAGACATTACTCCCATGGGGAAAGTGTGCATGGTGACTGTTGTATTCAATCCCGATGCAATTTCTGTGTTTCATCGACACTCTGATAGTCCACAGATTACTGAATGCCTCCAGATGTGCAATTGAAACTACTGCTGGTCTTCCAGGGAACGATCAAAGCGTAGACTGTTTGAGACATTACTCCCATGGAGGAAAGTGCGCATGGTGACTGTTGCATTCAATCCCGAGACAGTTACTGTGATTCATCAACACTTTGAAGGTCCACAGATTACAGAAAGCCTCCAGATGTGCATCGGAAACTATTACTGGTCTTATAGGGAATGATTAAATCGAAGACTGTTTGAGAATTACTCCCATGGAGGAAAGTGCGCATGGTGACTGTTGTATTCAATCCCGATGCAATTTCTGTGTTTCATCAACACAGAATACACAATATCTCCAGGTGTGCATCGGAAACTACTACTGGTCTTCCAGGGAACGATCATAGCGTAAACTGTTTGAGACATTACTCCCATGGAGGAAAGTGCGCATGGTGACTGTTGTATTCAATCCCGAGGCCATTTCTGTGTTTCCATCCACACTTTGAAGGTCCACAAATTACAGAAGGAATCCAGATGTGCATCGGAAATTACTACCGATCTTCCAGGGAACGATCAAAGCGTTGACTGTTTCAGAATTACTCGCATGGAGGAAAGTGCGCATGGTGACTGTTGTATTCAATGCCGATGCAATTTCTGTGCTTCATCAACACTCTGATAGTCCACAGATTACAGAATGCCTCCAGATGTGCATCGGAAACTGCTACTGGTCTTTCAGGGAACGATCAAAGCGTAAACTCTTTGAGACATTACTCCCATGGAGGAAAGTGCGCATGGTGACTGTTGTATTCAATCCCGATTCATTTTCTGTGTTTCATCAACACTCTGATAGTCCACAGATTACAGAATGCCTCCAGATGGGCATCGGAAACTGCTACTGGCCTTCCAGGGAACGATCAATGCGTAAACTCTTTCAGACATTACTCCCATGGAGTAAAGTGCGCATGGTGACTGTTGTATTCAATCCCTTTGCATTTTCTGTGTTTCATCAACACTCTGATAGCCCTCAGATTACAGAATGCCTCCAGATGTGCATCGGAAACTACTACTGGTCTTCCTGGGAACGATCAAAGCGTAGACTGTTTGAGACATTACTCCCATGGAGGAATGTGCGCATGGTGACTGTTGTATTCAATCCCGAAACAAATACTGTGTTTCATGAACACTTTGAAGGTCCACAGATTACAGAAAGCCTCCAGATGTGCATCGGAAACTACTACTGGTCTTCCAGGGAACGATTAAAGCATAGACTGTTTGAGACATTACTCCCATGGAGGAATGTGGGCATGGTGACTGCTATACTCAATCCCGATGCAGTTTCTGTGTTTCATCAACACTCTGATAGTCCACAGATTACAGAATGCCACCAGATGTGCATCGGAAACTACTACTGGTCTTCCAGGGAACGACCATAGCGTAGACTGTTTGAGACATTACTCCCGTGGAGGAAAGTGCGCATGGTGACTGTTGTATTCAATCCCGTTGCTTTTTCTGTGTTTCATCAACACTCTGACAGTCCACAGATTACAGAATGGCACAAGATGTGCATCGGAAACTACTACTGGTCTTCCAGGGAATGATCAAAGCGTAGACTGTTAGAGACATTACTCCCATGGAGGAAAGTGCGAATGGTGACTGATGTATTCAATCCCGATGCAATTTCTGTGTTTCATCAACACTCTGATAGTCCACAGATTACAGAATGCCTCCAGATGTGCATCGGTAACTACTACTGGTCTTCCAGGGAACGATCAAAGCGAAGACTGTTAGAGATATTATTCCCATGGAGGAAAGTGCGCATGGTGACAGTTGTATTCAATCCCTATACAATTTCTGTGTTTCAACAAAACTCTGATGGTCCACAGATTACAGAATGCCCACAGATGTGCTTCAGTAGACTATTTGATACATTACTCCCTTGGAGGAAAGTGCGCATGGTGACTGTTGTATTTAATCCCGAGGCAATTTCTGTTTTTCAGTCCACACTTTGAAGGTCCACAGATTACAGAATTAATCCAGATGTGCATCGGAAACTACTACTGGTCTTCCAGGGAACGATCAAAGCAGAGACTGTTTGAGAAGGACTCACATGGAACAAAGTGCGCATGGTGACTGTTGTATTCAATCCCGATGCAATTTCTGTGTTTCGTCAATACTCTGATAGTCCACAGATTACAGAATGCCTCCAGATGTGCATCGGAAACTGCTACTGGTCTTCCAGGGAACGATCAAAGCGTAAACTCTTTGAGACTTTACTCCCATAAAGGAAAGTGCGCATGGTGACTGTTGCATTCAATCCCGATGCATTTTCTGTGTTTCATCAACACTGTGATAGTCCACAGATTACAGAATGCCTCCAGATGTGCATCGGAAACTGCTACTGGTATTCCAGGGAACGATCAAAGCGTAGACTGTTAGAGACATTACTCACCATTTAGGAAAGTGCGCATTGCGACTGTTGTATTCAATCGCTATGCAACATCTGTGTTTCATCAACACTCTGATAGTCCACAGATTACAGAATGCCACCAGATGTGCATCGGAAACTACTACTGGTCTTTCAGGGAACGATCAAAGCGTAGACTGTATGAGACATTACTCCCTTGGAGGAAAGTGAGCATGATGACTGTTGTATTCAATTCCGATGCAATTTCTGTGTTTCATCAATATTCTGATGGTCCACAGAAAACAGAATGCCTCCCGTCGTTCATCGGAAACTACGACTGGTCTTCCAGGGAACGATCAAAGCGTAGACTGTTTGGGACATTACTCCCATGGAGGAAAGTGTGCATTGTGACTGTTGTATTCAAACCCGATGCAATTTCTGTGTTTCATCAACACTCTGATAGTCCACAGATTACGGAAAGCCTCCAGATGTGCATCGGAAACTACTACTAGTCTTCTAGGGATCGACGAAGTGTAGACTGTTAGAGACATTAGTCCCATGGCGAAAGTGTGAATGGTGACTGTTGTATTCAATCCCGATGCAATTTCTGTGTTTCATCAACACTCTGATAGTCCACAGATTACTGAATGCCTCCAGATGTGCAATTGAAACTACTGCTGGTCTTCCAGGGAACGATCAAAGCGTAGACTGTTTGAGACATTACTCCCGTGGAGAAAAGTGTGCATGGTGGCTGTTGTATTCAATCCCGATGCAATTTCTGAGTTTCATCAACACTCTGATAGTCCACAGAATACAGAATGCCTCCAGATGTGCATCGGAAATTACGACTGGTCTTCCTGGGAACGATGAAAGCGTAGACTGTTTGAGACATTACTCCCATATAGGAAAGTGCGCATGGTGACTGTTGTATTCAATCCCGATGCAATTTCTATGTTTATCAACACTCTGATAGTCCACAGATTACAGAATGCCACCAGATGTGCATCGGAAACTACTACTGGTCTTCCAGGGAACGATCATAGCGTAGACTGTTTGAGACATTACTCCCGTGGAGAAAAGTGCGCATGGTGTCTGTTGTATACAATCCCGATGCAATTTCTGTGTTTCATCAACACTCTGATACTTCCACAGATTACAGAATGCCACCAGATGTGCATCGGAAACTGCTACTGGTCTTCCAGGGAATGGTCAAAGCGTAGACTGTTAGAGATATTACTCCCATGGAGGAAAGTACGAATGGTGTCTGTTGTATTCAATCCCGATGCAATATCTGAAATTCATCAACACTCTGATAGTCCACAGATTACAGAATGCAGCCAGATGTGCATCGGAAACTACTACTAGTCTTCCAGGAACGATCAAAGCGTAGACTGTTTGAGACATTACTCGCATGGAGGAAAATGCGCATGGTGACTGTTGTATTCAATGCCGATGCAATTTCTGTGTTTCATCAACACTCTGATAGTCCACAGATTACAGAATGCCTCCAGATGTGCATCGGAAACTGCTACTGGTCTTTCAGGGAACGATCAAAGCGTAAACTCTTTGAGACATTACTCCCATGGAGGAAAGTGCGCATGGTGACTGTTGTATTCGATCTCGATGCATTTTCTGTGTTTCATCAACACTCTGATAGTCCAGAGATTACAGAATGCCTCCAGATGTGCATCGGAAATTACGACTGGTCTTCCTGGGAACGATGAAAACGTAGACTGTTTGAGACATTACTCCCATGGAGGAAAGTGCGCATGGTGACTGTTGTATTCAATCCCGATGCAATTTCTATGTTTCATCAACACTCTGATAGTCCACAGATTACAGAATGCCACCAGATGTGCATCGGAAACTACTACTGGTCTTCCAGGGAACGATCATAGCGTGGAATGTTTGAAACATTACTCCCGTGGAGAAAAGTGCGCATGGTGACTGTTGTATACAATCCCGATGCAATTTCTGTGTTTCATCAACACTCTGATACTTCCACAGATTACAGAATGCCACCAGATGTGCATCGGAAACTGCTACTGGTCTTCTAGGGAATGATCAAAGCGTAGACTGTTAGAGATATTACTCCCATGGAGGAAAGTGCGAATGGTGTCTGTTGTATTCAATCCCGATGCAATATCTGAAATTCATCAACACCCTGATAGTCCACAGATTACAGAATGCAGCCAGATGTGCATCGGAAACTACTACTGGTCTTCCAGGAACGATCAAAGCGTAGACTGTTTGAGACATTACTCGCATGGAGGAAAGTGCGCATGGTGACTGTTGTATTCAATGCCGATGCAATTTCTGTGTTTCATCAACACTCTGATAGTCCACAGATTACAGAATGCCTCCAGATGTGCATCGGAAACTGCTACTGGTCTTTCAGGGAACGATCAAAGCGTAAACTCTTTGAGACATTACTCCCATGGAGGAAAGTGCGCATGGTGACTGTTGTATTCGATCCCGATGCATTTTCTGTGTTTCATCAACACTCTGATAGTCCAGAGATTACAGAATGGACCAGATGTGCATCGGAAACTACTACTGGTCTTCCAGGGAATGATCAAAGCGTAGACTGTTAGAGACATTACTCCCATGGAGGAAAGTGCGAATGGTGACTGTTGTATTCAATCCCGATGCAATTTCTGTGTTTCATCAACACTCTGATAGTCCACAGATTACTGAATGCCTCCAGATGTGCAATTGAAACTACTGCTGGTCTTCCAGGGAACGATCAAAGCGTAGCCTGTTTGAGACATTACTCCCATGGAGGAAAGTGCGCATGGTGACTGTTGCATTCAATCCCGAGACAGTTACTGTGATTCATCAACACTTTGAAGGTCCACAGATTACAGAAAGCCTCCAGATGTGCATCGGAAACTATTACTGGTCTTATAGGGAGTGATTAAATCGAAGACTGTTTGAGAATTACTCCCATGGAGGAAAGTGCGCATGGTGACTGTTGTATTCAATCCCGATGCAATTTCTGTGTTTCATCAACACGGAATACAGAATATCTTCAGGTGTGCATCGGAAACTACTACTGGTCTTCCAGGGAACGATCATAGCGTAAACTGTTTGAGACATTACTCCCATGGATTAAAGTGCGCATGGTGACTGTTGTATTCAATCCCGAGGCCATTTCTGTGTTTCCATCCACACTTTGAAGGTCCACAAATTACAGAAGGAATCCAGATGTGCATCGGAAATTACTACCGATCTTCCAGGGAACGATCAAAGCGTTGACTGTTTCAGAATTACTCCCATGGAGGAAAGTGCAAATGGTGTCTGTTGTATTCAATCCCGATGCAATTTCTGAGTTTCATCAACACTCTGATAGTCCACAGATTACAGAATGCCTCCAGATGTTCATCGGAAATTACGACTGGTCTTCCTGGGAACGATGAAAACGTAGACTGTTTGAGACATTACTCCCATGGAGGAAAGTGCGCATGGTGACTGTTGTATTCAATCCCGATGCAATTTCTATGTTTCATCAACACTCTGATAGTCCACAGATTACAGAATGCCACCAGATGTGCATCGGAAACTACTACTGGTCTTCCAGGGAACGATCATAGCGTGGAATGTTTGAAACATTACTCCCGTGGAGAAAAGTGCGCATGGTGACTGTTGTATACAATCCCGATGCAATTTCTGTGTTTCATCAACACTCTGATACTTCCACAGATTACAGAATGCCACCAGATGTGCATCGGAAACTGCTACTGGTCTTCTAGGGAATGATCAAAGCGTAGACTGTTAGAGATATTACTCCCATGGAGGAAAGTGCGAATGGTGTCTGTTGTATTCAATCCCGATGCAATATCTGAAATTCATCAACACCCTGATAGTCCACAGATTACAGAATGCAGCCAGATGTGCATCGGAAACTACTACTGGTCTTCCAGGAACGATCAAAGCGTAGACTGTTTGAGACATTACTCGCATGGAGGAAAGTGCGCATGGTGACTGTTGTATTCAATGCCGATGCAATTTCTGTGTTTCATCAACACTCTGATAGTCCACAGATTACAGAATGCCTCCAGATGTGCATCGGAAACTGCTACTGGTCTTTCAGGGAACGATCAAAGCGTAAACTCTTTGAGACATTACTCCCATGGAGGAAAGTGCGCATGGTGACTGTTGTATTCGATCCCGATGCATTTTCTGTGTTTCATCAACACTCTGATAGTCCAGAGATTACAGAATGGACCAGATGTGCATCGGAAACTACTACTGGTCTTCCAGGGAATGATCAAAGCGTAGACTGTTAGAGACATTACTCCCATGGAGGAAAGTGCGAATGGTGACTGATGTATTCAATCCCGATGCTATTTCTGTGTTTCATCAACACTCTGATAGTCCACAGATTACAGAATGCCACCAGATGTGCATCGGTAACTACTACTGGTCTTCCAGGAAACGATCAAAGAGAAGACTGTTAGAGATATTATTCCCATGGAGGAAAGTGCGCATGGTGACTGTTGTATTCAATCCCTATACAATTTCTGTGTTTCAACAACACTCTGATTGTCCACAGATTACAGAATGCATACAGATGTGCTTCGGTAGACTGTTTGAGACATTACTCCCTTGGAGGAAAGTGCGCATGGTGACTGTTGTATTCAATCCCGAGGCAATTTCTGTTTTTCAGTCCACACTTTGAAGGTCCACAGATTACAGAATTAATCCAGATGTGCATCGGAAACTTCTACTGGTCTTCCAGGGAACGATAAAAGCGGAGACTGTTTGAGAAAGACTCACATGGAGGAAAGTGCGCATGGTGACTGTTGTATTCAATCCCGATGCAATTTCTGTGTTTCGTCAATACTCTGATAGTCCAAAGATTACAGAATGCCTCCAGATGTGCATCGGAAACTGCTACTGGTCTTCCAGGGAACGATCAAAGCGTAAACTCTTTGAGACATTACTCCCATGGAGGAGAGTGCGCATGGTGACTGTTGTATTCAATCCCGATGCATTTTCAGTGTTTCATCAACACTGTGATAGTCCACAAATTACAGAATGCCTCCAGATGTGCATCGGAAACTACGACTGGTCTTCCAGGGAACGATCAAAGCGTAGACTGTTTGGGACATTACTCCCATGGAGGAAAGTGTGCATTGTGACTGTTGTATTCAATCCAGATGCAATTTCTGTGTTTCATCAACACTCTGATAGTCCACAGATTACGGAAAGCCTCCAGATGTGCATCGGAAACTACTACTAGTCTTCCTGGGAACGATGAAAGCGTAGACTCTTTGAGACATTACTCCCATGGAGGAGAGTGCGCATGGTGACTGTTGCATTCAATCCCGAGACAGTTACTGTGATTCATCAACACTTTGAAGGTCCACAGATTACAGAATTAATCCAGATGTGCATCGGAAACTATTACTGGTCTTATAGAGAATGATTAAATCGTAGACTGTTTGAAAAATACTCCCATGGAGGAAAGTGCGCATGGTGACTGTTGTATTCAATCCCGATGCAATTTCTGTGTTTCATCAACACAGAATACAGAATATCTCCAGATGTGCATTGGAAACTACTACTGGTCTTCCAGGGAACGATCATAGCGTAAACTGTTTGAGACATTACTCCCATGGAGGAAAGTGCGCATGATGACTGTTGTATTCAATCCCGAGGCCATTTCTGTCTTTCCATCCACACTTTGAAGGTCCACAAATTACAGAAGGAATCCAGATGTGCATCGGAAATTACTACCGATCTTCCAGGGAACGCTCAAAGCGTTAACTGTTTCAGAATTACTCTCATGGAGGAATGTGCAAATGGTGTCTGTTGTATTCAATCCCGATGCAATTTCTGAGTTTCATCAACACTCTGATAGTCCACAGATTACAGAATGCCTCCAGATGTGCATCGGAAACTACGACTGGTCTTCCTGGGAACGATGAAAGCGTAGACTGTTTGAGACATTACTCCCATGGAGGAAAGTGCGCATGGTGACTGTTGTATTCAATCCCGATGCAATTTCTATGTTTCATCAACACTCTGATAGTTTACAGATTACAGAATGCCACCAGATGTGCATCGGAAACTACTACTGGTCTTCCAGGGAACGATCATAGCGTAGACTGTTTGAGACATTACTCCCGTGGAGAAAAGTGCGCATGGTGACTGTTGTATACAATCCCGATGCAATTTCTGTGTTTCATCAACACTCTGATACTTCCACAGATTACAGAATGCCACCAGATGTGCATCGGACACTGCTACTGGTCTTCCAGGGAATGATCAAAGCGTAGACTGTTAGAGATATTACTCCCATGGAGGAAAGTGCGAATGGTGTCTGTTGTATTCAATCCCGATGCAATATCTGAAATTCATCAACACTGTGATAGTCCACAGATTACAGAATGCAGCCAGATGTGCATCGGAAACTACTACTGGTCTTCCAGGAACGATCAAAGCGTAGACTGTTTGAGACATTACTCCCATGGAGGAAAGTGCGCATGGTGACTGTTGTATTCAATGCCGATGCAATGTCTGTGTTTCATCAACACTCTGATAGTCCACAGATTACAGAATGCCTCCAGATGTGCATCGGAAACTGCTACTGGTCTTTCAGGGAACGATCAAAGGGTAAACTCTTTGAGACATTACTCTCATGGAGGAAAGTGCGCATGGTGACTGTTGTATTCAATCCCGATGCATTTTCTGTGTTTCATCAACACTCTGATAGTCCACAGATTACAGAATGGCACCAGATGTGCATCGGAAACTACTACTGGTCTTCCAGGGAATGATCAAAGCGTAGACTGTTAGAGACATTACTCCCATGGAGGAAAGTGCGAATGGTGACTGATGTATTCAATCCCGATGCAATTTCTGTGTTTCATCAACACTCTGATAGTCCACAGATTACAGAATGCCTCCAGACGTACATCGGAAACTGCTACTGGTCTTCCAGGGAACGATCAAAGCGTAAACTCTTTGAGACATTACTCCCATGGAGGAAAGTGCGCATCCCGACTGTTGTATTCAATCCCGATGCATTTTCTGTGTTTCATCAACACTGCGATAGTCCACAGATTAAAGAATGCCTCCAGATGTGCATCGGAAACTGCTACTGGTATTCCAGGGAACGATCAAACCGTAGACTGTTAGAGACATTACTCACCATTTAGGAAAGTGCGCATTGTGACTGTTGTATTCAATCCCGATGCAACTTCTGTGTTTCATCAACACTCTGATAGTCCACAGATTACAGAATGCCACCAGATGTGCATCGGAAACTACTACTGGTCTTTCAGGGAACGATCAAATCGTAGACTGCTTGAGACATTACTCCCTTGGAGGAAAGTGAGCATGATGACTGTTGTATTCAATTCCGAAGCAATTTCTGTGTTTCATCAACACTCTGATGATCCACAGAAAACAGAATGCCTCCAGATGTTCATCGGAAACTACGACTGGTCTTCCAGGGAACGATCAAAGCGTAGACTGTTTGGGACATTACTCCCATGGAGGAAAGTGTGCATTGTGACTGTTGTATTCAATCCCAATGCAATTTCTGTGTTTCATCAACACTCTGATAGTCCACAGATTACGGAAAGCCTCCAGATGTGCATCGGAAACTACTACTAGTCTTCCAGGGATCGATCAAAGTGTAGACTGTTAGAGACATTACTCCCATGGGGAAAGTGTGCATGGTGACTGTTGTATTCAATCCCGATGCAATTTCTGAGTTTCATCAACACTCTGATAGTCCACAGATTAGTGAATGCCTTCAGATGTGCAATTGAAACTACTGCTGGTCTTCCAGGGAACGATCAAAGCGTAGACTGTTTGAGACATTACTCCCATGGAGGAAAGTGCGCATGGTGACTGTTGCATTCAATCCCGAGACAGTTACTGTGATTCATCAACACTTTGAAGGTCCACAGATTACAGAAAGCTTCCAGATGTGCATCGGAAACTATTACTGGTCTTATAGGGAATGATTAAATCGTAGACTGTTTGAGAATTACACCCATGGGGGAAACTGCGCATGGTGACTGTCCTATTCAATCCCGATGCAATTTCTGTGTTTCATCAACACAGAATACAGAATATCTCCAGATGTGCATCGGAAACTACTACTGGTCTTCCAGGGAACGATCATAGCGTAAACTGTTTGAGACATTACTCCCATGGAGGAAAGTGCGCATGGTGACTGTTGTATTCAATCCCGAGGCCATTTCTGTGTTTCCATCCACACTTTGAAGGTCCACAAATTACAGAAGGAATCCAGATGTGCAACGGAAATTACTACCAATCTTCCAGGGAACGATGAAAGCGTTGACTGTTTCAGAATTACTCCCATGGAGGAAAGTGCAAATGGTGTCTGTTGTATTCAATCCCGATGCAATTTCTGAGTTTCATCAACACTCTGATAGTCCACAGATTACAGAATGCCTCCAGATGTGCATCGGAAACTACGACTGGTCCTACTGGGAACGATGAAAGCGTAGACTGTTAGAGACATTACTCCCATGGAGGAAAGTGCGCATGGTTACTGTTGTATTCAATCCCGATGCAATTTCTATGTTTCATCAACACTCTGATAGTCCACAGATTACAGAATGCCACCAGATGTGCATCGGAAACTACTACTGGTCTTCCAGGGAATGATCATAGCGTAGACTGTTTGAGACATTACTCCCGTGGAGAAAAGTGCGCATGGTGACTGTTGTATACAATCCCGATGCAATTTCTGTGTTTCATCAACACTCTGATACTTCCACAGATTACAGAATGCCACCAGATGTGCATCGGAGACTGCTACTGCTCTTCCAGGGAATGATCAAAGCGTAGACTGTTAGAGATATTACTCCCATGGAGGAAAGTGCGAATGGTGTCTGTTGTATTCAATCCCGATGCAATATCTGAAATTCTTCAACACTCTGATAGTCCACAGATTACAGAATGCAGCCAGATGTGCATCGGAAACTACTACTGGTCTTCCAGGAACGATCAAAGCGTAGACTGTTTGAGACATTACTCGCATGGAGGAAAGTGAGCATGGTGACTGTTGTATTCAATGCCGATGCAATTTCTGTGTTTCATCAACACTCTGATAGTCCACAGATTACAGAATGCCTCCAGATGTGCATCGGAAACTGCTACTGGTCTTTCAGGGAACGATCAAAGCGTAAAATCTTTGAGACATTACTCCCTTGGAGGAAAGTGCGCATGGTGACTGTTGTAATCAATCCCGATGCATTTTCTGTGTTTCATCAACACCCTAATAGTCCACAGATTACAGAATGCCTCCAGATGTGCATCGGAAACAGCTACTGGTCTTCCAGGGAACGATCAATGCGTAAACTCTTTGAGATATTACTCCCATGGAGTAAAGTGCGCATAATGACTGTTGTATTCAATCCCTTTGCATTTTCTGTGTTTGATCAAAACTCTGATAGCCCTCAGATTACAGAATGCCTCCAGATGTGCATCGGAAACTACTACTGGTCTTCCTGGGAACGATCAAAGCGTAGACTGTTTGAGACATACTCCCATGGAGGAATGTGCGCATGGTGACTGTTGTATTCAATCCCGAGACAATTACTGTGTTTCATCAACACTTTGAAGGTCCACAGATTACAGAAAGCCTCCAGATGTGCATCGGAAACTACTACTGGTCTTCCAGGGAACGATTAAAGCATAGACTGTTTGAGACATTACTCCCATGGAGGAATGTGCGCATGGTGACTGTTGTATTCAATCCCGATGCAGTTTCTGTGTTTCATCAACACTCTGATAGTCCACAGATTACGGAAAGCCTCCAGATGTGCCTCGGAAACTACTACTAGTCTTCCACGGATCGGTCAAAGTGTAGACTGTTAGAGACATTACTCCCATGGAGGAAAGTGTACATGGTGACTGTTGTACTCAATCCCGATGCAATTTCTGTGTTTCATCAACACTCTGATAGTCCACAGATTACTGAATGCCTCCAGATGTGCAATGGAAACTACTGCTGGTCTTCCAGGGAACGATGAAAGCGTAGACTGTTTGAGACATTACTCCCATGGAGGAAAGTGCGCATGGTGACTGTTGCATTCAATCCCGAGACAGATACTGTGATTCATCAACACTTTGAAGGTCCACAGATTACAGAAAGCCTCCAGATGTGCATCGGAAACTATTACTGGTCTTAAAGGGAATGATTAAAGCGTAGACTGTTTGAGAATTACTCCCATGGAGGAAAGTGCGCATGGTGACTGTTGTATTTAATCGCGATGCAATTTCTGTGCTTCATCAACACTCTGATAGTCCACTGATTACAGAATGCCTCCAGATGTTAATCGGAAACTACTACTGGTCTTCCAGGGAACGATCAAAGCGTAGACTGTTAGAGACATTTCTCCCATTTAGGAAAGTGCGCATTGTGATTGTTGTATTCAATACCGATGCAATTTCTGTGTTTCATCACCACTCTGATAGTCCACACATTACAGAATGCCACCAGATGTGAATCGGAAACTACTACTGGTCTTTCAGGGAACGATCGAACGTAGACTGTTTGAGACATTACTCCAATGGAGGAAAGCGCGCATGGTGACTGTTGTATTCAATTCCGATGCAATTTCTGTGTTTCATCAACACTCTGATAGTCCACAGATAAGAGAATGCCTCCAGATGTTCATCGGAAACTACGACTGGTCTTCCAGGGGACGATCAAAGCGTAGACTGTTTGGGACATTACTCCCTTGGAGGAAAGTGCGCATGGTGACTGTTGTATTCAATCCCGATGCAATATCTGAAATTCATCAACACTCTGATAGTCCACAGATTACAGAATGCAGCCAGATGTGCATCGGAAACTACTACTGGTCTTCCAGGAACGATCAAAGCGTAGACTGTTTGAGACATTACTCCCTTGGAGGAAAGTGCGCATGGTGACTGTTGTATTCAATCCCGAGGCAATTTCTGTTTTTCAGTCCACACTTTGAAGGTCCACAGATTACAGAATTAATCCAGATGTGCATCGGAAACTACTACTGGTCTTCCAGGGAACGATCAAAGCGGAGTCTGTTTGAGAAGGACTCACATGGAGGAAAGTGCGCATGGTGACTGTTGTATTCAATCCCGATGCAATTTCTGTGTTTCATCAATACTGTGATAGTCCACAGATTACAGAATGCCTCCAGATGTGCATCGGAAAATGCTACTGGTCTTCCAGGGAACGATCAAAGCGTAAACTCTTTGAGACATTACTCCCATGGAGGAAAGTGCGCATGGTGACTGTTGTATTCAATCCCGATGTATTTTCTGTGTTTCATCAACACTCTGATAGTCCACAGATTACAGAATGCCTCCAGATGTGCATCGGAAACTGCTACTGGTATTCCAGGGAACGATCAAAGCGTAGACTGTTAGAGACATTACTCACCATTTAGGAAATTGCGCATTGTGACTGTTGTATTCAATCCCGATGCAATTTCTGTGTTTCATCAACACTCTGATAGTCCACAGATTACAGAATGCCACCAGATGAGCATCGGAAACTACTACTGGTCTTTCAGGAAACGATCAAAGCGTAGACTGTTTGAGACATTACTCCCGTGGAGGACAGTGAGCATGATGACTGTTGTATTCAATTCCGATGCAATTTCTGTGTTCCATCAACACTCTGATGGTAAACAGATAACAGAATGCCTCCAGATGTTCATCGGAAACTACGACTGGTCTTCCAGGGAACGATCAAAGCGTAGACTGTTTGGGACGTTACTCCCATGGAGGAAAGTGTGCATTGTGACTGTTGTATTCAATCCCGCTGCAATTTCTGTGTTTCATCAACACTCTGATAGTCCACAGATTACGGAAAGCCTCCAGATGTGCCTCGGAAACTACTACTAGTCTTCCACGGATCGGTCAAAGTGTAGACTGTTAGAGACATTACTCCCATGGAGGAAAGTGTACATGGTGACTGTTGTATTCAATCCCGATGCAATTTCTGTGTTTCATCAACACTCTGATAGTCCACAGATTACTGAATGCCTCCAGATGTGCAATGGAAACTACTGCTGGTCTTCCAGGGAACGATCAAAGCGTAGACTGTTTGAGACATTACTCCCATGGAGGAAAGTGCGCATGGTGACTGTTGCATTCAATCCCGAGACAGTTACTGTGATTCATCAACACTTTGAAGGTCCACAGATTACAGAAAACCTCCAGATGTGCATCGGAAACTATTACTGGTCATAAAGGGAATGATTAAAACGTAGACTGTTTGAGAATTACTCCCATGGAGGAAAGTGCGCATGGTGACTGTTGTATTTAATCGCGATGCAATTTCTGTGCTTCATCAACACTCTGATAGTCCACAGATTACAGAATGCCTCCAGATGTTAATCGGAAACTACTACTGGTCTTAGAGGGAACGATCAGAGCGTAGACTGTTAGAGACATTTCTCCCATTTAGGAAAGTGCGCATTGTGATTGTTGTATTCAATACCGATGCAATTTCTGTGTTTCATCACCACTCTGATAGTCCACACATTACAGAATGCCACCAGATGTGCATCGGAAACTACTACTGGTCTTTCAGGGAACGATCAAACGTAGACTGTTTGAGACATTACTCCCATGGAGGAAAGTGAGCATGATGACTGTTGTATTCAATTCCGATGCAATTTCTGTGTTTCATCAACACTCTGATGGTCCACAGAAAACAGAATGCCTCCAAATGTTCATCGGAAACTACGACTGGTCTTCCAGGGAACGATCAAAGTGTAGACTGTTTGGGACATTACTCCCATGGAGGAAAGTGTGCATTGTGACTGTTGTATTCAATCCCGATGCAATTTCTGTGTTTCATCAACACTCTCATAGTCCACAGATTACGGAAAGCCTCCAGATGTGCATCGGATACTACTACTAGTCTTCCAGGGATCGATCAAAGTGTAGACTGTTAGAGACATTACTCCCATGGGGAAAGTGTGCATGGTGACTGTTGTATTCAATCCCGATGCAATGTCTGTGTTTCATCAACACTCTGATAGTCCACAGATTACTGAATGCCTTCAGATGTGCAATTAAAACTACTGCTGGTCTTCCAGGGAACGATCAAAGCGTAGACTGTTTGAGACATTACTCCCATGGAGGAAAGTGCGCATGGTGACTGTTGCATTCAATCCCGAGACAGTTACTGTGATTTATCAACACTTTGAAGGTCCACAGATTACAGAAAGCTTCCAGATGTGCATCGGAAACTATTACTGGTCTTATAGGGAATGATTAAATCGTAGACTGTTTGAGAATTACACCCATGGAGGAAACTGCGCATGGTGACTGTCGTATTCAATCCCGATGCAATTTCTGTGTTTCATCAACACAGAATACAGAATATCTCCAGATGTGCATCGGACACTACTACTGGTCTTCCAGGGAACGATCATAGCGTAAACTGTTTGAGACATTACTCCCATGGAGGAAAGTGCGCATGGTGACTGTTGTATTCAATCCCGAGGCCATTTCTGTGTTTCCATCCACACTTTGAAGGTCCACAAATTACAGAAGGAATCCAGATGTGCATCGGAAATTACTACCGATCTTCCAGGGAACGATGAAAGCGTTGACTGTTTCAGAATTACTCCCATGGAGGAAAGTGCAAATGGTGTCTGTTGTATTCAATCCCGATGCAATTTCTGAGTTTCATCAACACTCTGATAGTCCACAGATTACAGAATGCCTCCAGATGTGCATCGGAAACTACGACTGGTCTTACTGGGAACGATGAAAGCGTAGACTGTTAGAGACATTACTCCCATGGAGGAAAGTGCGCATGGTGACTGTTGTATTCAATCCCGATGCAATTTCTATGTTTCATCAACACTCTGATAGTCCACAGATTACAGAATGCCACCAGATGTGCATCGGAAACTACTACTGGTCTTCCAGGGAACGATCATAGCGTAGACTGTTTGAGACATTACTCCCGTGGAGAAAAGTGCGCATGGTGACTGTTGTATACAATCCCGATGCAATTTCTGTGTTTCATCAACACTCTGATACTTCCACAGATTACAGAATGCCACCAGATGTGCATCGGAGACTGCTACTGGTCTTCCAGGGAATGATCAAAGCGTAGACTGTTAGAGATATTACTCCCATGGAGGAAAGTGCGAATGGTGTCTGTTGTATTCAATCCCGATGCAATATCTGAAATTCATCAACACTCTGATAGTCCACAGATTACAGAATGCAGCCAGATGTGCATCGGAAACTACTACTGGTCTTCCAGGAACGATCAAAGCGTAGACTGTTTGAGACATTACTCGCATGGAGGAAAGTGCGCATGGTGACTGTTGTATTCAATGCCGATGCAATTTCGGTGTTTCATCAACACTCTGATAGTCCACAGATTACAGAATGCCTCCAGATGTGCATCGGAAACTGCTACTGGTCTTTCAGGGAACGATCTAAGCGTAAAATCTTTGAGACATTACTCCCTTGGAGGAAAGTGCGCATGGTGACTGTTGTATTCAATCCCGATGCATTTTCTGTGTTTCATCAACACTCTAATAGTCCACAGATTACAGAATGCCTCCAGATGTGCATCGGAAACAGCTACTGGTCTTCCAGGGAACGATCAATGCGTAAACTCTTTGAGATATTACTCCCATGGAGTAAAGTTCGCATAATGACTCTTGTATTCAATCCTTTTGCATTTTCTGTGTTTCATCAAAACTCTGATAGCCCTCAGATTACAGAATGCCTCCAGATGTGCATCGGAAACTACTACTGGTCTTCCTGGGAACGATCATAGCGTAGACTGTTTGAGACATACTCCCATGGAGGAATGTGTGCATGGTGACTGTTGTACTCAATCCCGAGACAATTACTGTGTTTCATCAACACTTTGAAGGTCAACAGATTACAGAAAGCCTCCAGATGTGCATCGGAAACTACTACTGGTCTTCCAGGGAACGATTAAAGCATAGACTGTTTGAAACATTACTCCCATGGAGGAATTTGCGCATGGTGACTGTTGTATTCAATCCCGATGCAGTTTCTGTGTTTCATCAACACTCTGATAGTACACAGATTACAGAATGCCACCAGATGTGCATCGGAAACTACTACTGGTCTGCCAGGGAACGATCATAGCGTAGACTGTTTGAGACATTACTCCCATGGAGAAAGTGCGAATGGTGACTGATGTATTCAATCCCGATGCAATTTCTGTGTTTCATCAACACTCTGATAGTCCACAGATTACAGAATGCCTCCAGATGTGCATCGGTAACTACTACTGGTCTTCCAGGGAACGATCAAAGCGAAGACTGTTAGAGATATTATTCCCATGGAGGGAAGTGCGCATGGTGACTGTTGTATTCAATCCCTATACAATTTCTGTGTTTCAACAACACTCTGATAGTCCACAGATTACAGAATGCCCACAGATGTGCATCGGTAGACTGTTTGAGACATTACTCCCTTGGAGGAAAGTGCGCATGGTGACTGTTGTATTCAATCCCGAGGCAATTTCTGTTTTTCAGTCCACACTTTGAAGGTCCACAGATTACAGAATTAATCCAGATGTGCATCGGAAACTACTACTGGTCTTCCAGGGAACGATCAAAGCGGAGACTGTTTGAGAAGGACTCACATGGAGGAAAGTGCGCATGGTGACTGTTGTATTCAATCCCGATGCAATTTCTGTGTTTCATCAATACTCTGATAGTCCACAGATTACAGAATGCCTCCAGATGTGCATCGGAAAATGCTACTGGTCTTCCAGGGAACGATCAAAGCGTAAACTCTTTGAGACATTACTCCCATGGAGGAAAGTGCGCATGGTGACTGTTGTATTCAATCCCGATGAATTTTCTGTGTTTCATCAACACTCTGATAGTCCACAGATTACAGAATGCCTACAGATGTGCATCGGAAACTGCTACTGGTATTCCAGGGAACGACCAAAGCGTAGACTGTTAGAGACATTACTCACCATTTAGGAAAGTGCGCATTGTGACTGTTGTATTCAATCCTGATGCAATTTCTGTGTTTCATCAACACTCTGATAGTCCACAGATTACAGAATACCAGCAGATGTGCATCGGAAACTACTACTGGTCTTTCAGGAAACGATCAAAGCGTAGACTGTTTGAGACATTACTCCCGTGGAGGACAGTGAGCATGATGACTGTTGTATTCAATTCCGATGCAATTTCTGTGTTCCATCAACACTCTGATGGTAAACAGATAACAGAATGCCTCCAGATATTCATCGGAAACTACGACTGGTCTTCCAGGGAACGATCAAAGCGTAGACTGTTTGGGACGTTACTCCCATGGAGGAAAGTGTGCATTGTGACAGTTGTATTCAATCCCGATGCAATTTCTGTGTTTCATCAACACTCTGATAGTCCACAGATTACGGAAAGCCTCCAGATGTGCAATGGAAACTACTGCTGGTCTTCCAGGGAATGATCAAAGCGTAGACTGTTTGAGACATTACTCCCATGGAGGAAAGTGCGCATGGTGACTGTTGCATTCAATCCCGAGACAGTTACTGTGATTCATCAACACTTTGAAGGTCCACAGATTACAGAAAGCCTCCAGATGTGCATCGGAAACTATTACTGGTCTTAAAGGGAATGATTAAAGCGTAGACTGTTTGAGAATTACTCCCATGGAGGAAAGTGCGCATGGTGACTGTTGTATTTAATCGCGATGCAATTTCTGTGCTTCATCAACACTCTGATAGTCCACAGATTACAGAATGCCTCCAGATGTTAATCGGAAACTACTACTGGTCTTCCAGGGAACGATCAAAGCGTAGACTGTTAGAGACATTTCTCCCATTTAGGAAAGTGCGCATTGTGATTGTTGAATTCAATACCGATGCAATTTCTGTGTTTCATCACCACTCTGATAGTCCACACATTACAGAATGCCACCAGATGTGAATCGGAAACTACTACTGGTCTTTCAGGGAACGATCAAACGTAGACTGTTTGAGACATTACTCCCATGGAGGAAAGTGCGCATGGTGACTGTTGTATTCAATTCCGATGCAATTTCTGTGTTTCATCAACACTCTGATCGTCCACAGATAAGAGAATGCCTCCAGATGTTCATCGGAAACTACGACTGGTCTTCCAGGGGACGATCAAAGCGTAGACTGTTTGGGACATTACTCCCTTGGAGGAAAGTGCGCATGGTGACTGTTGTATTCAATCCCGATGCAATTTCTGTGTTTCATCAACACTCTGATACTTCCACAGATTACAGAATGCCACCAGATGTGCATCGGAGACTGCTACTGCTCTTCCAGGGAATGATCAAAGCGTAGACTGTTAGAGATATTACTCCCATGGAGGAAAGTGCGAATGGTGTCTGTTGTATTCAATCCCGATGCAATATCTGAAATTCTTCAACACTCTGATAGTCCACAGATTACAGAATGCAGCCAGATGTGCATCGGAAACTACTACTGGTCTTCCAGGAACGATCAAAGCGTAGACTGTTTGAGACATTACTCGCATGGAGGAAAGTGAGCATGGTGACTGTTGTATTCAATGCCGATGCAATTTCTGTGTTTCATCAACACTCTGATAGTCCACAGATTACAGAATGCCTCCAGATGTGCATCGGAAACTGCTACTGGTCTTTCAGGGAACGATCAAAGCGTAAAATCTTTGAGACATTACTCCCTTGGAGGAAAGTGCGCATGGTGACTGTTGTAATCAATCCCGATGCATTTTCTGTGTTTCATCAACACCCTAATAGTCCACAGATTACAGAATGCCTCCAGATGTGCATCGGAAACAGCTACTGGTCTTCCAGGGAACGATCAATGCGTAAACTCTTTGAGATATTACTCCCATGGAGTAAAGTGCGCATAATGACTGTTGTATTCAATCCCTTTGCATTTTCTGTGTTTGATCAAAACTCTGATAGCCCTCAGATTACAGAATGCCTCCAGATGTGCATCGGAAACTACTACTGGTCTTCCTGGGAACGATCAAAGCGTAGACTGTTTGAGACATACTCCCATGGAGGAATGTGCGCATGGTGACTGTTGTATTCAATCCCGAGACAATTACTGTGTTTCATCAACACTTTGAAGGTCCACAGATTACAGAAAGCCTCCAGATGTGCATCGGAAACTACTACTGGTCTTCCAGGGAACGATTAAAGCATAGACTGTTTGAGACATTACTCCCATGGAGGAATGTGCGCATGGTGACTGTTGTATTCAATCCCGATGCAGTTTCTGTGTTTCATCAACACTCTGATAGTCCACAGATTACGGAAAGCCTCCAGATGTGCCTCGGAAACTACTACTAGTCTTCCACGGATCGGTCAAAGTGTAGACTGTTAGAGACATTACTCCCATGGAGGAAAGTGTACATGGTGACTGTTGTACTCAATCCCGATGCAATTTCTGTGTTTCATCAACACTCTGATAGTCCACAGATTACTGAATGCCTCCAGATGTGCAATGGAAACTACTGCTGGTCTTCCAGGGAACGATGAAAGCGTAGACTGTTTGAGACATTACTCCCATGGAGGAAAGTGCGCATGGTGACTGTTGCATTCAATCCCGAGACAGATACTGTGATTCATCAACACTTTGAAGGTCCACAGATTACAGAAAGCCTCCAGATGTGCATCGGAAACTATTACTGGTCTTAAAGGGAATGATTAAAGCGTAGACTGTTTGAGAATTACTCCCATGGAGGAAAGTGCGCATGGTGACTGTTGTATTTAATCGCGATGCAATTTCTGTGCTTCATCAACACTCTGATAGTCCACTGATTACAGAATGCCTCCAGATGTTAATCGGAAACTACTACTGGTCTTCCAGGGAACGATCAAAGCGTAGACTGTTAGAGACATTTCTCCCATTTAGGAAAGTGCGCATTGTGATTGTTGTATTCAATACCGATGCAATTTCTGTGTTTCATCACCACTCTGATAGTCCACACATTACAGAATGCCACCAGATGTGAATCGGAAACTACTACTGGTCTTTCAGGGAACGATCGAACGTAGACTGTTTGAGACATTACTCCAATGGAGGAAAGCGCGCATGGTGACTGTTGTATTCAATTCCGATGCAATTTCTGTGTTTCATCAACACTCTGATAGTCCACAGATAAGAGAATGCCTCCAGATGTTCATCGGAAACTACGACTGGTCTTCCAGGGGACGATCAAAGCGTAGACTGTTTGGGACATTACTCCCTTGGAGGAAAGTGCGCATGGTGACTGTTGTATTCAATCCCGATGCAATATCTGAAATTCATCAACACTCTGATAGTCCACAGATTACAGAATGCAGCCAGATGTGCATCGGAAACTACTACTGGTCTTCCAGGAACGATCAAAGCGTAGACTGTTTGAGACATTACTCCCTTGGAGGAAAGTGCGCATGGTGACTGTTGTATTCAATCCCGAGGCAATTTCTGTTTTTCAGTCCACACTTTGAAGGTCCACAGATTACAGAATTAATCCAGATGTGCATCGGAAACTACTACTGGTCTTCCAGGGAACGATCAAAGCGGAGTCTGTTTGAGAAGGACTCACATGGAGGAAAGTGCGCATGGTGACTGTTGTATTCAATCCCGATGCAATTTCTGTGTTTCATCAATACTGTGATAGTCCACAGATTACAGAATGCCTCCAGATGTGCATCGGAAAATGCTACTGGTCTTCCAGGGAACGATCAAAGCGTAAACTCTTTGAGACATTACTCCCATGGAGGAAAGTGCGCATGGTGACTGTTGTATTCAATCCCGATGTATTTTCTGTGTTTCATCAACACTCTGATAGTCCACAGATTACAGAATGCCTCCAGATGTGCATCGGAAACAGCTACTGGTATTCCAGGGAACGATCAAAGCGTAGACTGTTAGAGACATTACTCACCATTTAGGAAATTGCGCATTGTGACTGTTGTATTCAATCCCGATGCAATTTCTGTGTTTCATCAACACTCTGATAGTCCACAGATTACAGAATGCCACCAGATGAGCATCGGAAACTACTACTGGTCTTTCAGGAAACGATCAAAGCGTAGACTGTTTGAGACATTACTCCCGTGGAGGACAGTGAGCATGATGACTGTTGTATTCAATTCCGATGCAATTTCTGTGTTCCATCAACACTCTGATGGTAAACAGATAACAGAATGCCTCCAGATGTTCATCGGAAACTACGACTGGTCTTCCAGGGAACGATCAAAGCGTAGACTGTTTGGGACGTTACTCCCATGGAGGAAAGTGTGCATTGTGACTGTTGTATTCAATCCCGCTGCAATTTCTGTGTTTCATCAACACTCTGATAGTCCACAGATTACGGAAAGCCTCCAGATGTGCCTCGGAAACTACTACTAGTCTTCCACGGATCGGTCAAAGTGTAGACTGTTAGAGACATTACTCCCATGGAGGAAAGTGTACATGGTGACTGTTGTATTCAATCCCGATGCAATTTCTGTGTTTCATCAACACTCTGATAGTCCACAGATTACTGAATGCCTCCAGATGTGCAATGGAAACTACTGCTGGTCTTCCAGGGAACGATCAAAGCGTAGACTGTTTGAGACATTACTCCCATGGAGGAAAGTGCGCATGGTGACTGTTGCATTCAATCCCGAGACAGTTACTGTGATTCATCAACACTTTGAAGGTCCACAGATTACAGAAAACCTCCAGATGTGCATCGGAAACTATTACTGGTCATAAAGGGAATGATTAAAGCGTAGACTGTTTGAGAATTACTCCCATGGAGGAAAGTGCGCATGGTGACTGTTGTATTTAATCGCGATGCAATTTCTGTGCTTCATCAACACTCTGATAGTCCACAGATTACAGAATGCCTCCAGATGTTAATCGGAAACTACTACTGGTCTTAGAGGGAACGATCAGAGCGTAGACTGTTAGAGACATTTCTCCCATTTAGGAAAGTGCGCATTGTGATTGTTGTATTCAATACCGATGCAATTTCTGTGTTTCATCACCACTCTGATAGTCCACACATTACAGAATGCCACCAGATGTGCATCGGAAACTACTACTGGTCTTTCAGGGAACGATCAAACGTAGACTGTTTGAGACATTACTCCCATGGAGGAAAGTGAGCATGATGACTGTTGTATTCAATTCCGATGCAATTTCTGTGTTTCATCAACACTCTGATGGTCCACAGAAAACAGAATGCCTCCAAATGTTCATCGGAAACTACGACTGGTCTTCCAGGGAACGATCAAAGTGTAGACTGTTTGGGACATTACTCCCATGGAGGAAAGTGTGCATTGTGACTGTTGTATTCAATCCCGATGCAATTTCTGTGTTTCATCAACACTCTCATAGTCCACAGATTACGGAAAGCCTCCAGATGTGCATCGGATACTACTACTAGTCTTCCAGGGATCGATCAAAGTGTAGACTGTTAGAGACATTACTCCCATGGGGAAAGTGTGCATGGTGACTGTTGTATTCAATCCCGATGCAATGTCTGTGTTTCATCAACACTCTGATAGTCCACAGATTACTGAATGCCTTCAGATGTGCAATTAAAACTACTGCTGGTCTTCCAGGGAACGATCAAAGCGTAGACTGTTTGAGACATTACTCCCATGGAGGAAAGTGCGCATGGTGACTGTTGCATTCAATCCCGAGACAGTTACTGTGATTTATCAACACTTTGAAGGTCCACAGATTACAGAAAGCTTCCAGATGTGCATCGGAAACTATTACTGGTCTTATAGGGAATGATTAAATCGTAGACTGTTTGAGAATTACACCCATGGAGGAAACTGCGCATGGTGACTGTCGTATTCAATCCCGATGCAATTTCTGTGTTTCATCAACACAGAATACAGAATATCTCCAGATGTGCATCGGACACTACTACTGGTCTTCCAGGGAACGATCATAGCGTAAACTGTTTGAGACATTACTCCCATGGAGGAAAGTGCGCATGGTGACTGTTGTATTCAATCCCGAGGCCATTTCTGTGTTTCCATCCACACTTTGAAGGTCCACAAATTACAGAAGGAATCCAGATGTGCATCGGAAATTACTACCGATCTTCCAGGGAACGATGAAAGCGTTGACTGTTTCAGAATTACTCCCATGGAGGAAAGTGCAAATGGTGTCTGTTGTATTCAATCCCGATGCAATTTCTGAGTTTCATCAACACTCTGATAGTCCACAGATTACAGAATGCCTCCAGATGTGCATCGGAAACTACGACTGGTCTTACTGGGAACGATGAAAGCGTAGACTGTTAGAGACATTACTCCCATGGAGGAAAGTGCGCATGGTGACTGTTGTATTCAATCCCGATGCAATTTCTATGTTTCATCAACACTCTGATAGTCCACAGATTACAGAATGCCACCAGATGTGCATCGGAAACTACTACTGGTCTTCCAGGGAACGATCATAGCGTAGACTGTTTGAGACATTACTCCCGTGGAGAAAAGTGCGCATGGTGACTGTTGTATACAATCCCGATGCAATTTCTGTGTTTCATCAACACTCTGATACTTCCACAGATTACAGAATGCCACCAGATGTGCATCGGAGACTGCTACTGGTCTTCCAGGGAATGATCAAAGCGTAGACTGTTAGAGATATTACTCCCATGGAGGAAAGTGCGAATGGTGTCTGTTGTATTCAATCCCGATGCAATATCTGAAATTCATCAACACTCTGATAGTCCACAGATTACAGAATGCAGCCAGATGTGCATCGGAAACTACTACTGGTCTTCCAGGAACGATCAAAGCGTAGACTGTTTGAGACATTACTCGCATGGAGGAAAGTGCGCATGGTGACTGTTGTATTCAATGCCGATGCAATTTCGGTGTTTCATCAACACTCTGATAGTCCACAGATTACAGAATGCCTCCAGATGTGCATCGGAAACTGCTACTGGTCTTTCAGGGAACGATCTAAGCGTAAAATCTTTGAGACATTACTCCCTTGGAGGAAAGTGCGCATGGTGACTGTTGTATTCAATCCCGATGCATTTTCTGTGTTTCATCAACACTCTAATAGTCCACAGATTACAGAATGCCTCCAGATGTGCATCGGAAACAGCTACTGGTCTTCCAGGGAACGATCAATGCGTAAACTCTTTGAGATATTACTCCCATGGAGTAAAGTTCGCATAATGACTCTTGTATTCAATCCTTTTGCATTTTCTGTGTTTCATCAAAACTCTGATAGCCCTCAGATTACAGAATGCCTCCAGATGTGCATCGGAAACTACTACTGGTCTTCCTGGGAACGATCATAGCGTAGACTGTTTGAGACATACTCCCATGGAGGAATGTGTGCATGGTGACTGTTGTACTCAATCCCGAGACAATTACTGTGTTCCATCAACACTTTGAAGGTCAACAGATTACAGAAAGCCTCCAGATGTGCATCGGAAACTACTACTGGTCTTCCAGGGAACGATTAAAGCATAGACTGTTTGAAACATTACTCCCATGGAGGAATTTGCGCATGGTGACTGTTGTATTCAATCCCGATGCAGTTTCTGTGTTTCATCAACACTCTGATAGTACACAGATTACAGAATGCCACCAGATGTGCATCGGAAACTACTACTGGTCTGCCAGGGAACGATCATAGCGTAGACTGTTTGAGACATTACTCCCATGGAGAAAGTGCGAATGGTGACTGATGTATTCAATCCCGATGCAATTTCTGTGTTTCATCAACACTCTGATAGTCCACAGATTACAGAATGCCTCCAGATGTGCATCGGTAACTACTACTGGTCTTCCAGGGAACGATCAAAGCGAAGACTGTTAGAGATATTATTCCCATGGAGGGAAGTGCGCATGGTGACTGTTGTATTCAATCCCTATACAATTTCTGTGTTTCAACAACACTCTGATAGTCCACAGATTACAGAATGCCCACAGATGTGCATCGGTAGACTGTTTGAGACATTACTCCCTTGGAGGAAAGTGCGCATGGTGACTGTTGTATTCAATCCCGAGGCAATTTCTGTTTTTCAGTCCACACTTTGAAGGTCCACAGATTACAGAATTAATCCAGATGTGCATCGGAAACTACTACTGGTCTTCCAGGGAACGATCAAAGCGGAGACTGTTTGAGAAGGACTCACATGGAGGAAAGTGCGCATGGTGACTGTTGTATTCAATCCCGATGCAATTTCTGTGTTTCATCAATACTCTGATAGTCCACAGATTACAGAATGCCTCCAGATGTGCATCGGAAAATGCTACTGGTCTTCCAGGGAACGATCAAAGCGTAAACTCTTTGAGACATTACTCCCATGGAGGAAAGTGCGCATGGTGACTGTTGTATTCAATCCCGATGAATTTTCTGTGTTTCATCAACACTCTGATAGTCCACAGATTACAGAATGCCTACAGATGTGCATCGGAAACTGCTACTGGTATTCCAGGGAACGACCAAAGCGTAGACTGTTAGAGACATTACTCCCGTGGAGGACAGTGAGCATGATGACTGTTGTATTCAATTCCGATGCAATTTCTGTGTTCCATCAACACTCTGATGGTAAACAGATAACAGAATGCCTCCAGATATTCATCGGAAACTACGACTGGTCTTCCAGGGAACGATCAAAGCGTAGACTGTTTGGGACGTTACTCCCATGGAGGAAAGTGTGCATTGTGACAGTTGTATTCAATCCCGATGCAATTTCTGTGTTTCATCAACACTCTGATAGTCCACAGATTACGGAAAGCCTCCAGATGTGCAATGGAAACTACTGCTGGTCTTCCAGGGAATGATCAAAGCGTAGACTGTTTGAGACATTACTCCCATGGAGGAAAGTGCGCATGGTGACTGTTGCATTCAATCCCGAGACAG
The DNA here is from genome assembly GCF_023897955.1 of Schistocerca gregaria. Taxonomy (NCBI): domain Eukaryota; kingdom Metazoa; phylum Arthropoda; class Insecta; order Orthoptera; family Acrididae; genus Schistocerca; species Schistocerca gregaria. Next base: position 1,900,893 of record NC_064927.1, read on the forward strand.
TTACTGTGATTCATCAACACTTTGAAGGTCCACAGATTACAGAAAGCCTCCAGATGTGCATCGGAAACTATTACTGGTCTTAAAGGGAATGATTAAAGCGTAGACTGTTTGAGAATTACTCCCATGGAGGAAAGTGCGCATGGTGACTGTTGTATTTAATCGCGATGCAATTTCTGTGCTTCATCAACACTCTGATAGTCCACAGATTACAGAATGCCTCCAGATGTTAATCGGAAACTACTACTGGTCTTCCAGGGAACGATCAAAGCGTAGACTGTTAGAGACATTTCTCCCATTTAGGAAAGTGCGCATTGTGATTGTTGAATTCAATACCGATGCAATTTCTGTGTTTCATCACCACTCTGATAGTCCACACATTACAGAATGCCACCAGATGTGAATCGGAAACTACTACTGGTCTTTCAGGGAACGATCAAACGTAGACTGTTTGAGACATTACTCCCATGGAGGAAAGTGCGCATGGTGACTGTTGTATTCAATTCCGATGCAATTTCTGTGTTTCATCAACACTCTGATCGTCCACAGATAAGAGAATGCCTCCAGATGTTCATCGGAAACTACGACTGGTCTTCCAGGGGACGATCAAAGCGTAGACTGTTTGGGACATTACTCCCTTGGAGGAAAGTGCGCATGGTGACTGTTGTATTCAATCCCGATGCAATATCTGAAATTCATCAACACTCTGATAGTCCACAGATTACAGAATGCAGCCAGATGTGCATCGGAAACTACTACTGGTCTTCCAGGAACGATCAAAGCGTAGACTGTTTGAGACATTACTCCCTTGGAGGAAAGTGCGCATGGTGACTGTTGTATTCAATCCCGAGGCAATTTCTGTTTTTCAGTCCACACTTTGAAGGTCCACAGATTACAGAATTAATCCAGATGTGCATCGGAAACTACTACTGGTCTTCCAGGGAACGATCAAAGCGGAGACTGTTTGAGAAGGACTCACATGGAGGAAAGTGCGCATGGTGACTGTTGTATTCAATCCCGATGCAATTTCTGTGTTTCATCAATACTCTGATAGTCCACAGATTACAGAATGCCTCCAGATGTGCGTCGGAAATTGCTACTGGTCTTCCAGGGAACGATCAAAGCGTAAACTCTTTGAGACATTACTCCCATGGAGGAAAGTGCGCATGGTGACTGTTGTATTCAATCCTGATGTATTTTCTGTGTTTCATCAACACTCTGATAGTCCACAGATTACAGAATGCCTCCAGATGTGCATCGGAAACTGCTACTGGTATTCCAGGGAACGATCAAAGCGTAGACTGTTAGAGACATTACTCACCATTTAGGAAAGTGCGCATTGTGACTGTTGTATTCAATCCCGATGCAATTTCTGTGTTTCATCAACACTCTGATAGTCCACAGATTACAGAATGCCCCCAGATGTGCATCGGAAACTACTACTGGTCTTTCAGGAAACGATCAAAGCGTAGACTGTTTGAGACATTACTCCCGTGGAGGACAGTGAGCATGATGACTGTTGTATTCAATTCCGATGCAATTTCTGTGTTCCATCAACACTCTGATGGTAAACAGATAACAGAATGCCTCCAGATGTTCATCGGAAACTACGACTGGTCTTCCAGGGAACGATCAAAGCGTAGACTGTTTGAGACATTACTCCCATGGAGGAAAGTGCGCATGGTGACTGTTGCATTCAATCCCGAGACAGTTACTGTGATTCATCAACACTTTGAAGGTCCACAGATTACAGAAAGCCTCCAGATGTGCATCGGAAACTATTACTGGTCTTAAAGGGAATGATTAAAGCGTAGACTGTTTGAGAATTACTCCCATGGAGGGAAGTGCGCATGGTGACTGTTGTATTTAATCGCGATGCAATTTCTGTGCTTCATCAACACTCTGATAGTCCACAGATTACAGAATGCCTCCAGATGTTAATCGGAAACTACTACTGGTCTTCCAGGGAACGATCAGAGCGTAGACTGTTAGAGACATTTCTCCCATTTAGGAAAGTGCGCATTGTGATTGTTGTATTCAGTACCGATGCAATTTCTGTGTTTCATCACCACTCTGATAGTCCACACATTACAGAATGCCACCAGATGTGCATCGGAAACTACTACTGGTCTTTCAGGGAACGATCAAACGTAGACTGTTTGAGACATTACTCCCGTGGAGGAAAGTGCGCATGGTGACTGTTGTATTCAATTCCGATGCAATTTCTGTGTTTCATCAACACTCTGATAGTCCACAGATAAGAGAATGCCTCCAGATGTTCATCGGAAACTACGACTGGTCTTCCATTGGACGATGAAAGCGTAGACTGTTTGGGACAATACTCCCATGGGGGAAAGTGTGCATTGTGACTGTTGTATTCAATCCCGATGCAATATCTGAGTTTCATCAACACTCTGATAGTCCACAGATTACAGAATGCCTCCAGATGTGCATCGGAAACTGCTACTGGTCTTTCAGGGAACGATCAAAAGCGTAAACTCTTTGAGACATTACTCCCATGGAGGAAAGTGCGCATGGTGACTGTTGTATTCAATCCCGATGCATTTTCTGTGTTTCATCAACACTCTAGTAGTCCACAGATTACAGAATGCCTCCAGATGTGCATCGGAAACTGCTACTGGTCTTCCAGAGAACGATCAATGCGTAAAGTCTTTGAGATATTACTCCCTTTTGGTAAAGTGCGCATAGTGACTGTTGTATTCAATCCCTTTGCATTTTCTGTGTTTCATCAAAACTCTGATAGCCCTCAGATTACAGAATGCCTCCAGATGTGCATCGGAAACTACTACTGGTCTTCCTGGGAACGATCAAAGCGTAGACTGTTTGAGACATTACTCCCATGGAGGAATGTGCGCATGGTGACTGTTGTATTCAATCCCGATACAATTACTGTGTTTCATCAACACTTTGAAGGTCCACAGATTACAGAAAGCCTCCAGATGTGCATCGGAAACTACCACTGGTCTTCCAGGGAACGATTAAAGCATAGACTGTTTGAGACATTACTCCCATGGAGGAATGTGCGCATGGTGACTGTTGTACTCAATCCCGATGCAGTTTCTGTGTTTCATCAACACTCTGATAGTCCACAGATTACAGAATGCCACCAGATGTGCATCGGAAACTACTACTGGTCTTCCAGGGAACGATCATGGCGTAGACTGTTTGAGACATTACTCCCGTGGAGGAAAGTGCGCATGGTGACTGTAGTATTCAATCCCGTTGCTTTTTCTGTGCTTCATCAACACTCTGATAGTCCACAGATTACAGAATGGTACCAGATGTGCATCGGAAACTACTTCTGGTCTTCCTTGGAATGATCAAAGCGTAGACTGTTAGAGACATTACTCCCATGGAGGAAAGTGCGAATGGTGACTGATGTATTCAATCCCGATGCAATTTCTGTGTTTCATCAACACTCTGATAGTCCACAGATTACAGAATGCCTCCAGATGTGCATCGGTAACTACTACTGGTCTTTCAGGGAACGATCAAAGCGACGACTGTTAAAGATATTATTCCCATGGAAAAAAAGTGCGCATGGTGACTGTTGTATTCAATCCCTATACAATTTCTGTGTTTCAACAACACTCTGATAGTCCACAGATTACAGAATGCCCACAGATGTGCATCGGTAGACTGTTTGAGACATTACTCCCTTGGAGGAAAGTGCGCATGGTGACTGTTGTATTCAATCCCGAGGCGATTTCTGTTTTTCCGTCCACACTTTGAAGGTCCACAGATTACAGAATTAATCCAGATGTGCATCGGAAACTACTACTGGTCTTCCAGGGAACGATCAAAGCGGAGACTGTTTGAGAAGGACTCACATGGAGGAAAGTGCGCATGGTGACTTTTGTATTGAATCCCGATGCAATTTCTGTGTTTCATCAATACTCTGATAGTCCACAGATTACAGAATGCCTTTAGATGTTCATCGGAAACTGCTACTGGTCTTCCAGGGAACGATCAAAGCGTAAACTCTTTGAGACATTACTCCCATGGAGGAAAGTGCGCATGGTGACTGTTGTATTCAATCCCGATGAATTTTCTGTGTTTCATCAACACTCTGATAGTCCACAGATTACTGAATGCCTCCAGATGTGCAATTGAAACTACTGCTGGTCTTCCAGGGAACGATCAAATCGTAGACTGTTTGAGACATTACTCCCTTGGAGGAAAGTGCGCATGGTGACTGTTGCATTCAATCCCGAGACAGTTACTGTGATTCATCAACACTTTGAAGGTCCACAGATTACAGAAAGCCTCCAGATGTGCATCGGAAACTATTACTGGTCTGAAAGGGAATGATTAAAGCGTAGACTGTTTGAGAATTACTCCCATGGAGGAAAGTGCGCATGGTGAATGTTGTATTTAATCCCGATGCAATTTCTGTGTTTCATCAACACTCTGATAGTCCACAGATTACAGAATGCCTCCAGATGTTAATCGGAAGCTACTACTGGTCTTCCAGGGAACGATCAAAACGTAGACTGTTAGAGACATTTCTCCCATTTAGGAAAGTGCGCTTTGTGACTGTTGTATTCAATCCCGATGCAATTTCTGTGTTTCATCACCACTCTGATAGTCCACACATTACAGAATGCCACCAGTTGTGCATCGGAAACTACTACTGGTCTTTCAGGGAACGATCAAACGTAGGCTGTTTGAGACATTACTCACGTGGACGAAAGTGCGCATGGTGACTGTTGTATTCAATTCCGATGCAATTTCTGTGTTTCATCAACACTCTGATAGTCCACAGATAATAGAATGCCTCCAGATGTTCATCGGAAACTACGACTGGTCTTCCAGGGAACGATCAAAGCGTAGACTGTTTGGGACATTACTCCCATGGAGGAAAGTGTGCATTGTGATTGTTGTATTCAATCCCGATGCAATATCTGAGTTTCATCAACACTCTGATAGTCCACAGATTACAGAATGCAGCCAGATGTGCATCGGAAACTACTACTGGTCTTCCAGGAACGATCAAAGCGTAGACTGTTTGAGACATTACTCGCATGGAGGAAAGTGCGCATGGTGACTGTTGTATTCAATGCCGATGCAATTACTGTGTTTCATCAACACTCTGATAGTCCACAGATTACAGAATGCCTCCAGATGTGCATCGGAAACTGCTACTGGTCTTTCTGGGAACGATCAAAGCGTAAACTCTTTGAGACATTACTCCCATGGAGGAAAGTGCGCATGGTGACTGTTCTATTCAATCCCGATGCATTTTCTGTGTTTCATCAACACTCTGATAGTCCACAGATTACAGAATGCCTCCAGATGTGCATCGGAAACTGCTACTGGTCTTCCAGGGAACGATCAATGCGTAAACTCTTTGAGACATTACTCCCATGGAGTAAAGAGCGCATAATGACTGTTGTATTCAATCCCGATGCAGTTTCTGTGTTTCATCAACACTCTGATAGTCCACAGATTACAGAATGCCACCGGATGTGCATCGGAAACTACTACTGGTCTTCCAATGAACGATCATAGCGTACACTGTTTGAGACATTACTCCCGTGGAGGAAAGTGCGCATGGTGACTGTTGTATTCAATCCCGTTGCTTTTTCTGTGTTTCATCAACACTCTGATAGTCCACAGATTACAGAAAGGCACCAGATGTGCATCGGAAACTACTACTGGTCTTCCAGGGAAAGATCAAAGCGTAGACTGTTAGAGACATTACTCCCATGGAGGAAAGAGCGAATGGTGACTGATGTATTCAATCCCGATGCAATATCTGTGTTTCATCAACACTCTGATAGTCCACAGATTACAGAATGCCTCCAGATGTGCATCGGTAACTACTACTGGTCTTCCAGGGAACGATCAAAGCGAAGACTGTTAGAGATATTATTCCCAAGGAAGAAAGTGCGCATGGTGACTGTTGTATTCAATCCCTATACAATGTCTGTGTTTCAACAACACTCTGATAGTCCACAGATTACAGAATGCCCACAGATGTGCATCGGTAGACTGTTTGAGACATTACTCCCTTGGAGGAAAGTGCGCATGGTGACTGTTGTATTCAATCCCGATGCAATTTCTGTGTTTCATCAACACTCTGATAGTCCACAGATTACAGAATGCCTCCAGATGTGCATCGGTAGACTGTTTGAGACATTACTCCCTTGGAGGAAAGTGCGCATGGTGACTGTTGTATTCAATCCCGAGGCAATTTCTGTTTTTCAGTCCACACTTTGAAGGTCCACAGATTACAGAATGCCTCCAGATGTGCATCGGAAAATGCTACTGGTCTTCCAGGTAACGATCAAAGCGTAAACTCTCTGAGACATTACTCCCATGGAGGAAAGTGCGCATGGTGACTGTTGTATTCAATCCCGATGCATTTTCTGTGTTTCATCAACACTCTGATAGTCCACAGATTACAGAATGCCTCCAGATGTGCATCGGAAACTGCTACTGGTATTCCAGGGAACGATCAAAGCGTAGACTGTTAGAGACATTACTCACCATTTAGGAAAGTGCGCATTGTGACTCTTGTATTCAATCCCGATGCAATTTCTGTGTTTCATCAACACTCTGATAGTCCACAGTTTACAGAATGCCACCAGATGTGCATCGGACACTACTACTGGTCTTTCAGGGAACGATCAAAGCGTAGACTGTTTGAGACATTACTCCCGTGGAGGAAAGTGAGCATGATGACTGTTGTATTCAATTCCGATGCAATTTCTGTGTTTCATCAACACTCTGACGGTCCACAGATAACAGAATGCCTCCAGATGTTCATCGGAACCTACGACTGGTCTTAAAGGGAACGATCAAAGCGTAGACTGTTTGGGACATTACTCCCATGGAGTAAAGTGTGCATGGTGACTGTTGTATTCAATCCCGATGCCATTTCTGTGATTCATCAACACTCTGATAGTCCACAGATTACGGAAAGCCTCCAGATGTGTATCGGAAACTACTACTAGTCTTCCAGGGATCGATCAAAGTGTAGACTGTTAGAGACATTACTCCCATGGAGGAAAGTGTGCATGGTAACTGTTGTATTCAATCCCGATGCAATTTCTGTGTTTCACCAACACTCTGATAGTCCACAGATTACTGAATGCCTCCAGATGTGGAATTGAAACTACTGCTGGTCTTCCAGGGAACGATCAAAGCATAGAATGTTTGAGACATTACTCCCATGGAGGAAAGTGCGCATGGTGACTGTTGCATTCAATCCCGAGACAGTTACTGTGATTCATCAACACTTTGAAATTCCACAGATTACAGAAAGCCTCCAGATGTGCATCGGAAACTATTACTTGTCTTAAAGGGATTGATTAAAGCGTAGACTGTTTGAGAATTACTCCCATGGAGGAAAGTGCGCATGGCGACTGTTGTATCCAAACCCGATGCAATTTCTGTGTTTCATCAACACAGAATACAGAATATCTCCAGATGTGCATCGGAAACTACTACTGGTCTTCCAGGGAACGATCATAGCGTAAACTGTTTGAGACATTACTCCCATGGAGTAAAGTGCGCATGGTGACTGTTGTATTCAATCCCGAGGCCATTTCTGTGTTTCCATCCACACTTTGAAGGTCCACAAATTACAGAAGGAATCCAGATGTGCATCGGAAATTACTACTGGTCTTCCAGGGAACGATCAAAGCGTTGACTGTTTCAGAATTACTCCCATGGAGGAAAGTGCAAATGGTGTCTGTTGTATTCAATCCCGATGCAATTTCTGAGTTTCATCAACACTCTGATAGTCCACAGATTACAGAATGCCTCCAGATGTGCATCGGAAACTACTACTGGTCTTCCTGTTAACGATCATAGCGTAGACTGTTTGAGACATTACTCCCGTGGAGAAAAGTGCGCATGGTGACTGTTGTATTCAATGCCGATGCAATATCTGTGTTTCATCAACACTCTGATAGTCCACAGAATACAGAATGCCTCCAGATGTGCATCGGAAACTGCTACTGGTCTTTCAGGGAACGATCAAAGCGTAAACTCTTTGAGAAATTACTCCCATGGAGGAAAGTGCGCATGGTGACTGTTGTATTCAATCCCGATGCATTTTCTGTGTTTCATCAACACTCTGATAGTCCACAGATTACAGAATGCCTCCAGATGTGCATCGGAAACTGCTACAGGTATTCCAGGGAACGATCAAAGCGTAGACTGTTAGAGACATTACTCACCATTTAGGAAAGTGCGTATTGTGACTGTTGTATTCAATCCCGATGCAATTTCTGTGTTTCATCAACACTCTGATAGTCCACAGTTTAGAGAATGCCACCAGATGTGCATCGGAAACTACTACTGGTCTTTCAGGGAACGATCAAAGGGTAGACTGTTTGAGACATTACTCCCGTGGAGGAAAGTGAGCATGATGACTGTTGTATTCAATTCCGATGCAATTTCTGTGTTTCATCAACACTCTGATGGTCCACAGATAACAGAATGCCTCCAGATGTTCATCGGAACCTACGACTGGTCTTAAAGGGAACGATCAAAGCGTAGACTGTTTGGGACATTACTCCCATGGAGTAAAGTGTGCATGGTGACTGTTGTATTCAATCCCGATGCCATTTCTGTGATTCATCAACACTCTGATAGTCCACAGATTACGGAAAGCCTCCAGATGTGTATCGGAAACTACTACTAGTCTTCCAGGGATCGATCAAAGTGTAGACTGTTAGAGACATTACTCCCATGGAGGAAAGTGTGCATGGTAACTGTTGTATTCAATCCCGATGCAATTTCTGTGTTTCACCAACACTCTGATAGTCCACAGATTACTGAATGCCTCCAGATGTGGAATTGAAACTACTGCTGGTCTTCCAGGGAACGATCAAAGCATAGAATGTTTGAGACATTACTCCCATGGAGGAATGTGCGCATGGTGACTGTTGCATTCAATCCCGAGACAGTTACTGTGATTCATCAACACTTTGAAATTCCACAGATTACAGAAAGCCTCCAGATGTGCATCGGAAACTATTACTTGTCTTAAAGGGATTGATTAAAGCGTAGACTGTTTGAGAATTACTCCCATGGAGGAAAGTGCGCATGGCGACTGTTGTATCCAATCCCGATGCAATTTCTGTGTTTCATCAACACAGAATACAGAATATCTCCAGATGTGCATCGGAAACTACTACTGGTCTTCCAGCGAACGATCATAGCGTAAACTGTTTGAGACATTACTCCCATGGAGTAAAGTGCGCATGGTGACTGTTGTATTCAATCCCGAGGCCATTTCTGTGTTTCCATCCACACTTTGAAGGTCCACAAATTACAGAAGGAATCCAGATGTGCATCGGAAATTACTACTGGTCTTCCTGGGAACGATCAAAGCGTTGACTGTTTCAGAATTACTCCCATGGAGGAAAGTGCAAATGGTGTCTGTTGTATTCAATCCCGATGCAATTTCTGAGTTTCATCAACACTCTGATAGTCCACAGATTACAGAATGCCTCCAGATGTGCATCGGAAACTACTACTGGTCTTCCTGTTAACGATCATAGCGTAGACTGTTTGAGACATTACTCCCGTGGAGAAAAGTGCGCATGGTGACTGTTGTATTCAATGCCGATGCAATATCTGTGTTTCATCAACACTCTGATAGTCCACAGAATACAGAATGCCTCCAGATGTGCATCGGAAACAGCTACTGGTCTTTCAGGGAACGATCAAAGCGTAAACTCTTTGAGAAATTACTCCCATGGAGGAAAGTGCGCATGGTGACTGTTGTATTCAATCCCGATGCATTTTCTGTGTTTCATCAACACTCTGATAGTCCACAGATTACAGAATGCCTCCAGATGTGCATCGGAAACTGCTACAGGTATTCCAGGGAACGATCAAAGCGTAGACTGTTAGAGACATTACTCACCATTTAGGAAAGTGCGTATTGTGACTGTTGTATTCAATCCCGATGCAATTTCTGTGTTTCATCAACACTCTGATAGTCCACAGTTTAGAGAATGCCACCAGATGTGCATCGGAAACTACTACTGGTCTTTCAGGGAACGATCAAATCGTAGACTGTTTGAGACATTACTAACCTGGAGGAAAGTGAGCATAATGACTGTTGTATTCAATTCCGATGCAATTTCTGTGTTTCATCAACACTCTGGTGGTCCACAGATAACAGAATGCCTCCAGATGTTCATCGGAAACTACGACTGGTCTTCCAGGGAACGATCAAAGCCTAGACTGTTTGGGACATTACTCGCATGGAGGAAAGTATGCATGGTGACTGTTGTATTCAATCCCGATGCAATTTCTGTGTTTCATCAACACTCTGATAGTCCACAGATTACGGAAAGCCTCCAGATGTTTATCGGAAACTACTACTAGTCTTCCAGGGATCGATCAAGATGTAGACTGTTAGAGACATTACTCCCATGGAGGAAAGTATGCATGGTGACTGTTGTATTCAATCCCGATGCAATTTCTGTGTTTCATCAACACTCTGATTGTCCACAGATTACTGAATGCCTCCAGATGTGCAATTGGAACTACTGCTGGTCTTCCAGGGAACGATCAAAGTGTAAACAGTTTGAGACATTACTCCCATGGAGGAAAGTGCGCATTTTGACTGTTGCATTCAATCCCGAGACAGTTACAGTGATTCATCAACACATTGAAGGTCCACAGATTACAGAAAGCCTCCAGATGTGCATCGGAAACTACTACTGGTCTTCCAGGGAACGATCATAGCGTAAACTGTTTGAGACATTACTCCCATGGAGTAAAGTGCGCATGGTGACTGTTGTATTCAATCCCGAGGCCATATCTGTGTTTCCATCCACACTTTGAAGGTCCACAAATTACAGAAGGAATCCAGATATGCATCGGAAATTACTACTGGTCTTCCAGGGAACGATCAAAGCGTTGACTGTTTCAGAATTACTCCCGTGGAGGAAAGTGCTAATGGTGTATGTTGTATTCAATCCCGATGCAATTTCTGAGTTTCATCAACACTCTGATAGTCCACAGATTACAGTATGCCACCAGATGTGCATCGGAAACTACTACTGGTCTTCCAGGGAACGATCATAGCGTAGACTGTTTGAGACATTACTCCCGTGGAGAAAAGTGCGCATGGTGACTGTTGTATTCAATCCCGATGCAATTTCTGTGTTTCATCAACACTCTAATGCTTCCACAGATTACAGAAGGCCACCAGATGGGCATCGGAAACTAATACTCGTGTTACAGGGAATGATCAAAGCGTAGACTGTTAGAGTCATTACTCCCATGGAGGAAAGTGCGAAAGGTGTCAGTTGTATTCAATCCCGATGCAATATCTGAAATTCATCAACACTCTGATAGTCCACAGATTACAGAATGCAGCCAGATGTGCATCGGAAACTACTACTGGTCTTCCAGGGAACGATCAAAGCGGAGACTGTATTGAGAAGGACTCACATGGAGGAAAGTGCGCATGGTGACTGTTGTATTCAATGCCGATGCAATTTCTGTGTTTCATCAACACTCTGATAGTCCACAGATTACAGAATGCCTCCAGATGTGCATCGGAAACTGCTACTGGTCTTCCAGGGAACGATTAATGCGTAAACTCTTTGAGACATTACTCCCATGGAGTAAAGTGCGCATAATGAGTGTTGTATTCAATCCCTTTGCATTTTCAGTGTTTCATCAACACTCTGATAGCCCTCAGATTACAGAATGCCTCCAGATGTGCATCGGAAACTACTACTGGTCTTCCTGGGAACGATCAAAGCGTAGACTGTTTGAGACATTACTCCCATGGAGGAATGTGCGCATGGTGACTGTTGTATTCAATCCCGATGCATTTTCTGTGTTTCATCAACACTCTGATAGTCCACAGATTACAGAATGCCTCCAGATGAGCATCGGAAACTGCTACAGGTATTCCAGGGAACGATCAAAGCGTAGACTGTTAGAGACATTACTCACCATTTAGGAAAGTGCGTATTGTGACTGTTGTATTCAATCCCGATGCAATTTCTGTGTTTCATCAACACTCTGATAGTCCACAGTTTACAGAATGCCACCAGATGTGCATCGGAAACTACTACTGGTCTTTCAGGGAACGATCAAAGCGTAGACTGTTTGAGACATTACTCCCCTGGAGGAATGTGAGCGTGATGAGTGTTGTATTCAACTCCGATGCAATTTCTGTGTTTCATCAACACTCTGGTGGTCCACAGATAACAGAATGCCTCCAGATGTTCATCGGAAACTACGACTGGTCTTCCAGGGAACGATCAAAGCGTAGACTGTTTGGGACATTACTCCCATGGAGGAGAGTGTGCATGGTGACAGTGGAATTCAATCCCGATGCAATTTCTGTGTTTCATCAACACTCTGATAGTCCACGGATTACGGAAAGCCTCCAGATGTTCATCGGAAACTACTACTAGTCTTCCAGGGATCGATCAAAGCGTAGACTGTTAGAGACATTACTCCCATGGAGGAAAGTATGCATGGTGACTGTTGTATTCAATCCCGATGCAATTTCTGTGTTTCATCAACACTCTGATAGTCCACAGATTACTGAATGCCTCCAGATGTGCAATTGGAACTAGTGCTAGTCTTCCAGGGAACGACAAAGCGTAAACTGTTTGAGACATTACTCCCATGGAGGAAAGTGCGCATGGTGTCTGTTGCATTCAATCATGAGACAGTTACAGTGATTCATCTACACTTTGAAGGTCCACAGATTACAGAAAGCCTCCAGATGTGCATCGGAAACTATTACTGGTCTTAAAGTGAATGATTAAAGCGTAGACTGTTTGAGAATTACTCCCATGGAGGAAAGAGCAAATGGTGACTGTTGTATTCAATCCCGATGCAATTTCTGTGTTTCATCAACACAGAATACAGAATATCTCCAGATGTGCATCGGAAACTACTACTGGTCTTCCAGGGAACGATCATAGCGTAAACTGTTTGAGACATTACTCCCATGGAGTAAAGTGAGCATGGTGTCTGTTGTATTCAATCCCGAGGCCATTTCTGTGTTTCTATCCACACTTTGAAGGTCCACAAATTACAGAAGAAATCCAGATGTGCATCGGAAATTCCTACTGGTCTTCCAGGGAACGATCAAAGCGTTGACTGTTTCAGAATTGCTCCCATGGAGGAAAGAGCAAATGGTGTCTGTTGTATTCAATCCCGATGCAATTTCTGAGTTTCATCAACACTCTGATAGTCCACAGATTACAGAATGCCTCCAGATGTGCATCGGAAACTACTACTGGTCTTCCAGGGAACGATCAGAGCGTAGACTGTTAGAGACATTACTCCCATGGAGGAAAGTGCGAATGGTGTCTGTTGTATTCAATCCCGATGCAATATCTGAAATTCATCAACACTCTGATAGTCCACAGATTACAGAATGCAGCCAGATGTGCATCGGAAACTACTACTGGTCTTCCAGGAACGATCAAAGCGTAGACTGTTTGAGACATTACTCGCATGGAGGAATGTGCGCATGGTGACTGTTGTATTCAATCCCGAGACAATTACTGTGTTTCATCAACACTTTGAAGGTCCACAGATTACAGAATGGCACCAGATGTGCTTCGGAAACTACTACTGGTCTTCCAGGGAATGATCAAAGCGTAGACTGTTTGAGACATTACTCCCATGGAGGAAAGTGGGCATTTTGACTGTTGCATTCAATCCCGAGACAGTTACAGTGATTCATCAACACATTGAAGGTCCACAGATTACAGAAAGCCTCCAGATGTGCATCGGAAACTACTACTGGTCTTCCAGGGAACGATCATAGCGTAAACTGTTTGAGACATTACTCCCATGGAGTAAAGTGCGCATGGAGACTGTTGTATTCAATCCCGAGGCCATTTCTGTGTTTCCATCCACACTTTGAAGGTCCACAAATTACAGAAGGAATCCAGATATGCATCGGAAATTACTACTGGTCTTCCAGGGAACGATCAAAGCGTTGACTGTTTCAGAATTACTCCCGTGGAGGAAAGTGCTAATGGTGTCTGTTGTATTCAATCCCGATGCAATTTCTGAGTTTCATCAACACTCTGATAGTCCACAGATTACAGTATGCCACCAGATGTGCATCGGAAACTACTACTGGTCTTCCAGGGAACGATCATAGCGTAGACTGTTTGAGACATTACTCCCGTGGAGAAAAGTGCGCATGGTGACTGTTGTATTCAATCCCGATGCAATTTCTGTGTTTCATCAACACTCTAATGCTTCCACAGATTACAGAAGGCCACCAGATGTGCATCGGAAACTAATACTCGTGTTACAGGGAATGATCAAAGCGTAGACTGTTAGAGTCATTACTCCCATGGAGGAAAGTGCGAAAGGTGTCAGTTGTATTCAATCCCGATGCAATATCTGAAATTCATCAACACTCTGATAGTCCACAGATTACAGAATGCAGCCAGATGTGCATCGGAAACTACTACTGGTCTTCCAGGGAACGATCAAAGCGGAGACTGTATTGAGAAGGACTCACATGGAGGAAAGTGCGCATGGTGACTGTTGTATTCAATGCCGATGCAATTTCTGTGTTTCATCAACACTCTGATAGTCCACAGATTACAGAATGCCTCCAGATGTGCATCGGAAACTGCTACTGGTCTTCCAGGGAACGATTAATGCGTAAACTCTTTGAGACATTACTCCCATGGAGTAAAGTGCGCATAATGAGTGTTGTATTCAATCCCTTTGCATTTTCAGTGTTTCATCAACACTCTGATAGCCCTCAGATTACAGAATGCCTCCAGATGTGCATCGGAAACTACTACTGGTCTTCCTGGGAACGATCAAAGCGTAGACTGTTTGAGACATTACTCCCATGGAGGAATGAGCGCATGGTGACTGTTGTATTCAATCCCGATGCATTTTCTGTGTTTCATCAACACTCTGATAGTCCACAGATTACAGAATGCCTCCAGATGAGCATCGGAAACTGCAACAGGTATTCCAGGGAACGATCAAAGCGTAGACTGTTAGAGACATTACTCACCATTTAGGAAAGTGCGTATTGTGACTGTTGTATTCAATCCCGATGCAATTTCTGTGTTTCATCAACACTCTGATAGTCCACAGTTTACAGAATGCCACCAGATGTGCAACGGAAACTACTACTGGTCTTTCAGGGAACGATCAAAGCGTAGACTGTTTGAGACATTACTCCCCTGGAGGAATGTGAGCGTGATGAGTGTTGTATTCAACTCCGATGCAATTTCTGTGTTTCATCAACACTCTGGTGGTCCACAGATAACAGAATGCCTCCAGATGTTCATCGGAAACTACGACTGGTCTTCCAGGGAACGATCAAAGCGTAGACTGTTTGGGACATTACTCCCATGGAGGAGAGTGTGCATGGTGACTCTTGTATTCAATCCCGATGCAATTTCTGTGTTTCATCAACACTCTGATAGTCCACGGATTACGGAAAGCCTCCAGATGTTCATCGGAAACTACTACTAGTCTTCCAGGGATCGATCAAAGCGTAGACTGTTAGAGACATTACTCCCATGGAGGAAAGTATGCATGGTGACTGTTGTATTCAATCCCGATGCAATTTCTGTGTTTCATCAACACTCTGATAGTCCACAGATTACTGAATGCCTCCAGATGTGCAATTGGAACTAGTGCTAGTCTTCCAGGGAACGACAAAGCGTAAACTGTTTGAGACATTACTCCCATGGAGGAAAGTGCGCATGGTGTCTGTTGCATTCAATCCCGAGACAGTTACAGTGATTCATCTACACTTTGAAGGTCCACAGATTACAGAAAGCCTCCAGATGTGCATCGGAAACTATTACTGGTCTTAAAGTGAATGATTAAAGCGTAGACTGTTTGAGAATTACTCCCATGGAGGAAAGAGCAAATGGTGACTGTTGTATTCAATCCCGATGCAATTTCTGTGTTTCATCAACACAGAATACAGAATATCTCCAGATGTGCATCGGAAACTACTACTGGTCTTCCAGGGAACGATCATAGCGTAAACTGTTTGAGACATTACTCCCATGGAGTAAAGTGAGCATGGTGTCTGTTGTATTCAATCCCGAGGCCATTTCTGTGTTTCCATCCACACTTTGAAGGTCCACAAATTACAGAAGAAATCCAGATGTGCATCGGAAATTCCTACTGGTCTTCCAGGGAACGATCAAAGCGTTGACTGTTTCAGAATTGCTCCCATGGAGGAAAGAGCAAATGGTGTCTGTTGTATTCAATCCCGATGCAATTTCTGAGTTTCATCAACACTCTGATAGTCCACAGATTACAGAATGCCTCCAGATGTGCATCGGAAACTACTACTGGTCTTCCAGGGAACGATCAGAGCGTAGACTGTTAGAGACATTACTCCCATGGAGGAAAGTGCGAATGGTGTCTGTTGTATTCAATCCCGATGCAATATCTGAAATTCATCAACACTCTGATAGTCCACAGATTACAGAATGCAGCCAGATGTGCATCGGAAACTACTACTGGTCTTCCAGGAACGATCAAAGCGTAGACTGTTTGAGACATTACTCCCGTGGACGAAAGTGAGCATAATGACTGTTGTATTCAATTCCGATGCAATTTCTGTGTTTCATCAACACTCTGATGGTCCACAGATAACGGAATGCCTCCAGATGTTCATCGGAAACTACGACTGGTCTTCCAGGGAACGATCAAAGCGTAGACTGTTTGGGACATTACTCCCATGGAGGAAAGTGTGCATTGCGACTGTTGTATTCAATCCCGATGCAATTTCTGTGGTTCATCAACACTCTGATAGTCCACAGATTACGGAAAGCCTCCAGATGTGCATCGGAAACTGCTACTAGTCTTCCAGGGATTGATCAAAGTGTAGACTGTTAGAGACATTACTCCCATGGAGGAAAGTGTGCATGGTGACTGTTGTATTCAATCCCGATGCAATATCTGTGTTCCATCAACACTCTGATAGTCCACAGATTACTGAATGCCTCCAGATGTGCAATTGAAACTACTGCTGGTCTTCCAGGGAACGATCAAAGCGTAGACTGTTTGAGACATTACTCCCATGGAGGAAAGTGCGCATGGTGACTGTTGCATTCAATCCCGAGACAGTTACTGTGATTCATCAACACTTTGAAGGTCCACAGATTACAGAAAGCCTCCAGATGTCCATCGGAAACTATTACTGGTCTTAAATGAATGATTAAAGCGTAGATTGTTTGAGAATTACTCCCATGGAGGAAAGTGCACATGGTGACTGTTGTATTTAATCCCGATGCAATTTCTGTGTTTCATCAACACTCTGATAGTCCACAGATTACAGAATGCCTCCAGATGTTAATCGGAAACTACTACTGGTCTTCCAGGGAACGATCAAAGCGTAGACTGTTAGAGACATTTCTCCCATTTAGGAAAGTGCGCATTGTGACAGTTGTATTCAATCCCGATGCAATTTCTGTGTTTCATCACCACTCTGATAGTCTACACATTACAGAATGCCACCAGATGTGCATCGGAAACTACTACTGGTCTCTCAGGGAACGATCAAACGTAGACTGTTTGAGACATTACTCCCGTGGAGGAAAGTGCGCATGGTGACTGTTGTATTCAATTCCGATGCAATTTCTGTGTTTCATCAACACTCTGATAGTCCACAGATAAGAGAATGCCTCCAGATGTTCATCGGAAACTACGACTGGTCTTCCAGGGAACGATCAAAGCGTAGACTGTTTGGGACATTACTCCCATGGAGGAAAGTGTGCATTGTGATTGTTGTATTCAATCCCGATGCAATATCTGAGTTTCATCAACACTCTGATAGTCCACAGATTACAGAATGCAGCCAGATGTGCATCGGAAACTACTACTGGTCTTCCAGGAACGATCAAAGCGTAGACTGTTTGAGACATTACTCGCATGGAGGAAAGTGCGCATGGTTACTGTTGTATTCAATGCCGATGCAATTACTGTGTTTCATCAACACTCTGATAGTCCACAGATTACAGAATGCCTCCAGATGTGCATCGGAAACTGCTAATGGTCTTTCAGGGAACGATCAAAGCGTAAACTCTTTGAGACATTACTCCCATGGAGGAAAGTGCGCATGGTGACTGTTCTATTCAATCCCGATGCATTTTCTGTGTTTCATCAACACTCTGATAGTCCACAGATTACAGAATGCCTCCAGATGTGCATCGGAAACTGCTACTGGTCTTCCAGGGAACGATCAATGCGTAAACTCTTTGAGACATTACTCCCATGGAGTAAAGTGCGCATAATGACTGTTGTATTCAATCCCTTTGCATTTTCTGTGTTTCATCAACACTATGATAGCCCTCAGATTACAGAATGCCTCCAGTTGTGCATCGGAAACTGCTACTTGGCTTCCTGGGAACGATCAAAGCGTAGAATGTTTGAGACATTACTCCCATGGAGGAATGTGCGCATGGTGACTGTTGTATTCAATCCCAAGACAATTACTGTGTTTCATCAACACTCTGATGGCCCTCAGATTACAGAATGCCACCAGATGTGCGTCGGAAACTACTACTGGTCTTTCAGGGAATGATCAAAGCGTAGACTGTTTGAGACATTACTCCCCTGGAGGAAAGTGAGCATGATGACTGTTGTATTCAATTCCGATGCAATTTCTGTGTTTCATCAACACTCTGGTGGTCCACAGATAACAGAATGCCTCCAGATGTTCATCGGAAACTACGACTGGTCTTCCTGGGAACGATCGAAGCGTAGACTGTTTGGGACATTACTCCCATGGAGGAAAGTGTGCATGGTGACTGTTGTATTCAATCCCGATGCAATTTCTGTGTTTCATCAACACTCTGATAGTCCACAGATTACGGAAAGCCTTCAGATGTTCATCGGAAACTACTACTAGTCTTCCAGGGATCGATCAAAGTGTAGACTGTTAGAGACATTACTCCCATGGAGGAAAGTATGCATGGTGACTGTTGTATTCAATCCCGAGGCCATTTCTGTGTTTCCATCCACACTTTGAAGGTCCACAAATTACAGAAGGAATCCAGATGTGCATCGGAAATTACTACAGGTCTTCCAGGGAACGATCAAAGCGTTGACTGTTTCAGAATTGCTCCCATGGAGGAAAGTGCAAATGGTGTCTGTTGTATTCAATCCCGATGCAATTTCTGAGATTCATCAACACTCTGATAGTCCACAGATTACAGAATGCAGCCAGATGTGCATCGGAAACTACTACTGGTCTTCCAGGAACGATCAAAGCGTAGACTGTTTGAGACATTACTCCCATAGAGGAATGTGCGCATGGTGACTGTTGTAATCAATGCCGATGCAATTTCTGTGTTTCATCAACACTGTGATAGTCCACAGATTACAGAATGCCTCCAGATGTGCATCGGAAACTGCTACTGGTCTTTCAGAGAACGATCAAAGCGTAAACCCTTTGAGACATGACTCCCATGGAGGAAAGTGCGCATGGTGACTGTTGTATTCAATCCCGATGCATATTCTGTGTTTCATCAACACTCTGATAGTCCACAGATTACAGAATGCCTCCAGATGTGCATCGGAAACTGCTACTGGTCTTCCAGGGAACGATCAATGCGTAAACTCTTTGAGACATTACTCCCATGGAGTAAATTGCGCATAATGACTGTTGTATTAAATCCCTTTGCATTTTCTGTGTTTCATCAACACTCTGATAGCCCTCAGATTACAGAATGCCTCCAGATGTGCATCGGAAACTGCTACTGGTATTCCAGGGAACGATCAAAGCGTAGACTGTTAGAGACATTACTCACCATTTAGGAAAGTGCGCATTGTGAATGTTGTATTCAATCCCGATGCAATTTCTGTGTTTCATCAACACTCTGATAGTCCACAGATTACAGAATGCCACCAGATGTGCATCGGAAACTGCTACTGGTCTTACAGGGAATGATCAAAGCGTAGACTGTTAGAGACATTACTCCCATGGAGTAAAGTGCGAATGGTGTCTGTTGTATTCAATCCCGATGCAATATCTGAAATTCATCAACACTCTGATAGTCCACAGATTACAGAATGCAGCCAGATGTGCATCGGAAACTACTACTGGTCTTCCAGGAACGATCAAAGCGTAAACTGTTTGAGACATTACTCCCATGGAGGAAAGTGTGCATGGTAACTGTTGTATTCAATCCCGATGCAATTTCTGTGTTTCACCAACACTCTGATAGTCCACAGATTACTGAATGCCTCCAGATGTGGAATTGAAACTACTGCTGGTCTTCCAGGGAACGATCAAAGCGTAGACTGTTTGAGACATTACTCCCATGGAGGAAAGTGCGCATGGTGACTGTTGCATTCAATCCCGAGACAGTTATTGATGATTCATCAACACTTTGAAAGTCCACTGATTACAGAAAGCCTCCAGATGTGCATCGGAAACTATTACTTGTCTTAAAGGGAATGATTAAAGCGTAGACTGTTTGAGAATTACTCCCATGGAGGAAAGTGCGCATGGCGACTGTTGTATTCAATCCCGATGCAATTTCTGTGTTTCATCAACACAGAATACAGAATATCTCCAGATGTGCATCGGAAACTACTACTGGTCTTCCAGGGAACGATCATAGCGTAAACTGTTTGAGACATTACTCCCACGGAGTAAAGTGCGCATGGTGACTGTTGTATTCAATCCCGAGGCCATTTCTGTGTTTCCATCCACACTTTCCAGGTCCACAAATTGCAGAAGGAATCCAGATGTGCATCGGAAATTACTACTGGTCTTCCAGGGAACGATCAAATCGTTGACTGTTTCAGAATTGCTCCCATGGAGGAAAGTGCAAATGGTGTCTGTTGTATTCAATCCCGATGCAATTTCTGAGTTTCATCAACACTCTGATAGTCCACAGATTACAGAATGCCTCCAGATGTGCATCGGAAACTACTACTGGTCTTCCAGGGAACGATCATAGAGTAGACTGTTTGAGACATTACTCCCGTGGAGAAAAGTGCGCATGGTGACTGTTGTATTCAATCCCGATGCAATTTCTGTGTTTCATCAACACTCTGATACTTCCACAGATTACAGAATGCCACCAGATGTGCATCGGAAACTACTACTAGTCTTCCAGGGATCGATCAAAGCGTAGACTGTTAGAGACATTACTCGCAAGGAGGAAAGTGCGCATGGTGACTGTTGTATTCAATCCCGAGGCAATTTCTGTGTTTCCATCCACACTTTGAAGGTCCACAAATTACAGAAGGAATCCAGATGTGCATCGGAAATTACTACTGGTCTTCCAGGGAACGATCAAAGCGCTGACTGTTTCAGAATTACTCCCATGGAGGAAAGTGCGAATGGTGTCTGTTGTATTCAATCCCGATGCAATATCTGAGTTTCATCAACACGCTGATAGTCCACAGATTACAGAATGCAGCCAGATGTGCATCGGAAACTACTACTGGTCTTCCAGGAACGATCAAAGCGTAGACTGTTTGAGACATTACTCGCATGGAGGAAAGTGCGCATGGTGACTGTTGTATTCAATGCCGATGCCATTTCTGTGTTTCATCAACACTCTGATAGTCCACAGATTACAGAATGCCTCCAGATGTGCATCGGAAACTGCTACGGGTCTTCCAGGGAACGATCAATGCGCAAACTCTTTGAGACTTTACTCCCATGGAGTAAAGTACGCATAATGACGGTTGTATTCAATCTCTTTGCATTTTCTGTGTTTCATCAACACGCTGATAGCCCTCAGATTACAGAATGCCTCCAGTTGTGCATCGGAAACTACTACTGGTCTTCCTGGGAACGATCAAAGCGTAGACTGTTTGAGACATTACTCCCATGGAGGAATGGGCGCATGGTGACTGTTGTATTCAATCCCGAGACAATTACTGTGTTTCATCAACACTTTGAAGGTCCACAGATTACAGAAAGCCTCCAGATGTGCATCGGAAACTACTACTGGTCTTCCAGGGAACGATTAAAACATAGACTGTTTGAGACATTACCCCCGTGGAGGAATGTGCGCATGGTGACTGTTGTATTCAATCCCGATTAAGTTTCTGTGTTTCATCAACACTCTGATAGTCCACAGATTACAGAATACCACCAGATGTGCATCGGAAACTACTACTGGTCTTCCAGTTAACGATCATAGCGTAGACTGATTGAGACATTACTAATGTGGAGGAAAGTGCGCATGGTGACTGTTGTATTCAATCCCGTTGCTTTTTCTGTGTTTCATTAACAGTCTGATAGTCCACAGATTACAGAATGGCACCAGATGTGCATCGGAAACTACTACTGGTCTTCCAGGGAACGATCAAAGCGGAGACTGTTTGAGAAGGACTCACATGGAGGAAAGTGCGCATGGTGACTGTTGTATTCAATCCCGATGCAATTTCTGTGTTTCATCAATACTCTGATAGTCCACAGATTACAGAATGCCTCCAGATGTGCATCGGAAACTGCTACAGGTCTTCCAGAGAACGATCAAAGCGTAAACTCTTTGAGACATTACTCCCATGGAGGAAAGTGCGCAAGGTGACTGTTGTATTCAATCCCCATGCGTTTACTGTGTTTCATCAACACTCTGATAGTCCACAGATTACAGAATGCCTCCAGATGTGCATCGGAAACTGCTACTGGTATTCCAGGGAGCGAACAAAACGTAGACTGTTAGAGACATTACTCCCGTGGAGGAAGGTAAGCTTGACGCCTGTTGTATTCAATTCCGATGCAATTTCTGTGTTTCATCAACACTCTGATGGTCCACAGATAACAGAATGCCTCCAGATGTTCATCGGAAACTACGACTGGTCTTCCAGGGAACGATCAAAGCGTAGTCTGTTTGGGACATTACTCGCATGGAGGAAAGTGTGCTTTGTGACTTTTGTATTCAATCGCGATGCAATTTCTGTGTTTCATCAACACTCTGATAGTCCAAAGATTACTGAATGCCTCCAGATGTGCAATTGAAACTACTGCTGGTCTTCCAGGGAACGATCAAAGCGTAGACTGTTTGAGACATTACTCCCATGGAGGAAAGTGCGCATGGTGACTGTTGTATTCAAACCCGATGCAATTTCTGTGTTTCATCAACACAGAATACAGAATATCTCCAGATGTGCGTCGGAAACTATTACTGGTCTTACAGGGAACGATCAAAGCGTAACCTGTTTGAGACATTACTCCCATGGAGGAAAGTGCGCATGGTGACTGTTGTATTCAATCCCGAGGCCATTTCTGTGTTTCCATCCACACTTTGAAGGTCCACAAATTACAGAAGGAATCCAGATGTGCATCAAAAATTAGTACTTGTCTTCCAGGGAACGATCAAAGCGTTGACTGTTTCAGAATTACTCCCATGGAGGAAAGTGCAAATGGTGTCTGTTGTATTCAATCCCGATGCAATTTCTGAGTTTCATCAACACTCTGATAGTCCACAGATTACAGAATGCCTCCAGATGTGCATCGGAAACTACTACTGGTCTTCCTGGGAACGATCAAAGCGTAGACTGTTTGAGACATTACTCCCATGGAGGAAAGTGCGCATGGTGACTGTTGTATTCAATCCCGATGCAATATCTGAGTTTCATCAACACTCTGATAGTCCACAGATTACAGAATGCCACCAGATGTGCATCGGAAACTACTACTGGTCTTCCAGGGAACGATCATAGCGTAGGCTGTTTGAGACATTACTCAAGTGGAGAAAAGTGCGCATGGTGACTGTTGTATTCAATCCCGATGCAATTTCTGTGTTTCATCAACACTCTGGTACTTCCACAGATTACAGAATGCCACCAGATGTGCATCGGAAACTGCTACTGGTCTTCCAGGAAATGATCAAAGCGTAGACTGTTAGAGACATTACTCCCATGGAGGAAAGTGCGAATGGTGTCTGTTGTATTGAATCCCGATGCAATATCTGAGTTTCATCAGCACTCTGATAGTCCACAGATTACAGAATGCAGCCAGATGTGCATCGGAAATTACTACTGGTCTTCCAGGAACGATCAAAGCGTAGACAGTTTGAGACATTACTCGCATGGAGGAAAGTGCACATGGTGACTGTTGTATTCAATGCCGATGCAATTTCTGTGTTTCATCAACACTCTTATAGTCCACAGATTACAGAATGCCTCCAGATGTGCATCGGAAACTGCTACTGGTCTTTCAGGGAACGATCAAAGCGTTAACTCTTTGAGACATTACTCCCATGGAGGAAAGTGCGCATGGTGACTGTTGTATTC
The DNA here is from genome assembly GCF_023897955.1 of Schistocerca gregaria. Lineage (NCBI taxonomy): Eukaryota > Metazoa > Arthropoda > Insecta > Orthoptera > Acrididae > Schistocerca > Schistocerca gregaria. The sequence continues at coordinate 1,925,136 of NC_064927.1, forward strand.
AATCCCGATGCATTTTCAGTGTTTCATCAACACTCTGATGGTCCACAGATTACAGAATGCCTCCAGATGTGCATCGGAAAGTGCTACTGGTCTTTCAGGGAAAGATCAATGCGTAGACAGTTTGAGACATTACTCCCATGGAGGAACGTACGCATGGTGACTGTTGTATTCAATCCCGAGACAATTACTGTGTTTCATCAACACTTTGAAGGTCCACAGATTACAGAAAGCCTCCAGATGTGCATCGGAAACTACTACTGGTCTTCCAGGGAACGATTAAAGCATAGACTGTTTGAGACATTACTCCCATGGAGGAATGTGCGCATAGTGACTGTTGTATTCAATCCCGATGCAGTTTCTGTGTGTCATCAACACTCTGATAGTCCACAGATAACAGAATGCCACCAGATGTGCATCGGTAGACTGTTTGAGACATTACTCCCTTGGAGGAAAGTGCACATGGTGACGGTTGTATTCAATCCCGTGGCAATTTCTGTTTTTCAGTCCACACTTTGAAGGTCCACAGATTACAGAATTAATCCATATGTGCATCGGAAACTACTACTGGTCTTCCAGGGAACGATCAAAGCGGAGACTGTTTGAGAAGGACTCACATGGAGGAAAGTGCGCATGGTGACTGTTGTATTCAATCCCGATGCAATTTCTGCGTTTCATCAATACTCTGATAATCCACAGATTACAGAATGCCTCCAGATGTGCATCGGAAACTGCTGCTGGTCTTCCAGGGAACGATCAAAGTGTAAACTCTTTGAGACATTACTCCCATGGAGGAAAGTGTGCATGGTGACTGTTGTATTCAATCCCGATGCACTTTCTGTGTTTCATCAACACTCTGATAGTCCAAAGATTACTGAATGCCTTCAGATGTGCAATTGAAACTACTGCTGGTCTTCCAACGAACGATCAAAGCGTAGACTGTTTGAGACATTACTCCCATGGAGGGAAGTGCGCATGGTGACTGTTGTATTCAATCCCGATGCAATTTCTGTGTTTCACCAACACAGAATACAGAATATCTCCAGATGTGCGTCGGAAACTATTACTGGTCTTACAGGGAACGATCAAAGCGTAAACTGTTTGAGACATTACTCCCATGGAGGAAAGTGCGCATGGAGACTGTTGTATTCAATCCCGTTGCTTTTTCTGTGTTTCATCAACACTCTGATAGTCCACAGATTACAGAATGCAACCAGATGTGCATCGGAAACTACTACTGGCCTTCCAGGGAACGATCATAGCGTAGACTGTTTGAGACAATACTCCTGTGGAGAAAAGTGCGCATGGTGACTGTTGTATTCAATCCCGATGCAATTTCTGTGTTTCATCAACACTCTGGTACTTCCACAGATTACAGAATGCCACCAGATGTGCATCGGAAACTGCTACTGGTCTTCCAGGGAATGATCAAAGCGTAGACTGTTAGAGACATTACTCCCATGGAGGAAAGTGCGAATGGTGTCTGTTGTATTCAATCCCGATGCAATATCTGAGTTTCATCAACGCTCTGATAGTCCACAGATTACAGAATGCAGCCAGATGTGCATCGGAAACTACTACTGGTCTTCCAGGGAATGATCAAAGCGTAGACTGTTAGAGATATTACTCCCATGGAGGAAAGTGCGAATAGTGACTGATGTATTCAATCCCGATGCAATTTCTGTGTTTCATCAACATTCTGATAGTCCACAGATTACAGAATGCCTCCAGATGTGCATCGGTAACTACTACTGGTCTTCCAGGGAACGATCAAAGCGAAGACGGTTAGAGATATTACTCCCATGGAGGAAAGTGCGCATGGCGACTGTCGTATTCAATCCCTATACAATTTCTGTGTTCCAACAACACTCTGATAGTCCACAGATTACAGAATGCAAACAGATGTGCATCGGTAGACTGTTTTAGACATTACTCCCTTGGAGGAAAGTGCACATGGTGACGGTTGTATTCAATCCCGTGGCAATTTCTGTTTTTCAGTCCACACTTTGAAGGTCCACAGATTACAGAATTAATCCATATGTGCATCGGAAACTACTACTGGTCTTCCAGGGAACGATCAAAGCGGAGACTGTTTGAGAAGGACTCACATGGAGGAAAGTGCGCATGGTGACTGTTGTATTCAATCCCGATGCAATTTCTGCGTTTCATCAATACTCTGATAATCCACAGATTACAGAATGCCTCCAGATGTGCATCGGAAACTGCTACTGGTCTTCCAGGGAACGATCAAAGTGTAAACTCTTTGAGACATTACTCCCATGGAGGAAAGTGCGCATGGTGACTGTTGTATTGAATCCCGATGCATTTTCTGTGTTTCATCAACACTCTGATAATCCACAGATTACAGAATGCCTTCAGATGTGCATCGGAAACTGCTACTGGTATTCCAGGGAACGATCAAAGCGTAGACTGTTAGAGACATTACTCACAATTTAGGAAAGTGCGCATTCTGACTGTTGTATTCAATCCCGATGCAATTTCTGTGTTTCACCAACACTCTGATACTTCCACAGATTACAGAATGCCACCAGATGTGCATCGGAAACTGCTACTGGTCTTCCAGGGAATGATCAAAGCGTTGACTGTTTGAGACATTACTCCCATGGAGGAAAGTGCGCGTGGTGTCTGTTGTATTCAATCCCGATGCCATTTCTGTGTTTCATCAACACTCAGATAGTCCACAGATTACAGAATGCCACCAGATGTGCATCGGAAACTACTACTGGTTTTCAAGGGAACGATCATAGCGTAGACTGTTTGAGACATTACTCCCATGGAGGAAAGTGCGCATGGTGACTGTTGTATTCAATCCCGAGACAATTACTGTGTTTCATCAACACTTTGAAGGTCCACAGATTACAGAAAGCCTCCAGATGTACATCGGAAACTACCACTGGTCTTCCAGGGAACGATTAAAGCATAGACAGTTTGAGACATTACTCCCATGGAGGAATGTGCGCATGGTGACTGTTGTATTCAATCCCGATGCAGTTTCTGTGTGTCATCAACACTCTGATAGTCCACAGATTACAGAATGCCACCAGATGTGCATCGGAAACTACTACTGGTCTTCCCGGGAACGATCATAGGGTAGACTGTTTGAGACATTACTCCCGTGGAGGAAAGTGCGCATGGATACTGTTGTATTCAATCCCGTTGCTTTTTCTGTGTTATATCAACACTCTGATAGTCCACAGATTACAGAAATGCACCAGATGTGCATCGGAAACTACTACTGGTCTTCCAGGGGATGATCAAAGCGTAGACTGTTAGAGATATTACTCCCATGGAGGAAAGTGCGAATAGTGACTGATGTATTCAATCCCGATGCAATTTCTGTGTTTCATCAACATTCTGATAGTCCACAGATTACAGAATGCCTCCAGATGTGCATCGGTAACTACTACTGGTCTTCCAGGGAACGATCAAAGCGAAGACGGTTAGAGATATTACTCCCATGGAGGAAAGTGCGCATGGTGACTGTCGTATTCAATCCCTATACAATTTCTGTGTTTCAACAACACTCTGATAGTCCACAGATTACAGAATGCAAACAGATGTGCATCGGTAGACTGTTTGAGACATTACTCCCTTGGAGGAAAGTGCACATGGTGACGGTTGTATTCAATCCCGTGGCAATTTCTGTTTTTCAGTCCACACTTTGAAGGTCCACAGATTACAGAATTAATCCATATGTGCATCGGATACTACTACTGGTCTTCCAGGGAACGATCAAAGCGGAGACTGTTTGAGAAGGACTCACATGGAGGAAAGTGCGCATGGTGACTGTTGTATTCAATCCCGATGCAATTTCTGCGTTTCATCAATACTCTGATAATCCACAGATTACAGAATGCCTCCAGATGTGCATCGGAAACTGCTACTGGTCTTCCAGGGAACGATGAAAGTGTAAACTCTTTGAGACATTACTCCCATGGAGGAAAGTGCGCATGGTGACTGTTGTATTGAATCCCGATGCATTTTCTGTGTTTCATCAACACTCTGATAATCCACAGATTACAGAATGCCTTCAGATGTGCATCGGAAACTGCTACTGGTATTCCAGGGAACGATCAAAGCGTAGACTGTTAGAGACATTACTCACAATTTAGGAAAGTGCGCATTCTGACTGTTGTATTCAATCCCGATGCAATTTCTGTGTTTCATCAACACTCTGATAGTCCACAGATTACAGAATGCCACCAGATGTTCATCGGAAACTACTACTGGTCTTTCAGGGAACGATCAAAGCGTAGACTGTTTGAGACATTACTCACGTGGAGGAAAGTGAGCATGATGACTGTTGTATTCAATTCCGATGCAATTTCTTTGTTTCATCAACACTCTGATGGTCCACAGATAACAGAATGCCTCCAGATGTTCATCGGAAACTACGACTTGTCTTCTAGGGAACGATCAAAGCGTAGACTGTTTTGGGCATTACTCCCATTGAGGAAAGTGTGCATTGTGACTGTTGTATTCTATCCCGAGGCCATTTCTGTGTTTCCATCCACACTTTGAAGGTCCACAAATTACAGAAGGAAACCAGATGTGCATAGGAAATTACTACTGGTCTGCCAGGGAACGATCAAAGCGTTGACTGTTTCAGAATTACTCCCATGGAGGAAAGTGCAAATGGTGTCTGTTGTATTCAATCCCGATGCAATTTCTGAGTTTCATCAACACTCTGATACTTTCACAGATTACAGAATGCCACCACATGTGCATCGGAAACTACTACTGGTCTTCCAGGGAACGATCATAGCGTAGACTGTTTGAGACATTACTCCCGTGGAGGAAAGTGCGCATGGTGACTGTTGTATTCAATCCCGATGCAATTTCTGTGTTTCATCAACACTCTGATACTTCCACAGATTACAGAATGCCACCAGATGTGCATCGGAAACTGCTACTGGTCTTCCAGGGAATGATCAAAGCGTTGACTGTTTGAGACATTACTCCCATGGAGGAAAGTGCGCATGGTGACTGTTGTATTCAATCCCGATGCAATTTCTGTGTTTCATCAACACTCTGATAGTCCACAGATTACAGAATGCCTCCAGATGTGCATCGGTAACTACTACTGGTCTTCCAGGGAACGATCAAATCGAAGACTGTTAGAGATACTATTCTCATGGAGGAAAGTGCGCATGGTGACTGTTGTATTCAATCCCTATTCAATATCTGTTTTTCATCAAAACTCTGATAGTCCACAGATTACAGAATGCCTCCAGATGTGCATCGGAAACTGCTACTGGTCATCCAGGGAACGATCAAAGCGTAATCTCTTTGAGACATTACTCCCATGGAGGAAAGTGCGCATGGTGACTGTTGTATTCAATACCGATGCATTTTCTGTGTTTCATCAACACTCTGATGGTCCACAGATAACAGAATGCCTCCAGATGTCATCGGAAACTACGACTGGTCTTCCAGAGAACGATCAAAGCGTAGACTGTTTGGGACATTACTCCCATGGAGGAAAGTGTGCATTGTGACTGTTGTGTTCAATCCCGATGCAATTTCTGTGTTTCATCAACACTTTGAAGGTCCACAGATTACAGAAAGCCTACAGATGTGCATCGGAAACTACTACTGGTTTTATAGGGAACGTTTAAAACATAGACTGTTTGAGACATTACTCCCATGGAGGAAAGTGCGCATGGTGACTGTTGTATTCAATCCCGATGCAATTTCTGTGTTTCATCAACACTCTGATAGTCCACAGATTACAGAATGCCACCAGATGCGCATCGGAAACTACTACTGGTCTTCCAGGGAATGATTAAAGCGTAGACTGTTTGAGAATTACTCATATGGAGGAAAGTGCGCATGGTGACTGTTGTATTCAATCCCGATGCAATTTCTGTGTTTCATCAACACAGAATACAGAATATCTCCAGATGTGGATCGGAAACTACTACTGTTCTTCCAGGGAACGATCAAAGCGTAAATTGTTTGAGACATTACTCCCATGGAGGAAAGTGCGCATGGTGACTGTTGTATTCAATCCCGATGCAATTTCTGTGTTTCATCAACACTCTGATACTTCCACAGATTACAGAATGCCACCAGATGTGCATCGGAAACTACTACTGGTCTTCCAGGGAATGATCAAAGCGTAGACTGTTAGAGACATAACTCCCATGGAGGAAAGTGCGAATGGTGACTGATGTATTCAATCCCGATGCACTTTCTGTGTTTCATCAACACTCTGATAGTCCACAGATTACAGAATGCCTCCAGATGTTCATCGGTAACTACTACTGGTCTTCCAGGGAACGATCAAAGCGAAGACTGTTAGAGATATTATTCCCATGGAGGAAAGTCCGCATGGTGACTGTTGTATTCAATCCCTATTCAATTTCTGTGTTTCATCAACACTCTGATAGTCGACAGATTACTGAATGCCTCCAGATGTGCATCGAAAACTGCTACTGGACTTCCAGGGAACGATCATAGCGTAGACTGTTTGAGACATTACTCCCATGGAGGAAAGTGCGCATGGTGACTGTTGTATTCAATCCCGAAGCAATTTCTGTGTTTCATCAACACTCTGATAGTCCACAGATTACAGAATGCCTCTAGATGTGCATCGGAAACTGCTACTGGTCCTCCAGGGAACGATCAAAGCGTAAACTCTTTGAGACATTACTCCCATGGAGGAAAGGGCGCATGGTGACTGTTGTTTTCAATCCCGATGCATTTTCTGTGTTTCATCAACACTCTGATAGTCCACAGATTACAAATTGCCTCCAGATGTGCATTGGAAACTGCTACCGGTCTTCCAGGGAGCGATTAAAGCGTAAACTCTTTGAGACATTACTCCCATGGAGGAAATTGCGAATGGTTACTGTTGTATTCAATCCCGAGGCCATTTCTGTGTTTCCATCCACACCTTGAAGGTCCACAAATTACAGAAGGAATCCAGATGTGCATCGGAAATTACTACTGGTCTTCCAGGGAACGATCAAAGCGTCGACTGTTTCAGAATTACTCCCATGGAGGAAAGTGCAAATGGTGTCTGTTGTATTCAATCCCGATGCAATTTCTGAGTTTCATCAACACTCTGATACTTCCACAGATTACAGAATGCCACCAGATGTGCATCGGAAACTACTACTGGTCTTCCAGGGAACGATCATAGCGTAGACAGTTTGAGACATTACTCCCGTGGAGGAAAGTGCGCATGGTGACTGTTGTATTCAATCCCGATGCAATTTCTGTGTTTCATCAACACTCTGATACTTCCACAGATTACAGAATGCCACCAGATGTGCATCGGAAACTGCTACTGGTCTTCCAGGGAACGATCAAAGCGAAGACTGTTAGAGATATTATTCCCATGGAGGAAAGTGCGCATGGTGACTGTTGTATTCAATCCCTATTCAATTTTTGTGTTTCATGAACACTCTGATAGTCCACAGATTACAGAATGCCTCCAGATGTGCATCGGAAACTGCTACTGGACTTCCAGGGATCGATCAAAGTGTAGACTGTTAGAGACATTACTCCCATGGAGGAAAGTGTACATGGTGACTGTTGTATTCAATCCCGATGCAATTTCTGTGTTTCATCAACACTCTGATAGTCCACAGATTACTGAATGCCTCCAGATGTGCAATTGAAACTACTGCTGGTCTTCCAGGGAACGATTGAAACGTAGACTGTTTCAGACATTACTCCCATGGAGGAAAGTGCGGATGGTGACTGTCGTATTCAATCCCGATGCAATTTCTGTGTTTCATCAACACTCTGATAGTCCACAGATTACGGAATGCCACCAGATGTGCATCGGAAACTACTACTGGTCTTCCAGGGAACGATCAAAGCGTAGACTGTTTGAGACATACCTCCCGTGGAGGAAAGTGCGCATGGTGACTGTTGTAATCAATCCCGAAACAATTTCTGTGTTTCATCAACACTCTGATAGTCCACAGATTACAGAAAGTCATCAGATGTGCATCGGAAACTACTAATGGTATTCCAGGGAACGATGAAAGTGTATACTCTTTGAGACATTACTCCCGTGGAGGAAAGTGCGCATGGTGACTGTTGTATTCAATCCCGATGCAATTTCTGTGTTTCATCAACACAGAATACAGAATATCTCCAGATGTGCATCGGGAACTACTACTGGTCTTCCAGGGAACGATCAAAGCGTAAACTGTTTGTGACATTACTCCCATGGAGGAAAGTGCGCATGGTGACTGTTGTATTCAATCCCGAGGCCATTTCTGTGTTTCCATCCACACTTTGAAGGTCCACAAATTACAGAAGGAAACCAGATGTGCATCTGAAATTTCTACTGGTCTTCCAGGGAACGATCAAAGCGTTGACTGTTTCAGAATTACTCCCATGGAGGAAAGTGCAAATGGTGTCTGTTGTATTCAATCCCGATGCAATTTCTGTGTTTCATCAACACTCTGATAGTCCACAGATTGCAGAATGCTTCCAGATGTGCATCGGTAACTACTATTGGACTTCCAGGGAACGATCAAAGCGAAGACTGTTAGAGATATTATTCCCATGGAGGAAAGTGCGCATGGTGACTGTTGTATTCAATCCCTATTGAATTTCTGTGTTTCATCAACACTCTGATAGTCCACAGATTACAGAATGCCTCCAGATGTGCATCGGAAACTGCAACTGGACTTCCAGGGAACGATCAAAGCGTAGACTGTTTGAGACATTATTCCCATGGAGGAAAGTGCGCATAGTGACTGTTGTATTCAATCCCGATGCAATTTCTGTGTTTCATCAACACTCTGATAGTCCACAGATTACAGAATGCCTCCAGATGTGCATCGGAAACTGCAACAGGACTTCCAGGGAACGATCAAAGCGTAGACTGTTTGAGACATTATTCCCATGGAGGAAAGTGCGCATAGTGACTGTTGTATACAATCCCGATGCAATTTCTGTGTTTCATCAACACTCTGATAGTCCACAGTTTACAGATTGCCACCAGATGTGCATCGGAAACTACTACTGGTCTTCCAGGGAACGATCATATCGTAGACTGTTTGAGACATTACTCCCGTGGAGGACAGTGCGCATGGTGAATGTTGTATTGAATCCCGATGCAATTTCTGTGTTTCATCAACACTCTGATACTTAAACAGATTACAGAATGCCACCAGATGTGCATCGGAAACTGCTACTCGTCTTCCAGGGAATGATCAAAGCGTAGACTGTTAGAGACATTACTCCCATGGAGCAAAGTGCGAATGGTGACTGATGGATTCAATCCCGATGCAATTTCTGTGTTTCATCAACACTCTGATAGTCCAGAGATTACAGAATGCCTCCAGATGTGCATCGCTAACTACTACTGGTCTTCCAGGGAACGATCAAAGCGTAGACTGTTTGAGACATACCTCCCGTGGAGGAAATTGCGCATGGTGACTGTTGTAATTAATCCCGATACAATTTCTGTGTTTCATCAACACTCTGATAGTCCACAGATTACAGAAAATCATCAGATGTGCATCTGAAACTACTAATGGTATTCCAGGGAACGATGAAAGCGTAAACTCTTTGAGACATTACTCCCGTGGAGGAAAGTGCGCATGGTGACTGTTGTATTCTATCCCGATGCAATTTCTTTGTATCATCAACACTCTGATAGTCCACACATTACAGAATGCCACGAGATGTGCATCGGAAACTACTACTGGTCTTCCTGGGAACGATGAAAGCGTAAACTCTTTCAGACATTACTCCCATGGAGGAAAAAGTGCATGGTGACTGTTGTATTCAATCCCGATGCAATTTCTGTGTTTCATCAACACTCTGATAGTAAACAGATTACTGAATCCTTCCAGATGTGCAATTGAAACTACTGCTGGTCTTCCAGGGAACGATCAAAGCGTAGACTGTTTGAGACATTACTCCCATGGAGGAAAGTGCGCATGGTGACTGTTGCATTCAATCCCGAGACAGTTACTGTGATTCATGAACACTTTGAAGGTCCACAGATTACAGAAAGCCTCCAGATGTGCATCGGAAACTATTACTGGTCTTAAAGGGAATGATTATATCGTAGACTGTTTGAGAATTACTCCCATGGAGGAAAGTGCGCATGGTGACTGTTGTATTCAATCCCGATGCAATTTCTGTGTTTCATCAACACAGAATACAGAATATCTCGAGATGTGCATCGGAAACTACTACTGGTCTTCCAGGGAACGATCAAAGCGTAAACTGTTTGTGACATTACTCCCATGGAGAAAAGTGCGCATGGTGACTGTTGTATTCAATCCCGAGGCCATTTCTGTGTTTCCATCCACACTTTGCAATTCCACAAATTACAGAAGGAAACCAGATGTGCATCTGAAATTTCTACTGGTCTTCCAGGGAACGATCAAAGCGTTGACTGTTTCAGAATTACTCCCATGGAGGAAAGTGCAAATGGTGTCTGTTGTATTCAATCCCGATGCAATTTCTGTGTTTCATCAACACTCTGATAGTCCACAGATTACAGAATGCCACCAGATGTGCATCGGAAACTACTACTGGTCTTCCAGGGAACGATCAAAGCGTAGACTGTTTGAGACATTATTCCCATGGAGGAAAGTGCGCATGGTGACTGTTGTATTCAATGCCGATGCAATTTCTGTGTTTCATCAACACTCTGATAGTCCACAGATTACAGAATGCCTCCAGATGTGCATCGGAAACTGCAACTGGACTTCCAGGGAACGATCAAAGCGTAGACTGTTTGAGACATTATTCCCATGGAGGAAAGTGCGCATGGTGACTGTTGTATTCAATCCCGATGCAATTTTCTGTGTTTCATCAACACTCTGATAGTCCACAGATTACAGAATGCCACCAGATGTGCATCGGAAACTACTACTGGTCTCCCAGGGAACGATCATAGCGTAGACTGTTTGAGACATAACTCCCATGGAGGAAAGTGCGCATGGTGACTGTTGTATTCAATCACGATGCAATTTCTGTGTTTCATCAACACTCTGATTCTTAAACAGATTACAGAATGCCCCCAGATGTGCATCGGAAACTGCTACTGGTCTTCCAGGGAACGATCAAAGCGTAGACTGTTTGAGACATTACTCCCATGGAGGAATGTGCACATGGTGACTGTTGTATTCAATCCCGAGACAATTACTGTGTTTCATTAACACTTTGAAGGTCCACAGATTACAGAAAGCCTACAGATGTGCATCGGAAACTACTACTGGTTTTATAGGGAACGATTAAAGCATAGACTGTTTGAGACATTACTCCCATGGAGGAAAGTGCGCATGGTGACTGTTGTATTCAATCCCGATGCAATTTCTGTGTTTCATCAACACTCTGATAGTCCACAGATTTCAGAATGCCACCAGATGTGCATCGGAAATTACTACTGGTCTTCCAGGGAATGATTAAAGCGAAGACTGTTTGAGAATTACTCCCATGGAGGAAAGTGCGCATGCTGACTGTTGTATTCAATTCCGATGCAATTTCTGTGTTTCATCAACACAGAATAAAGAATATCTCCAGATGTGCATCGGAAACTACTACTGGTCTTCCAGGGAACGATCAAAGCGTAAATTGTTTGAGACATTACTCCCATGGAGGAAAGTGCGCATGGTGACTGCTGTATTCAATCCCGAGGCAATTTCTGTGTTTCCATCCACACTTTGAAGGTCCACAAATTGCAGAAGGAATCCAGATTTGCATCGGAAATTACTACTGGTCTTCCAGAGAACGATCAAAGCGTTGACTGTTTCAGAATTACTCCCATGGAGGAAAGTGCAAATGGTGTCTGTTGTATTCAATCCCGATGCAATTTCTGAGTTACATAAACACTCTGATAGTCCACTGATTACAGAATGCCTCCAGATGTGCATCGGAAACTACTACTGGTCTTCCTGGGAACGATCAAAGCGTAGACTGTTTGAGACATTACTCCCATGGAGGAAAGTGCGCATGGTGACTGTTGTATTCAATCCCGATGCAATTTCTGTGTTTCATCAACACTCTGATACTTCCACAGATTACAGAATGCCACCAGATGTGCATCGGAGACTACTACTGGTCTTCCAGGGAATGATCAAAGCGTAGACTGTTAGAGACATAACTCCCGTGGAGGAAAGTGCGAATGGTGACTGATGTATTCAATCCCGATGCAATTTCTGTGTTTCATCAACACTCTGATAGTCCACAGATTACAGAATGCCTCCAGATGTGCATCGGTAACTACTACTGGTCTTCCAGGGAACGATCAAAGCGAAGACTATTAGAGATATTATTCCCATGGAGGAAAGTGCGCATGGTGACTGTTGTATTCAATCCCTATTCAATTTCTGTGTTTCATCAACACTCTGATAGTCCACAGATTACAGAATGCCTCCAGATGTGCATCGGAAACTGCTACTGGACTTCCAGGGAACGATCAAAGCGTAGACTGTTTGAGACATTACTCCCAAGGAGGAAAGTGCGCATGGTGACTGTTGTATTCAATCCCGATGCAATTTCTGTGTTTCATCAACACTCTGATAGTCCACAGATTACAGAATGCCTCCAGATGTGCATCGGAAACTGCTACTGGTCCTCCAGGGAACGATTAAAGCGTAAACTCTTTGAGACATTACTCCCATGGAGGAAAGTGCGCATGGTGACTATTGTTTTCAATCCCGATGCATTTTCTGTGTTTCATCAACACCCTGATAGTCCACAGATTACAGAATGCCTCCATATGTGCATCGGAAACTGCTACTGGTCTTCCAGGAAACGATGAAAGCGTAAACTCTTTGAGACATAACTCCCATGGAGGAAACTGCGAATGGTGACTGTTGTATTCAATCCCGAGACCATTTCTGTGTTTCCAACCACACTTTGAAGGTCCACAAATTACAGAAGGAATCCAGATGTGCATCGGAAATTACTACTGGTCTTCCAGGGAACGATCAAAGCGTTGACTGTTTCAGAATTACTCCCATGGAGGAAAGTACAAATGGTGTCTGTTGTATTCAATCCCGATGCAATTTCTGAGTTTCATCAACACTCTGATACTTCCACAGATTACAGAATGCCACCAGATGTGCATCGGAAACTACTACTGGTCTTCCAGGGAACGATCATAACGTAGACTGTTTGAGACATTACTCCCGTGGAGGAAAGTGCGCATGGTGACTGTTGTATTCAATCCCGATGCAATTTCTGTGCTTCATCACCACTCTGATACTTCCACAGATTACTGAATGCCACCAGATGTGCATCGGAAACTGCTACTGGTCTTCCAGGGAACGATCAAAGCGAAGACTGTTAGAGATATTATTCCCAAGGAAGAAACTGCGCATGGTGACTGTTGTATTCAATCCCTATTAAATTTCTGTGTTTCATCAACACTCTGATAGTCCACAGATTACAGAATGCCTCCAGATGTGCATCGGAAACTACTACTGGTCTTCCTGGGAACGATCAAAGCGTAGACTGTTTGAGACATTACTCCCATAGAGGAAAGTGCGCATGGTGACTGTTGTATTCAATCCCGATGCAATTTCTGTGTTTCATCAACACTCTGATAGTTCCACAGATTACAGAATGCCACCAGATGTGCATCGGAAACTACTACTGGTCTTCCAGGGAATGATAAAGCGTAGACTGTAAGAGACATAACTCCCATGGAGGAAAGTGCGCATGGTGACTGTTGTATTCAATCCCGATGCAATTTCTGTGTTTCATCAACACAGAATACAGAATATCACCAGATGTGCATCGGAAACTACTACTGGTCTTCCAGGGAACGATCAAAGCGTAAATTTTTTGAGACACTACTCCCATGGAGGAAAGTGCGCATGGTGACTGTTGTATTCATTCCCGAGGCAATTTCTGTGTTTCCATCCACACTTTGAAGGTCCACAAATTGCAGAAGGTATCCAGATGTGCATCGGAAATTACTACTGGTCTTCCAGGGAACGATCAAAGCGTTGACTGTTTCAGAATTACTCCCATGGAGGAAAGTGCAAATGGTGTCTGTTGTATTCAATCCCGATGCAATTTCTGAGTTTCATCAACACTCTAATAGTCCACAGATTACAGAATGCCTCCAGATGCGCATCGGAAACTACTACTGGTCTTCCTGGGAACGATCAAAGCGTAGACAGTTTGAGACATTACTCCCATAGAGGAAAGTGCGCATGGTGATTGTTGTATTCAATCCCGATGCAATTTCTGTGTTTCATCAACACTCTGATACTTCCACAGATTACAGAATGCCACCAGATGTGCATCGGAAACTACTACTGGTCTTCCAGGGAATGATCAAAACGTAGACTGTTAGAGACATAACTCCCATGGAGGAAAGTGCGCATGGTGACTGTTGTATTCAATCCCGATGCAATTTCTGTGTTTCATCAACACTCTGATACTTAAACAGATTACAGAATGCCACCAGATGTGCATCGGAAACTGCTACTGGTCTTCCAGGGAATGATCAAAGCGTAGGCTGTTAGAGACATTACTCCCATGGAGGAAAGTGCGAATGGTGACTGATGGATTCAATCCCGATGCAATTTCTGTGTTTCATCAACACTCTGATAGTCCACAGATTACAGAATGCCTCCAGATGTGCATCGGTAACTACTACTGGTCTTCCAGGGATCGATCAAAGCGAAGACTGTTAGAGATATTATTCCCATGGAGGAAAGTGCGCATGGTGACTATTGTATTCAATGCCGATGCAATTTCTGTGTTTCAACAACACTCTGATAGTCCACAGATTACTGAATGCCTCCAGATGTGCAATTGAAACTACTACTGGTCTCCCAGGGAACGATCAAAGCGTAGACTGTTTGACACATTACTCCCTTGGAGGAAAGGGCGCATGGTGACTGTTGTTTTCAATCCCGATGCATTTTCTGTGTTTCATCAACACTCTGTTAGTCCACAGATTACAGAATGCCTCCAGATGTGCATCGGAAACTGCTACTGGTCTTCCAGGGAACGATCAAAGCGTAGACTGCTTGAGACATTACTCCCATGGAGGAATGTGCACATGATGACTGTTGTATTCAATCCCGAGACAATTACTGTGTTTCATTAACACTTTGAAGGTCCACAGATTACAGAAAGCCTACAGATGTGCATCGGAAACTACTACTGGTTTTATAGGGAACGATTAAAATATAGACTGTTTGAGACATTACTCCCATGGAGGAAAGTGCGCATGGTGACTGTTGTATTCAATCCCGATGCAATTTCTGTGTTTCATCAACACTCTGATAGTCCACAGTTTACAGAATGCCACCAGATGTGCATCGGAAATTACTACTGGTCTTCCAGGGAATGATTAAAGCGAAGACTGTTTGAGAATTACTCCCATGGAGGAAAGTGCGCATGCTGACTGTTGTATTCAATTCCGATGCAATTTCTGTGTTTCATCAACACAGAATACAGAATATCTCCAGATGTGCATCGGAAACTACTACTGGTCTTCCAGGGAACGATCAAAGCGTAAATTGTTTGAGGCATTACTCCCATGGAGGAAAGTGCGCATGGTGACTGCTGTATTCAATCCCGAGGCAATTTCTGTGTTTCCATCCACACTTTGAAGGTCCACAAATTGCAGAAGGAATCCAGATGTGCATCGGAAATTACTACTGGTCTTCCAGAGAACGAGCAAAGCGTTGACTGTTTCAGAATTACTCCCATGGAGGAAAGTGCAAATGGTGTCTGTTGTATTCAATCCCGATGCAATTTCTGAGTTTCATAAACACTCTGATAGTCCACAGATTACAGAATGCCTCCAGATGTGCATCGGAAACTACTACTGGTCTTCCTGGGAACGATCAAATCGTAGACTGTTTGAGACATTACTCCCATGGAGGAAAATGCGCATGGTGACTGTTGTATTCAATCCCGATGCAATTTCTGTGTTTCATCAACACTCTGATACTTCCACAGATTACAGAATGCCACCAGATGTGCATCGGAAACTACTACTGGTCTTTCAGGGAATGATCAAAGCGTAGACTGTTAGAGACATAACTCCCGTGGAGGAAAGTGCGAATGGTGACTGATGTATTCAATCCCGATGCAATTTCTGTGTTTCATCAACACTCTGATAGTCCACAGATTACAGAATGCCTCCAGACGTGCATCGGTAACTACTACTGGTCTTCCAGGGAACGATCAAAGCGAAGACTGTTAGAGATATTACTCCCATGGAGGAAAGTGCGCATGGTGACTGTTGTTTTCAATCCCGATGCATTTTCTGTGTTTCATCAACACCCTGATAGTCCACAGATTACAGAATGCCTCCAGATGTGCATCGGAAACTGCTACTGGACTTCCAGGGAACGATCAAAGCGTAGACTGTTTGAGACATTACTCCCAAGGAGGAAAGTGCGCATGGTGACTGTTGTATTCAATCCCGATGCAATTTCTGTGTTTCATCAACACTCTGATAGTCCACAGATTACAGAATGCCTCCAGATGTGCATCGGAAACTGCTACTGGTCCTCCAGGGAACGATTAAAGCGTAAACTCTTTGAGACATTATTCCCATGGAGGAAAGTGCGCATGGTGACTGTTGTTTTCAATCCCGATGCATTTTCTGTGTTTCATCAACACCCTGATAGTCCACAGATTACAGAATGCCTCCATATGTGCATCGGAAACTGCTACTGGTCTTCCAGGAAACGATCAAAGCGTAAACTCTTTGAGACATTACTCCCATGGAGGAAACTGCGAATGGTGACTTCTGCATTCAATCCCGAGACCATTTCTGTGTTTCCAACCACACTTTGAAGGTCCAAAAATTACAGAAGGAATCCAGATGTGCATCGGAAATTACTACTGGTCTTCCAGGGAACGATCAAAGCGTTGACTGTTTCAGAATTACTCCCATGGAGGAAAGTGCAAATGGTGTCTGTTGTATTCAATCCCGATGCAATTTCTGAGTTTCATCAACACTCTGATACTTCCACAGATTACAGAATGCCACCAGATGTGCATCGGAAACTACTACTGGTCTTCCAGGGAACGATCATAACGTAGACTGTTTGAGACATTACTCCCGTGGAGGAAAGTGCGCATGGTGACTGTTGTATTCAATCCCGATGCAATTTCTGTGCTTCATCACCACTCTGATACTTCCACAGATTACTGAATGCCACCAGATGTGCATCGGAAACTGCTACTGGTCTTCCAGGGAACGATCAAAGCGAAGACTGTTAGAGATATTATTCCCATGGAAGAAACTGCGCATGGTGACTGTTGTATTCAATCCCTATTAAATTTCTGTGTTTCATCATCACTCTGATAGTCCACAGATTACAGAATGCCTCCAGATGTGCATCGGAAACTACTACTGGTCTTCCTGGGAACGATCAAAGCGTAGACTGTTTGAGACATTACTCCCATAGAGGAAAGTGCGCATGGTGACTGTTGTATTCAATCCCGATGCAATTTCTGTGTTTCATCAACACTCTGATAGTTCCACAGATTACAGAATGCCACCAGATGTGCATCGGAAACTACTACTGGTCTTCCAGGGAATGATAAAGCGTAGACTGTTAGAGACATTTCTCCCATGGAGGAAAGTGCGCATGGTGACTGTTGTATTCAATCCCGATGCAATTTCTGTGTTTCATCAACACAGAATACAGAATATCACCAGATGTGCATCGGAAACTACTACTGGTCTTCCAGGGAACGATCAAAGCGTAAATTTTTTGAGACACTACTCCCATGGAGGAAAGTGCGCATGGTGACTGTTGTATTCATTCCCGAGGCAATTTCTGTGTTTCCATCCACACTTTGAAGGTCCACAAATTGCAGAAGGTATCCAGATGTGCATCGGAAATTACTACTGGTCTTCCAGGGAACGATCAAAGCGTTGACTGTTTCAGAATTACTCCCATGGAGGAAAGTGCAAATGGTGTCTGTTGTATTCAATCCCGATGCAATTTCTGAGTTTCATCAACACTCTAATAGTCCACAGATTACAGAATGCCTCCAGATGTGCATCGGAAACTACTACTGGTCTTCCTGGGAACGATCAAAGCGTAGACAGTTTGAGACATTACTCCCATAGAGGAAAGTGCGCATGGTGATTGTTGTATTCAATCCCGATGCAATTTCTGTGTTTCATCAACACTCTGATACTTCCACAGATTACAGAATGCCACCAGATGTGCATCGGAAACTACTACTGGTCTTCCAGGGAATGATCAAAACGTAGACTGTTAGAGACATAACTCCCATGGAGGAAAGTGCGCATGGTGACTGTTGTATTCAATCCCGATGCAATTTCTGTGTTTCATCAACACTCTGATACTTAAACAGATTACAGAATGCCACCAGATGTGCATCGGAAACTGCTACTGGTCTTCCAGGGAATGATCAAAGCGTAGGCTGTTAGAGACATTACTCCCATGGAGGAAAGTGCGAATGGTGACTGATGGATTCAATCCCGATGCAATTTCTGTGTTTCATCAACACTCTGATAGTCCACAGATTACGGAATGCCTCCAGATGTGCATCGGTAACTACTACTGGTCTTCCAGGGAACGATCAAAGCGAAGACTGTTAGAGATATTATTCCCATGGAGGAAAGTGCGCATGGTGACTATTGTATTCAATGCCGATGCAATTTCTGTGTTTCAACAACACTCTGATAGTCCACAGATTACTGAACGCCTCCAGATGTGCAATTGAAACTACTACTGGTCTCCCAGGGAACGATAAAAGCGTAGACTGTTTGACACATTACTCCCATGGAGGAAAGGGCGCATGGTGACTGTTGTTTTCAATCCCGATGCATTTTCTGTGTTTCATCAACACTCTGTTAGTCCACAGATTACAGAATGCCTCCAGATGTGCATCGGAAACTGCTACTGGTCTTCCAGGGAACGATCAAAGCGTAGACTGCTTGATACATTACTCCCATGGAGGAATGTGCACATGATGACTGTTGTATTCAATCCCGAGACAATTACTGTGTTTCATTAACACTTTGAAGGTCCACAGATTACAGAAAGCCTACAGATGTGCATCGGAAACTACTACTGGTTTTATAGGGAACGATTGAAATATAGACTGTTTGAGACATTACTCCCATGGAGGAAAGTGCGCATGGTGACTGTTGTATTCAATCCCGATGCAATTTCTGTGTTTCATCAACACTCTGATAGTCCACAGTTTACAGAATGCCACCAGATGTGCATCGGAAATTACTACTGGTCATCCAGGGAATGATTAAAGCGAAGACTGTTTGAGAATTACTCCCATGGAGGAAAGTGCGCATGCTGACTGTTGTATTCAATTCCGATGCAATTTCTGTGTTTCATCAACACAGAATACAGAATATCTCCAGATGTGCATCGGAAACTACTACTGGTCTTCCAGGGAACGATCAAAGCGTAAATTGTTTGAGGCATTACTCCCATGGAGGAAAGTGCGCATGGTGATTGTTGTATTCAATCCCGATGCAATTTCTGTGTTTCATCAACACTCTGATACTTCCACAGATTACAGAATGCCACCAGATGTGCATCGGAAACTACTACTGGTCTTCCAGGGAATGATCAAAACGTAGACTGTTAGAGACATAACTCCCATGGAGGAAAGTGCGCATGGTGACTGTTGTATTCAATCCCGATGCAATTTCTGTGTTTCATCAACACTCTGATAGTCCACAGATTACAGAATGCCTCCAGATGTGCATCGGTAACTACTACTGGTCTTCCAGGGAACGATCAAAGCGAAGACTGTTAGAGATATTATTCCCATGGAGGAAAGTGCGCATGGTGACTATTGTATTCAATGCCGATGCAATTTCTGTGTTTCAACAACACTCTGATAGTCCACAGATTACTGAATGCCTCCAGATGTGCAATTGAAACTACTACTGGTCTCCCAGGGAACGATCAAAGCGTAGACTGTTTGACACATTACTCCCATGGAGGAAAGGGAGCATGGTGACTGTTGTTTTCAATCCCGATGCATTTTCTGTGTTTCATCAACACTCTGTTAGTCCACAGATTACAGAATGCCTCCAGATGTGCATCGGAAACTGCTACTGGTCTTCCAGGGAACGATCAAAGCGTAGACTGCTTGAGACATTACTCCCATGGAGGAATGTGCACATGATGACTGTTGTATTCAATCCCGAGACAATTACTGTGTTTCATTAACACTTTGAAGGTCCACAGATTACAGAAAGCCTACAGATGTGCATCGGAAACTACTACTGGTCTTGCAGGGAACGATCAAAGCGAAGACTGTTAGAGATATTACTCCCATGGAGGAAAGTGCGCATGGTGACTGTTGTTTTCAATCCCGATGCATTTTCTGTGTTTCATCAACACCCTGATAGTCCACAGATTACAGAATGCCTCCAGATGTGCATCGGAAACTGCTACTGGACTTCCAGGGAACGATCAAAGCGTAGACTGTTTGAGACATTACTCCCAAGGAGGAAAGTGCGCATGGTGACTGTTGTATTCAATCCCGATGCAATTTCTGTGTTTCATCAACACTCTGATAGTCCACAGATTACAGAATGCCTCCAGATGTGCATCGGAAACTACTACTGGTCTTCCTGGGAACGATCAAAGCGTAGTCAGTTTGAGACATTACTCCCATAGAGGAAAGTGCGCATGGTGATTGTTGTATTCAATCCCGATGCAATTTCTGTGTTTCATCAACACTCTGATACTTCCACAGATTACAGAATGCCACCAGATGTGCATCGGAAACTACTACTGGTCTTCCAGGGAATGATCAAAACGTAGACTGTTAGAGACATAACTCCCATGGAGGAAAGTGCGCATGGTGACTGTTGTATTCAATCCCGATGCAATTTCTGTGTTTCATCAACGCTCTGATACTTAAACAGATTACAGAATGCCACCAGATGTGCATCGGAAACTGCTACTGGTCTTCCAGGGAATGATCAAAGCGTAGGCTGTTAGAGACATTACTCCCATGGAGGAAAGTGCGAATGGTGACTGATGGATTCAATCCCGATGCAATTTCTGTGTTTCATCAACACTCTGATAGTCCACAGATTACAGAATGCCTCCAGATGTGCATCGGTAACTACTACTGGTCTTCCAGGGAACGATCAAAGCGAAGACTGTTAGAGATATTATTCCCATGGAGGAAAGTGCGCATGGTGACTATTGTATTCAATGCCGATGCAATTTCTGTGTTTCAACAACACTCAGATAGTCCACAGATTACTGAATGCCTCCAGATGTGCAATTGAAACTACTACTGGTCTCCCAGGGAACGATCAAAGCGTAGACTGTTTGACACATTACTCCCATGGAGGAAAGGGCGCATGGTGACTGTTGTTTTCAATCCCGATGCATTTTCTGTGTTTCATCAACACTCTGTTAGTCCACAGATTACAGAATGCCTCCAGATGTGCATCGGAAACTGCTACTGGTCTTCCAGGGAACGATCAAAGCGTAGACTGCTTGAGACATTACTCCCATGGAGGAATGTGCACATGATGACTGTTGTATTCAATCCCGAGACAATTACTGTGTTTCATTAACACTTTGAAGGTCCACAGATTACAGAAAGCCTACAGATGTGCATCGGAAACTACTACTGGTTTTATAGGGAACGATTGAAATATAGACTGTTTGAGACATTACTCCCATGGAGGAAAGTGCGCATGGTGACTGTTGTATTCAATCCCGATGCAATTTCTGTGTTTCATCAACACTCTGATAGTCCACAGTTTACAGAATGCCACCAGATGTGCATCGGAAATTACTACTGGTCATCCAGGGAATGATTAAAGCGAAGACTGTTTGAGAATTACTCCCATGGAGGAAAGTGCGCATGCTGACTGTTGTATTCAATTCCGATGCAATTTCTGTGTTTCATCAACACAGAATACAGAATATCTCCAGATGTGCATCGGAAACTACTACTGGTCTTCCAGGGAACGATCAAAGCGTAAATTGTTTGAGGCATTACTCCCATGGAGGAAAGTGCGCATGGTGATTGTTGTATTCAATCCCGATGCAATTTCTGTGTTTCATCAACACTCTGATACTTCCACAGATTACAGAATGCCACCAGATGTGCATCGGAAACTACTACTGGTCTTCCAGGGAATGATCAAAACGTAGACTGTTAGAGACATAACTCCCATGGAGGAAAGTGCGCATGGTGACTGTTGTATTCAATCCCGATGCAATTTCTGTGTTTCATCAACACTCTGATACTTAAACAGATTACAGAATGCCACCAGATGTGCATCGGAAACTGCTACTGGTCTTCCAGGGAATGATCAAAGCGTAGGCTGTTAGAGACATTACTCCCATGGAGGAAAGTGCGAATGGTGACTGATGGATTCAATCCCGATGCAATTTCTGTGTTTCATCAACACTCTGATAGTCCACAGATTACAGAATGCCTCCAGATGTGCATCGGTAACTACTACTGGTCTTCCAGGGAACGATCAAAGCGAGGACTGTTAGAGATATTATTCCCATGGAGGAAAGTGCGCATGGTGATTATTGTATTCAATGCCGATGCAATTTCTGTGTTTCAACAACACTCTGATAGTCCACAGATTACTGAATGCCTCCAGATGTGCAATTGAAACTACTACTGGTCTTCCAGGGAACGATCAAAGCGTAGACTGCTTGAGACATTACTCCCATGGAGGAATGTGCACATGATGACTGTTGTATTCAATCCCGAGACAATTACTGTGTTTCATTAACACTTTGAAGGTCCACAGATTACAGAAAGCCTACAGATGTGCATCGGAAACTACTACTGGTTTTATAGGGAACGATTAAAATATAGACTGTTTGAGACATTACTCCCATGGAGGAAAGTGCGCATGGCGACTGTTGTATTCAATCCCGATGCAATTTCTGTGTTTCATCAACACTCTGATAGCCCACAGTTTACAGAATGCCACCAGATGTGCATCGGAAATTACTACTGGTCTTCCAGGGAATGATTAAAGCGAAGACTGTTTGAGAATTACTCCCATGGAGGAAAGTGCGCATGCTGACTGTTGTATTCAATTCCGATGCAATTTCTGTGTTTCATCAACACAGAATACAGAATATCTCCAGATGTGCATCGGAAACTACTACTGGTCTTCCAGGGAACGATCAAAGCGTAAATTGTTTGAGGCATTACTCCCATGGAGGAAAGTGCGCATGGTGACTGCTGTATTCAATCCCGAGGCAATTTCTGTGTTTCCATCCACACTTTGAAGGTCCACAAATTGCAGAATTAATCCAGATGTGCATCGGAAATTACTACTGGTCTTCCAGAGAACGAGCAAAGCGTTGACTGTTTCAGAATTACTCCCATGGAGGAAAGTGCAAATGGTGTCTGTTGTATTCAATCCCGATGCAATTTCTGAGTTTCATAAACACTCTGATAGTCCACAGATTACAGAATGCCTCCAGATGTGCATCGGAAACTACTACTGGTCTTCCTGGGAACGATCAAAGCGTAGACTGTTTGAGACATTACTCCCATGGAGGAAAGTGCGCATGGTGACTGTTGTATTCAATCCCGATGCAATTTCTGTGTTTCATCAACACTCTGATACTTCCACAGATTACAGAATGCCACCAGATGTGCATCGGAAACTACTACTGGTCTTTCAGGGAATGATCAAAGCGTAGACTGTTAGAGACATAACTCCCGTGGAGGAAAGTGCGAATGGTGACTGATGTATTCAATCCCGATGCAATTTCTGTGTTTCATCAACACTCTGATAGTCCACAGATTACAGAATGCCTCCAGATGTGCATCGGTAACTACTACTGGTCTTCCAGGGAACGATCAAAGCGAAGACTGTTAGAGATATTACTCCCATGGAGGAAAGTGCGCATGGTGACTGTTGTTTTCAATCCCGATGCATTTTCTGTGTTTCATCAACACCCTGATGGTCCACAGATTACAGAATGCCTCCAGATGTGCATCGGAAACTGCTACTGGACTTCCAGGGAACGATCAAAGCGTAGACTGTTTGAGACATTACTCCCAAGGAGGAAAGTGCGCATGGTGACTGTTGTATTCAATCCCGATGCAATTTCTGTGTTTCATCAACACTCTGATAGTCCACAGATTACAGAATGCCTCCATATGTGCATCGGAAACTGCTACTGGTCTTCCAGGAAACGATCAAAGCGTAAACTCTTTGAGACATTACTCCCATGGAGGAAACTGCGAATGGTGACTGTTGCATTCAATCCCGAGACCATTTCTGTGTTTCCAACCACACTTTGAAGGTCCACAAATTACAGAAGGAATCCAGATGTGCATCGGAAATTACTACTGGTCTTCCAGGGAACGATCAAAGCGTTGACTGTTTCAGAATTACTCCCATGGAGGAAAGTGCAAATGGTGTCTGTTGTATTCAATCCCGATGCAATTTCTGAGTTTCATCAACACTCTGATACTTCCACAGATTACAGAATGCCACCAGATGTGCATCGGAAACTACTACTGGTCCTCCAGGGAACGATCATAACGTAGACTGTTTGAGACATTACTCCCGTGGAGGAAAGTGCGCATGGTGACTGTTGTATTCAATCCCAATGCAATTTCTGTGCTTCATCACCACTCTGATACTTCCACAGATTACTGAATGCCACCAGATGTGCATCGGAAACTGCTACTGGTCTTCCAGGGAACGATCAAAGCGAAGACTGTTAGAGATATTATTCCCATGGAAGACACTGCGCATGGTGACTGTTGTATTCAATCCCTATTAAATTTCTGTGTTTCATCAACACTCTGATAGTCCACAGATTACAGAATGCCTCCAGATGTGCATCGGAAACTACTACTGGTCTTCCTGGGAACGATCAAAGCGTAGACTGTTTGAGACATTACTCCCATAGAGGAAAGTGCGCATGGTGACTGTTGTATTCAATCCCGATGCAATTTCTGTGTTTCATCAACACTCTGATAGTTCCACAGATTACAGAATGCCACCAGATGTGCATCGGAAACTACTACTGGTCTTCCAGGGAATGATAAAGCGTAGACTGTTAGAGACATAACTCCCATGGAGGAAAGTGCGCATGGTGACTGTTGTATTCAATCCCGATGCAATTTCTGTGTTTCATCAACACAGAATACAGAATATCACCAGATGTGCATCGGAAACTACTACTGGTCTTCCAGGGAACGATCAAAGCGTAAATTTTTTGAGACACTACTCCCATGGAGGAAAGTGCGCATGGTGACTGTTGTATTCATTCCCGAGGCAATTTCTGTTTTTCCATCCACACTTTGAAGGTCCACAAATTGCAGAAGGTATCCAGATGTGCATCGGAAATTACTACTGGTCTTCCAGGGAACGATCAAAGCGTTGACTGTTTCAGAATTACTCCCATGGAGGAAAGTGCAAATGGTGTCTGTTGTATTCAATCCCGATGCAATTTCTGAGTTTCATCAACACTCTAATAGTCCACAGATTACAGAATGCCCTCCAGATGTGCATCGGAAACTACTACTGGTCTTCCTGGGAACGATCAAAGCGTAGACAGTTTGAGACATTACTCCCATAGAGGAAAGTGCGCATGGTGATTGTTCTATTCAATCCCGATGCAATTTCTGTGTTTCATCAACACTCTGATACTTCCAC
Organism: Schistocerca gregaria; assembly: GCF_023897955.1. NCBI lineage: Eukaryota > Metazoa > Arthropoda > Insecta > Orthoptera > Acrididae > Schistocerca > Schistocerca gregaria. Next base: position 1,950,763 of record NC_064927.1, read on the forward strand.
AGATTACAGAATGCCACCAGATGTGCATCGGAAACTACTACTGGTCTTCCAGGGAATGATCAAAACGTAGACTGTTAGAGACATAACTCCCATGGAGGAAAGTGCGCATGGTGACTGTTGTATTCAATCCCGATGCAATTTCTGTGTTTCATCAACACTCTGATACTTAAACAGATTACAGAATGCCACCAGATGTGCATCGGAAACTGCTACTGGTCTTCCAGGGAATGATCAAAGCGTAGGCTGTTAGAGACATTACTCCCATGGAGGAAAGTGCGAATGGTGACTGATGGATTCAATCCCGATGCAATTTCTGTGTTTCATCAACACTCTGATAGTCCACAGATTACAGAATGCCTCCAGATGTGCATCGGTAACTACTACTGGTCTTCCAGGGAACGATCAAAGCGAAGACTGTTAGAGATATTATTCCCATGGAGGAAAGTGCGCATGGTGACTATTGTATTCAATGCCGATGCAATTTCTGTGTTTCAACAACACTCTGATAGTCCACAGATTACTGAATGCCTCCAGATGTGCAATTGAAACTACTACTGGTCTCCCAGGGAACGATCAAAGCGTAGACTGTTTGACACATTACTCCCATGGAGGAAAGGGCGCATGGTGACTGTTGTTTTCAATCCCGATGCATTTTCTGTGTTTCATCAACACTCTGTTAGTCCTCAGATTACAGAATGCCTCCAGATGTGCATCGGAAACTGCTACTGGTCTTCCAGGGAACGATCAAAGCGTAGACTGCTTGAGACATTACTCCCATGGAGGAATGTGCACATGATGACTGTTGTATTCAATCCCGAGACAATTACTGTGTTTCATTAACACTTTGAAGGTCCACAGATTACAGAAAGCCTACAGATGTGCATCGGAAACTACTACTGGTTTTATAGGGAACGATTGAAATATAGACTGTTTGAGACATTACTCCCATGGAGGAAAGTGCGCATGGTGACTGTTGTATTCAATCCCGATGCAATTTCTGTGTTTCATCAACACTCTGATAGTCCACAGTTTACAGAATGCCACCAGATGTGCATCGGAAATTACTACTGGTCTTCCAGGGAATGATTAAAGCGAAGACTGTTTGAGAATTACTCCCATGGAGGAAAGTGCGCATGCTGACTGTTGTATTCAATTCCAATGCAATTTCTGTGTTTCATCAACACAGAATACAGAATATCTCCAGATGTGCATCGGAAACTACTACTGGTCTTCCAGGGAACGATCAAAGCGTAAATTGTTTGAGGCATTACTCCCATGGAGGAAAGTGCGCATGGTGACTGCTGTATTCAATCCCGAGGCAATTTCTGTGTTTCCATCCACACTTTGAAGTCCACAAATTGCCGAAGGAATCCAGATGTGCATCGGAAATTACTACTGGTCTTCCAGAGAACGAGCAAAGCGTTGACTGTTTCAGAATTACTCCCATGGAGGAAAGTGCAAATGGTGTCTGTTGTATTCAATCCCGATGCAATTTCTGAGTTTCATAAACACTCTGATAGTCCACAGATTACAGAATGCCTCCAGATGTGCATCGGAAACTACTACTGGTCTTCCTGGGAACGATCAAAGCGTAGACTGTTTGAGACATTACTCCCATGGAGGAAAGTGCGCATGGTGACTGTTGTATTCAATCCCGATGCAATTTCTGTGTTTCATCAACACTCTGATACTTCCACAGATTACAGAATGCCACCAGATGTGCATCGGAAACTACTACTGGTCTTTCAGGGAATGATCAAAGCGTAGACTGTTAGAGACATAACTCCCGTGGAGGAAAGTGCGAATGTTGACTGATGTATTCAATCCCGATGCAATTTCTGTGTTTCATCAACACTCTGATAGTCCACAGATTACAGAATGCCTCCAGATGTGCATCGGTAACTACTACTGGTCTTCCAGGGAACGATCAAAGCGAAGACTGTTAGAGATATTACTCCCATGGAGGAAAGTGCGCATGGTGACTGTTGTTTTCAATCCCGATGCATTTTCTGTGTTTCATCAACACCCTGATAGTCCACAGATTACAGAATGCCTCCATATGTGCATCGGAAACTGCTACTGGTCTTCCAGGGAACGATCAAAGCGTAGACTGTTTGAGAATACTCCCATGGAGGAAAGTGCGCATGGTGGCTGTTGTATTCAATCCCGATGCAATTTCTGTGTTTCATCAACACAGAATACAGTATATCTCCAGATGTGCATCGGAAACTACTACTGGTCTTGCAGGGAACGATCAAAGCGTAAATTGTTTGAGACATTACTCCCATGGAGGAGAGTGCGCATGGTGTCTGTTGTATTCAATCCCGATGCAATTTCTAAGTTTCATCAACACTCTGATAGTCCACAGATTACAGAATGCCTCCAGATGTGCATCGGAAACTACTACTGGTCTTCCTGGGATCGATCAAAGCGTAGACTGTTTGAGAATACTCCCATGGAGGAAAGTGCGCATGGTGACTGTTCTATTCAATCCCGATGCAATTTCTGTCTTTCATCAACACAGAATACAGAATATCTCCAGATTGAATACATCAGTCACCATTCGCACCTTCCTCCACGGGAGTTATGTCTCTAACAGTCTACGCTTTGATCATTCCCTGAAAGACCAGTAGTAGTTTCCGATGCACATCTGGTGGCATTCTGTAATCTGTGGAAATATCAGACTGTTGATGAAACACAGAAATTGCATCGGGATTGAATACAACAGTCACCATGTGCACTTTCCTCCATGGGAGTAATGTCTCAAAGAGTTTACGCTTTGATCGTTCCCTGGAGGACCAGTAGTAGTTTCCGATGCACATCTGGTGGCATTCTGTAATCTGTGGAAATATCAGAAATATACTTCCACAGATTACAGAATGCCACCAGATGTGCATCGGAATCTACTACTGGTCTTCCTGGGAACGATCAAAGCGTAGACTGTTTGAGACATTACTCCCATGGAGGAAAGTGCGCATGGTGACTGTTGTATTCAATCCCGATGCAATTTCTGTGTTTCATCAACACTCTGATACTTCCACAGATTACAGAATGCCACCAGATGTGCATCGGAAACTACTACTGGTCCTCCAGGGAAGGATCAAAGCGTAAACTCTTTGAGACATTACTCCCATAGAGGAAAGTGCGCATGGTGACTGTTGTATTCAATCCCGATGCATTTTCTGTGTTTCATCAACACTCTGATACTTCCACAGATTACAGAATGCCTCCAGATGTGCATCGGAAACTGCTACTGGACTTCCTGGGAACGATCAAAGCGTAGACTGTTTGAGACATTACTCCCAAGGAGGAAAGTTCGCATGGTGTCTGTTGTATTCAATCCCGATGCAATATCTGTGTTTCATCAACACTCTGATAGTCCACAGATTACAGAATGCCACCAGATGTGCATCGGAAACTACTACTGGTCCTCCAGGGAACGATCAAAGCGTAAACTCTTTGAGACATTACTCCCATGGAGGAAAGTGTGCATGGTGACTGTTGTATTCATTCCCGAGGCAATTTCTGTGTTTCATCAACACTCTGATACTTCCACAGATTACAGAATGCCACCAGATGTGCATCGGAAACTACTACTGGTCTTCCTGGGAACGATCAAAGCGTAGACTGTTTGAGACATTACTCCCATGGAGGAAAGTGCGCATGGTGACTGTTGTATCCAATCCCGATGCAATTTCTGTGTTTCATCAACACTCTGATATTTCCACAGATTACAGAATGCCACCAGATGTGCATCGGAAACTACAACTAGTCTTTCAGGGAATGATCAAAGCGTAGACTGTGAGAGACATAACTCCCGTGGAGGAAGGTGCATATGGTGACTGATGTATTCAATCCCGATGCAATTTCTGTGTTTCATCAACACTCTGATAGTCCACAGATTACAGAATGCCTCCAGATGTGCATCGGTAACTACTACTGGTCTTCCAGGGAACGATCAAAGCGAAGACTGTTAGAGATATTATTCCCATGGAGGAAAGTGCGCATGGTGACTGTTGTATTCAATCCCTATTCAATTTCTGTGTTTCATCAACACTCTGATAGTCCACAGATTACAGAACGCCTCCAGATGTGCATCGGAAACTGCTACTGGACTTCCAGAGAACGATCAAAGCGTAGACTGTTTGAGACATTACTCCCATGGAGGAAAGTGCGCATGGTGACTGTTGTATTCAATCCCGATGCAATTTCTGTGTTTCATCAACACTCTGATAGTCCACAGATTACAGAATGCCACCAGATGTGCATCGGAAACTACTACTGGTCTTCCAGGGAATGATTAAAGCGTAGACTGTTTGAGAATACTCCCATGGAGGAAAGTGCGCATGGTGGCTGTTGTATTCAATCCCGATGCAATTTCTGTGTTTCATCAACACAGAATACAGAATATCTCCAGATGTGCATCGGAAACTACTACTGGTCTTCCAGGGAACGATCAAAGCGTAAATTGTTTGAGACATTACTCCCATGGAGGAGAGTGCGCATGGTGACTGTTGTATTTATTCCCGAGGCAATTTCTGTGTTTCCATCCACACTTTGAAGGTCCACAAATTGCAGAAGGAATCCAGATGTGCATCGGAAATTACTACTGGTCTTCCAGGGAACGATCAAAGCGTTGACTGTTTCAGAATTACTCCCATGGGGGAAAGTGCAAATGGTGTCTGTTGTATTCAATCCCGATGCAATTTCTGAGTTTCATCAACACTCCGATAGTCCACAGATTACAAAATGCCTCCAGATGTGCATCGGAAACTACTACTGGTCTTCCTGGGATCGATCAAAGCGTAGACTGTTTGAGACATTACTCCCATAGAGGAAAGTGCACATGGTGACTGTTGTATTCAATCCCGATGCATTTTCTGTGTTTCATCAACACTCTGATACTTCCAGAGATTACAGAATGCCGCCAGATGTGCATCGGGAACTACTACTGGTCTTCCAGGGAATGATCAAAGCGTAGACTGTTAGAGACATAACTCCCATGGAGGAATGTGCGCATGGTGACTGTTGTATTCAATCCCGATGCAATTTCTGTGTTTCATCAACACTCTGATACTTCGACAGATTACAGAATGCCACCAGATGTGCATCGGAAACTGCTACTGGTCTTCCAGGGAACGATCAAAGCGAAGACTGTTAGAGATATTATTCCCATGGAGGAAAGTGCGCATGGTGACTGTTGTATTCAATCCCTATTCAATTTCTGTGTTTCATCAACACTCTGATAGTCCACAGATTACAGAATGCCTCCAGATGTGCATCGGAAACTGCTACTGGACTTCCTGGGAACGATCTAAGCGTAGACTGTTTGAGACATTACTCCCAAGGAGGAAAGTTCGCATGGTGTCTGTTGTAATCAATCCCGATGCAATATCTGTGTTTCATCAACACTCTGATAGTCCACAGTTTACAGAATGCCACCAGATGTGCATCGGAAACTACTACTGGTCTTCCAGGGAATGATTAAAGCGTAGACTGTTTGAGAATACTCCCATGGAGGAAAGTGCGCATGGTGACTGTTGTATTCAATCCCGATGCAATTTCTGTCTTTCATCAACACAGAATACAGAATATCTCCAGATGTGCATCGGAAACTACTACTGGTCTTCCAGGGAACGATGAAAGCGTAAATTGTTTGAGACATTACTCCCATGGAGGAAAGTGTGCATGGTGACTGTTGTATTCATTCCCAAGGCAATTTCTGTGTTTCCATCCACACTTTGAAGGTCCACAAATTGCAGAAGGAATCCAGATGTGCATCGGAAATTACTACTGGTCTCCAGGGAACGATCAAAGCGTTGACCGTTTCAGAATTACTCCCATGCAGGAAAGTGCAAATGGTGTCTGTTGTATTCAATTCCGATTCAATTTCTGAGTTTCATCAACACTCTGATAGTCCACAGATTACAGAATGCCTCCAGATGTGCATCGGAAACTACTACTGGTCTTCCAGGGGAAGATCAAAGCGTAGACTGTTTGAGACATTACTCCCATGGAGGAAAGTGCGCATGGTGACTGTTGTATTCAATCCCAATGCCATTTCTGTGTTTCATCAACACTCTGATAGTCCACAGATTACAGAAGGCCTCCAGATGTGCATCAGAAACTACTACTGGTCTTCCAGGGAACGGTCAAAGCGTAGATTCTTTGGAACGTTACTCCCGTGGAGGAAAGTGCGCATGGTGACTGTTGTATTCAAACCCGATGCAATTTCTGTGTTTCATCACTCAGATAGTCCACAGATTTCAGAATGCCACAAGATGTGCATCGGAAACTACTATTGGTCTTCCAGGTAACGATCAAAGCGTTGACTGTTTGAGAATTACCCCCATGGAGGAAAGAGCGCATGCTGACTGTTGATTTCAATCCCGATGGAATTTCTGTGTTTCATCAACACTCTGATAGTCCACAGATAACACAATGCCTCCAGATGTGCATCGGAAACTACTACTGGTCTTCCAGGGAACGATCAAAGCGTAGACTGGTTCAGACATTACTCCCATGGATGAAAGTGCGCATGGTGACTGTTGTATTCAATCCCGATGGGAATTCTGTGTTTCATCAACACTCTGATGGTCCACAGATTACAGAATGCCTCCAGATGTGCATCGGAAACTACTACTGTTCTTCCAGGTAACGATCAAAGCGTATACTGTTTGAGACATTACTCCCATGGAAGAAAGTGCGAATATTGACTGTTGTATTCAGTCCCAATGCAATTTCTGTGTTTCATCAACAGTGTGATAGTCCACAGATTACAGAATGTCTCCAGATGTGCATCGGAAACTACTACTGTTCTTCCAGGGAACGATCAAAGCGTATACTGTTTGAGACATTGCTCCCATGGAGGAAAGAGCGAATATTGATTGTTGTATTCAATCCCGATGCAATTTCTGTGTTTCATCAACAGTGTGATAGTCCACAGATTACAGAATGCCTCCAGATATGCATCGGAAACTACTACTGGTCTTTCTGGGAAAGATCAAAGCGTAGGCTGTTTGAGACATTACTCCCATGGAGGAAAGTGCGGATGGTGATTGTTGTATTCAATCCCGATGCAATTTCTGTGTTTCATCAACACTCTGATAGTCCACAGATTACAGAATGCCACCAGATGTGCATCGTAAACTGCTATTGGTCTTCCAGGGAACGATCAAAGCGTAGACTGTTTGAGAATTACTCATATGGAGGAAAGTGCGCTTGGTGACTGTTGTATTCAATCCCAGTGCAATTTCTGTGTTTCATCAACACTCTGATAGTCCACAGATTACAGAATGCCTACAGATGTGCATCGGACAGTACTACTGGTCTTCCAGGGAACGATCAAATCGTAGACAGTTAGAGACAATACTCCCATGGAGGAAAGTGTGCATGGTGACTGTTGTATTCAATCCCGATGCAATTTCTGTGTTTCATCAACACTCTGATAGTCCACAGATTACAGAATGCCTCCAGATGTGCATCGGAAACTGCCACTGCTCTTCCAGGGAACGATCAAAGCGTAGACTGTTAGAGACATTACTCCCATGGAGGAAAGTGCGCATGGTGACTGTTTTATTCAATCCCGATGCATTTCTGTGTTTCATCACTCAGATAGTCCACAGATTTCAGAATGCCCCCAGATGTGCATCGGAAACTACTATTGGTCTTCCAGGTAACGATCAAAGCGTTGACTGTTTGAGACATTACTCCCAAGGAGGAAAGTTCGCATGGTGTCTGTTGTATTCAATCCCGATGCAATATCTGTGTTTCATCAACACTCTGATAGTCCACAGATTACAGAATGCCACCAGATGTGCATCGGAAACTACTACTGGTCTTCCAGGGAATGATTAAAGCGTAGACTGTTTGAGAATACTCCCATGGAGGAAAGTGCGCATGGTGACTGTTGTATTCAATCCCGATGCAATTTCTGTCTTTCATCAACACAGAATACAGAATATCTCCAGATTGAATACATCAGTCACCATTCGCACCTTCCTCCACGGGAGTTATGTCTCTAACAGTCTACGCTTTGATCATTCCCTGAAAGACCAGTAGTAGTTTCCGATGCACATCTGGTGGCATTCTGTAATCTGTGGAAATATCAGAGTGTTGATGAAACACAGAAATTGCATCGGGATTGAATACAACAGTCACCATGCGCACTTTCCTCCATGGGAGTAATGTCTCAAACAGTCTACGCTTTGATCGTTCCCAGGAAGACCAGTAGTAGTTTCCGATGCACATCTGGTGGCATTCTGTAATCTGTGGAAGTATCAGAGTGTTGATGAAACACAGAAATTGCCTCGGGAATGAATACAACAGTCACCATGCGCACTTTCCTCCATGGGAGTAATGTCTCAAAGAGTTTACGCTTTGATCGTTCCCTGGAGGACCAGTAGTAGTTTCCGATGCACATCTGGTGGCATTCTGTAATCTGTGGAAATATCAGAAATATACTTCCACAGATTACAGAATGCCACCAGATGTGCATCGGAAACTACTACTGGTCTTCCTGGGAACGATCAAAGCGTAGACTGTTTGAGACATTACTCCCATGGAGGAAAGTGCGCATGGTGACTGTTGTATTCAATCCCGATGCAATATCTGTGTTTCATCAACACTCTGATACTTCCACAGATTACAGAATGCCACCAGATGTGCATCGGAAACTACTACTGGTCCTCCAGGGAACGATCAAAGCGTAAACTCTTTGAGACATTACTCCCATGGAGGAAAGTGTGCATGGTGACTGTTGTATTCATTCCCGAGGCAATTTCTGTGTTTCATCAACACTCTGATACTTCCACAGATTACAGAATGCCACCAGATGTGCATCGGAAACTACTACTGGTCTTCCTGGGAACGATCAAAGCGTAGACTGTTTGAGACATTACTCCCATGGAGGAAAGTGCGCATGGTGACTGTTGTATCCAATCCCGATGCAATTTCTGTGTTTCATCAACACTCTGATATTTCCACAGATTACAGAATGCCACCAGATGTGCATCGGAAACTACAACTGGTCTTTCAGGGAATGATCAAAGCGTAGACTGTGAGAGACATAACTCCCGTGGAGGAAGGTGCGTATGGTGACTGATGTATTCAATCCCGATGCAATTTCTGTGTTTCATCAACACTCTGATAGTCCACAGATTACAGAATGCCTCCAGATGTGCATCGGTAACTACTACTGGTCTTCCAGGGAACGATCAAAGCGAAGACTGTTAGAGATATTATTCCCATGGAGGAAAGTGCGCATGGTGACTGTTGTATTCAATCCCTATTCAATTTCTGTGTTTCATCAACACTCTGATAGTCCACAGATTACAGAATGCCTCCAGATGTGCATCGGAAACTGCTACTGGACTTCCAGGGAACGACCAAAGCGTAGACTGTTTGAGACATTACTCCCATGGAGGAAAGTGCGCATGGTGACTGTTGTATTCAATCCCGATGCAATTTCTGTGTTTCATCAACACTCTGATAGTCCACAGATTACAGAATGCCTCCAGATGTGCATCGGAAACTGCTACTGGTCCTCCAGGGAACGATCAAAGCGTAAACTCTTTGAGACATTACTCCCATGGAGGAAAGTGCGCATGGTGACTGTTGTTTTCAATCCCGATGCATTTTCTGTGTTTCATCAACACCCTGATAGCCCACAGATTACAGAATGCCTCCATATGTGCATCGGAAACTGCTACTGGTCTTCCAGTGAACGATCAAAGCGTAAACTCTTTGAGACATTACTCCCATGGAGGAAAGTGCGAATGGTGACTGTTGTATTCAATCCCGAGACCATTTCTGTGTTTCCATCCACACTTTGAAGGTCCACAAATTACAGAAGGAATCCAGATGTGCATCGGAAATTACTACTGGTCTTCCAGGGAACGATCAAAGCGTTGACTGTTTCAGAATTACTCCCATGGAGGAAAGTGCAAATGGTGTCTGTTGTATTCAATCCCGATGCAATTTCTGAGTTTCATCAACACTCTGATACTTCCACAGATTACAGAATGCCACCAGATGTGCATCGGAAACTACTACTGGTCTTCCAGGGAACGATCATAGCCTAGACTGTTTGAGACTTTACTCCCGTGGAGGAAAGTGCGCATGGTGACTGTTGTATTCAATCCCGATGCAATTTCTGTGTTTCATCACCACTCTGATACTTCCACAGATTACTGAATGCCACCAGATGTGCATCGGAAACTGCTACTGGTCTTCCAGGGAACGATCAAAGCGAAGACTGTTAGAGATATTATTCCCATGGAGGAAAGTGCGCATGGTGACTGTTGTATTCAATCCCTATTCAATTTCTGTGTTTCATCAACACTCTGATAGTCCACAGATTACAGAATGCCTCCAGATGTGCATCGGAAACTGCTACTGGACTTCCTGGGAACGATCAAAGCGTAGACTGTTTGAGACATTACTCCCAAGGAGGAAAGTTCGCATGGTGTCTGTTGTAATCAATCCCGATGCAATATCTGTGTTTCATCAACACTCTGATAGTCCACAGATTACAGAATGCCACCAGATGTGCATCGGAAACTACTACTGGTCTTCCAGGGAATGATTAAAGCGTAGACTGTTTGAGAATACTCCCATGGAGGAAAGTGCGCATGGTGACTGTTGTATTCAATCCTGATGCAATTTCTGTCTTTCATCAACACAGAATACAGAATATCTCCAGATGTGCATCGGAAACTACTACTGGTCTTCCAGGGAACGATGAAAGCGTAAATTGTTTGAGACATTACTCCCATGGAGGAAAGTGTGCATGGTGACTGTTGTATTCATTCCCGAGGCAATTTCTGTGTTTCCATCCACACTTTGAAGGTCCACAAATTGCAGAAGGAATCCAGATGTGCATCGGAAATTACTACTGGTCTCCAGGGAACGATCAAAGCGTTGACCGTTTCAGAATTACTCCCATGCAGGAAAGTGCAAATGGTGTCTGTTGTATTCAATCCCGATTCAATTTCTGAGTTTCATCAACACTCTGATAGTCCACAGATTACAGAATGCCTCCAGATGTGCATCGGAAACTACTACTGGTCTTCCTGGGAACGATCAAAGCGTAGACTGTTTGAGACATTACTCCCATGGAGGAAACTGCGAATGGTGACTGTTGTATTCAATTCCGATGCAATTTCTGTGTTTCATCAACACTCTGATAGTCCACAGATTACAGGATGCCTCCAGATGTGCATCGGAAACTGCTACCAGTCTTCCAGGGATCGATCAAAGCGTAAACTCTTTGAGACATTACTCCCATGGAGGAAAGTACGCATGGTGACTGTTGTATTCAATCCCGATGCATTTTCTGTGTTTCATCAACACTCTGACAGCCCTCAGATTACCGAATGCCTCCAGATGTGCATCGGAAACTACTACTGGTCTTCCTGGGAACGATCAAAGCGTAGACTGCTTGAGACATTACTCCAATGGAGGAATGTGCACATGGTGACTGTTGTATTCAATCCCGAGGCCATTTCTGTGTTTCCATCCACACTTTGAAGGTCCACAAATTACAGAAGGAATCCAGATGTGCATCGGAAATTATTACTGGTCTTCCAGGGAACGATCAAAGCGTTGACTGTTTCAGAATTACTCCCATGGAGGAAAGTGCAAATGGTGTCTGTTGTATTCAATCCCGATGCAGTTTCTGAGTTTCATCAACACTCTGATACTTCCACAGATTACAGAACGCCACCAGATGTGCATCGGAAACTACTACTGGTCTTCCATGGAACGATCATAGCGTAGACTGTTTGAGACATTACTCGCGTGGAGGAAAGTGCGCATGGTGACTGTTGTATTCAATCCCGATGCAATTTCTGTGTTTATCAACACTCTGATACATCCACAGATTACAGAATGCCACCAGATGTGCATCGGAAACTACTACTGGTCTTCCAGGGAAAGATCAAAGCGTAGACTGTTAGAGTTATAACTCCCGTGGAGGAAAGTGCGAATGGTGACTGATGTATTCAATCCCGATGCAATTTCTGTGTTTCATCAACACTCTGATAGTCCACAGATTACAGAATGCCTCCAGATGTGCATCGGTAACTACTACTGGTCTTCCAGGGAACGATCAAAGCGAAGACTGTTAGAGATATTATTCCCATGGAGGAAAGTGCGCATGGTGACTGTTGTATTCAATCCCTATTCAATTTCTGTGTGTCATCAACACTCTGATATTCCACAGATTACAGAATGCCTCCAGATGTGCATCGGAAACTGCTACTGGACTTCCAGGGAACGATCAAAGCGTAGACTGTTTGAGACATTACTCCCATAGAGGAAAGTGCGCATGGTGACTGTTGTATTCAATCCCGATGCAATTTCTGTGTTTCATCAACACTCTGATAGTCCACAGATTACTGAATTTCTCCAGATGTGCATCGGAAACTGCTACTGGTCCTCCAGGGATCGATCAAAGCGTAAACTCTTTGAGACATTATTCCCATTTAGGAAAGTGCGCATGGTGACTGTTGTTTTCAATCCCGATGCGTTTTCTGTGTTTCATCAACACCCTGATAGTCCACAGATTACAGAATGCCTCCATATGTGCATCGGAAACTGCTACTGGTCTTCCAGGGAACGATCAACGCGTAAACTCTTTGAGACATTACTCCCATGGAGGAAAGTGCGAATGGTGACTGTTGTTTTCAATCCCGAGACCATTTCTGTGTTTCCATCCATACTTTTAAGGTCCACAAATTACAGAAGGAATCCAGATGTGCATCGGAAATTACTACTGGTCTTCCAGGGAACGATCAAAGCGTTGACTGTTTCAGAATTACTCCCATGGAGGAAAGTGCAAATGGTGTCTGTTGTATTCAATCCCGATGCAATTTCTGAGTTTCATCAACACTCTGATACATCCACAGATTACAGAATGCCACCAGATGTGCATCGGAAACTACTACTGGTCTTCCAGGGAACGATCATAGCGTAGACTGTTTGAGACATTACTCCCGTGGAGGAAAGTGCCCATGGTGACTGCTGTATTCAATCCCGATGCAATTTCTGTGTTTCATCACCACTCTGATTCATCCACAGATTACAGAATGCCTCCAGATGTGCATCGGTAACTACTACTGGTCTTCCAGGGAACGATCAAAGCGAAGACTGTTAGAGATATTATTCCCATGGAGGAAAGTGCGCATGGTGTCTGTTGTAATCAATCCCGATGCAATTTCTGTGTTTCATCAACACTCTGATAGTCCACAGATTACTGAATGCCTCCAGATGTGCAATTGAAACTACTACTGGTCTTCCAGGGAACGATTGAAGCGTAGACTGTTTCAGACATTACTCCCATGGAGGAAAGTGCGGATGGTGACTGTCGTATTCAATCCCGATGCAATTTCTGTGTTTCATCAACACTCTGATAGTCCACAGATTACAGAATGCCTCCAGATGTGCATCGGAAACTACTACTGGTCTTCCTGGGAACGATCAAAGCGTAGACTGTTTGAGACCTTACTCCCATGGAGGAAAGTGCGCATGGTGACTGTTGTATTCAATCCCGATGCAATTTCTGTGTTTCATCAACACTCTGATACTTCCACAGATTACAGAATGCCACCAGATGTGCATCGGAAACTACTACTGGTATTCCAGGGAACGATCAAAGTGTAGACTGTTTGAGACATTACTCCCATGGGGGAAATTGCGCATGATGACTGTTGCTATCACTCCCGATGCATTTTCTGTTTTTCATCGACACTCTGATAGTCCACTGACTGCAGAATGCCACCAGATGTGCATCTGAAACCACTATTGGTATTCTATTGAACGATCAGAGCGTTGACTGTTTGAGACATACTCACGTAGAGGAAAGTACGCATGGTGACTGTTGTATTCAATCCCGATGCAATTTCTGTCTTTCATCAACACTCTGATAGTCCACAGATTACAGAGTGCCAGCAGATGTGCATCGGAAACTGCTACTGGTCTTCCAGGGAACGATCAAAGCGAAGACTGTTAGAGATATTATTCCCATGGAGGAAAGTGCGCATGGTGACTGTTGTATTCAATCCCTATTCAATTTTTGTGTTTCATCAACACTCTGATAGTCCACAGATTACAGAATGCCTCCAGATGTGCATAGGAAACTGCTACTGGACTTCCAGGGATCGATCAAAGTGTAGACTGTTAGAGACATTACTCCCATGGAGGAAAGTGTACATGGTGACTGTTGTATTCAATCCCGATGCAATTTCTGTGTTTCATCAACACTCTGATAGTCCACAGATTACTGAATCCCTCCAGATGTGCAATTGAAACTACAGCTGGTCTTCCAGGGAACGATTGAAGCGTAGACTGTTTCAGACATTACTCCCATGGAGGAAAGTGCGGATGGTGACTGTCGTATTCAATCCCGATGCAATTTCTGTGTTTCATCAACACTCTGATAGTCCACAGATTACAGAATGCCACCAGATGTGCATCGGAAACTACTACTGGTCTTCCAGGGAATGATCAAAGCGTAGACTGTTAGAGACATAACTCCCGTGGAGGAAAGTGCGAATGGTGACTGATGTATTCAATCCCGATGCAATTTCTGTGTTTCATCAACACTCTGATAGTCCACAGACTACAGAATGCCTCCAGATGTGCATCGGTAACTACTACTGGTCTTCCAGGGAACGATCAAAGCGAAGACTGTTAGAGATATTATTCCCATGGAGGAAAGTGCGCATGGTGACTGTTGTATTCAATCCCTATTCAATTTCTGTGTTTCATCAACACTCTGATAGTCCACAGATTACAGAATGCCTCCAGATGTGCATCGGAAACTGCTACTGGACTTCCAGGGAACGATCAAAGCGTAGACTGTTTGAGACATTACTCCCATAGAGGAAAGTGCGCATGGTGACTGTTGTATTCAATCCCGATGCAATTTCTGTGTCTCATCAACACTCTGATAGTCCACAGATTACTGAATGCCTCCAGATGTGCATCGGAAACTGCTACTGGACTTCCATTGAACGATCAAAGATTAGACTGTTTGAGACATTACTCCCATGGAGGAAAGTGCGCATGGTGACTGTTGTTTTCAATCCCGATGCGTTTTCTGTGTTTCATCAACACCCTGATAGTCCACAGATTACAGAATGTCTCCATATGTGCATCGGAAACTGCTACTGGTCTTCCAGGGAACGATCAAAGCGTAAACTCTTTGAGACATTACTCCCATGGAGGAAAGTACGAATGGTGACTGTTGTATTCAATCCCGAGACCATTTCTGTGTTTCCATCCACACTTTGGAGGTCCACAAATTACAGAAGGAATCCAGATGTGCATCGGAAATTACTACTGGTCTTCCAGGGAACGATCAAAGCGTTGACTGTTTCAGAATTACTCCCATGGAGGAAAGTGAAAATGGTGTCTGTTGTATTCAATCCCGATGCAATTTCTGAGTTTCGTCAACACTCTGATACTTCCACAGATTACAGAATGCCACCAGATGTGTATCGGAAACTACTACTGGTCTTCCAGGGAACGATCATAGCGTAGACTGTTTGAGACATTACTCCCGTGGAGGAAAGTGCGCATGGTGACTGCTGTATTCAATCCCGATGCAATTTCTGTGTTTCATCACCACTCTGATACTTCCACAGATTACTGAATGCCTCCAGATGTGCATCGGAAACTGCTACTGGACTTCCAGGGAACGATCAAAGCGTAGACTGTTTGAGACATTACTCCCATGGAGGAAAGTGCGCATGGTGACTGTTGTATTCAATCCCGATGCAATATCTGTGTTTCATCAACACTCTGATAGTCCACAGATTACAGAATGCCACCAGATGTGCATCGGAAACTTCTACTGGTCTTCCAGGGAATGATTAAAGCGTAGACTGTTTGAGAATACTCCCATGGAGGAAAGTGCGCATGGTGGCTGTTGTATTCAATCCCGATGCAATTTCTGTGTTTCATCAACACAGAATACAGAATATCTCCAGATGTGCATCGGAAACTACTACTGGTCTTACAGGGAACGATCAAAGCGTAAATTCTTTGAGACATTACTCCCATGGAGGAAAGTGCGCATGGTGACTGTCGTATTCATTCCCGAGGCAATTTCTGTGTTTCCATCCACACTTTGAAGGTCCACAAATTGCAGAAGGAATCCAGATGTGCATCGGAAATTACTACTGGTCTTCCAGGGAACGATCAAAGCGTTGACTGTTTCAGAATTACTACCATGGAGGAAATTGCAAATGGTGTCTGTTGTATTCAATCCCGATGCAATTTCTGAGTTTCATCAACACTCTGATAGTCCAAAGATTACAGAATGCCTCCAGATGTGCATCGGAAACTACTACTGGTCTTCCTGGGAACGATCAAAGCGTAGACTGTTTGAGACATTACTCCCATAGAGGAAAGTGCGCATGGTGACTCTTGTATTCAATCCCGATGCAATTTCTGTGTTTCATCAACACTCTGATACTTCCACAGATTACAGAATGCCACCAGATGTGCATCGGAAGCTACTACTGGTCTTCCAGGGAACGATCATAGCGTAGACAGTTTGAGACATTACTCCCGTAGAGGAAAGTGCGCATGGTGACTGTTGTATTCAATCCCGATGCAATTTCTGTGTTTCATCAACACCCTGATACTTCCACAGATTACAGAATGCCACCAGATGTGCATCGGAAACTGCTACTGGTCTTCCAGGGAACGATCAAAGCGAAGACTGTTAGAGATATTATTCCCATGGAGGAAAGTGCGCATGGTGACTGTTGTATTCAATCCCTATTCAATTTTTGTGTTTCATCAACACTCTGATAGTCCACAGATTACTGAATGCCTCCAGATGTGCATAGGAAACTGCTACAGGACTTCCAGGGATCGATCAAAGTGTAGACTGTTAGAGACATTACTCCCATGGAGGAAAGTGTACATGGTGACTGTTGTATTCAATCCCGATGCAATTTCTGTGTTTCATCAACACTCTGATAGTCCACAGATTACTGAATGCCTCCAGATGTGCAATTGAAACTACTGCTGGTCTTCCAGGGAACGATTGAAGTGTAGACTGTTTCAGACATTACTCCCATGGAGGAAAGTGCGGATGGTGACTGTCGTATTCAATCCCGATGCAATTTCTGTGTTTCATCAACACTCTGATAGTCCACAGATTACAGAATGCCTCCAGATGTGCATCGGGAACTACTACTGGTCTTCCTGGGAACGATCAAAGCGTAGACTGTTTGAGACATTACTCCCATGGAGGAAAGTGCGCATGGTGACTGTTGTATTCAATCCCGATGCAATTTCTGTGTTTCATCAACACTCTGATACTTCCACAGATTACAGAATGCCACCAGATGTGCATCGGAAACTACTACTGGTATTCCAGGGAACGATCAAAGTGAAGACTGTTTGAGACATTACTCCCATGGAGGAAATTGCGCATGATGACTGTTGCTATCACTCCCGATGCATTTTCTGTTTTTCATCGACACTCTGATAGTCCACTGACTGCAGAATGCCACCAGATGTGCATCTGAAACCACTGTTGGTATTCTATTGAACGATCAGAGCGTTGACTGTTTGAGACATACTCACGTAGAGGAAAGTGCGCATGGTGACTGTTGTATTCAATCCCGATGCAATTTCTGTCTTTCATCAACACTCTGATAGTCCACAGATTACAGAGTGCCAGCAGATGTGCATCGGAAACTGCTACTGGTCTTCCAGGGAACGATCAAAGCGAAGACTGTTAGAGATATTATTCCCATGGAGGAAAGTGCGCATGGTGACTGTTGTATTCAATCCCTATTCAATTTTTGTGTTTCATCAACACTCTGATAGTCCACAAATTACAGAATGCCTCCAGATGTGCATAGGAAACTGCTACTGGACTTCCAGGGATCGATCAAAGTGTAGACTGTTAGAGACATTACTCCCATGGAGGAAAGTGTACATGGTGACTGTTGTATTCAATCCCGATGCAATTTCTGTGTTTCATCAACACTCTGATAGTCCACAGATTACTGATTGCCTCCAGATGTGCAATTGAAACTACTGCTGGTCTTCGAGGGATCGATTAAAGCGTAGACTGTTTCAGACATTACTCCCATGGAGGAAAGTGCGGATGGTGACTGTCGTATTCAATCCCGATGCAATTTCTGTGTTTCATCAACACTCTGATAGTCCACAGATTACAGAATGCCACCAGATGTGCATCGGAAACTACTACTGGTCTTCCAGGGAATGATCAAAGCGTAGACTGTTAGGGACATAACTCCCGTGGAGGAAAGTGCGAATGGTGACTGTTGTATTCAATCCCTATTCAATTTCTGTGTTTCATCAACACTCTGATAGTCCACAGATTACAGAATGCCTCCAGATGTGCATCGGAAACTGCTACTGGACTTCCAGGGAACGATCAAAGCGTAGACTGTTTGAGACATTACTCCCATAGAGGAAAGTGCGCATGGTGACTGTTGTATTCAATCCCGATGCAATTTCTGTGTTTTATCAACACTCTGATAGTCCACAGATTACTGAATGCCTCCAGATGTGCATCGGAAACTGCTACTGGTCCTCCAGGGATCGATCAAAGCGTTAACTCTTTGAGACATTAGTCCCATCGAGGAAAGTGCGCATGGTGACTGTTGTTTTCAATCCCGATGCGTTTTCTGTGTTTCATCAACACCCTGATAGTCCACAGATTACAGAATGCCTCCATATGTGCATCGGAAACTGCTACTGGTCTTCCAGGGAAAGATCAAAGCGTAAACTCTTTGAGACATTACTCCCATGGAGGAAAGTGCGAATGGTGACTGTTGTATTCAATCCCGAGACCATTTCTGTGTTTCCATCCACACTTTGAAGGTCCACAAATTACAGAAGGAATCCAGATGTGCATCGGAAATTACTACTGGTCTTCCAGGGAACGATCAAAGCGTTGACTGTTTCAGAATTACTCCCATGGAGGAAAGTGCAAATGGTGTCTGTTGTATTCAATCCCGATGCAATTTCTGAGTTTCATCAACACTCTGATACTTCCACAGATTACAGAATGCCACCAGATGTGCATCGGAAACTACTACTGGTCTTCCAGGGAACGATCATAGCGTAGACTGTTTGAGACATTACTCCCGTGGAGGAAAGTGCGCATGGTGACTGCTGTATTCAATCCCGATGCAATTTCTGTGTTTCATCACCACTCTGATACTTCCACAGATCACTGAATGCCTCCAGATGTGCATCGGAAACTGCTACTGGACTTCCAGGGAACGATCAAAGCGTAGACTGTTTGAGACATTACTCCCATGGAGGAAAGTGCGCATGGTGACTGTTGTATTCAATCCCGATGCAATTTCTGTGTTTCATCAACACTCTGATAGTCCACAGATTACAGAATGCCACCAGATGTGCATCGGAAACTTCTACTGGTCTTCCAGGGAATGATTAAAGCGTAGACTGTTTGAGAATACTCCCATGGAGGAAAGTGCGCTTGGTGGCTGTTGTATTCAATCCCAATGCAATTTCTGTGTTTCATCAACACAGAATACAGAATATCTCCAGATGTGCATCGGAAACTACTACTGGTCTTCCAGGGAACGATCAAAGCGTAAATTGTTTGAGACATTACTCCCATGGAGGAAAGTGCGCATGGTGACTGTTGTTTTCATTCCTGAGGCAATTTCTGTGTTTCCATCCACACTTTGAAGGTCCACAAATTGCAGAAGGAATCCAGATGTGCATCGGAAATTACTACTGGTCTTCCAGGGAACGATCAAAGCGTTGACTGTTTCAGAATTACTACCATGGAGGAAATTGCAAATGGTGTCTGTTGTATTCAATCCCGATGCAATTTCTGAGTTTCATCAACACTCTGATAGTCCACAGATTACAGAATGCCTCCAGATGTGCATCGGAAACTACCACTGGTCTTCCTGGGAACGATCAAAGCGTAGACTGTTTGAGACATTACTCCCATAGAGGAAAGTGCGCATGGTGACTCTTGTATTCAATCCCGATGCAATTTCTGTGTTTCATCAACACTCTGATACTTCCACAAATTACAGAATGCCACCAGATGTGCATCGGAAACTACTACTGCTCTTCCAGGGAACGATCATAGCGTAGACTGTTTGAGACATTACTCCCGTGGAGGAAAGTGCGCATGGTGACTGCTGTATTCAATCCCGATGCAATTTCTGTGTTTCATCACCACTCTGATAGTCCACAGATTACAGAATGCCTCCAGATGTGCATCGGAAACTACTACTGGTCTTCCTGGGAACGATCAAAGCGTAGACTGTTTGAGACATTACTCCCATGGAGGAAAGTGCGCATGGTGACTGTTGTATTCAATCCCGATGCAATTTCTGTGTTTCATCAACACTCTGATACATCCACAGATTGCAGAATGCCACCAGATGTGCATCGGAAACTACTACTGGTCTTCCAGGGAATGATCAAAGCGTAGACTGTTAGAGACATAACTCCCATGGAATTAAATTCCGCATGGTGACTGTTGTATTCAATCCCGATGCAATTTCTGTGTTTCATCAACACTCTGATAGTCCACAGATTACAGAATGCCTCCAGATGTGCATAGGAAACTGCTACTGGACTTCCAGGGATCGATCAAAGTGTAGACTGTTAGAGACATTACTCCCATGGAGGAAAGTGTACATGGTGACTGTTGTATTCAATCCCGATGCAATTTCTGTGTTTCATCAACACTCTGATAGTCCACAGATTACTGAATGCCTCCAGATGTGCAATTGAAACTACTGCTGGTCTTCCAGGGAACGATTGAAGCGTAGACTGTTTCAGACATTACTCCCATGGAGGAAAGTGCGGATGGTGACTGTCGTATTCAATCCCGATGCAATTTCTGTGTTTCATCAACACTCTGATAGTCCACAGATTACAGAATGCCTCCAGATGTGCATCGGAAACTACCACTGGTCTTCCTGGGAACGATCAAAGGGTAGACTGTTTGAGACATTACTCCCATGGAGGAAAGTGCGCATGGTGACTGTTGTATTCAATCCCGATGCAATTTCTGTGTTTCATCAACACTCTGATACATCCACAGATTACAGAATGCCACCAGATGTGCATCGGAAACTACTACTGGTCTTCCAGGGAATGATCAAAGCGTAGACTGTTAGAGACATAACTCCCATGGAATTAAATTCCGCATGGTGACTGTTGTATTCAATCCCGATGCAATTTCTGTGTTTCATCAACACTCTGATACTTCGACAGATTACAGAATGCCACCAGATGTGCATCGGAAACTGCTACTGGTCTTCCAGGGAACGATCAAAGCGAAGTCTGTTAGAGATATTATTCACATGTAGGAAAGTGCGCATGGTGACTGTTGTATTCAATCCCTATTCAATTTCTGTGTTTCATCAACACTCTGATAGTCCATAGATTACAGAATGCCTCCAGATGTGCATCGGAAACTGCTACTGGACTTCCAGGGAACGATCAAAGCGTAGACTGTTTGAGACATTACTCCCATGGAGGAAAGTGCGCATGGTGACTGTTGTATACAATCCCGATGCAATTTCTGTGTTTCATCAACACTCTGATAGTCCACAGATTACAGAATGCCACCAGATGTGCATCGGTAACTACTACTGGTCTTCCAGGGAACGATCAAAGCGAAGACTGTTAGAAATATTATTCCCATGGAGGAAAGTGCGCATGGTGACTGTTGTATTCAATCCCTATTCAATTTCTGTGTTTCATCAACACTCTGATAGTCCACAGTTTACAGAATGCCTCCAGATGTGCATCGGAAACTGCTACTGGACTTCCAGGGAACGATCAAAGCGTAGACTGTTTGAGACATTACTCCCATGGAGGAAAGTGCGCATGGTGACTGTTGTATTCAATCCCTATTAAATTTCTGTGTTTCATCAACACTCTGATAATCCACAGATTACAGAATGCCTCCAGATGTACATCGGAAACTGCTACTGGACTTCCAGGGAACGATCAAAGCGTAGACTGTTTGAGACATTACTCCCATGGAGGAAAGTGCGCATGGTGACTGTTGTATTCAATCCCGATGCAATTTCTTTGTTTCATCAACACTTTGATAGTCCACAGATTACAGAATGCCACCAGATATGCATCGGAAACTACAACTGGTCTTCCAGTGAACGATCACAGCGTAGACTGTTTGAGACATTACTCCTGTGGAGGAAAGTGCGCATGGTGACTGTTGTATTCAATCCCGATGCAATTTCTGTGTTTCATTAACACTCTGATACTTCCACAGATTACAGAATGCCACCGGATGTGCATCGGAAACTACTACTGGTCTTCCAGGGAATGATTAAAGCGTAGACAGTTTGAGAATTACTCCCATGGAGGAAAGTGCGCATGGTGACTGTTCTATTCAATCCCGATGCAATTTCTGTGTTTCATCAACACTATGTTAGTCCACAGATTACAGAATGCCTCCAGATGTGCATCGGAAACTGCTACTGGTCCTCCAGGGAACGATCAAAGCGTAAACTCTTTGAGACATTACTCCCATGGAGGAAAATGCGCATGGTGACTGTTGTTTTCAATCCCGATGCATTTTCTGTGTTTCATCAACACTCTGATAGTAAACAGATTACAGAATGCCACCAGATGTGCATCGGAAACTGCTACTGGTCTTCCAGGGAACGATCAAAGCGTAAACTCTTTGAGACATTACTCCCATGGAGGAACGTGCGCATGGTGACTGTTGTATTCAATCCCGATGCATTTTCTGTGTTTCATCAACACTCTGACAGCCCTCAGATTACAGAATGCCTCCAGATGTGCATCGGAAACTACTACTGGTCTTCCTGGGAACGATCAAAGCGTAGACTGCTTGAGACATTACTCCAATGGAGGAATGTGCACATGGTGACTGTTGTATTCAGTCCCGAGACAATTACTGTGTTTCATCAACACTTTGAAGGTCCACATATTGCAGAAAGCCTACAGATGTGCATCGGAAACTACTACAGGTTTTATACGGAACGATTAAAACATAGACTGTTTGAGACAATACTAACATGTAGGAAAGTGCGCGTGGTGACTGTTGTATTCAATCCCGATGCAATTTCTGCTTTGCAACAACACTCTGATAGGCCACAGATTACAGAATGCCACCGGATGTGCATCGGAAACTACTACTGGTCTTCCAGGGAATGATTAAAGCGTAGACTGTTTGAGAATTACTCCCATGGATGAAAGTGCGCATGGTGACTGTTGTATTCAATCCCGATGCAATTTCTGTGTTTCATCAACACTCTGATAGTCCACAGTTTACAGAAGGCCTCCAGATGTGCATCGGAAACTGCTACTGGTCTTCCAGGGAATGATCAAAGCGTAGACTGTTAGAGACATTACTCTCATGGAGGAAAGTGCGAATGGTGACTGATGTATTCAATCCCGATGCAACATCTGTGTTTCATCAACACTCTGATAGTCCACAGATTACAGAATGCCTTCAGATGTGCATCGGTAACTACTACTGGTCTTCCAGGGAACAATCAAAGCGAAGACTGTTAGAGATATTATTCCGATGGAGGAAAGTGCGCATGGTGACTGTTGTATTCAATCCCTATTCAATTTCTGTTTTTCATCAACACTCTGATAGTCCACAGATTACAGAATGCCTCCAGATGTGCATCGGAAACTGCTACTGGACTTCCAAGGAACGATCAAAGCGTAGACTGTTTGAGACATTACTCCCATGGAGGAAAGTGCGCATGGTGACTGTTGTATTCAATCCCGATGCAATTTCTGTGTTTCATCAACACTCTGATAGTCCACAGATTACAGAATTTCTCCAGATGTGCATCGGAAACTGCTACTAGTCTTCCAGGGATCGATCAAAGCGTAAACTCTTTGAGACATTACTCGCATGGAGGAAAGTACGCATGGTGACTGTTGTTTTCAATCCCGATGCATTTTCTGTGTTTCATCAACACTCTGATGGTCCACAGATTACAGAATGACTCCAGATGTGCATCGGAAACTGCTACTGGTCTTCCAGGGAACGATCAAAGCGTCAACTCTTTGAGACATTACTCCCATGGAGGAAAGTGCGCATGGTGACTGTTGTATTCAATCCCGATGCAATTTCTGTGTTTCATCAACACTCTGATAGGCCACAGATTACAGAATGCCACCAGATGTGCATCAGAAACTACTACTGGTCTTCCAGGGAATGATTAAAGCGTAGACTGTTTGAAAATTACTCCCATGGAGGAAAGTGCGAATGGTGACTGTTGTATTCAATCCCTATTAAATTTCTGTGTTTCATCAACACTCTGATAGTCCACAGATTACAGAATGCCTCCAGATGTGCATCGGAAACTGCTACTGGACTTCCAGGGAAGGATCAAAGCGTAGACTATTTGAGACAATACTCCCATGAAGGAAAGTGCGCATGGTGACTGTTGTATTCAATCCCGATGCAATTTCTGTGTTTCATCAACACTCTGATAGTCCACAGATTACAGAATGCCACCAGATGTGCATCGGAAACTACTACTGGTCTTCCAGGGAACGATCATAGCGTAGACTGTTTGAGACATTACTCCTGTGGAGGAAAGTGCGCATGGTGACTGTTGTATTCAATCCATAGACAATTACTGTGTTTCATCAACACTTTGAAGGTCCACAGATTGTACAAAGCCTACAGATGTGCATCGGAAACTACTACTGGTTTTATAGGGAACGATTAAAACATAGACTGTTTGAGACATTACTCCGATGTAGGAAAGTGCGCATGGTGACTGTTGTATTCAATCCAGATGCAATTTCTGTGTTTCATCAACACTCTGATAGGCCACAGATTACAGAATGGCACCGGATGTGCATCGGAAACTACTACTGGTCTTCCAGGGAATGATTAAAGCGTAGACTGTTTGAGAATTACTCCCATGGAGGAAAGTGCGCATGGTGACTGTTGTATTCAATCCCGATGCAATTTCTGTGTTTCATCAACACTCTGATAGTCCACAGATTACAGAATGCCTCCAGATGTGCATCGGAAACTGCTACCGGTCCTCCAGGGAAAGATCAAAGCGTAAACTCTTTGAGACATTACTCCCATGGAGGAAAGTGCGCATGCTGACTGTTGTTTTCAATCCCGATGCATTTTCTGTGTTTCATCAACACTCTGATAGTCCACAGACTACAGAATGCCTCCATATGTGCATCGGAAACTGCTACTGGTCTTCCAGGGAACGTTCAAAGCGTTGACTGTTTCAGAATTACTCCCATGGAGAAAAGTGCAAATGGAGTCTGTTGTATTCCATCCCGATGCTATTTCTGAGTTTCATCAACACTCTGATACTTCCACAGATTACAGAATGCCACCAGATGTGCATCGGAAACTACTACTGGTCTTCCAGGGAACGATCATAGCGTAGACTGTTTGAGACATTACTCCCGTGGAGGAAAGTGCGCATGGTGACTGTTGTATTCAATCCCGATGCAATTTCTGTGTTTCATCAACACTCTGATACTTCCACAGATTACAGAATGCCACCAGATGTGCATCGGAAACTGCTACTGGTCTTCCAGGGAACGATCAAAGCGAAGACTGTTAGAGATATTATTCCCATGGAGGAAAGTGCGCATGGTGACTGTTGTATTCAATCCCTATTAAATTTCTGTGTTTCATCAACACTCTGATAGTCCACAGATTACAGAATGCCTCCAGATGTGCATCGGAAACTGCTACTGGACTTCCAGGGATGGATCAAAGCGTAGACTATTTGAGACAATACTCCCATGAAGGAAAGTGCGCATGGTGACTGTTGTATTCAATCCCGATGCAATTTATGTGTTTCATCAACACTCCGATAGTCCACAGATTACAGAATGCCACCAGATGTGCATCGGAAACTACTACTGGTCTTCCAGGGAACGATCATAGCGTAGACTGTTTGAGACATTACTCCTGTGGAGGAAAGTGCGCATGGTGACTGTTGTATTCAATCCCGATGCAAATTCTGTGTTTCATCAACACTCTGATACTTCCACAGATTACAGAATGCCACCAGATGTGCATCGGAAACTGCTACTGGTCTTCCAGGGAACTATCAAAGCGAAGACTGTTAGAGATATTATTCCGATGGAGGAAAGTGCGCATGGTGACTGTTGTATTCAATCCCTATTCAATTTCTGTTTTTCATCAACATTCTGATAGTCCACAGATTACAGAATGCCTCCAGATGTGCATCGGAAACTGCTACTAGTCTTCCAGGGATCGATCAAAGCGTAAACTCTTTGAGACATTACTCGCATGGAGGAAAGTGCGCATGGTGACTGTTGTTTTCAATCCCGATGCATTTTCTTTGTTTCATCAACACTCTGATAGTCCACAGATTACAGAATGCCTCCAGATGTGCATCGGAAACTGCTACTGGTCTTCCAGGGAACGATCAAAGCGTAAACTCTTTGAGACATTACTCCCATGGAGGAAAGTGCGCATGGTGACTGTTGTATTCAATCCCGATGCAATTTCTGTGTTTCATCAACACTCTGATAGGCCACAGGTTACAGAATGCCACCGGATGTGCATCGGAAACAACTACTGGTCTTCCAGGGAATGATTAAAGCGTAGACTGTTTGAGAATTACTCCCATGGAGGAAAGTGCACATGGTGACTGTTGTATTCAATCCCGATGCAATATCTGTGTTTCATCAACACTATGATAGTCCACAGATTACAGAATGCCTCCAGATGTGCATCGGAAACTGCTACTGGTCCTCCAGGGAACGATCAAAGCGTAAACTCTTTGAGACATTACTCCCATGGAGGAAAGTGCGCATGGTGACTGTTGTTTTCAATCCCGATGCATTTTCTGTGTTTCATCAACACTCTGATAGTCCACGGATTACAGAATGCCTCCAGATGTGCATCGGAAACAGCTACTGGTCTTCCAGGGAACGATCAAAGCGTAAACTCTTTGAGACATTACTCGCATGGAGGAAAGTGCGCATGGTGACTGTTGTATTCAATCCCGATGCATTTTCTGTGTTTCATCAACACTCTGACAGCCCTCAGATTACAGAATGCCTCCATATGTGCATCGGAAACTGCTACTGGTCTTCCAGGGAACGATCAAAACGTAAACTCTTTGAGACATTACTCGCATGGAGGAAAGTGCGCATGGTGACTGTTGTTTTCAATCCCGATGCATTTTCTGTGTTTCATCAACACTCTGATAGGCCACAGATTACAGAATGCCTCCAGATGTGCATCGGAAACTGCTACTGGTCTTCCAGGCAACGATCAAAGCGAAGACTGATAGAGATATTATTCCCATGGAGGAAAGTGCGCATGGTAACTGTTGTATTCAATTCCTATTGAATTTCTGTGTGTCATCAACACTCTGATAGTCCACAGATTACAGAATGCCTCCAGATGTGCATCGGAAACTGCTACTGGTCTTCCAGGGAACGATCAAAGCGTAGACTCTTTGAGACATTACTCCCATGGAGGAAAGTGCGCATGGTGACTGTTGTATTCAATCCCGATGCATTTTCTGTGTTTCATCAACACTCTGACAGCCCTCAGATTAGAGAATGCCTCCATATGTGCATCGGAAACTGCTACTTTTCTTCCAGGGAACGATCAAGGCGTAAACTCTTTGAGACATTACTCGCATGGAGGAAAGTGCGCATGGTGACTGTTGTTTTCAATCCCGATGCATTTTCTGTGTTTCGTCAACACTCTGATAGTCCACAGATTACAGAATGCCTCCAGATGTGCATCGGAAACTGCTACTGGTCTTCCAGGGAACGATCAAAGCGAAGACTGATAGAGATATTATTCCCATGGAGGAAAGTGCGCATGGTGACTGTTGTATTCAATTCCTATTGAATTTCTGTGTCTCATCAACACTCTGATAGTCCACAGATTACAGAATGCCTCCAGATGTGCATCGGAAACTGCTACTGGACTTCCAGGGAGCGATCAAAGCGTAGACTGTTTGAGACATTACTCCCATGGAGGAAAGTGCGCATGGTGACTGTTGTATTCAATCCCGATGCAATTTCTGTGTTTCATCAACACTCTGATAGTCCACAGATTACAGAATGCCACCAGATGTGCATCGGAAACTACTACTGGTCTTCCAGGGAACGATCATAGCGAAGACTGTTTAGACATTACTCCTGTGGAGGAAAGTGCGCATGGTGACTGTTGTATTCAATCCCATGCAATTTCTGTGTTTCATCAACACTCTGATACTTCCACAGATTACAGAATGCCACCAGATGTGCATCGGAAACTGCTACTGGTCTTCCAGGGAATGATCAAAGCGTAGACTGTTAGAGACATTACTCTCATGGAGGAAAGTGCGAATGGTGACTGATGTATTCAATCCCGATGCAAATTCTGTGTTTCATCAACACTCTGATAATCCACAGATTACAGAATGCCTTCAGATGTGCATCGGTAACTACTACTGGTCTTCCAGGGAACTATCAAAGCGAAGACTGTTAGAGATATTAATCCGATGGAGGAAAGTGCGCATGGTGACTGTTGTATTCAATCCCTATTCAATTTCTGTTTTTCATAAACACTCTGATAGTCCACAGATTACAGAATGCCTCCAGATGTGCATCGGAAACTGCTACTGGACTTCCAGGGAACGATCAAAGCGTAGACTGTTTGAGACATTACTCCCATGGAGGAAAGTGCGCATGGAGACTGTTGTATTCAATCCCGATGCAATTTCTGTGTTTCATCAACACTCTGATAGTCCACAGATTACAGAATGCCTCCAGATGTGCATCGGAAACTGCTACTAGTCTTCAAGGGATCGATCAAAGCGTAAACTCTTTGAGACATTACTCGCATGCAGGAAAGTGCGCATGGTGACTGTTGTATTCAATCCCTATTCAATTTCTGTTTTTCATAATCACTCTGATAGTCCACAGATTACAGAATGCCTCCAGATGTGCATCGAAAACTGCTACTGGTCTTCCAGGGAACGATCAAATCGTAAACTCTTTGAGACATTACTCCCATGGAGGAAAGTGCGCATGGTGACTGTTGTATCTAATCCCGATGCATTTTCTGTGTTTCATCAACACTCTGACAGCCCTCAGATTACAGAATGCCTCCAGATGTGCATCGGAAACTACTACTGGTCTTCCTGGGAACGATCAAAGCGTAGACTGCTTGAGACATTACTCCCATGGAGGAATGTGCACATGGTGACTGTTGTATTCAATTCCGAGACAATTACTGTGTTTCATGAACACTTTGACGGTCCACAGATTACAGAAAGCCTACAGATGTGCATCGGAAACTACTACATGTTTTATAGGGAACGATTAAAACATAGACTGTTTGAGAAATTACTCCCATGGAGGAAAGTGCGCATGGTGACTGTTGTTTTCAATCCCGATGCATTTTCTGTGTTTCATCAACACTCTGATAGTCCACAGATTAGAGAATGCCTCCATATGTGCATCGGAAACTGCTACTGGTCTTCCAGTGAACGATCAAAGAGTAAACTCTTTGAGACATTACTCCCATGGAGAACAGTGCGAATGGTGACTGTTGTATTCAATCCCGAGGCAATTTCTGTGTTTCCATCCACACTTTGAAGGTCCACAAATTAGAGAAGGAATCCAGATGTGCATCGGAAATTACTACTGGTCTTCCAGGGAACGATGAAAGCGTTGACTGTTTCAGAATTACTCCCATGGAGGAAAGTGCAAATGGTGTCTGTTGTATTCAATCCCGATGCTATTTCTGTGTTTCATCAACACTCTGATACTTCCACAGATTACAGAATGCCACCAGATGTGCATCGGAAACTACTACTGGTCTTCCAGGGAACGATCATAGCGTAGACTGTTTGAGACATTACTCCCGTGGAGGAAAGTGCGCATGGTGACTGTTGTATTCAATCCCGATGCAATTTCTGTGTTTCATCAACACTCTGATACTTCCACAGATTACAGAATGCCACCAGATGTGCATCGGAAACTGCTACTGGTCTTCCAGGGAACGATCAAAGCGAAGACTGTTAGAGATATTATTCCCATGGAGGAAAGTGCGCATGGTGACTGTTGTATTCAATCCCTATTAAATTTCTGTGTTTCATCAACACTCTGATAGTCCACAGAATACAGAATGCCTCCAGATGTGCATCGGAAACTGCTACTGGACTTCCAGGGAAGGATCAAAGCGTAGACTATTTGAGACAATACTCCCATGAAGGAAAGTGCGCATCGTGACTGTTGTATTCAATCCCGATGCAATTTCTGTGTTTCATCAACACTCTGATAGTCCACAGATTACAGAATGCCACCAGATGTGCATCGGAAACTACTACTGGTCTTCCAGGGAACGATCATAGCGTAGACTGTTTGAGACATTACTCCTGTGGAGGAAAGTGCGCATGGTGACTGTTGTATTCAATCCCGATGCAAATTCTGTGTTTCATCAACACTCTGATACTTCCACAGATTACAGAATGCCACCAGATGTGCATCGGAAACTGCTACTGGTCTTCCAGGGAACTATCAAAGCGAAGACTGTTAGAGATATTATTCCGATGGAGGAAAGTGCGCATGGTGACTGTTGTATTCAATCCCTATTCAATTTCTGTTTTTCATCAACATTCTGATAGTCCACAGATTACAGAATGCCTCCAGATGTGCATCGGAAACTGCTACTGGACTTCCAAGGAACGATCAAAGCGTAGACTGTTTGAGACATTACTCCCATGGAGGAAAGTGCGCATGGAGACTGTTGCATTCAATCCCGATGCAATTTCTGTGTTTCATCAACACTCTGATAGGCCACAGGTTACAGAATGCCACCGGATGTGCATCGGAAACTACTACTGGTCTTCCAGGGAATGATTAAAGCGTAGACTGTTTCAGAATTACTCCCATGGAGGAAAGTGCACATGGTGACTGTTGTATTCAATCCCGATGCAATATCTGTGTTTCATCAACACTATGATAGTCCACAGATTACAGAATGCCTCCAGATGTGCATCGGAAACTGCTACTGGTCCTCCAGGGAACGATCAAAGCGTAAACTCTTTGAGACCTTACTCCCATGGAGGAAAGTGCGCATGGTGACTGTTGTTTTCAATCCCGATGCATTTTCTGTGTTTCATCAACACTCTGATAGTCCACAGATTACAGAATGCCTCCAGATGTGCATCGGAAACTGCTACTGGTCTTCCAGGGAACGATCAAAGCGTAAACTCTTTGAGACATTACTCCCATGGAGGAAAGTGCGCATGGTGACTGTTGTATTCATTCCCGATGCATTTTCTGTGTTTCATCAACACTCTGACAGCCCTCAGATTACAGAATGCCTCCATATGTGCATCGGAAACTGTTACTGGTCTTCCAGGGAACGATCAAAACGTAAACTCTTTGAGACATTACTCGCATGGAGGAAAGTGCGCATGGTGACTGTTGTTTTCAATCCCGATGCATTTTCTGTGTTTCATCAACACTCTGATAGGCCACAGATTACAGAATGCCTCCAGATGTGCATCGGAAACTGCTACTGGACTTCCAGGCAACGATCAAAGCGAAGACTGATAGAGATATTATTCCCATGGAGGAAAGTGCGCATGGTGACTGTTGTATTCAATTCCTATTGAATTTCTGTGTTTCATCAACACTCTGATAGTCCACAGATTACAGAATGCCACCAGATGTGCATCGGAAACTGCTAATGGACTTCCAGGGAATGATTTAAGCGTAGACTGTTTGAGAATTACTCCCATGGAGGAAAGTGCACATGGTGACTGTTGTATTCAATCCCGATGCAATTTCTGTGTTTCATCAACACTATGATAGTCCACAGATTACAGAATGCCTCCAGATGTGCATCGGAAACTGCTACTGGTCTTCCAGGGAACGATCAAAGTGTAGACTCTTTGAGACATTACTCCCATGGAGGAAAGTGCGCATGGTGACTGTTGTATTCAATCCCGATGCATTTTCTGTGTTTCATCAACACTCTGACAGCCCTCAGATTAGAGAATGCCTCCATATGTGCATCGGAAACTGCTACTGGTCTTCCAGGGAACGATCAAAGCGTAAACTCTTTGAGACATTACTCGCATGGAGGAAAGTGCGCATGGTGACTGTTGTTTTCAATCCCGATGCATTTTCTGTGTTTCATCAACACTCTGATAGTCCACAGATTACAGAATGCCTCCAGATGTGCATCGGAAACTGCTACTGGTCTTCCAGGGAACGATCAAAGCGAAGACTGATAGAGATATTATTCCCATGGAGGAAAGTGCGCATGGTGACTGTTGTATTCAATTCCTATTGAATCTCTGTGTCTCATCAACACTCTGATAGTCCACAGATTACAGAATGCCTCCAGATGTGCATCGGAAACTGCTACTGGACTTTTAGGGAGCGATCAAAGCGTAGACTGTTTGAGACATTACTCCCATGGAGGAAAGTGCGCATGGTGACTGTTGTATTCAATCCCGATGCAATTTCTGTGTTTCATCAACACTCTGATACTTCCACAGATTACAGAATGCCACCAGATGTGCATCGGAAACTGCTACTGGTCTTCCAGGGAATGATCAAAGCGTAGACTGTTAGAGACATTACTCTCATGGAGGAAAGTGCGAATGGTGACTGATGTATTCAATCCCGATGCAAATTCTGTGTTTCATCAACACTCTGATAGTCCACAGATTACAGAATGCCTTCAGAGGTGCATCGGTAACTACTACTGGTCTTCCAGGGAACTATCAAAGCGAAGACTGTTAGAGATATTAATCCGATGGAGGAAAGTGCGCATGGTGACTGTTGTATTCAATCCCTATTCAATTTCTGTTTTTCATAAACACTCTGATAGTCCACAGATTACAGAATGCCTCCAGATGTGCATCGGAAACTGCTACTGGACTTCCAGGGAACGATCAAAACGTAGACTGTTTGAGACATTACTCCCATGGAGGAAAGTGCGCATGGAGACTGTTGTATTCAATCCCGATGCAATTTCTGTGTTTCATCAACACTCTGATAGTCCACAGATTACAGAATGCCTCCAGATGTGCATCGGAAACTGCTACTAGTCTTCCAGGGATCGATCAAAGCGTAAACTCCTTGAGACATTACTCGCATGGAGGAAAGTGCGCATGGTGACTGTTGTATTCAATCCCTATTCAATTTCTGTTTTTCATAAACACTCTGATAGTCCACAGATTACAGAATGCCTCCAGATGTGCATCGGAAACTGCTACTGGACTTCCAGGGAACGATCAAAGCGTAGACTGTTTGAGACATTACTCCCATGGAGGAAAGTGCGCATGGTGACTTTTGTTTTCAATCCCGATGCATTTTCTGTGTTTCATCAACACTCTGATAGTCCACAGATTACAGAATGCCTCCAGATGTGCATCGGAAACAGCTACTGGTCTTCCAGGGAACGATCAAATCGTAAACTCTTTGAGACATTACTCCCATGGAGGAAAGTGCGCATGGTGACTGTTGTATCTAATCCCGATGCATTTTCTGTGTTTCATCAACACTCTGACAGCCCTCAGATTACAGAATGCCTCCAGATGTGCATCGGAAACTACTACTGGTCTTCCTGGGAACGATCAAAGCGTAGACTGCTTGAGACATTACTCCCATGGAGGAATGTGCACATGGTGACTGTTGTATTCAATTCCGAGACAATTACTGTGTTTCATCAACACTTTGACGGTCCACAGATTACAGAAAGCCTACAGATGTGCATCGGAAACTACTACTGGTTTTATAGGGAACGATTAAAACATAGACTGTTTGAGACATTACTCCCATGGAGGAAAGTGCGCATGGTGACTGTTGTATTCAATCCCGATGCAATTTCTGTGTTTCATCAACACTCTGATAGGCCACAGATTACTAAATGCCACCGGATGTGCATCGGAAACTACTACTGGTCTTCCAGGGAATGATTAAAGCGTAGACTGTTTGAGAATTACTCCCATGGAGGAAAGTGCGCATGGTGACAGTTGTATTCAATCCCGATGCAATATGTGTGTTTCATCAACACAGAATACAGAATATCTCCAGATGTGCATCGGAAACTACTACCGGTCTTCCAGGGAACGATCAAAGCGTAAATTGTTTGAGACATTACTCCCATGGAGGAAAGTGCGCATGGTGACTGTTGTATTCAATCCCGAGGCAATTTCTGTGTTTCCATTCACACTTTGAAGGTCCACAAATTACAGAAGGAATCCAGATGTGCATCGGAAATTACTACTGGTCTTCCAGGGAACGATCAAAGCGTTGACTGTTTCAGAATTACTCCCATGGAGGAAAGTGCAAATGGTGACTGTTGTATTCAATCCCGATGCATTTTCTGTGTTTCATCAACACTCTGACAGCCCTCAGATTACAGAATGCCTCCAGATGTGCATCGGAAACTACTACTGGTCTTCCAGGGAACGATCAAAGCGTAAATTGTTTGAGACATTACTCCCATGGAGGAAAGTGCGCATGGTGACAGTTGTATTCAATCCCGATGCAATTTCTGAGTTTCATCAACACTCTGACAGCCCTCAGATTACAGAATGCCTCCAGATGTGCATCGGAAACTACTACTGGTCTTCCTGGGAACGATCAAAGCGTAGACTGCTTGAGACATTACTCCCATGGAGGAATGAGCACATGGTGACTGTTGTATTCAATCCCGATGCAATTTCTGAGTTTCATCAACACTCTGATAGTCCTCAGATTACAGAATGCCTCCAGATGTGCATCGGAAACTACTACTGGTCTTCCTGGGAACGATCAAAGCGTAGAATGTTTGAGACGTGACTCCCATGGAGGAAAGTGCGCATGGTGACTGTTGTATTCAATCCCTATTAAATTTCTGTGTTTCATCAACACTCTGATAGTCCACAGATTACAGAATGCCTCCAGATGTGCATCGGAAACTGCTTCTGGACTTCCAGGGAACGATCGAAGCGTAGACTGTTTGAGACATTACTCCCATGCAGGAAAGTGCGCATGGTGACTGTTGTATTCAATCAAGATGCAATTTCTGTTTCATCATCACTCTGATAGTCCACAGATTACAGAATGCCACCAGATGTGCATCGGAAACTGCTACTGGTCCTCCAGGGAACGATCAAAGCGGAAAACTCTTTGAGACATTACTCCCATGGCGGAAAGTGCGCATGGTGACTGTTGTTTTCAATCCCGATGCATTTTCTGTGTTTCATCAACACTCTGATAGTCCACAGATTACAGAATGCCTCCATATGTGCATCGGAAACTACTACTGGTCTTCCAGGGAACGATCAAAGCGTAAACTCTTTGAGACATTACTCCCATGGAGGAAAGTGCGAATGGTGACTGTTGTATTCAATCCAAAGGCTATTTCTGTGTTTCCATCCACACTTCGAAGGTCCACAAATTACAGAAGGAATCCAGATGTGCTTTGGATATTACTACTGGTCTTCCAGGGAACGATCAAAGCGTTGACTGTTTCAGAATTACTCCCATGGAGGAAAGTGAAAATGGTGTCTGTTGTATTCAATCCCGATGCAATTTCTGAGTTTCATCAACACTCTGATACTTCCACAGATTACAGAATGCCACCAGATGTGCATCGGAAACTACTACTGGTCTTCCAGGGAACGATCATAGCGTAGACTGTTTGAGACATTACTCCCGTGGTGAAAAGTGAGCATGATGACTGTTGTATTCAATCCCGATGCAATTCCTGTGTTTCATCAACACTCTGATACTTCCACAGATTACAGAATGCCACCAGATGTGCAACGGAAACTGCTACTGGTCTTCCACGGAACGATCAAAGCGAAGACTGTTAGAGATATTATTCCAATGGAGGAAAGTGCGCATGGTGACGGTTGTATTTAATCCCTATTCAATTTCTGTGTTTCATCAACACTCTGATAGTCCACAGATTACAGAATGCCTCCCGATGTGCATCGGAAACTGCTACTGGACTTCCAGGGAACGATCACAGCGTAGACTGTTTGAGACATTACTCCCATGGAGGAAAGTGCGCATGGTGACTGTTGTATTCAATCCCGATGCAATTTCTGTGTTTCATCAACACTCTGATACTTCCACAGATTACAGAATGAGACCAGATGTGCATAAGAAACTGCTACTGGTCTTCCAGGGAATGATCAAAGCGTAGACTGTTAGAGACATTACTCCCATGGAGGAAAGTGCGCATGGTGACTGTTGTATTCAATCCCGATGCAATTTCTGTGTTTCATCAACACTCTGATAGTCCACAGATTACAGAATGCCTCCAGATGTACATCGGAAACTGCTACTGGTCTTCCAGCTAACGATCAAAGCGTAAACTCTTTGAGACATTACTCCCATGGAGGAAAGTGCGCATGGTGACTGTTGTATTCACTCCCGATGCATTTTCTGTGTTTCATCAACACTCTGACAGCCCTCAGATTACAGAATGCCTCCAGATGTGCATCGGAAACTACGACTGGTCTTCCTGGGAACGATCAAAGCGTAGACTGCTTGAGACATTACTCCCATGGAGGAATGTGCACATGGAGACTGTTGTATTGAATCCCGAGACAATTACTGTGTTTCATCAACACTTTGAAGGTCCACAGATTACAGAAAGCCTACAGATGTGCATCGGAAACTACTAATGGTTTTATAGGGAACGATTAAAACATTGACTGTTTGAGACATTACTCCCATGGAGGAAAGTGCGCATGGTGACTGTTGTATTCAATCCCTATTCAATTTCTGTGTTTCATCAACACTCTGATAGTCCACAGATTACAGAATGCCTCCAGATGTGCATCGGAAACTGCTACTGGACTTCCAGGGAACGATCAAAGCGTAGACTGTTTGAGACATTACTCCCATGGAGGAAAGTGCGCATGGTGACTGTTGTATTCAATCCCGATGCAATTTCTGTGTTTCATCAACACTCTGATAGTCCACAGATTACAGAATGCCTCCAGATGTGCATCGGAAACTGCTACTGGTCTTCCAGCTAACGATCAAAGCGTAAACTCTTTGAGACATTACTCCCATGGAGGAAAGTGCGCATGGTGACTGTTGTATTCACTCCCGATGCATTTTCTGTGTTTCATCAACACTCTGACAGCCCTCAGATTACAGAATGCCTCCAGATGTGCATCGGAAACTACTACTGGTCTTCCTGGGAACGATCAAAGCGTAGACTGCTTGAGACATTACTCCCATGGAGGAATGTGCACATGGTGACTGTTGTATTGAATCCCGAGACAATTACTGTGTTTCATCAACACTTTGAAGGTCCACAGATTACAGAAAGCCTACAGATGTGCATCGGAAACTACAAATGGTTTTATAGGGAACGATTAAAACATAGACTGTTTGAGACATTACTCCCATGGAGGAAAGTGCGCATGGTGACTGTTGTATTCAATCCCGATGCAATTTCTGTGTTTCATCAACACTCTGATAGTCCACAGATTACAGAATGCCTCCAGATGTGCATCGGTAACTACTACTGGTCTTCCAGGGAACGATCAAAGAGAAGACAGTTAGAGATATTATTCCCATGTAGGAAAGTGCGCATGGTGACTGTTGTATTCAATCCCTATTCAATTTCTGTGTTTAATCAACACTCTGATAGTCCACAGATTACAGAATGCCTCCAGATGTGCATCGGAAACTGCTACTGGACTTCCAGGGAACGATCAAATCGTAGGCTGTTTGAGACATTACTCCCATGAAGGAAAGTGCGCATGGTGACTGTTGTATTCAATCCCGATGCAATTTCTGTGTTTCATCAACACTCTGATAGTCCACAGATTACAGAATGCCTCCAGATGTGCATCGGAAACTGCTACTAGTCTTCCAGGGATCGATCAAAGCGTAAACTCTTTGAGACATTACTCTTATGGTGGAAAGTGCGCATGGTGACTGTTGTTTTCAATCCCGATGCATTTTCTGTGTTTCATCAACACTCTGATAGTCCACAGATTACAGAATGCCTCCAGATGTGCATCGGAAACTGCTACTGGTCCTCCAGGGAACGATCAAACCGTAAATTGTTTGAGTCATTACTCCCATGGAGGAAAGTGCGCATGGAGATTGTTGTATTCAATCCCGAGGCAATTTCTGTGTTTCATCAACACAGAATACAGAATATTTCCAGATGTGCATCGGAAACTACTACCGGTCTTCCAGGGAACGATCAAAGCGTAGACTGTTTGAGACATTACTCCCATGGAGGAAAGTGCGCATGGTGACTCTTGTATTCAATCCCGATGCAATTTCTGTGTTTCATCAACACTCTGATTGTCCACAGATTACAGAATGCCACCAGATGAGCATCGGAAACTACTACTGGTCTTCCAGGGAACGATCATAGCGTAGACTGTTTGAGACATTACTCCCATGGAGGAAAGTGCGCATGGTGACTGTTGTATTCAATCCCTATTCAATTTCTGTGTTTAATCAACACTCTGATAGTCCACAGATTACAGAATGCCTCCAGATGTGCATCGGAAACTGCTACTGGACTTCCAGGGAACGATCAAATCGTAGACTGTTTGAGACATTACTCCCATGGAGGAAAGTGCGCATGGTTACTGTTGTATTCAATCCCGATGCAATTTCTGTGTTTTATAAACACTCTGATAGTCCACAGATTACAGAATGCCTCCAGATGTGCATCGGAAACTGCGACTAGTCTTCCAGGGATCGATCAAAGCGTGAACTCTTTGAGACATTACTCGTATGGTGGAAAGTGCGCATGGTGACTGTTGTTTTCAATTCCGATGCAATTTCTGTGTTTCATCAACACTCTGATAGTCCACAGATTACAGAATCCCTAGGGATGTGCATCGGTAACTACTACTGGTCTTCCAGGGAACGATCAAAGCGAGGACTGTTAGAGATATTATTCCCATGGAGGAAAGTGAGCATGGTGACTGTTGTATTCAATCCCGATGCAATTTCTGTGGTTTCATCAACACTCGGATAGTCCACAGATTACAGAATGCCTCCAGATGTGCATCGGAAACTGCTACTAGTCTTCCAGGGATCGATCAAAGCGTAAACTCTTTGAGACATTACTCCCATGGTGGAAAGTGCGCATGGTGACTGTTGTTTTCAATCCCGATGCATTTTCTGTGTTTCATCAACACTCTGATAGTCCACAGATTACAGAATGCCTCCAGATGTGCATCGGAAACTGCTACTAGTCTTCCAGGGATCGATCAAAGCGTTAACTCTTTGAGACATTACTCCCATGGTGGAAAGTGCGCATGGTGACTGTTGTTTTCAATCCCGATGCATTTTCTGTGTTTCATCAACACTCTGATAGTCCACAGATTACAGAATGCCTCCAGATGTGCATTGGAACCTGCTACTGGTCTTCCAGGGAACGATCAAAGCGTAAACTCTTTGAGACATTACTCCCATGGAGGAAAGTGCGCATGGTGACTGTTGTATTCAATCCCGATGCATTTTCTCTGTTTCATCAACACTCTGACAGCCCTCAGATTACAGAATGCCTCCAGATGTGCATCGGAAACTACTACTGGTCTTCCAGGGAACGATCAAAGCGTAGACAGTTTGAGACATTACTCCCATGTAGGAAAGTGCGCATGGAGTCTGTTGTATTCAATCCCGAGGCAATTTCTGTGTTTCAATCCACACTTTGAAGGTCCACAGATTACAGAATTAATCCAGATGTGCATCGGAAACTACTACTGGCCTTCCAGGGGACAATCAAACTGTGGACTGTTTGAGAATGACTCCCATGGAGGAAAGTGCGCATGGTGACTGTTGTATTTAATCCCGATGCAATGTCTGTGTTTCATCAACACTCTGATAGTCCACAGATTACAGAATGCCTCCAGATGTGCATCGGAAACTGCTACTGGACTTCCAGGGAACGATCAAAGCGTAGACTGTTTGAGACATTACTCCCATGGAGGAAAGTGCGCATGGTGACTGTTGTATTCAATCCCGATGCAATTTCTGTGTTTCATCAACACTCTGATAGTCCACAGATTATAGAATGCCTCCAGATGTGCATCGGAAACTGCTAATAGTCTTCCAGGGATCGATCAAAGCGTAAACTCTTTGAGACATTACTCCCATGGTGGAAACTGCGCATGGTGACTGTTGTTTTCAATCCCGATGCATTTTCTGTGTTTCATCAACACTCTGATAGTCCACAGATTACAGAATGCCTCCAGATGTGCATCGGAAACTGCTAATGGTCTTCCAGGGAACGATCAAAGCGTAAACTCTTTGAGACATTACTCCCATGGAGGAAAGTGCGCATGGTGACTGTTGTATTCAATCCCGATGCATTTTCTGTGTTTCATCAACACTCTGACAGCCCTCAGATTACAGAATGCCTCCAGATGTGCATCGGAAACTACTACTGGTCTTCCTGGGAACGATCAAAGTGTAGACTGCTGGAGACATTACTCCCATGGAGGAAAGTGCGCATGGTGACTGTTGTATTCAATCCCGATGCAATTTCTGTGTTTCATCAACACTTTGATAGTCCACAGATTATAGAATGCCTCCAGATGTGCATCGGAAACTGCTACTAGTCTTCCAGGGATCGATCAAAGCGTAAACTCTTTGAGACATTACTCCCATGGTGGAAATTGCGCATGGTGACTGTTGTTTTCAATCCCGATGCATTTTCTGTGTTTCATCAACACTCTGATAGTCCACAGATTACAGAATGCCTCCAGATGTGCATCGGAAACTGCTACTGGTCTTCCAGGGAACGATCAAAGCGTAAACTCTTTGAGACATTACTCCTATGGAGGAAAGTGCGCATGGTGACTGTTGTATGCAATCCCGATGCATTTTCTGTGTTTCATCAACACTCTGACAGCCCTCAGATTACAGAATGCCTCCAGATGTGCATCGGAAATTACTACTGGTCTTCCTGGGAACGATCAAAGCGTAGACTGCTTGAGACATTACTCCCATAGAGGAATGTGCACATGGTGACTCTTGTATTAAATCCTGAGACAATTACTGTGTTTCATCAACACTTTGAAGGTCCACAGATTACAGAAAGCCTACAGATGTGCATCGGAAACTACTACTGGTTTTATAGGGAACGATTAAAGCATAGACTGTTTGAGACATTACTCCCATGGAGGAAAGTGCGCATGGTGACTGTTGTTTTCAATCCCGATGCATTTTCTGTGTTTCATCAACACTCTGATAGTCCACAGATTACAGAATGCCTCCAGATGTGCATCGGAAACTGCTACTGGTCCTCCAGGGAACGATCAAAGCGTAAATTGTTTGAGACATTACTCCCATGGAGGAAAGTGTGCATGGTGATTGTTGTATTCAATCCCGAGGCAATTTCTGTGTTTCATCAACACAGAATACAGAATATCTCCAGATGTGCATCGGAAACTACTACTGGTCTTCCAGGTAACGATCAAAGCGTAAATTGTTTGAGACATTACTCCCATGGAGGAACGTGCGCATGGTGACTGTTGTATTCAATCCCCATGCGATTTCTGTTTCATCAACACTCTGATAGTCCACAGATTACAGAATGCCACCAGATGTGCATCGGAAACTGCTACTGGTCCTCCAGGGAACGATCAAAGCGTAAACTCTTTGAGACATTACTCCCATGGCGGAAAGTGCGCATGGTGACTGTTGTTTTCAATCCCGATACATTTTCTGTGTTTCATCAACTCTCTGATAGTCCACAGATTACAGAATGCCTCCATATGTGCATCGGAAACTGCTACTGGTCTCCCAGGGAACGATCAAAGCGTAAACTCTTTGAGACATTACTCCCATGGAGGAAAGTGCGAATGGTGACTGTTGTATTCAATCCCGAGGCCATTTCTTTGTTTCCATACACACTTTGAAGGTCCACAAATTACAGAAGGAATCCAGATGTGCATCGGAAATTACTACTGTTCTTCCGGGGAACGATCAAAGCGTTGACTGTTTCAGAATTACTCCCATGGAGGAAAGTGCAAATGGTGTCTGTTGTATTCAATCCCGATGCAATTTTTGAGTTTCATCAACACTCTGATACTTCCACAGATTACAGAATGCCACCAGATGAGCATCGGAAGCTACTACTGGTCTTCCAGGGAACGATCAAAGCGAAGACTGTTAGAGATATTATTCCCATGGAGGAAAGTGCGCATGGTGACTGTTGTATTCAATCCCTATTCAATTTCTGTGTTTCATCAACACTCTGATAGTCCACAGATTACAGAATGCCTCCAGATGTGCATCGGAAACTGCTACTGGACTTCCAGGGAACGATCAAATCGTAGACTGATTTAGACATTACTCCCATGAAGGAAAGTGCGCATAATGATTGTTGTATTCAATCCCGCTGCAATTTCTGTGTTTCATCAACACTCTGATAGTCCACAGATTACAGAATGCCTCCAGATGTGCATCGGAACTGCTACTAGTCTTCCAGGGTTCGATCAAAGCGTAAACTCTTTGAGACATTACTCCCATGGTGGAAAGTGCGCATGGTGACTGTTGTATTCAATCTCGATGCAATTTCTGTGTTTCATCAACACTCTGATAGTCCACAGATTACAGAATGCCTTCAGATGTGCATCGGAAACTGCTGCTGGACTTCCATTGAACGATCAAAGATTAGACTGTTTGAGACATTACTAGCGTGGAGGAAAGTGCGCATGGTGACTGTTGTATTCAATGCCGATGCAATTCCTGTGTTTCATCAACACTCTGATAGTCCACAGAAAACAGAATGCCTCCAGATGTGCATCGGAAACAACTACTGGTCTTCCAGGGAATGATCAAGGCGTAGACTGTTTGAGACATTACTCCCATGGAGGAAAGTGCGTATGGTGACTGTTG
This sequence comes from Schistocerca gregaria, assembly GCF_023897955.1. NCBI lineage: Eukaryota > Metazoa > Arthropoda > Insecta > Orthoptera > Acrididae > Schistocerca > Schistocerca gregaria. The sequence goes on from NC_064927.1 coordinate 1,993,657, forward strand.
TATTCAATCCCGATGCAATTTCTGTGTTACATCAACACTCTGATAGTCCACAGATTACAGAATGTCTCCAGATGTGCATCGGAAACTACTACTGGTTTCCAGGGAACGATCAAAGCGTAGACTGTTTGAGACATTACTCCCATGTAGGAAAGTGCGCATGGTGTCTGTTGTATTCAATCCCGAGGCAATTTCTGTGTTTCAATCCACACTTTGAAGCTCCACAGATTACAGAATTAATCCAGATGTGCATCGGAAACTACTACTGGCCTTCCAGGGGCAATCAAACCGTAGACTGTTTGAGAATGACTCCCATGGAGGAAAGAGCGCATGGTGACTGTTGTATTCAATCCCGATGCAATGTCTGTGTTTCATCAACACTCTGATAGTCCACAGATTACAGAATGCCTCCAGATGTGCATCGGAAACTGCTACTGGTCTTCCAAGGAACGATCAAAGCGTAAATTTTTTGAGACATTACTCCCATGGAGGAAAGTGCGCATGGTGATTGTTGTATTCAATCCCGATACATTTTCTGTGTTTCATCAACAGTCTGATAGGCCACAGATTACAGAATGCCTCCAAATGTGCATCGGTAGCTACTACTGGTCTTCCTGGGATCGATCAAAGCGTAGACAGTTTGAGACATTACTCCCATGGAGGAAAGTGCGCATGGTGACTGTTGTATTCAATCCCGAGACAATTTCTATGTTTCAATCCACACTTTGAAGGTCCACAGATTACAGAACTAATCCAAATGTGCATCGGAAACTACTACTGGTCTTCCAGGGAATGATCAAAGCGTAAACTGTTTGAGAATTACTCCCATGGAAGAAAGTGCGCATGGTGACTGTTGTATTCAATCCCGATGCAATTTCTGTGTTTCATCAACAGTCTGATAGTCCAAAGATTACAGAATGCAGCCAGATGTGCATCGGAAACTACTACTGGCCTACCAGGAACGATCAAACTGTAGACTGTTTGAGACATTTCTCGCATGGAGGAAAGTGTGCATGGTAACTGTTGTATTCAATCCCGATGCAATTTCTGACTTTCATCAACACTCTGATAGTCCACAGATTACAGAATGCCTCCAGATGTGCATCGGAAACTACTACTGGTCTTCCAGGGAAAGATCAAAGCGTAGACTGTTAGAGACATTACTCCCATGGAGGAAAGTGCGAATTGTGACTGATGTATTCAATCCCGTTGCAATTTCTGTGTTTCATCAACACTCTGATAGTCCACAGAATACAGAATGCCTCCAGATGTGCATCGGTAACTACTACTGGTCTTCCAGGGAACGATCAAAGCGTAGACTGTTAAAGATATTATTCCCATGGAGGAAAGTGTGCATGGTGACTGTTGTATTCAATCCCTATACAATTTCTGTGTTTTATCAACACTCTGATAGTCCACAGATTACAGAATGCCTCCAGATGAGCATCGGAAACTGCTACTGGACTTCCAGGGAACGATCAAAGCGTAGACTGTTTGAGACATTACTCCCATGGAGAAATGTGCGCATGGTGACTGTTGTATTCAATCCCGATGCAATTTCTGTGTTTCATCAACAATCTGATAGTCCACAGATTACAGAATGCCTCAAGATGTGCATCGGAAACTGCTACTGGTCTTCCAGGGAACGATCAAAGCGTAAACTCTTTGAGACATTACTCCCATGGAGGAAAGTGCGCATGGTGACTGTTGTATTCAATCAAGATAGATTTTCTTTGTTTCATCAACACTCTGACAGCCCTCAGATTACAGAATGCCTCCAGATGTGCATCGGAAACTAATACTGGTCTTCCTGGGAACGATCAAAGCGTAGACTGTTTGAGACATTACTCCCATGGAGGAAAGTGCACATGGTGACTGTTGTATTCAATCCCAAGACAATTACTGTGTTTAATCAACACTTTGAATGTCCACAGATTACAGAAAGCCTACAGATGTGCATCGGAAACTACTACTGGTTTTATAGGGAACGATTAAAACATAGACTGTTTGAGACATAACAACCACGGAGGAAAGTGCGCATGGTGACAGTTGTATTCAATCCCGATGCAATTTCTGTGTTTCATCAACACTCTGATAGTCCACAGACTACAGAATTCCACCAGATGTGCATCGGAAACTAGTACTGGTCTTCCAGGGATCGATCAAAGCGTAGAGTGTTTGAGACATTACTCCCGTGGAGGAAAGTGCGCATGGTGACTGTTGTATTCAATCCCGATGCAATTTCTGTGTTTCGTCAACACTCTGATACTTCCACAGATTACAGAATGCCACCAGATGTGCATCGGTTACTACTACTGGTCTTCCAGGGAACGATCAAAGCGAAGACTGTTAGAGACATTATTCCCATGGAGGAAAAAGCGCATGGTGACTGTTGTATTCAATCCCGATACAATTTCTGTGTTTCATCAACACTCTCATAGTCCACAGATTACAGAATGCCTCCAGATGTGCATCGGTAGACTGTTTGAGACATTACTCCCTTGGAGGAAAGTGCGCATGGTCACTGTTATATTCAATCCCTAGGCAATTTCTGTGTTTCAGTCCACACTTCGAAGGTCCACAGATTACAGAATTAATCCAGATGGTAATCGGAAACTACTATTGGTCTTCCAGGGAACGATCATAGCGTAGACTGTTTTAGACATTACTCCCGTGGAGGAAAGTGCGCATGGTGACTGTTGTATTCAATCCCGATGCAATTTCTGTGTTTCATCAACACTGTGATACTTCCACAGATTACAGAATGCCACCAGATGTGCATCGAAAACTACTACTGGTCTTCCAGGGAAATATCAAAGCGTAGACTGTTAGAGACATTACTCCCATGGAGAAAAGTGCGAATTGTGACTGATGTATTCAATCCCGTTGCTATTTCTGTGTTTCATCAACACTCTGGTAGTCCGCAGATTACAGAATGCCTCAAGATGTGCATCGGAAACTGCTACTGGACTTCCAGGGAACGATCAAAGCGTAGACAGTTTGAGACATTACTCCCATGGTGGAATGTGCGCATGGTGACTGTTGTATTCAATCCCGATGCATTTTCTGTGTTTCATCAACACTCTGATAGTCCACAGATTACAGAATGCCTCCAGATGTACATCGGAAACTGCTACTGGTCTTCCAGGGAACGATCATAGCGTAAACTCTTTGAGACCTTACTCCCATGGAGGAAAGTGCGCATGGTGACTGTTGTATTCAATCCCGATTGATTTTCTTTGTTTCATCAACACTCTGACAGTCTTCAGATTACAGAATGCCTCCAGATGTGCATCGGTAACTACTACTGGCCTTCCTGGGATCGATCAAAGCGTAGACAATTTGAGACATTACTCCCATGGAGGAAAGTGCGCATGGTGACTGTTGTATTCAATCCCGAGGCAATTTCTATGTTTCAATCCACACTTTGAAGGTCCACAGATTACAGAACTAATCCAAATGTGCATCGGAAACTACTACTGGTCTTCCAGGGAATGATCAAAGCGTAAACTGTTTGAGAATTACTCCCATGGAGGAAAGTGCGCATGGTGACTGTTGTATTCAATCCCGATGCAATTTCTGTGTTTTATCAACAGTCTGATAGTCCAAAGATTACAGAATGCAGCCAGGTGTGCATCGGAAACTACTACTGGCCTACCAGGAACGATCAAACTGTAGACTCTTTGAGACATTTCTCGCATGGAGGAAAGTGTGCATGGTGACTGTTGTATACAATCCCGATGCAATTTCTGACTTTCATCAACACTCTGATAGTCCGCAGATTACAGAATGCCTCCAGATGTGCATCGGAAACTACTACTGGTCTTCCTGGGAACGATCAAAGCGTAGACTGTTTGAGACATTACTCCCAAGGAAGAAAGTGCGCATGGTGACTGTTGTATTCAATCCCGATGTAATTTCTGTGTTACATCAACACTCTGATAGTCCACAGATTACGGAATGCCACCAGATGTGCATCGGAAACTGCTAATGGACTTCCAGGGAACGATCAAAGCGTTGACTGTTTGAGACATTACTCCCATGGAGGAAAGTGCACATGGTGACTTTTGTATCAATCCCGAGACAATCACTGTGTTTAATCAACACTTTGAAGGTCCACAGATTACAGAAAGCCTACAGATGTGCATCGGAAACTACTACTGGTTTTATAGGGAACGATTAAAACATAGACTGTTTGAGACATTACTCCCATGGAGGAAAGTGCGCATGGTGACAGTTGTATTCAATCCCGATGCAATTTTTGTGTTTCATCAACACTCTGATAGTCCACAGATTACAGAATGCCACCAGATGTGCATCGGAAACTAGTACTGGTCTTCCAGGGAACGATCAAAGCGTAGAGTGTTTGAGACATTACTCCCGTGGAGGAAAGTGCGCATGGTGACTGTTGTATTCAATCCCGAGGCAATTTCTGTGTTTCATCAACACTCTGATACTTCCACAGATTACAGAATGCCACCAGATGTGCATCGGTAACTACTACTGGTCTTCGAGGGAACGATCAAAGCGAAGACTGTTAGAGACATTATTCCCATGGAGGAAAGTGAGCATGGTGACTGTTGTATACAATCCTGATGCAATTTCTGTGTTTCATCAACACTCTGATAGTCCACAGATTACAGAATGCCTTCTGATGTGCATCGGGAACTGCTACTGGACTTCCATTGAACGATCAAAGATTAGACTGTTTGAGACATTACTCCCATGGAGGAAAGTGCGCATGGTGACTGTTGTATTCACAGCGAGGCAATTTCTTTGTTTCAGTCAACACTTTGAAGGTCCACAGATTACAGAACTAATCCAGATGTGCATCGTAAACTACTACTGGTCTTATTGCGAACGATCAAAGCGTAGACAGTTTGAGAATTACTCCCATGGAGGGAAGTGCGCATGGTGACTGTTGTATTCAATCCCGATGCAATTTCTGTGTTTCATCAACACTCAGTTAGTCCACAGATTTCAGAATGCCTCCAGATGTGCATCGGAAATTACTTCTGGACTTCCAGGGAACGATCAAAGCGTAGATTGTTTTAGACACTACTCTCATGGAGGAAAGTGTACATGGTGACTGTTGTATTCAATCCAGATGCATTTTCTGTGTTTCATCAACACTCTGATAGTCCACAGATTACAAAATGCCTCCAGATGTTTATCGGAAACTACTACTGGTCTTCCAGGAAACGATCAAAGCGTAAACTCTTTGAGACATTACCTTATTGAGGAAGATACGCATGGTGACTGTTGTATTCAATCCCGATGCAATTTCTGCGATTCATCAACACTCTGATACTCCACAGATTACAGAATGTCTCCAGATGTGCATCGGAAACTGCTACTGGTCTTCCAGGGAACGATCAAAGCGTAAACTCTTTGAGACATTACTCCCATGGAGGAAAGTGCGCATGGTGATTGTTGTATTCAATCCCGATACATTTTCTGTGTTTCATCAACAGTCTGATAGGCCACAGATTACAGAATGCCTCCAAATGTGCATCGGTAACTACTGCTGGTCTTCCTGGGATCGATCAAAGCGTAGACAGTTTGAGACATTACTCCCATGGAGGAAAGTGTGCATGGTGACTGTTGTATTCAATCCCTATACAATTTCTGTGTTTTATCAACACTCTGATAGTCCACAGATTACAGAATGCCTCCAGATGAGCATCGGAAACAGCTACTGGACTTCCAGGGAACGATCAAAGCGTAGACTGTTTGAGACATTACTCCCATGGAGGAATGTGCGCATGGTGACTGTTGTATTCAATCCCGATGCAATTTCTGTGTTTCATCAACAATCTGATAGTCCACAGATTACAGAATGCCTCAAGATGTGCATCTGAAACTGCTACTGGTCTTCCAGGGAACGATCAAAGCGTAAACTCTTTGAGACATTACTCAAATGGAGGAAAGTGCGCATGGTGACTGTTGTATTCAATCCCGATAGATTTTCTTTGTTTCATCAACACTCTGACAGCCCTCAGATTACAGAATGCCTCCAGATGTGGATCGGAAACTACTACTGGTCTTCCTGGGAACGATCAAAGCGTAGACTGTTTGAGACATTACTCCCATGGAGGAAAGTGCACATGGTGACTGTTGTATTCAATCCCAAGACAATTACTGTGTTTAATCAACACTTTGAAGGTCCACAGATTACAGAAAGCCTACAGATGTGCATCGGAAACTACTATTGGTTTTATAGGGAACGATTAAAACATAGACTGTTTGAGACATTACAACCATGGACGAAAGTGCGCATGGTGACAGTTGTATTCAATCCCGATGCAATTTCTGTGTTTCATCAACACTCTGATAGTCCACAGATTGCAGAATTCCACCAGATGTGCATCGGAAACTAGTACTGGTCTTCCAGGGAACGATCAAAGCGTAGAGTGTTTGAGACATTACTCCCGTGGAGGAAAGTGCGCATGGTGACAGTTGTATTCAATCCCATTGCAATTCTGTGTTTCATCAACACTCTGATACTTCCACAGATTACAGAATGCCACCAGATGTGCATCGGTAACTACTACTGGTCTTCCAGGGAACGATCAAAGCGAAGACTGTTAGAGACATTATTCCCATGGAGGAAAGTGCGCATGGTGACTGTTGTATTCAATCCCGATACAATTTCTGTGTTTCATCAACACTCTCATAGTCCACAGATTACAGAATGCCTCCAGATGTGCATCGGTTGACTGTTTGAGACATTACTCCCTTGGAGGAAAGTGCGCATGGTGACTGTTATATTCAATCCCTAGGAAATATCTGTGTTTCAGTCCACACTTCGAAGGTCCACAGATTACAGAATTAATCCAGATGGTAATCGGAAACTACTACTGGTCTTCCAGAGAACGATCATAGCGTAGACTGTTTTAGACATTACTCCCGTGGAGGAAAGTGCGCATGGTGACTGTTGTATTCAATCCCCATGCAATTTCTGTGTTTCATCAACACTCTGATACTTCCACAGATTACAGAATGCCACCAGATGTGCATCGGTAACTACTACTGGCCTTCGAGGGAACGATCAAAGCGAAGACTGTTAGAGACATTATTCCCATGGAGGAAAGTGAGCATGGTGACTGTTGTATACAATCCTGATGCAATTTCTGTGTTTCATCAACACTCTGATAGTCCACAGATTACAGAATGCCTTCTGATGTGCATCGGAAACTGCTACTGGACTTCCATTGAACGATCAAAGATTAGACTGTTTGAGACATTACTCCCATGGAGGAAAGTGCGCATGGTGACTGTTGTATTCACACCGAGGCAATTTCTTTGTTTCAATCAACACTTTGAAGGTCCACAGATTACAGAACTAATCCAGATGTGCATCGTAAACTACTACTGGTCTTATTGCGAACGATCAAAGAATAGACAGTTTGAGAATTACTCCCATGGAGGGAAGTGCGCATGGTGACTGTTGTATTCAATCCCGATGCAATTTCTGTGTTTCATCAACACTCTGATAGTCCACAGTTTACAGAATGCAGCCAGATGTGCATCGGAAACTGCTACTGGTCTTCCAGGGAACGATCAAAGCGTAAACTCTTTGAGACATTACTCACATGGAGGAAAGTGCGCATGGTGACTGTTGTATTCAATCCCGATGCAATTATTGTGTTTCATCAACACTCAGTTAGTCCACAGATTTCAGAATGCCTCCAGATGTGCATCGGAAACTACTTCTGGACTTCCAGGGAACGATCAAAGCGTAGATTGTTTTAGACACTACTCGCATGGAGGAAAGTGTGCATGGTGACTGTTGTATTCAATCCAGATGCAATTTCTGTGTTTCATCAACACTCTGATAGTCCACAGATTACAAAATGCCTCCAGATGTGCATCGGAAACTACTACTGGTCTTCCAGGAAACGATCAAAGCGTAAACTCTTTGAGACATTACCTTATTGAGGAAGATACGCATGGTGACTGTTGTATTCAATCCCGATGCAATTTCTGCGATTCATCAACACTCTGATACTAAACAGATTACAGAATGTCTCCAGATGTGCATCGGAAACTACTACTGGTCTTCCAGGGAACGATCAAAGCGTAGACTGTTTGAGACATTACTCCCATGTACGAAAGTGCGAATGGTGTCTGTTGTATTCAATCCCGAGGCAATTTCTATGTTTCAATCCACACTTTGAAGGTCCACAGATTACAGAACTAATCCAAATGTGCATCGGAAACTACTACTGGTCTTCCAGGGAATGATCAAAGCGTAAACTGTTTGAGAATTACTCCCATGGAAGAAAGTGCGAATTGTGACTGATGTATTCAATCCCGTTGCAATTTCTGTGTTTCATCAACACTCTGATAGTCCACAGAATACAGAATGCCTCCAGATGTGCATCGGTAACTACTACTGGTCTTCCAGGGAACGATCAAAGCGAAGACTGTTGAAGATATTATTCCCATGGAGGAAAGTGTGCATGGTGACTGTTGTATTCAATCCCTATACAATTTCTGTGTTTCATCAACACTCTGATAGTCCACAGGATACAGAATGCAGCCAGATGTGCATCGGAAACTGCTACTGGTCTTCCAGGGAACGATCAAAGCGTAAATTCTTTGAGACATTACTCACATGGAGGAAAGTGCGCATGGTGACTGTTGTATTCAATCCCGATGCAATTTCTGTGTTTCATCAACACTCAGTTAGTCCACAGATTTCAGAATGCCTCCAGATGTGCATCGGAAACTACTTCTGGACTTCCAGGGAACGATCAAAGCGTAGATTGCTTTAGACACTACTCTCATGGAGGAAAGTGTACATGGTGACTGTTGTATTCAATCCAGATGCATTTTCTGTGTTTCATCAACACTCTGATAGTCCACAGATTACAAAATGCCTTCAGATGTGCATCGGAAACTACTACTGGTCTTCCAGGAAACGATCAAAGCGTAAACTCTTTGAGACATTACCTTATTGAGGAAGATACGCATGGTGACTGTTGTATTCAATTACGATGCAATTTCTGCGATTCTTCAACACTCTGATACTCCACAGATTACAGAATGTCTCCAGATGTGCATCGGAAACTACTACTGGTCTTCCAGGGAACGATCAAAGCGTAGACTGTTTGAGACATTACTCCCATGTACGAAAGTGCGCATGGTGTCTGTTGTATTCAATCCCGAGGCAATTTCTGTGTTTCAATCCACACTTTGAAGGTCCACAGATTACAGAATTAATCCAGATGTGCATCGGAAACTACTACTGGCCTTCCAGGGGACAATCAAACCGTAGACTGTTTGAGAATGACTCCCATGGAGGAAAGTGCGCATGGTGACTGTTGTATTCAATCCCGATGCAATGTCTGTGTTTCATCAACACTCTGATAGTCCACAGATTACAGAATGCCTCCAGATGTGCATCGGAAACTGCTACTGGTCTTCCAGGGAACGATCAAAGCGTAAACTCTTTGAGACATTACTCCCATGGAGGAAAATGCGCATGGTGATTGTTGTATTCAATCCCGATACATTTTCTGTGTTTCATCAACAGTCTGATAGGCCACAGATTACAGAATGCCTCCAAATGTGCATCGGTAACTACTGCTGGTCTTCCTGGGATCGATCAAAGCGTAGACAGTTTGAGACATTACTCCCATGGAGGAAAGTGCGCATGGTGACTGTTGTATTCAATCCCGAGGCAATTTCTATGTTTCAATCCACACTTTGAAGGTCCACAGATTACAGAACTAATCCAAATGAGCATCGGAAACTACTAATGGTCTTCCAGGGAATGATCAAAGCGTAAACTGTTTGAGAATTACTCCCATGGAAGAAAGTGCGAATTGTGACTGATGTATTCAATCCCGTTGCAATTTCTGTGTTTCATCAACACTCTGATAGTCCACAGAATACAGAATGCCTCCAGATGTGCATCGGTAACTACTACTGGTCTTCCAGGGAACGATCAAAGCGAAGACTGTTGAAGATATTATTCCCATGGAGGAAAGTGTGCATGGTGACTGTTGTATTCAATCCCTATACAATTTCTGTGTTTTATCAACACTCTGATAGTCCACAGATTACAGAATGCCTCCAGATGAGCATCGGAAACAGCTACTGGACTTCCAGGGAACGATCAAAGCGTAGACTGTTTGAGACATTACTCCCATGGAGGAATGTGCGCATGGTGACTGTTGTAGTCAATCCCGATGCAATTTCTGTGTTTCATCAACAATCTGATAGTCCACAGATTACAGAATGCCTCAAGATGTGCATCTGAAACTGCTACTGGTCTTCCAGGGAACGATCAAAGCGTAAACTCTTTGAGACATTACTCAAATGGAGGAAAGTGCGCATGGTGACTGTTGTATTCAATCCCGATAGATTTTCTTTGTTTCATCAACACTCTGACAGCCCTCAGATTACAGAATGCCTGGAGATGTGGATCGGAAACTACTACTGGTCTTCCTGGGAACGATCAAAGCGTAGACTGTTTGAGACATTACTCCCATGGAGGAAAGTGCACATGGTGACTGTTGTATTCAATCCCAAGACAATTACTGTGTTTAATCAACACTTTGAAGGTCCACAGATTACAGAAAGCCTACAGATGTGCATCGGAAACTACTACTGGTTTTATAGGGAACGATTAAAACATAGACTCTTTGAGACATTACAACCATGGACGAAAGTGCGCATGGTGACAGTTGTATTCAATCCCGATGCAATTTCTGTGTTTCATCAACACTCTGATAGTCCACAGATTACAGAATTCCACCAGATGTGCATCGGAAACTAGTACTGGTCTTCCAGGGAACGATCAAAGCGTAGAGTGTTTGAGACATTACTCCCGTGGAGGAAAGTGCGCATGGTGACAGTTGTATTCAATCCCGATGCAATTTCTGTGTTTCATCAACACTCTGATACTTCCACAGATTACAGAATGCCACCAGATGTGCATCGGTAACTACTACTGGTCTTCCAGGGAACGATCAAAGCGAAGACTGTTAGAGACATTATTCCCATGGAGGAAAGTGCGCATGGTGACTGTTGTTCAATCCCGATACAGTTTCTGTGTTTCATCAACACTCTCATAGTCCACAGATTACAGAATGCCTTCTGATGTGCATCGGAAACTGCTACTGGACTTCCATTGAACGATCAAAGATTAGACTGTTTGAGACATTACTCCCATGGAGGAAAGTGCGCATGGTGACTGTTGTATTCACACCGAGGCAATTTCTTTGTTTCAATCAACACTTTGAAGGTCCACAGATTACAGAACTAATCCAGATGTGCATCGTAAACTACTACTGGTCTTATTGCGAACGATCAAAGCGTAGACAGTTTGAGAATTACTCCCATGGAGGGAAGTGCGCATGGTGACTGTTGTATTCAATCCCGATGCAATTTCTGTGTTTCATCAACACTCTGATAGTCCACAGATTTCAGAATGCAGCCAGATGTGCATCGGAAACTGCTACTGGTCTTCCAGGGAACGATCAAAGCGTAAACTCTTTGAGACATTACTCACATGGAGGAAAGTGCGCATGGTAACTGTTGTATTCAATCCCGATTGATTTTCTTTGTTTGATCAACACTCTGACAGTCTTCAGATTACAGAATGCCTCCAGATGTGCATCGGTAACTACTACTGGTCTTCCTGGGATCGATCAAAGCGTAGACAATTTGAGACATTACTCCCATGGAGGAAAGTGCGCATGGTGACTGTTGTATTCAATCCCGAGGCAATTTCTATGTTTCAATCCACACTTTGAAGGTCCACAGATTACAGAACTAATCCAAATGTGCATCGGAAACTACTACTGGTCTTCCAGGGAATGATCAAAGCGTAAACTGTTTGAGAATTACTCCCATGGAGGAAAGTGCGCATGGTGACTGTTGTATTCAATCCCGATGCAATTTCTGTGTTTTATCAACAGTCTGATAGTCCAAAGATTACAGAATGCAGCCAGATGTGCATCGGAAACTACTACTGGCCTACCAGGAACGATCAAACTGTAGACTCTTTGAGACATTTCTCGCATGGAGGAAAGTGTGCATGGTGACTGTTGTATACAATCCCGATGCAATTTCTGACTTTCATCAACACTCTGATAGTCCGCAGATTACAGAATGCCTCCAGATGTGCATCGGAAACTACTACTGGTCTTCCTGGGAACGATCAAAGCGTAGACTGTTTGAGACATTACTCCCAAGGAAGAAAGTGCGCATGGTGACTGTTGTATTCAATCCCGATGTAATTTCTGTGTTTCATCAACACTCTGATAGTCCACAGATTACGGAATGCCACCAGATGTGCATCGGAAACTGCTAATGGACTTCCAGGGAACGATCAAAGCGTAGACTGTTTGAGACATTACTCCCATGGAGGAAAGTGCACATGGTGACTTTTGTATCAATCCCGAGACAATCACTGTGTTTAATCAACACTTTGAAGGTCCACAGATTACAGAAAGCCTACAGATGTGCATCGGAAACTACTACTGGTTTTATAGGGAACGATTAAATCATAGACTGTTTGAGACATTACTCCCATGGAGGAAAGTGCGCATGGTGACAGTTGTATTCAATCCCGATGCAATTTTTGTGTTTCATCAACACTCTGATAGTCCACAGATTACAGAATGCCACCAGATGTGCATCGGAAACTAGTACTGGTCTTCCAGGGAACGATCAAAGCGTAGAGTGTTTGAGACATTACTCCCGTGGAGGAAAGTGCGCATGGTGACTGTTGTATTCAATCCCGAGGCAATTTCTGTGTTTCATCAACACTCTGATACTTCCACAGATTACAGAATGCCACCAGATGTGCATCGGTAACTACTACTGGTCTTCGAGGGAACGATCAAAGCGAAGACTGTTAGAGACATTATTCCCATGGAGGAAAGTGAGCATGGTGACTGTTGTATACAATCCTGATGCAATTTCTGTGTTTCATCAACACTCTGATAGTCCACAGATTACAGAATGCCTTCTGATGTGCATCGGGAACTGCTACTGGACTTCCATTGAACGATCAAAGATTAGACTGTTTGAGACATTACTCCCATGGATTAAAGTGCGCATGGTGACTGTTGTATTCACAGCGAGGCAATTTCTTTGTTTCAGTCAACACTTTGAAGGTCCACAGATTACAGAACTAATCCAGATGTGCATCGTAAACTACTACTGGTCTTATTGCGAACGATCAAAGCGTAGACAGTTTGAGAATTACTCCCATGGAGGGAAGTGCGCATGGTGACTGTTGTATTCAATCCCGATGCAATTTCTGTGTTTCATCAACACTCTGATAGTCCACAGATTACAGAATGCAGCCAGATGTGCATCGGAAACTGCTACTGGTCTTCCAGCGAACGATCAAAGCGTAAATTCTTTGAGACATTACTCACATGGAGGAAAGTGCGCATGGTGACTGTTGTATTCAATCCCGATGCAATTTCTGTGTTTCATCAACACTCAGTTAGTCCACAGATTTCAGAATGCCTCCAGATGTGCATCGGAAACTACTTCTGGACTTCCAGGGAACGATCAAAGCGTAGATTGTTTTAGACACTACTCTCATGGAGGAAAGTGTACATGGTGACTGTTGTATTCAATCCAGATGCATTTTCTGTGTTTCATCAACACTCTGATAGTCCACAGATTACAAAATGCCTCCAGATGTTTATCGGAAACTACTACTGGTCTTCCAGGAAACGATCAAAGCGTAAACTCTTTGAGACATTACCTTATTGAGGAAGATACGCATGGTGACTGTTGTATTCAATCCCGATGCAATTTCTGCGATTCATCAACACTCTGATACTCCACAGATTACAGAATGTCTCCAGATGTGCATCGGAAACTGCTACTGGTCTTCCAGGGAACGATCAAAGCGTAAACTCTTTGAGACATTACTCCCATGGAGGAAAGTGCGCATGGTGATTGTTGTATTCAATCCCGATACATTTTCTGTGTTTCATCAAAAGTCTGATAGGCCACAGATTACAGAATGCCTCCAAATGTGCATCGGTAACTACTGCTGGTCTTCCTGGGATCGATCAAAGCGTAGACAGTTTGAGACATTACTCCCATGGAGGAAAGTGTGCATGGTGACTGTTGTATTCAATCCCTATACAATTTCTGTGTTTTATCAACACTCTGATAGTCCACAGATTACAGAATGCCTCCAGATGAGCATCGGAAACAGCTACTGGACTTCCAGGGAACGATCAAAGCGTAGACTGTTTGAGACATTACTCCCATGGAGGAATGTGCGCATGGTGACTGTTGTATTCAATCCCGATGCAATTTCTGTGTTTCATCAACAATCTGATAGTCCACAGATTACAGAATGCCTCAAGATGTGCATCTGAAACTGCTACTGGTCTTCCAGGGAACGATCAAAGCGTAAACTCTTTGAGACATTACTCAAATGGAGGAAAGTGCGCATGGTGACTGTTGTATTCAATCCCGATAGATTTTCTTTGTTTCTTCAACACTCTGAGAGCCCTCAGATTACAGAATGCCTCCAGATGTGGATCGGAAACTACTACTGGTCTTCCTGGGAACGATCAAAGCGTAGACTGTTTGAGACATTACTCCCATGGAGGAAAGTGCACATGGTGACTGTTGTATTCAATCCCAAGACAATTACTGTGTTTAATCAACACTTTGAAGGTCCACAGATTACAGAAAGCCTACAGATGTGCATCGGAAACTACTACTGGTTTTACAGGGAACGATTAAAACATAGACTGTTTGAGACATTACAACCATGGACGAAAGTGCGCATGGTGACAGTTGTATTCAATCCCGATGCAATTTCTGTGTTTCATCAACACTCTGATAGTCCACAGATTACAGAATTCCACCAGATGTGCATCGGAAACTAGTACTGGTCTTCCAGGGAACGATCAAAGCGTAGAGTGTTTGAGACATTACTCCCGTGGAGGAAAGTGCGCATGGTGACAGTTGTATTCAATCCCGATGCAATTCTGTGTTTCATCAACACTCTGATACTTCCACAGATTACAGAATGCCACCAGATGTGCATCGGTAACTACTACTGGTCTTCCAGGGAACGATCAAAGCGAAGACTGTTAGAGACATTATTCCCATGGAGGAAAGTGCGCATGGTGACTGTTGTATTCAATCCCGATACAATTTCTGTGTTTCATCAACACTCTCATAGTCCACAGATTACAGAATGCCTCCAGATGTGCATCGGTTGACTGTTTGAGACATTACTCCCTTGGAGGAAAGTGCGCATGGTGACTGTTATATTCAATCCCTAGGAAATTTCTGTGTTTCAGTCCACACTTCGAAGGTCCACAGATTACAGAATTAATCCAGATGGTAATCGGAAACTACTACTGGTCTTCCAGAGAACGATCATAGCGTAGACTGTTTGAGACATTACTCCCATGTACGAATGTGCGAATGGTGTCTGTTGTATTCAATCCCGAGGCTATTTCTGTGTTTCAATCCACACTTTGAAGGTCCACAGATTACATAATTAATCCAGATGTGCATCGGAAACTACTACTGGCCTTCCAGGGGACAATCAAACCGTAGACTGTTTGAGAATGACTCCCATGGAGGAAAGTGCGCATGGTGACTGTTGTATTCAATCCCGATGCAATGTCTGTGTTTCATCAACACTCTGATAGTCCACAGATTACAGAATGCCTCCAGATGTGCATCGGAAACTGCTACTGGTCTTCCAGGGAACGATCAAAGCGTAAACTCTTTGAGACATTACTCCCATGGAGGAAAGTGCGCATGGTGATTGTTGTATTAAATCCCGATACATTTTCTGTGTTTCATCAACAGTCTGATAGGCCACAGATTACAGAATGCCTCCAAATGTGCATCGGTAACTACTGCTGGTCTTCCTGGGATCGATCAAAGCGTAGACAGTTTGAGACATTACTCCCATGGAGGAAAGTGCGCATGGTGACTGTTGTATTCAATGCCGATGCAATTTCTATGTTTCAATCCACACTTTGAAGGTCCACAGATTACAGAACTAATCCAAATGTGCATCGGAAACTACTACTGGTCTTCCAGGGAATGATCAAAGCGTAAACTGTTTGAGAATTACTCCCATGGAAGAAAGTGCGAATTGTGACTGATGTATTCAATCCCGTTGCAATTTCTGTGTTTGATCAACACTCTGATAGTCCACAGAATACAGAATGCCTCCAGATGTGCATCGGTAACTACTACTGGTCTTCCAGGGAACGATCAAAGCGAAGACTGTTGAAGATATTATTCCCATGGAGGAAAGTGTGCATGGTGACTGTTGTATTCAATCCCTATACAATTTCTGTGTTTCATCAACACTCTGATAGTCCACAGGATACAGAATGCAGCCAGATGTGCATCGGAAACTGCAACTGGTCTTCCAGGGAACGATCAAAGCGTAGACTGTTTGAGACATTACTCCCATGGAGGAATGTGCGCATGGTGACTGTTGTAGTCAATCCCGATGCATTTTCTGTGTTTCATCAACAATCTGATAGTCCACAGATTACAGAATGCCTCAAGATGTGCATCTGAAACTGCTACTGGTCTTCCAGGGAACGATCAAAGCGTAAACTCTTTGAGACATTACTCAAATGGAGGAAAGTGCGCATGGTGACTGTTGTATTCAATCCCGATAGATTTTCTTTGTTTCATCAACACTCTGACAGCCCTCAGATTACAGAATGCCTGGAGATGTGGATCGGAAACTACTACTGGTCTTCCTGGGAACGATCAAAGCGTAGACTGTTTGAGACATTACTCCCATGGAGGAAAGTGCACATGGTGACTGTTGTATTCAATCCCAAGACAATTACTGTGTTTAATCAACACTTTGAAGGTCCACAGATTACAGAAAGCCTACAGATGTGCATCGGAAACTACTACTGGTTTTATAGGGAACGATTAAAGCATAGACTGTTTGAGACATTACAACCATGGACGAAAGTGCGCATGGTGACAGTTGTATTCAATCCCGATGCAATTTCTGTGTTTCATCAACACTCTGATAGTCCACAGATTACAGAATTCCACCAGATGTGCATCGGAAACTAGTACTGGTCTTCCAGGGAACGATCAAAGCGTAGAGTGTTTGAGACATTACTCCCGTGGAGGAAAGTGCGCATGGTGACAGTTGTATTCAATCCCGATGCAATTTCTGTGTTTCATCAACACTCTGATACTTCCACAGATTACAGAATGCCACCAGATGTGCATCGGTAACTACTACTGGTCTTCCAGGGAACGATCAAAGCGAAGACTGTTAGAGACATTATTCCCATGGAGGAAAGTGCGCATGGTGACTGTTGTATTCAATCCCGATACAATTTCTGTGTTTCATCAACACTCTCATAGTCCACAGATTACAGAATGCCTCCAGATGTGCATCGGTTGACTGTTTGAGACATTACTCCCTTGGAGGAAAGTTCGCATGGTGACTGTTATATTCAATCCCTAGGAAATTTCTGTGTTTCAGTCCACACTTCGAAGGTCCACAGATTACAGAATTAATCCAGATGGTAATCGGAAACTACTACTGGTCTTCCAGAGAACGATCATAGCGTAGACTGTTTTAGACATTACTCCCGTGGAGGAAAGTGCGCATGGTGACTGTTGTATTCAATCCCGATGCAATTTCTGTGTTTCATCAACACTCTGATACTTCCACAGATTACAGAATGCCACCAGATGTGCATCGGTAACTACTACTGGTCTTCGAGGGAACGATCAAAGCGAAGACTGTTAGAGACATTATTCCCATGGAGGAAAGTGAGCATGGTGACTGTTGTATACAATCCTGATGCAATTTCTGTGTTTCATCAACACTCTGATAGTCCACAGATTACAGAATGCCTTCTGATGTGCATCGGAAACTGCTACTGGACTTCCATTGAACGATCAAAGATTAGACTGTTTGAGACATTACTCCCATGGAGGAAAGTGCGCATGGTGACTGTTGTATTCACACCGAGGCAATTTCTTTGTTTCAATCAACACTTTGAAGGTCCACAGATTACAGAACTAATCCAGATGTGCATCGTAAACTACTACTGGTCTTATTGCGAACGATCAAAGCGTAGACAGTTTGAGAATTACTCCCATGGAGGGAAGTGCGCATGGTGACTGTTGTATTCAATCCCGATGCAATTTCTGTGTTTCATCAACACTCTGATAGTCCACAGATTACAGAATGCAGCCAGATGTGCATCGGAAACTGCTACTGGTCTTCCATGGAACGATCAAAGCGTAAACTCTTTGAGACATTACTCACATGGAGGAAAGTGCGCATGGTGACTGTTGTATTCAATCCCGATGCAATTTCTGTGTTTCATCAACACTCAGTTAGTCCACAGATTTCAGAATTCCACCAGATGTGCATCGGAAACTACTTCTGGACTTCCAGGGAACGATCAAAGCGTAGAGTGTTTGAGACATTACTCCCGTGGAGGAAAGTGCGCATGGTGACTGTTGTATTCAATCCCGATGCAATTTCTGTGTTTCATCAACACTCTGATACTTCCACAGATTACAGAATGCCACCAGATGTGCATCGGTAACTACTACTGGTCTTCCAGGGAACGATCAAAGCGAAGACTGTTAGAGACAATATTCCCATGGAGGAAAGTGCGCATGGTGACTGTTGTATTCAATCCCGATACAATTTCTGTGTTTCATCAACACTCTCATAGTCCACAGATTACAGAATGCCTCCAGATGTGCATCGGTTGACTGTTTGAGACATTACTCCCTTGGAGGAAAGTGCGCATGGTGACTGTTATATTCAATCCCTAGGCAATTTCTGTGTTTCAGTCCACACTTCGAAGGTCCACAGATTACAGAATTAATCCAAATGGTAATCGGAAGCTACTACTGGTCTTCCAGGGAACGATCATAGCGTAGACTGTTTTAGACATTACTCCCGTGGAGGAAAGTGCGCATGGTGACTGTTGTATTCAATCCCGATGCAATTTCTGTTTCATCAACACTCTGATACTTCCACAGATTACAGAATGCCACCAGATGTGCATCGAAAACTATTACTGGTCTTCCAGGGAAAGATCAAAGCGTAGACTGTTAGAGACATTACTCCCATTGAGAAAAGTGCGAATTGTGACTGATGTATTCAATCCCGTTGCAATTTCTGTGTTTCATCAACACTCTGATAGTCCACAGAATACAGAATGCCTCCAGATGTGCATCGGTAACTACTACTGGTCTTCCAGGGAACGATCAAAGCGAAGACTGTTAAAGATATTATTCCCATGGAGGAAAGTGCGCATGGTGACTGTTGTATTCTATCCCTATACACTTTCTGTGTTTTATCAACACTCTGATAGTCCACAGATTACAGAATGCCTCCAGATGAGCATCGGAAACTGCTACTGGACTTCCAGGGAACGATCAAAGCGTAGACTGTTTGAGACATTACTCCCATGGAGGAATGTGCGCATGGTGACTGTTGTATTCAATCCCGATGCATTTTCTGTGTTTCATCAACACTCTGATAGTCCACAGATTACAGAATGCCTCCAGATGTACATCGGAAACTGCTACTGGTCTTCCAGGGAACGATCAAAGCGTAAACTCTTTGAGACATTACTCCCATGGAGGAAAGTGCGCATGGTGACTGTTGTATTCAATTCCGATGGATTTTCTTTGTTTCATCAACACTCTGACAGCCTTCAGATTACAGAATGCCTCCAGATGTGCATCGGTAACTACTACTGGTCTTCCTGGGATCGATCAAAGCGTAGACAATTTGAGACATTATTCCCATGGAGGAAAGTGCGCATGGTGACTGTTGTATTCAATCCCGAGGCAATTTCTATGTTTCAGTCCACACTTTGAAGGTCCACAGATCACAGAACTAATCCAAATGTGCATCGGAAACTACTACTGGTCTTCCAGGGAATGATCAAAGCGTAAACTGTTTGAGACATTACTCCCATGGAGGAAAGTGCGCATGGTGATTGTTGTATTCAATCCCGATGCAATGTTTGTGTTTCATCAACACTCTGATAGTCCACAGATTACAGAATGCCTCCAGATGTGCATCGGAAACTGCTACTGGTCTTCCAGGGAACGATCAAAGCGTAAACTCTTTGAGACATTACTCCCATGGAGGAAAGTGCGCATGGTGATTGTTGCATTCAATCCCGATACATTTTCTGTGTTTCATCAACAGTCTGATAGGCCACAGATTACAGAATGCCTCCAGATGTGCATCGGTAACTACTACTGGTCTTCCTGGGATCGATCAAAGCGTAGACAGTTTGAGACATTACTCCCATGTAGGAAAGTGCGCATGGTGACTGTTGTATTCAATCCCGAGGCAATTTCTATGTTTCAATCCACACTTTAAAGGTCCACAGATTACAGAACTAATCCAAATGTGCATCGGAAACTACTACTGGTCTTCCAGGTAATGATCAAAGCGTAAACTGTTTGAGAATTACTCCCATGGGGGAAAGTGCGCATGGTGACTGTTGTATTCAATCCCGATGCAATTTCTGTGTTTCATCAACAGTCTGATAGTCCAAAGAATACAGAATGCAGCCAGATGTGCATCGGAAACTACTACTGGCCTACCAGGAACGATCAAACTGTAGACTCTTTTAGACATTTCTCGCATGGAAGAAAGTTTGCATGGTGACTGTTGTATTCAATCCCGATGCAATTTCTGACTTTCATCAACACTCTGATAGTCCGCAGATTACAGAATGCCTCCATATGTGCATCGGAAACTACTACTGGTCTTCCTGGGAACGATCAAAGCGTAGACTGTTTGAGACATTACTCCCAAGGAGGAAAGTGCGCATGGTGACTGTTGTATTCAATCCCGATGTAATTTCTGTGTTTCATCAACACTCTGATAGTCCACAGATTACGGAATGCCACCAGATGTGCATCGGAAACTGCTACTGGTCTTCCAGGGAACGATCATAGCGTAGACTGTTTTAGACATTACTCCCGTGGAGGAAAGTGCGCATGGTGACAGTTGTATTCAATCCCGATGCAATTTCTGTGTTTCATCAACACTCTGATACTTCCACAGATTACAGAATGCCACAAGATGTGCATCGAAAACTACTACTGCTCTTCCAGGGAAAGATCAAAGCGTAGACTGTTAGAGACATTACACCCATGGAGGAAAGTGCGAATTGTGACTGATGAATTCAATCCCATTGCAATTTCTGTGTTTCATCAACACTCTGATACTCCACAGAATACAGGATGCCTCCAGATATGCATCGGTAACTACTACTGGTCTTCCAGGGAACGATCAAAGCGAAGACTGTTAAAGATATTATTCCCATGGAGGAAAGTGCGCATGGTGACTGTTGTATTCAATCCCTATACAATTTCTGTGTTTTATCAACACTCTGATAGTCCACAGATTACAGAATGCCTCCAGATGAGCATCGGAAACTGCTAATGGACTTCCTGGGAACGATCAAAGCGTAGACTGTTTGAGACATTACTCCCATGGAGGAATGTGCGCATGGTGACTGTTGTATTCAATCCCGATGCAATTTCTGTGTTTCATCAACACTCTGATAGTCCACAGATTACAGAATGCCTCCAGATGTGCATCGGAAACTGCTACTGGTCTTCCAGGGAACGATCAAAGCGTAAACTCTTTGAGACATTACTCCCATGGAGGAAAGTGCGCATGGTGACTGTTGTATTCAATCCCGATGGATTTTCTTTGTTTCATCAACACTCTGACAGACCTCAGATTACAGAATGCCTCCAGATGTGCATCGGAAACTACTACTGGTCTTCCTGGAACGATCAAAGCGTAGACAGTTTGAGACATTACTCCCATGGAGGAAAGTGCACATGTTGACTTTTGTATTCAATCCCGAGACAATTACTGTGTTTAATCATCACTTTGAAGGTCCACAGATTACAGAATACCTCCAGATGTGCATCGGTACCTACTACTGGTCTTCCAGGGAACGATCAAAGCGAAGACTGTTAAAGATATTATTCCCATGGAGGAAAGTGCGCATGGTGACTGTTGTATTCAATCCCGATGCAATTTCTGTGTTTCATCAACACTCTGATAGTCCACAGATTACAGAATGCCACCAGATGAGCATCGGAAACTAGTACTAGTCTTCCAGGGAACGATCAAAGCGTAGAGTGTTTGAGACATTACTGCCGTGGAGGAAAGTGCGCATGGTGACTGTTGTATTCAATCCCGATGCAATTTCTGTGTTTCATCAACACTCTGATACTTCCACAGATTACAGAATGCCTCCAGATGAGCATCAGAAACTGCTACTGGACTTCCAGGGAACGATCAAAGCGTAGACTGTTTAAGACATTACTCCCATGGAGGAATGTGCGCATGGTGACTGTTGTATTCAATCCCGATGCAATTTCTGTGTTTCATCAACACTCTGATAGTCCACACATTACAGAATGCCTCCAGATGTGCATCGGAAACTGCTACTGGTCTTCCAGGGAACGATCAAAGCGTAAACTCTTTGAGACATTACTCCCATGGAGGAAAGTGCGCATGGTGACTGTTGTATTCAATCCCGATGGATTTTCTTTGTTTCATCAACACTCTGACAGCCTTCAGATTACAGAATGCCTCCAGATGTGCATCGGTAACTACTACTGGTCTTCCTGGGATCGATCAAAGCGTAGACAGTTTGAGAATTACTCCCATGGAGGAAAGTGCGCATGGTGGCTGTTGTATTCACACCGAGGCAATTTCTTTGTTTCAATCAACACTTTGAAGGTCCACAGGTTACAGAACTAATCCAGATGTGCATCGTAAACTACTACTGGTCTTCCTGCGAACGATCAAAGCGTAGACAGTTTGAGAATTACTCCCATGGAGGAAAGTGCGCATGGTGACTGTTGTATTCAATCCCGATGCAATTTCTGTGTTTCATCAACACTCTGATAGTCCACAGATTACAGAATGCAGCCAGATGTGCATCGGAAACTACTACTGGTCTTCCAGGAACGATCAAAGCGAAGACTGTTTGAGACATTACTCTCATGGAGGAAAGTGCGTATGGTGACTGATGTATATAATCCCGATGCAATTTCTGTGTTTCATCAACACTCTGATAGTCCACAGATTACAGAATGCCACCAGATGAGCATCGGAAACTAGTACTGGTCTTCCAGGGAACGATCAAAGCGTAGAGTGTTTGAGACATTACTCCCGTGGAGGAAAGTGCGCATGGTGACTGTTGTATTCAATCCCGATGCAATTTCTGTGTTTCATCAACACTCTGATACTTCCACATATTACAAAATGCCACCAGATGTGCATCGGTAACTACTACTGGTCTTCCAGGGAACGATCAAAGCGAAGACTGTTAGAGACATTATTCCCATGGAGGAAAGTGAGCATGGTGACTGTTGTATACAATCCTGATGCAATTTCTGTCTTTCATCAACACTCTGATAGTCCACAGATTACAGAATGCCTTCTGATGTGCATCGGAAACTGCTACTGGACTTCCATTGAACGATCAAAGATTAGACTGTTTGAGACATTACTCCCATGGAGGAAAGTGCGCATGGTGGCTGTTGTATTCACACCGAGGCAATTTCTTTGTTTCAATCAACACTTTGAAGGTCCACAGGTTACAGAACTAATCCAGATGTGCATCGTAAACTACTACTGGTCTTCCTGCGAACGATCAAAGCGTAGACAGTTTGAGAATTACTCCCATGGAGGAAAGTGCGCATGGTGACTGTTGTATTCAATCCCGATGCAATTTCTGTGTTTCATCAACACTCTGATAGTCCACAGATTAAAGAATGCAGCCAGATGTGCATCGGAAACTACTACTGGCCTTCCAGGAACGATCAAAGCGAAGACTGTTTGAGACATTACTCTCATGGAGGAAAGTGCGTATGGTGACTGATGTATATAATCCCGATGCATTTTCTGTGTTTCATCAACACTCTGATAGTCCACAGATTACAGAATGCCTCCAGATGAGCATCGGAAACTGCTACTGGTCTTCCAGGGAACGATCAATGCGTAAACTCATTGAGACATTACTCCCATGGAGGAAAGTGCGCATGGTGACTGTTGTATTCAATCCCGATGCATTTTCTGTGTTTGATCAACACTCTGATAGTCCACAGATAACAGAATGCCTCCAGATGTGCATCGGAAACTACTACTGGTCTTAGATGGAACGATCAAAGCGTAAACTGTTTGAGACATTACTCCCATGGAGGAAAGTGCGCATGGTGATTGTTGTATTCAATCCAGATACATTTTCTGTGTTTCATCAACAGTCTTATAGGCCACAGATTACAGAATGCCTCCAGATGTGCATCGGTAACTACTACTGGTCTTCCTGGGATCGATCAAAGCGTAGACTGATTGAGACATTACTCCCATGGAGGAAAGTGCGCATGGTGACTGTTGTATTCAATCCCGAGGCAATTTCTACGTTTCAATCCACACTTTGAAGGTCCACAGATTACAGAACTAATCCAGATGTGCATCGGGAATTACTACTGGTCTTCCAGGGAATGATCAAAGCGTAGACTGTTTGAGAATTACTCCCATGGAGGAAAGTGCGCATGGTGACTGTTGTATTCAATCCCGATGCAATTTCTGTGTTTCATCAACACTCTGATAGTCCAAAGATTACAGAATGCAGACAGATGTGCATCGGAAACTACTACTGGTCTACCAGGAACGATCAAATCGTAGACTGTTTGAGACATTTCTCGAATGGAGGAAAGTGCGCATGGTGACTGTTGTATTCAATCCCGATGCAATTTCTGAGTTTCATCAACACTCTGATAGTCCATAGATTACAGAATGCCTCCAGATGTTCATCGGAAACTGCTTCTGGTCTTCCAGGGAACGAACAAAGCGTAAACTCTTTGAGACATTACTCCCATGGAGGAAAGTTCGCATGGTGTCTGTTGTATTCAATCCCGATGCATTTCTGTGTCTCTTCAACACTCTGATAGTCCAAAGATTACAGAATGCGTCCAGATGTGCATCGGAAACTACCTCTGGTCTTCCAGGGAATGATCAAAGCGTAGACTGAGAATTACTCCCACGGAGGAAAGTGCGCATGGTGACATTTGTATTCAATCCCGATACAATTTCTGTGTTTCATCAACACTCTGATAGTCCACAGATTACAGAATGCCTCCAGATGTGCATCGGAAACAACTACTGGTCTTCCAGGAACGATCAAAGACAAGACTGTTTGAGACATTACTCGCATGGAGGAAAGTGCGTATGGCGCCTGTTGTATTCAATCCCGATGCAATTTCTGTGTTTCATCAACACTCTGATAGTCCACAGATTGCAGAATGCCTCCAGATGTGCATCGGAAACTGCTACTGGTCTTCCAGGGAACGATCAAGGCGTAAACTCTTTGAGACATTACTCCCATGGAGGAAAGTGCGCATGGTGACTGTTGTATTCAACCCCGATGCATTTTCTGTGTCTCATCAAAACTCTGATAGTCCAAGGATTACAGAATGCCTCCAGATGAGCATCGGAAACTACTACTGGTCTTCCAGGGAATGATCAAAGCGTAGACTGAGAATTACTCGCAGGGAGGAAAGTGCGCATGGTGACTGTTGTATTCAATCCCGATGCAATTTCTGTGTTTCATCAACACTCTGATAGTCCACAGATAACAGATTGCCTCCAGATGTGCATCGGAAACTACTACTGGTCTTCCAGGGAAGGATCAAGGCGTAGACTGTTTGAGACATTACTCGAATGGAGGAAAGTGCGTATGGTGACTGTTTTATTCAATCCCGATGCAATTTCTGTGTTTCATCAACACTCAGTTAGTCCACAGATTTCAGAATGCCTCCAGATGTGCATCGGAAACTACTTCTGGACGTCCAGCGTACGATCAAAGCGTATGCTGCTTTAGACACTACTCTCATGGAAGAAAGTGCGCATGCTGACTGTTGTATTCAATCCAGATGCAATTTCTGTGTTTCATCAACACTCTGATAGTCCACAGATTACAAAATGCCTCCAGATGTGCATCGGAAACTACTACTGGTTTTCCATTGAACGATCAAAGCGTAAACTCTTTGAGACATTACCCCCATTTAAGAAGATGCGCATGTCGGCTGTTGTATTCAATCCCGATGCAATTTCTGCGATTCATCAACACTCTGATACTCCACAGATTACAGAATGTCTCCAGATGTGCATCGGAAACTACTACTGGTCTTCCAGGGAACGATCAAAGCGTAGACTGTTTGAGAATGACTCCCATGGAGGAAAGTGCGTATGGTGACTGTTGTATTCAATCCCGATGCAATTTCTGTGTTTCATCAACACTCAGTTAGTCCACCGATTTCAGAATGCCTCGAGATATGCATCGGAAACTACTTCTGGTCTTCCTGGGAACGACCAAAGCGTAGACTGTTTGAGACATTACTCCCATGGAGGAAAGTGCGCATGGTGACTGTTGTATTCAATCCCGATGCATTTTCTGTGTCTCTTCAACACTCTGATAGTCCAAAGATTACAGAATGCCTCGAGATGTGCATCGGAAACTACCACTGGTCTTCCAGGGAATGATCAAAGCGTAGACTGAGAATTACTCCCACGGAGGAAAGTGCGCATGGTGACAGTTGTATTCAATCCCGATACAATTTCTGTGTATCATCAACAGTCTGGTAGTCCACAGATAACAGAATGCCTCCTGATGTGCATCGGAAACTACTACTGGTCTTCCAGGGAACGATCAAGGCGTAGACTGTTTGAGACATTACTTTCATATAGGAAAGTGCGTATGGTGACTGATGTATATAATCCCGATGCATTTTCTGTGTTTCATCAACACTCTGATAGTCCACAGATTACAGAATGCCTCCAGATGTGCATCGGAAACTGCTACTGGTCTTCCAGGGAACGATCAAAGCGTAGACAGTTTTTGACACTACTCTCATGGAGGAAAGTGCGCATTAGGACTGGTGTATTCAATCCAGATGCACTTTCTGTGTTTCATCAACACTCTGATAGTCCACAGATTACAAAATGCCTAGAGATGTGCATCGGAAACTACTACTGGTCTTAGAGGGAACGATCAAAGCGTAAACTCTTTGAGACATTACTCCCATGGAGGAAAGTGCGCATGGTGATTCTTGTATTCAATCCAGATACATTTTCTGTGCTTCATCAACAGTCTGATAGGCCACAGATTACAGAATGCCTTCAGATGTGCATCGGTAACTACTACTGGTCTTCCTGGGATCGATCAAAGCGTAGACTGTTTGAGACATTACTCCCATGGAGGAAAATGCGCTTGGTGACTGTTGTATACAATCCCGAGGCAATTTCTACGTTTCAATCCCCACTTTGAAGGTCCACAGATTACAGAACTAATCCAGATGTGCATCGGGAATTACTACTGGTCCTCCAGGGAATGATCAAAGCGTAGACTGTTTGAGAATTACTCCCATGGAGGAAAGTGCGCATGGTGACTGTTGTATTCAATCCCGATGCAATTTCTGTGTTTCATCAACACTCTGATAGTCCAAAGATTACAGAATGAAGCCAGATGTGCATCGGAAACTACTACTGGTCTTCCAGGAACGATCAAAGCGTTGACTGTTTGAGACATTACTCGCATTGAGGAAAGTGCGCATGGTGACTGTTGTATTTAATCCGGATGCAATTTCTGTGTTTCATCAGCAATCTGATAGTCCACAGATTACAGCATGCCTCCAGATGTTCATCGGAAACTGCTTCTGGTCTTCCAGGGAACGAACAAAGCGTAAACTC
Source organism: Schistocerca gregaria (assembly GCF_023897955.1). Taxonomy (NCBI): domain Eukaryota; kingdom Metazoa; phylum Arthropoda; class Insecta; order Orthoptera; family Acrididae; genus Schistocerca; species Schistocerca gregaria. The sequence goes on from NC_064927.1 coordinate 2,021,447, forward strand.
TTTGAGACATTACTCCCATGGAGGAAAGTGCGCATGGTGACTGTTGTATTCAACCCCGGTGCATTTTCTGTGTCTCATCAAAATTCTGATAGTCCAAAGATTACAGAATGCCTCCAGATGAGCATCGGAAACTACTACTGGTCTTCCAGGGAATGATCAAAGCGTAGACTGAGAAATACTCCCATGGAGGAAAGTGCGTATGGTGACTGTTGTATTCAATCCCGATGCAATATATGTGTTTCATCAACACTCAGTTAGTCCACAGATTTCAGAATGCCTCCAGATGTGCATCGGAAACTACTTCTGGACTTCCAGGGTACGATCAAAGCGTATGCTGTTTTAGACACTACTCTCATGGAGGAAAGTGCGCATGCTGACTGGTGTATTCAATCCAGATGCAATTTCTGTGTTTCATCAACACTCTGATAGTCCACAGATTACAAAATGCCTCCAGATGTGCATCGGAAATTACTACCGGTTTTCCAGGGAACGATCAAAGCGTAAACTCTTTGAGACATAACCCCCATTGAAGAAGATGCGCATGTCGGCTGTTGTATTCAATCCCGATGCAATTTCTGCGATTCATCAACACTCTGATACTCCACAGATTACAGAATGTCTCCAGATGTGCATCGGAAACTACTACTGGTCTTCCAGGGAACGATCAAAGCGTAGACAGTTTGAGAATGACTCCCATGGAGGAAAGTGCGCATGGTGATTGTTGTATTCAATCCAGATACATTTTCTGTGCTTCATCAACAGTCTGATAGGCCACAGATTACAGAATGCCTTCAGATGTGCATCGGTAACTACTACTGGTCTTCCTGAGAACGATCAAAGCGTAGACTGTTTAAGACATTACTCCCATGGTGGAAAGTGCGCATGGTGACTGTTGTATTCAATCCCGAGGCAATTTCTATGTTTCAGTCCACACTTTGAAGGTCCACAGATTACAGAACAAATCCAGATGTGCATCGGAAACTACTACTGGTCTTCCAGGGAATGATCAAAGCGTAGACTGTTTGAGACTTACTACCATGGAGGAAAGTGCGCATCGTGACTGTTGTATTCAATCCCGTTGCAATTTCAGTGTTTCATCAACACTCTGATAGTCCAAAGATTACAGAATGCAGCCAGATGTGCATCGGAAACTACTACTGGTCTACCAGAAATGATCAAATCGTAGACTGTTTCAGACATTTCTCGCATGGAGGAAAGTGCGCATGGTGACTGATGTATTCAATCCCGATGCAATTTCTGAGTTTCATCAACACTCATATAGTCCACAGATTACATATTGCCTCCAGATGTTCATCGGAAACTGCTTCTGGTCTTCCAGGGAACGATAAAAGCGCAAACTCTTTGAGGCATTACTCCCATGGAGGAAAGTTCGCAAGGTGACTGTTGTATTCAATCCCGATGCATTTTCTGTGTCTCTTCAACACTCTGATAGTCCAAAGATTACAGAATGCCTCCAGATGTGCATCGGAAACTACCACTGGTCTTCCAGGGAATGATCAAAGCGTAGACTGAGAATTACTCCCACGAAGGGAAGTGCGCATGGTGACAGTTGTATTCAATCCCGATACAATTTCTGTGTATCATCAACAGTCTGATAGTCCACAGATAACAGAATGCCTCCAGATGTGCATCGGACACTACTACTGGTCTTCCAGGGAATGATCAAAGCGTAGACTGTTTGAGAATTACTCCCAAGGAGGAAAGTACGCATGGTGACTGTTGTATTCAATCCCGGGGCAATTTCTGTGTTTCATCAACACTCTGATAGTCCAAAGATTACAGAATGCAGCCAGATGTGCATCGGAAACTACTACTGGTCTACCAGGAACGTTCAAACCGTAGACTGTTTGAGACATTTCTCGCATGGAGGAAAGTGAGCATGGTGACTGTTTTATTCAATCCCGATGCATTTTCTGTGTCTCTTCAACACTCTGATAGTCCAAAGATTACAGAATGCCTCCAGATGTGCATCGGAAACTACGACTGGTCTTCCAGGGATTGATGAAAGCGTAGACTGAGTATTACTCCCACCGAGGAAAGTGCGCATGGTGACAGTTGTATTCAATCCCGATACAATTTCTGTGCTTCATCAACACTCTGATAGTCCACAGATAACAGGATGCCTCCAGATGTGCATCAGAAACTACTACTGGCCTTCCAGGGAACGATCAAGGCGTAGACTGTTTGAGACATTACTCCCATGGAGGAAAGTGCGCATGGTGACTGTTGTATTCAATCCCGATGCAATTTCTGTGTTTCATCAACACTCAGATAGTCCACAGGTTTCAGAATGCCTCCAGATGTGCATCGGAAACGAGTTCTGGTCTTCCAGAGACCTATCAAAGCGTAGACTTTTTGAGACACTACTTTCATGGAGGAAAGTGCGCATGGTGACTGTTGTATTCAATCCCGATGCATTTTCTGTGTCTCTTCAACACTCTGATAGTCCAAAGATTACAGAATGACTCGAGATGTGCATCGGAAACTACCACTGGTCTTCCAGGGAATGATCAAAGCGTAGACTGAGAATTACTCCCACGGAGGAAAGTGCGCATGGTGACAGTTGTATTCAATCCCGATACAATTTCTGTGTTTCATCAACACTCTGATAGTCCACAGATTACAGAATGCCTCCAGATGTGCATCGGAAACTGCTACTGGTCTTCCAGGGAACGATCAAAGCGTAGACAGTTTTTGACACTACTCTCATGGAGGAAAGTGCGCATTAGGACTGGTGTATTCAATCCAGATGCACTTTCTGTGTTTCATCAACACTCTGATAGTCCACAGATTACAAAATGCCTCCAGATGTGCAACCGTAACTACTACTGGTCTTAGAGGGAACGATCAAAGCGTAAACTCTTTGAGACATTACTCCCATGGAGGAAAGTGCGCATGGTGATTGTTGTATTCAATCCAGATACATTTTCTGTGCTTCATCAACAGTCTGATAGGCCACAGATTACAGAATGCCTTCAGATGTGCATCGGTAACTACTACTGGTCTTCCTGGGATCGATCAAAGCGTAGACTGTTTGAGACATTACTCCCATGGAGGAAAATGCGCATGGTGACTGTTGTATTCAATCCCGAGGCAATTTCTACGTTTCAATCCACACTTTGAAGGTCCACAGATTACAGAACTAATCCAGATGTGCATCGGGAATTACTACTGGTCCTCCAGGGAATGATCAAAGCGTAGACTGTTTGAGAATTACTCCCATGGAGGAAAGTGCGCATGGTGACTGTTGTATTTAATCCCGATGCAATTTCTGTGTTTCATCAACACTCTGATAGTCCAAAGATTACAGAATGAAGCCAGATGTGCATCGGAAACTACTACTGGTCTTCCAGGAACGATCAAAGCGTTGACTGTTTGAGACATTACTCGCATTGAGGAAAGTGCGCATGGTGACTGTTGTATTTAATCCGGATGCAATTTCTGTGTTTCATCAGCAATCTGATAGTCCACAGATTACAGCATGCCTCCAGATGTTCATCGGAAACTGCTTCTGGTCTTCCAGGGAACGAACAAAGCGTAAACTCTTTGAGACATTACTCCCATGAAGGAAAGTGCGCATGGTGACTGTTGTATTCAACCCCGATGCATTTTCTGTGTCTCATCAAAATTCTGATAGTCCAAAGATTACAGAATGCCTCCAGATGAGCATCGGAAACTACTACTGGTCTTCCAGGGAATGATCAAAGCGTAGACTGAGAATTACTCCCATGGAGGAAAGTGCGTATGGTGACTGTTGTATTCAATCCCGATGCAATATATGTGTTTCATCAACACTCAGCTAGTCCACAGATTTCAGAATGCCTCCAGATGTGCATCGGAAACTACTTCTGGACTTCCAGGGTACGATCAAAGCGTATGCTGTTTTAGACACTACTCTCATGGAGGAAAGTGCGCATGCTGACTGTTGTATTCAATCCAGATGCAATTTCTGTGTTTCATCAACACTCTGATAGTCCACAGATTACAAAATGCCTCCAGATGTGCATCGGAAACTACTACCGGTTTTCCAGGGAACGATCAAAGCGTAAACTCTTTGAGACATAACCCCCATTGAAGAAGATGCGCATGTCGGCTGTTGTATTCAATCCCGATGCAATTTCTGCGATTCATCAACACTCTGATACTCCACAGATTACAGAATGTCTCCAGATGTGCATCGGAAACTACTACTGGTCTTCCAGGGAACGATCAAAGCGTAGACTGTTTGAGAATGACTCCCATGGAGGAAAGTGCGCATACTGACGGTTATATTCAATCCTGATGCAATTTCTGTGGTTCATCAACACTCTGATGCTTCCACAGTTTACAGAATGCCTCCTGATGTGCATCGGAAGCTGCTACTGGTCTTCCAGAGAACGATCAAAGCGTAAACTCTTTGAGACATTACTCACATTGAGGAAAGTGCGCATGGTGATTGTTGTATTCAATCCCGATACATTTTCTGTGTTTCGTCAATAGTCTGATAAGCCGCAGATTACGGAATGCCTCCAGATGTGCATCGGTAACTACTACTGGTCTTCCAGGGAACGATCAAGGCGTAGACTGTTGGAGACATAACTCCCATGGAGGAAAGTGCGTATGGTGACTGTTGTATTCAATCCCGATGCAATTTCTGTGTTTCAGGAACACTCAGTTAGTCCACAGATTTCAGAATGCCTCCAGATGTGCATCGGAAACTACTTCTGGTCTTCCTGAGAACGATCAAAGCGTAGACTGTTTAAGACATTACTCCCATGGTGGAAAGTGCGCATGGTGACTGTTGTATTCAATCCCGTTGCAATTTCTGTGTTTCATCAACACTCTGATAGTCCAAAGATTACAGAATGCAGCCAGATGTGCATCGGAAACTACTACTGGTCTACCAGAAATGATCAAATCGTAGACTGTTTTAGACATTTCTCGCATGGAGGAAAGTGCGCATGGTGACTGATGTATTCAATCCCCTATGCAATTTCAGAGTTTCATCAACACTCATATAGTCCACAGATTACATATTGCCTCCAGATGTTCATCGGAAACTGCTTCTGGTCTTCCAGGGAACGATAAAAGCGCAAACTCTTTGAGGCATTACTCCCATGGAGGAAAGTTCGCAAGGTGACTGTTGTATTCAATCCCGATGCATTTTCTGTGTTTTTTCAACACTCTGATAGTCCAAAGATTACAGAATGCCTCCAGATGTGCATCGGAAACTACCACTGGTCTTCCAGGGAATGATCAAAGCGTAGACTGAGAATTACTCCCACGGAGGGAAGTGCGCATGGTGACAGTTGTATTCAATCCCGATACAATTTCTGTGTATCATCAACAGTCTGATAGTCCACAGATAACAGAATGCCTCCAGATGTGCATCTCGACACTACTACTGGTCTTCCAGGGAATGATCAAAGCGTAGACTGTTTGAGAATTACTCCCATGGAGGAAAGTACGCATGGTGACTGTTGTATTCAATCCCGGGGCAATTTCTGTGTTTCATCAACACTCTGATAGTCCAAAGATTACAGAATGCAGCCAGATGTGCATCGGAAACTACTACTGGTCTTTCAGGAACGTTCAAACCGTAGACTGTTTGAGACATTTCTCGCATGGAGGAAAGTGAGCATGGTGACTGTTTTATTCAATCCCGATGCATTTTCTGTGTCTCTTCAACACTCTGATAGTCCAAAGATTACAGAATGCCTCCAGATGTGCATCGGAAACTACGACTGGTCTTCCAGGGATTGATGAAAGCGTAGACTGAGTATTACTCCCACCGAGGAAAGTGCGCATGGTGACAGTTGTATTCAATCCCGATACAATTTCTGTGCTTCATCAACACTCTGATAGTCCACAGATAACAGGATGCCACCAGATGTGCATCAGAAACTACTACTGGCCTTCCAGGGAACGATCAAGGCGTATAGTGTTTGAGACATTACTCCCATGGGGGAAAGTGCGCATGGTGACTGTTGTATTCAATCCCGATGCAATTTCTGTGTTTCATCAACACTCAGATGGTCCACAGGTTTCAGAATGCCTCCAGATGTGCATCGGAAACGAGTTCTGGTCTTCCAGAGACCGATCAAAGCGTAGACGTTTTGAGACACTACTCTCATGGAGGAAAGTGCGCATGGTGACTGTTGTATTCAATCACGATGCAATTTCGGTGTTTCATCAACACTCTGATAGTCCACAGATTATAGAATGCCACCAGACTTGCATCGGAAACTACTACTGATCTTCCAGGGAACGATCAAAGCGTAGACTGTTTGAGACACTACTCTCATGGAGGAAAGTGCGTACGGTGACTGTTGTATTCAACCCCGATGCAATTTCTGTGTTTCATCAACACTCTGATAGTCCACAGATTACAAAAAGCCTCCAGATGTGCATCGGAAACTACTACTGGCCTTCCAGGGAACGATCAAAGCGTAAACAGTTTGAGACATTACCCACATTGAGGAAGATGCGCATGTTGACTGTTGTGTTCAATCCCGATGCAATTTCTGTGTTTCATCAACACTCTGATACTCCACAGATTACAGGATGCCTCCAGATGTGCATCGGAAACTACTACTGGTCTTCCAGGGAACGATCAAATCGTAGACTGTTTGAGACATTACTCCCATGGAGGAAAGTGCACATAGTGTCTGTTGTACTCAATCCCGAGGCAATTTCTGTATTTCATCAACAGTCTGATTATCCACAGATTACAGAATGCCTCCAGATGTGCATCGGTAACTACTACTGGTCTTCCAGGGAACGATCAATGCGTAGACTGTTTGAGACATTACTCCCATGGAGGAAAGTGCGCATGGTGACTGTTGTATTCAATCCCGAGGCAATTTCTATGTTTCAATCGACACTTTGAAGGTTTACAAATTACAGAACTAATCCAGATGTGCATCGGAAACTACTACTGGTCTTCCAGGGAACTATCAAATCGTAGACTGTTTGTGAATGACTCCCATGGAGGAAAGTGCGCATGGTGACGGTTGTATTCAATCCTGTTGCAATTTCTGTGTTTCATCAACACTCTGATAGTCCACAGATTACAGAATGACTCCAGATGTGCATCGGAAACTGCTACTGGACTTCCAGGGAACGATCAAAACGCAGACTGTTTGAGACATTACTCCCATGGAGGAAAGTGCGCATGGTGATTGTTGTATTCAATCCCGATGCAATTTCTGAGTTTCATCAACACTCCGATAGTCCACAGATTACAGAATGCCTCCAGATGTGCATCGGAAACTGCTACTGGTCTTCCAGGGAACGATCAAAGCGTAAACTCTTTGAGACATTACTCCCATGGAGGAAAGTGCGCATGGTGATTGTTGTATTCAATCCCGATACATTTTCTTTGTTTCATCAACAGTCTGACAGTCCACAGATTACAGAATGCCTCCAGATGTGCATCGGTAACTACTACTGGTCTTCCAGGGAACGATCAAAGCGTAGACTGTTTGAGACATTACTCCCATTGAGGAAAGTGCGCATGGTGACTGTTGTATCAATTCCGATGCATTTTCTATGTTTCAATCCACACTTTGAAGGTCCACAGATTACAGAACTAATAAAGATGTGCATCGGAAACTACTACTGGTCTTCCAGGGAACGATCAAAGCGTAGACTGTTTGAGAATTACTACCACGGAGGAAAGTGCGCATGGTGACTGTTGTATTCAATCCCGATGCAATTTCTGTGTTTCATCAACACTCTGATACTCCACAGATTACAGAATGCCTCCAGATGTGCATCGGTAATTACTACTGGTCTTCCAGGGAACGATCAAAGCATAGACTGTTTGAGAGATTACTCCCATTGAGGAAAGTGCGCATGGTGACTGTTGTATTCAATCCCGAGGTAATTTCTATGTTTCAGTCCACACTTTGAAGGTCCATAGATTGCAGAACTAATCCAGATGTGCATCGGAAACTACTACTGGTCTTCCGGAGAACGATCAAATGCGTAGACTGTTTGAGAATTACTCCCATGGAGGAAAGTGCGCATGGTGACTGTTGTATTCAATCCCGATGCAATTTCTGTGTTTCATCAACACTCTGAAAGTCCACAGATTACTGAATGCAGCCAGATGTGCATCGGAAACTACTACTCGTCTACCAGGAACGATCAAAGCGTAGACTGTTTGAGACATTACTCGCATGGAGGAAAGTGCGCATGGTGACTGCTGTATTCAATCCCGATGCAATTGCTGTGATTCATCAACACTCTGATACTCCACAGATTACAGAATGCCTCCAGATGTGCATCGGTAATTACTACTGGTCTTCCAGGGAACGATCAAAGCGTAGACTCTTTGAGACATTACTCCCATTGAGGAAAGTGCGCATGGTGACTGTTGTATTCAATCCCGATGCAATTTCTGTGTTTCATCAACACTCTCATAATCCACAGATTACAGAATGGCTCCAGATGTGCATCGGAAACTGCTACTGGTCTTAAAGGGAACGATAAAAGCGTAAACTCATTGAGACATTACTCCAATGGAGGAAAGTGCGCATGGTGAATGTTGTATTCAATTCCGATGCATTTTCTGTGTTTCATCAACACTCTGATAGCCCACAGATTACAGAATGCCTCCATATGTGCATCGGAAACTATTACTGGTCTTCCTGGAAACGATCAAATCGTAGACTGTTTGAGACATTACTACCATGGAGGAAAGTGCGCATGGGGAATATTGTATTCAATCCCGTGACAATTACTGTGTTTCATCAACACTTTGAAGGTCCCCAGATTACAGAAAGCCTCCAGATGTGCATCGGAAACCACAACTGGTCTTCCAGGTAACGATTAAAGCGTAGACTGTTTGAGGATTACTCCCATGGAGGAAAGTACGCATGGTGACTGTTGTATTCAATCCCGATGCAAATTCTGTATTTCATCAACACTCTGATATTCCACAGATTACAGAATGCCTCCAGATGTGCATCGGAAACTACTACTGGTCTTCCAGGTACGATCAAAGACAAGACTGTTTGAGACATTACTCGCATGGAGGAAAGTGCGTATGGCGCCTGTTGTATTCAATCCCAATGCAATTTCTGTGTTTCATCAACACTCTGATAGTCCACAAATTACAGTATGCCTCCAGATGTGCATTGGAAACTGCTACTGGTCTTCCAGGGAACGATCAAGGCGTAAACTCTTTGAGACATTACTCCCATGGAGGAAAGTGCGCATGGTGACTGTTGTATTCAACCCCGATGCATTTTCTGTGTCTCATCAAAACTCTGATAGTCCAAAGATTACAGAATGCCTCCAGATGTGCATCGGAAACTACTACTGGTCTTCCAGGGAAGGATCAAGGCGTAGACTGTTTGAGACATTACTCCCATGGAGGAAAGTGCGTATGGTGACTGTTGTATTCAATCCCAATGCAATTTCTGTGTTTCATCAACACTCAGTTAGTCCACAGATTCAGAATGCCTCCAGATGTGCATCGGAAACTACTTCTGGACTTCCAGGGTACGATCAAAGCGTATGCTGTTTTAGACACTACTCTCATGGAGGAAAGTGCGCATGCTGACTGTTGTATTCATTCCAGATGCAATTTCTGTGTTTCATCAACACTCTGATACTTCCACAGATTACAGAATGCCTCCTGATGTGCATCGGAAGCTGCTACTGGTCTTCCAGGGAACGATCAAAGCGTAAACTCTTTGAGACATTACTCACATTAAGGAAAGTGCGCATGGTGATTGTTGTATTCAATCCCGATACATTTTCTGGGTTTCGTCAATAGTCTGATAAGCCACAGATTACGGAATGCCTCCAGATGTGCATCGGAAACTACTACTGGTCTTCCAGGGAACGATCAAGGCGTAGACTGTTTGAGACATAACTCCCATGGAGGAAAGTGCGTATGGTGACTGTTGTATTCAATCCCGATGCAATTTCTGTGTTTCATCAACACTCAGTTAGTCCACAGATTTCAGAATGCCTCCAGATGTGCATCGGAAACAACTTCTGGTCTTCCTGAGAACGATCAAAGCGTACACTGTTTGAGACATTACTCCCATGGAGGAAAGTGGGCATGGTGACTGTTGTATTCAATCCCGAGGCAATTTCTTTGTTTCAGTCCACACTTTGAAGGTCCACAGATTACAGAACAAATCCAGATGTGCATCGAAAACTACTACTGGTCTTCCAGGGAATGATCAAAGCGTAGACTGTTTGAGAATTACTACCATGGAGGAAAGTGCGCATGGTGACTGTTGTATTCAATCCCGATGCAATTTCTGTGTTTCATCAACACTCTGATAGTCCAAAGATTACAGAATGCAGCCAGATGTGCATCGGAAACTACTACTGGTCTACCAGGAACGGTCAAATCGTAGACTGTTTCTGACATTTCTCGCATGGAGGAAAGTGCGCATGGTGACTGATGTATTCAATCCCGATGCAATTTCTGAGTTTCATCAACACTCAGATAGTCCACAGATTACATATTGCCTCCAGATGTTCATCGGAAACTGCTTCTGGTCTTCCAGGGAACGATAAAAGCGTAAACTCTTTGAGGCATTACTCCCATGGAGGAAAGTTCGCAAGGTGACTGTTGTATTCAATCCCGATGCATTTTCTGTGTCTCTTCAACACTCTGATAGTCCAAAGATTACAGAATGCCTCCAGATGTGCATCGGAAACTACCACTGGTCTTCCAGGGAATGATCAAAACGTAGACTGAGAATTACTCCCACGGAGGAAAGTGCGCATGGTGACAGTTGTATTCAATCCCGATACAATTTCTGTGTATCATCAACAGTCTGATAGTCCACAGATAACAGAATGCCTCCAGATGTGCATCAGAAACTACTACTGGCCTTCCAGGGAACGATCAAGGCGTAGACTGTTTGAGACATTACTCCCATGGAGGAAAGTGCGCATGGTGACTGTTGTATTCAATCCCGATGCAATTTCTGTGTTTCATCAACACTCAGTTAGTCCACAGGTTTCAGAATGCCTCCAGATGTGTATCGGAAACTAGTTCTGGTCTTCCAGAGACCGATCAAAGCGTAGACTTTTTGAGACACTACTCTCATGGAGGAAAGTGCGCATGGTGACTGTTGTATTCAATCACGATGCAATTTCGGTGTTTCATCAACACTCTGATAGTCCACAGATTATAGAATGCCACCAGACTTGCATCGGAAACTACTACTGGTCTTCCAGGGAACGATCAAAGCGTAGACTGTTTGAGACATTACTCACATGGAGGAAAGTGCGCATGGTGACTGTCGTATTCAATCCCGATGCAATATCTGTGTTTCATCAACACTCAGTTAGTTCACAGATTCCAGAATGCCTCCAGATGTGCAACGGAAACTACTTCTGGACTTCCAGGGAACGATCTAAGCGTAGACTGTTTGAGACACTACTCTCATGGAGGAAAGTGCGCACGGTGACTGTTGTATTCAACCCCGATGCAATTTCTGTGTTTCATCAACACTCTGATAGTCCACAGATTACAAAAAGCCTCCAGATGTGCATCGGAAATTACTACTGGCCTTCCAGGGAACGATCAAAGCGTAAACTGTTTGAGACATTACCCACATTGAGGAAGATGCGCATGTTGACTGTTGTGTTCAATCCCGATGCAATTTCTGTGTTTCATCAACACTCTGATACTCCACAGATTACAGAATGCCTCCAGATGTGCATCGGAAACTACTACTGGTCTTCCACGGTACGATCAAAGCGTAGACTGTTTGAGACATTACTCCCATGGAGGAAAGTGCGCATAGTGTCTGTTGTACTCAATCCCGAGGCAATTTCTAAATTTCATCAACAGTCTGATTATCCACAGATTACAGAATGCCTCCAGATGTGCATCGGTAACAACTACTGGTCTTCCTGGGAACGATCAATGCGTAGACTGTTTGAGACATTACTCCCGTGGAGGAAAGTGCGCATGGTGACTGTTGTATTCGATCCCGAGGCAATTTCTATGTTTCAATCGACACTTTGAAGGTCCACAAATTACAGAACTAATCCAGATGTGCATCGGAAACTACTACTGGTCTTCCGGGGAACGATCAAATGCGTAGACTGTTTGAGAATTACTCCCATGGAGGAAAGTGCGCATGGTGAGTGTTGTATTCAATCCCGATGCAATTTCTGTGTTTCATCAACACTCTGATAGTCCACAGATTACAGAATGCAGCCAGATGTGCATCGGAAACTACTACTCGTCTACCAGGAATGATCAAAGAGTAGACTGTTTGAGACATTACTCGCATGGACTAAAGTGCGCATGGTGACTGTTGTATTCAATCCCGATGCAATTTCTGTGTTTCATCAACACTCTGATACTCCACAGATTACAGAATGCCTCCAGATGTGCATCGGTAATTACTACTGGTCTTCCAGGGAACGATCAAAGCATAGACTGTTTGAGACATTACTCCCATTGAGGAAAGTGCGCATGGTGACTGTTGTATTCAATCCCGAGGCAATTTCTATGTTTCAGTCCACACTTTCAAGGTCCACAGATTACAGAACTAATCCAGATGTGCATCGGAAACTACTACTGGTCTTCCGGGGAACGATCAAATGCGTAGACTGTTTGAGAATTACTCCCATGGAGGAAAGTGCGCATGGTGACTGTTGTATTCAATCCCGATGCAATTTCTGTGTTTCATCAACACTCTGATAGTCCACAGATTACAGAATGGCTCCAGATGTGCATCGGAAACTGCTACTGGTCTTAAAGGGAACGATAAAAGCGTAAACTCATTGAGACATTACTCCAATGGAGGAAAGTGCGCATGGTGAATGTTGTACTCAATTCCGATGCATTTTCTGTGTTTCATTAACACTCTGATAGCCCACAGATTACAGAATGCCTCCATATGTGCATCGGAAACTATTACTGGTCTTCCTGGAAACGATCAAATCGTAGACAGTTTGAGACATTACTACCATGGAGGAAAGTGCGCATGGGGAATGTTGTATTCAATCCCGTGACAATTACTGTGTTTCATCAACACTCTGATAGTCCACAGATTACAGAATGCCACCAGACGTGCATAGGAAACTACTACTGGTCTTCCAGGGAACGATCAAAGCGTAGACTGTTTCAGACATTGCTCCCATGGAGCAAAGTGGGCATGGTGACTGTTGTATTAAATCCCGATGTAATTTCTTTGTTTCATCAACACTCTGATAGTCCACACATTACAGAATGCCACCAGATGTGCATCGGAAACTACTACTGGTCTTCCAGGGAACGATGTAGGCGTAGACTGTTTGAGACATTACTCCCGTGGAGGTAAGTGCCGATGGTGACTGTTGTATTCAATCCCGATGCAATTTCAGTGTTTCATCATCACTCTGATAGTCCACACTTTACAGAATGATACGAGATGTGCATCGGAAACTACTACTGGTCTTCCAGGGAGCGATTAAAGCGTACACTGTTTGAGACATTACTAACATGGAGGAAAGGCCGCATGGTGACTGTTGTATTCATTCCCGATGCAATTTCTTAGTTTCATTAACACAGATTACAGAATATTTCCAGATGTGTATCGGAGACTACTACTGGTCTTCCAGGAAACTATCAAAGCGTAAACTGTTTGGACATTACTCCCATGGAGGAAAGTGCGCATGGTGACTGTTATATTCAATCCCGAGGCAATTTCTGTGTTTCAATCCACACTTTGAAGGTAAACAGATTACAGAAGGAATCCAGATGTGCATCGGAAACTGCTACTGGTCTTCCAGGGAACGATCAAAGCGTAGACTGTTTGAGACATTACTCCCATGGAGGAAAGTGCGCATGGTGTCTGTTGTATTCAATCCCGAGGCAATTTCTGTATTTCATCAACAGTCTGATTATCCACAGATTACAGAATGCCTCCAGATGTGCATCGGTAACTACTACTGGTCTTCCAGGGAATGATCAATGCGTAGACTGTTTGAGACATTACTCCCATGGAGGAAAGTGCGCATGGTGACTGTTGTATTCAATCCCGAGGCAATTTCTATGTTTCAATCGACACTTTGAAGGTCCACAAATGACAGAACTAATCCAGATGTGCATCGGAAACTACTACTGGTCTTCCAGGGAACGATCAAAGCGCAGACTGTTTGAGACATTACTCATATGGAGGAAAGTGCGCATGGTGATTGTTGCATTCAATCACGATGCAATTTCTGTTTTTCTTCAACACTCCGATAGTCCACAGATTACAGAATGCCTCCAGATGTGCATCGGTAATTACTACTGGTCTTCCAGGGAACGATCAAAGCATAGACTGTTTGAGACATTACTCCCGTTGAGGAAAGTGCGCATGGTGACTGTTGTATTCAATCCCGAGGCAATTTCTATGTTTCAGTCCACACTTTGAAGGTCCACAGATTACAGAACTAATCCAGATGTGCATCGGAAAGTACTACTGGTCTTCCGGGGAACGATCAAATGCGTAGACTGTTTGAGAATTACTCCCATGGAGGAAAGTGCGCATGGTGACTGTTGTATTCAATCCCGATGCAATTTCTGTGTTTCATCAACACTCTGATAGTCCACAGATTACAGAATGGCTCCAGATGTGCATCGGAAACTGCTACTGTTCTTAAAGGGAACGATAAAAGCGTAAACTCATTGAGACATTACTCCAATGGAGGAAAGTGCGCATGGTGAATGTTGTATTCAATTCCGATGCATTTTCTGTGTTTCATCAACACTCTGATAGCCCACAGATTGCAGAAAGCCTCCATATGTGCATCGGAAACTATTACTGGTCTTCCTGGAAACGATCAAATCGTAGACTGTTTGAGACATTACTACCATGGAGGAAAGTGCGCATGGGGAATGTTGTATTCAATCCCCTGACAATTACTGTGTTTCATCAACACTTTGAAGGTCCCCAGATTACAGAAAGCCTCCAGATGTGCATCGGAAACCACAACTGGTCTTCCAGGTAACGATTAAAGCGTAGACTGTTTGAGGATTACTCCCATGGAGGAAAGTACGCATGGTGACTGTTGTATTCAATCCCGATGCAAATTCTGTCTTTCATCAACACTCTGATAGTCCACAGATTACAGAATGCCACCAGACTTGCATAGGAAACTACTACTGGTCTTCCAGGGAACGATCAAAGCGTAGACTGTTTCAGACATTGCTCCCATGGAGGAAAGTGGGCATGGTGACTGTTGTATTAAATCCCGATGTAATTTCTCTGTTTCATCAACACTCTGATAGTCCTCAGTTTACAGAATGCCACCAGATATGCATCGGAAACTACTACTGGTCTTCCAGGGAACGATGTAGGCGTACACTGTTTGAGACATTACTCCCGTGGAGGTAAGTGCCGATAATGACTGTTGTATTCAATCCCGATGCAATTTCAGTGTTTCATCATCACTCTGATAGTCCACACTTTACAGAATGATACGAGATGTGCATCGGAAACTACTACTGGTCTTCCAGGGTGCGATTAAAGCGTACACTGTTTGAGACATTACTAACATGGAGGAAAGGCCGCATGGTGACTGTTGTATTCATTCCCGATGCAATTTCTTAGTTTCATTAACACAGATTACAGAATATTTCCAGATGTGCATCGGAGACTACTACTGGTCTTCCAGGAAACTATCAAAGCGTAGACTGTTTGAGACATTACTCCCATGGAGGAAAGTGCGCATGGTGTCTGTTGAATTCAATCCCGAGGCAATTTCTGTATTTCATCAACAGTCTGATTATCCACAGATTACAGAATGCCTCCAGATGTGCATCGGTAACTACTACTGGTCTTCCAGGGAACGATCAAGGCGTAGACTGTTTGAGACATAACTCCCATGGAGGAAAGTGCGTATGGTGACTGTTGTATTCAATCCCGATGCAATTTCTGTGTTTCATCAACACTCAGTTAGTCCACAGATTTCAGAATGCCTCCAGATGTGCATCGGAAACAACTTCTGGTCTTCCTGAGAACGATCAAAGCGTACACTGTTTGAGACATTACTCCCATGGAGGAAAGTGGGCATGGTGACTGTTGTATTCAATCCCGAGGCAATTTCTTTGTTTCAGTCCACACTTTGAAGGTCCACAGATTACAGAACAAATCCAGATGTGCATCGAAAACTACTACTGGTCTTCCAGGGAATGATCAAAGCGTAGACTGTTTGAGAATTACTACCATGGAGGAAAGTGCGCATGGTGACTGTTGTATTCAATCCCGATGCAATTTCTGTGTTTCATCAACACTCTGATAGTCCAAAGATTACAGAATGCAGCCAGATGTGCATCGGAAACTACTACTGGTCTACCAGGAACGGTCAAATCGTAGACTGTTTCTGACATTTCTCGCATGGAGGAAAGTGCGCATGGTGACTGATGTATTCAATCCCGATGCAATTTCTGAGTTTCATCAACACTCAGATAGTCCACAGATTACATATTGCCTCCAGATGTTCATCGGAAACTGCTTCTGGTCTTCCAGGGAACGATAAAAGCGTAAACTCTTTGAGGCATTACTCCCATGGAGGAAAGTTCGCAAGGTGACTGTTGTATTCAATCCCGATGCATTTTCTGTGTCTCTTCAACACTCTGATAGTCCAAAGATTACAGAATGCCTCCAGATGTGCATCGGAAACTACCACTGGTCTTCCAGGGAATGATCAAAGCGTAGACTGAGAATTACTCCCACGGAGGAAAGTGCGCATGGTGACAGTTGTATTCAATCCCGATACAATTTCTGTGTATCATCAACAGTCTGGTAGTCCACAGATAACAGAATGCCTCCAGATGTGCATCAGAAACTACTACTGGCCTTCCAGGGAACGATCAAGGCGTAGACTGTTTGAGACATTACTCCCATGGAGGAAAGTGCGCATGGTGACTGTTGTATTCAATCCCGATGCAATTTCTGTGTTTCATCAACACTCAGTTAGTCCACAGGTTTCAGAATGCCTCCAGATGTGCATCGGAAACTAGTTCTGGTCTTCCAGAGACCGATCAAAGCGTAGACTTTTTGAGACACTACTCTCATGGAGGAAAGTGCGCATGGTGACTGTTGTATTCAATCACGATGCAATTTCGGTGTTTCATCAACACTCTGATAGTCCACAGATTATAGAATGCCACCAGACTTGCATCGGAAACTACTACTGGTCTTCCAGGGAACGATCAAAGCGTAGACTGTTTGAGACATTACTCACATGGAGGAAAGTGCGCATGGTGACTGTTGTATTCAATCCCGATGCAATATCTGTGTTTCATCAACACTCAGTTAGTTCACAGATTCCAGAATGCCTCCAGATGTGCATCGGAAACTACTTCTGGACTTCCAGGGAACGATCTAAGCGTAGACTGTTTGAGACACTACTCTCATGGAGGAAAGTGCGCACGGTGACTGTTGTATTCAACCCCGATGCAATTTCTGTGTTTCATCAACACTCTGATAGTCCACAGATTACAAAAAGCCTCCAGATGTGCATCGGAAATTACTACTGGCCTTCCAGGGAACGATCAAAGCGTAAACTGTTTGAGACATTACCCACATTGAGGAAGATGCGCATGTTGACTGTTGTGTTCAATCCCGATGCAATTTCTGTGTTTCATCAACACTCTGATACTCCACAGATTACAGAATGCCTCCAGATGTGCATCGGAAACTACTACTGGTCTTCCACGGTACGATCAAAGCGTAGACTGTTTGAGACATTACTCCCATGGAGGAAAGTGCGCATAGTGTCTGTTGTACTCAATCCCGAGGCAATTTCTAAATTTCATCAACAGTCTGATTATCCACAGATTACAGAATGCCTCCAGATGTGCATCGGTAACAACTACTGGTCTTCCTGGGAACGATCAATGCGTAGACTGTTTGAGACATTACTCCCGTGGAGGAAAGTGCGCATGGTGACTGTTGTATTCGATCCCGAGGCAATTTCTATGTTTCAATCGACACTTTGAAGGTCCACAAATTACAGAACTAATCCAGATGTGCATCGGAAACTACTACTGGTCTTCCAGGGAACGATCAAAGCGTAGACTGTTTGAGAATTACTCCCATGGAGGAAAGTGCGCATGGTGAGTGTTGTATTCAATCCCGATGCAATTTCTGTGTTTCATAAACACTCTGATAGTCCACAGATTACAGAATGCAGCCAGATGTGCATCGGAAACTACTACTCGTCTACCAGGAACGATCAAAGCGTAGACCGTTTGAGACATTACTCGCATGGACAAAAGTGCGCATAGTGACTGTTGTATTCAATCCCGATGCAATTTCTGTGTTTCATCAACACTCTGATACTCCACAGATTACAGGATGCCTCCAGATGTGCATCGGTAATTACTACTGGTCTTCCAGGGAACGATCAAAGCATAGACAGTTTGAGACATTACTCCCATTGAGGAAAGTGCGCATGGTGACTGTTGTATTCAATCCCGAGGCAATTTCTATGTTTCAGTCCACACTTTGAAGGTCCACAGATTACAGAACTAATCCAGATGTGCATCGGAAACTACTACTGGTCTTCCGGGGAACGATCAAATGCGTAGACTGTTTGAGTATTACTCCCATGGAGGAAAGTGCGCATGGTGACTGTTGTATACAATCCCGATACAATTTCTGTGTTTCATCAACACTCTGAAAGTCCACAGATTACAGAATGCAGCCAGATGTGCATCGGAACCTACTACTCGTCTACCAGGAACGATCAAAGCGTAGACTGTTTGAGACTTTACTCGCATGGAGGAAAGTGCGCATGGCGACTGCTGTATTCAATCCCGATGCAATTTCTGTGATTCATCAACTCTCTGATACTCCACAGATTACATAATGCCTCCAGATGTGCATCGGTAATTACTACTGGTGTTCCAGGGAACGATCAAAGCGTAGACTCTTTGAGACATTACTCCCATTGAGGAAAGTGCGCATGGTGACTGTTGTATTCAATCCCGAGGCAATTTCTATGTTTCAGTCCACACTTTGAAGGTCCATAGATTACAGAACTAATCCAGATGTGCATCGGAAACTACTACTGGTCTATCGGGGAACGATCAAATGCGTAGACTGTTTGAGAATTACCCCCATGGAGGAAAGTGCGCATGGTGAGTGTTGTATTCAATCCCGATGCAATTTCTGTGTTTCATCAACACTCTGATAGTCCACAGATTACAGAATGCAGCCAGATGTGCATCGGAAACTACTACTCGTCTACCAGGAATGATCAAAGAGTAGACTGTTTGAGACATTACTCGCATGGACTAAAGTGCGCATGGTGACTGTTGTATTCAATCCCGATGCAATTTCTGTGTTTCATCAACACTCTGATACTCCACAGATTACAGAATGCCTCCAGATGTGCATCGGTAATTACTACTGGTCTTCCAGGGAACGATCAAAGCATAGACTGTTTGAGACATTACTCCCATTGAGGAAAGTGCGCATGGTGACTGTTGTATTCAATCCCGAGGCAATTTCTATGTTTCAGTCCACACTTTCAAGGTCCACAGATTACAGAACTAATCCAGATGTGCATCGGAAACTACTACTGGTCTTCCGGGGAACGATCAAATGCGTAGACTGTTTGAGAATTACTCCCATGGAGGAAAGTGCGCATGGTGACTGTTGTATTCAATCCCGATGCAATTTCTGTGTTTCATCAACACTCTGATAGTCCACAGATTACAGAATGGCTCCAGATGTGCATCGGAAACTGCTACTGGTCTTAAAGGGAACGATAAAAGCGTAAACTCATTGAGACATTACTCCAATGGAGGAAAGTGCGCATGGTGAATGTTGTACTCAATTCCGATGCATTTTCTGTGTTTCATTAACACTCTGATAGCCCACAGATTACAGAATGCCTCCATATGTGCATCGGAAACTATTACTGGTCTTCCTGGAAACGATCAAATCGTAGACTGTTTGAGACATTACTACCATGGAGGAAAGTGCGCATGGGGAATGTTGTATTCAATCCCGTGACAATTACTGTGTTTCATCAACACTCTGATAGTCCACAGATTACAGAATGCCACCAGACGTGCATAGGAAACTACTACTGGTCTTCCAGGGAACGATCAAAGCGTAGACTGTTTCAGACATTGCTCCCATGGAGGAAAGTGGGCATGGTGACTGTTGTATTAAATCCCGATGTAATTTCTTTGTTTCATCAACACTCTGATAGTCCACACATTACAGAATGCCACCAGATGTGCATCGGAAACTACTACTGGTCTTCCAGGGAACGATGTAGGCGTAGACTGTTTGAGACATTACTCCCGTGGAGGTAAGTGCCGATGGTGACTGTTGTATTCAATCCCGATGCAATTTCAGTGTTTCATCATCACTCTGATAGTCCACACTTTACAGAATGATACGAGATGTGCATCGGAAACTACTACTGGTCTTCCAGGGAGCGATTAAAGCGTACACTGTTTGAGACATTACTAACATGGAGGAAAGGCCGCATGGTGACTGTTGTATTCATTCCCGATGCAATTTCTTAGTTTCATTAACACAGATTACAGAATATTTCCAGATGTGTATCGGAGACTACTACTGATCTTCCAGGAAACTATCAAAGCGTAAACTGTTTGGACATTACTCCCATGGAGGAAAGTGCGCATGGTGACTGTTATATTCAATCCCGAGGCAATTTCTGTGTTTCAATCCACACTTTGAAGGTAAACAGATTACAGAAGGAATCCAGATGTGCATCGGAAACTGCTACTGGTCTTCCAGGGAACGATCAAAGCGTAGACTGTTTGAGACATTACTCCCATGGAGGAAAGTGCGCATGGTGTCTGTTGTATTCAATCCCGAGGCAATTTCTGTATTTCATCAACAGTCTGATTATCCACAGATTACAGAATGCCTCCAGATGTGCATCGGTAACTACTACTGGTCTTCCAGGGAACGATCAATGCGTAGACTGTTTGAGACATTACTCCCATGGAGGAAAGTGCGCATGGTGACTGTTGTATTCAATCCCGAGGCAATTTCTATGTTTCAATCGACACTTTGAAGGTCCACAAATGACAGAACTAATCCAGATGTGCATCGGAAACTACTACTGGTCTTCCAGGGAACGATCAAAGCGCAGACTGTTTGAGACATTACTCATATGGAGGAAAGTGCGCATGGTGATTGTTGCATTCAATCACGATGCAATTTCTGTTTTTCTTCAACACTCCGATAGTCCACAGATTACAGAATGCCTCCAGATGTGCATCGGTAATTACTACTGGTCTTCCAGGGAACGATCAAAGCATAGACTGTTTGAGACATTACTCCCGTTGAGGATAGTGCGCATGGTGACTGTTGTATTCAATCCCGAGGCAATTTCTATGTTTCAGTCCACACTTTGAAGGTCCACAGATTACAGAACTAATCCAGATGTGCATCGGAAAGTACTACTGGTCTTCCGGGGAACGATCAAATGCGTAGCCTGTTTGAGAATTACTCCCATGGAGGAAAGTGCGCATGGTGACTGTTGTATTCAATCCCGATGCAATTTCTGTGTTTCATCAACACTCTGATAGTCCACAGATTACAGAATGGCTCCAGATGTGCATCGGAAACTGCTACTGTTCTTAAAGGGAACGATAAAAGCGTAAACTCATTGAGACATTACTCCAATGGAGGAAAGTGCGCATGGTGAATGTTGTATTCAATTCCGATGCATTTTCTGTGTTTCATCAACACTCTGATAGCCCACAGATTACAGAAAGCCTCCATATGTGCATCGGAAACTATTACTGGTCTTCCTGGAAACGATCAAATCGTAGACTGTTTGAGACATTACTACCATGGAGGAAAGTGCGCATGGGGAATGTTGTATTCAATCCCCTGACAATTACTGTGTTTCATCAACACTTTGAAGGTCCCCAGATTACAGAAAGCCTCCAGATGTGCATCGGAAACCACAACTGGTCTTCCAGGTAACGATTAAAGCGTAGACTGTTTGAGGATTACTCCCATGGAGGAAAGTACGCATGGTGACTGTTGTATTCAATCCCGATGCAAATTCTGTCTTTCATCAACACTCTGATAGTCCACAGATTACAGAATGCCACCAGACTTGCATAGGAAACTACTACTGGTCTTCCAGGGAACGATCAAAGCGTAGACTGTTTCAGACATTGCTCCCATGGAGGAAAGTGGGCATGGTGACTGTTGTATTAAATCCCGATGTAATTTCTCTGTTTCATCAACACTCTGATAGTCCTCAGTTTACAGAATGCCACCAGATATGCATCGGAAACTACTACTGGTCTTCCAGGGAACGATGTAGGCGTACACTGTTTGAGACATTACTCCCGTGGAGGTAAGTGCCGATAATGACTGTTGTATTCAATCCCGATGCAATTTCAGTGTTTCATCATCACTCTGATAGTCCACACTTTACAGAATGATACGAGATGTGCATCGGAAACTACTACTGGTCTTCCAGGGTGCGATTAAAGCGTACACTGTTTGAGACATTACTAACATGGAGGAAAGGCCGCATGGTGACTGTTGTATTCATTCCCGATGCAATTTCTTAGTTTCATTAACACAGATTACAGAATATTTCCAGATGTGCATCGGAGACTACTACTGGTCTTCCAGGAAACTATCAAAGCGTAAACTGTTTGAGACATTACTCCCATGGAGGAAAGTGCGCATGGTGACTGTTATATTCAATCCCGAGGCAATTTCTGTGTTTCTATCCACACTTTGAAGGTAAACAGATTACAGAAGGAATCCAGATGTGCATCGGAAACTGCTACTGGTCTTCCAGGGAACGATCAAAGCGTAGACTGTTTGAGACATTACTCCCATGGAGGAAAGTGCGCATGGTGTCTGTTGAATTCAATCCCGAGGCAATTTCTGTATTTCATCAACAGTCTGATTATCCACAGATTACAGAATGCCTCCAGATGTGCATCGGTAACTACTACTGGTCTTCCAGCGAACGATCAATGCGTAGACTGTTTGAGACTTTACTCCCATGGAGGAAAGTGCGCATCGTGACTGTTGTATTCAATCCCGAGGCAATTTCTATGTTTCAATCGACACTTTGAAGGTCCACAAATGACAGAACTAATCCAGATGTGCATCGGAAACTACTACTGGTCTTCCAGGGAACGATCAAAGCGCAGACTGTTTGAGACATTACTCATATGGAGGAAAGTGCGCATGGTGATTGTTGCATTCAATCACGATGCAATTTCTGTTTTTCTTCAACACTCCGATAGTCCACAGATTACAGAATGCCTCCAGATGTGCATCGGTAATTACTACTGGTCTTCCAGGGAACGATCAAAGCATTGACTGTTTGAGACATTACTCCCGTTGAGGAAAGTGCGCATGGTGACTGTTGTATTCAATCCCGAGGCAATTTCTATGTTTCAGTCCACACTTTGAAGGTCCACAGATTACAGAACTAATCCAGATGTGCATCGGAAACTACTACTGGTCTTCCGGGGAACGATCAAATGCGTAGACTGTTTGAGAATTACTCCCATGGAGGAAAGTGCGCATGGTGACTGTTGTATTCAATCCCGATGCAATTTCTGTGTTTCATCAACAATCTGATAGTCCACAGATTACAGAATGGCTCCAGTTGTGCATCGGAAACTGCTACTGTTCTTAAAGGGAACGATAAAAGCGTAAACTCATTGAGACATTACTCCAATGGAGGAAAGTGCGCATGGTGAATGTTGTATTCAATTCCGATGCATTTTCTGTGTTTCATCAACACTCTGATTGCCCACAGATTACAGAATGCCTCCATATGTGCATCGGAAACTATTACTGGTCTTCCTGGAAACGATCAAATCGTAGACTGTTTGAGACATTACTACCATGGAGGAAAGTGCGCATGGGGAATGTTGTATTCAATCCCGTGACAATTACTGTGTTTCATCAACACTTTGAAGGTCCCCAGATTACTGAAAGCCTCCAGATGTGCATCGGAAACCACAACTGGTTTTCCAGGTAACGATTAAAGCGTAGACTGTTTGAGGATTACTCCCATGGAGGAAAGTACGCATGGTGACTGTTGTATTCAATCCCGATGCAAATTCTGTCTTTCATCAACACTCTGATAGTCCACAGATTACAGAATGCCACCAGACTTGCATAGGAAACTACTACTGGTCTTCCAGGGAACGATCAAAGCGTAGACTGTTTGAGACATTACTCATATGGAGGAAAGTGCGCATGGTGATTGTTGCATTCAATCACGATGCAATTTCTGTTTTTCTTCAACACTCCGATAGTCCACAGATTACAGAATGCCTCCAGATGTGCATCGGTAATTACTACTGGTCTTCCAGGGAACGATCAAAGCATTGACTGTTTGAGACATTACTCCCGTTGAGGAAAGTGCGCATGGTGACTGTTGTATTCAATCCCGAGGCAATTTCTATGTTTCAGTCCACACTTTGAAGGTCCACAGATTACAGAACTAATCCAGATGTGCATCGGAAACTACTACTGGTCTTCCGGGGAACGATCAAATGCGTAGACTGTTTGAGAATTACTCCCATGGAGGAAAGTGCGCATGGTGACTGTTGTATTCAATCCCGATGCAATTTCTGTGTTTCATCAACAATCTGATAGTCCACAGATTACAGAATGGCTCCAGTTGTGCATCGGAAACTGCTACTGTTCTTAAAGGGAACGATAAAAGCGTAAACTCATTGAGACATTACTCCAATGGAGGAAAGTGCGCATGGTGAATGTTGTATTCAATTCCGATACATTTTCTGTGTTTCATCAACACTCTGATAGCCCACAGATTACAGAATGCCTCCATATGTGCATCGGAAACTATTACTGGTCTTCCTGGAAACGATCAAATCGTAGACTGTTTGAGACATTACTACCATGGAGGAAAGTGCGCATGGGGAATGTTGTATTCAATCCCGTGACAATTACTGTGTTTCATCAACACTTTGAAGGTCCCCAGATTACTGAAAGCCTCCAGATGTGCATCGGAAACCACAACTGGTTTTCCAGGTAACGATTAAAGCGTAGACTGTTTGAGGATTACTCCCATGGAGGAAAGTACGCATGGTGACTGTTGTATTCAATCCCGATGCAAATTCTGTCTTTCATCAACACTCTGATAGTCCACAGATTACAGAATGCCACCAGACTTGCATAGGAAACTACTACTGGTCTTCCAGGGAACGATCAAAGCGTAGACTGTTTCAGACATTGCTCCCATGGAGGAAAGTGGGCATGGTGACTGTTGTATTAAATCCCGATGTAATTTCTCAGTTTCATCAACACTCTGATAGTCCACAGATTACAGAATGCCACCAGATGTGCATCGGAAACTACTACTGGTCTTCCAGGGAACGATGTAGGCGTAGACTGTTTGAGACATTACTCCCGTGGAGGTAAGTGCCCATGGTGACTGTTGTATTCAATCCCGATGCAATTTCAGTGTTTCATCAACACTCAGTTAGTCCACAGATTACAGATTGCCTCCTGATGTGCATCGGTAATTACTACCGGTCTTCCAGGGAAGGATCAAAGCGTAGACTGTTTGAGACATTACTCGCATCGAGGAAAGTGCGCATGGTGACTGTTGTATTCAATCCCGATGCAATTTCTGTGTTTCATCAACACTCAGTTAGTCCACAGATTACAGAATGCCTCCGCATGTGCATCGGAAACTACTACTGGTCTTCCAGGAAGCGATCAAAACGTACACTGTTTGAGACATTACTAACATGGAGGAAAGGCCGCATGGTGACTGTTGTATTCATTCCCGATGCAATTTCTTAGTTTCATTAACACAGATTACAGAATATTTCCAGATGTGCATCGGAAACTACTACTGGTCTTCCAGGGAACGATCAAAGCGTAGGCTGTTTGAGACATCACACCCATGGAGGAAAGGGCGCATGGTGACTGTTGTATTCAATCCCGAAGCAATTTCTGTGTTTCATCAACACTCTGATAGTCCACAGATTACAGAATGGCTCCAGATGTGCATCGGAAACTGCTACTGGTCTTAAAGGGAGCGATAAAAGCGTAAACTCATTGAGACATTACTCCCATGGAGGAAAGTGCGCATGGTGAATGTTGTATTCTATCTCGATTCATTTTTTGTGTTTCATCAACACTCTGATAGCCCACAGATTACAGAATGCCTCCATATGTGCATCGGAAACTATTACTGGTCTTCCAGGGAACGATCAAATCGTAGACTGTTTGAGACATTACTACCATGGAGGAAAGTGCGCATGGGGAATGTTGTATTCAATCCCGTGACAATTACTGTGTTTCATCAACACTTTGAAGGTCCACAGATTACAGAAAGCCTCCAGATGTGCATCGGAAACCACAACTGGTGTTCCAGGTAACGATTAAAGCGTAGTCTGTTTGAGGATTACTAACATGTAGGAAAGTGCGCATGGTGACTGTTGTATTCAATCCCGATGCAATTTCTGTGTTTCATCAACAGTCTGATAGTCCACAGATTACAGAATGCCACCAGATATGCATCGGAAACTACTACTGGTCTTCCAGGGAACGATCAAAGCGTAGAATGTTAGAGACATCACACCCATGGAGGAAAGGGCGCATGGTGACTGTTGTATTCAATCCCGAAGCAATTTCTGTGTTTCATCAACACTCTGATAGCCCACAGATTACAGAATGCCTCCATATGTGCATCGGAAACTATTACTGGTCTTCCAGGGAACGATCAAAAAGTAGACTGTTTGAGACATTGCTCCCATGGAGGAAAGTGGGCATGGTGACTGTTGTACTCAATCCCGATGCAATTTCTGTGTTTCATCAACAGTCTGATAGTCCACAGATTACAGAATGCCACCAGATATGCATAGGAAACTACTACTGGTCTTCCAGGGAACGATCAAAGCGTAGAATGTTAGAGACATCACTCAAGTGGAGGGAAGTGCGCATGGTGACAGTTGTATTCAATCCCGATGCAATTTCTGTGTTTCATCAACACTCTGATAGTCCACAGATTACAGAATGCAGCCAGATGTGCATCGGAAACTACTACTCGTCTACCAGGAACGATCAAAGCATAGACTGTTTGAGACATTACTCGCATCGAGGAAAGTGCGCATGGTGACTGTTGTATTCAATCCCGATGCAATTTCTGTGTTTCATCAACACTCAGTTAGTCCACAGATTTCAGAATGCCTGCAGATGTGCATCGGAAACTCGTTCTGGTCTTCCAGGAACGATCAAAGCGTAGACTGTTTGAGACACTACTCTCATGGAGGAAAGTGCGCATGGTGACTGTTGGATTTAATCCCGATGCAATTTCTGTGTTCCATCAACACACTGATAGTCCACAGATTACAAATAGCTTCCAGATGTGCATCGCAAACTACTACTGGTCTTCCAGGGAACGATCAAAGCGTAAACTATTTGAGACATTACCCCCATTGAGGAAGGTGCGCATGGTGACTGTTGTATTGAATCCCAAAGCAATTTCTGTGTTTCATCAACACTCTGATAGTCCACAGATTACAGAAAGCCTCCAGATGTGCATCGGAAACCACAACTGGTCTTCCAGGTAACGATTAAAGCGTAGACTGTTTGAGGATTACTCCCATGGAGGTAAGTGCCCATGGTGACTGTTGTATTCAATCGCGATGCAATTTCAGTGTTTCATCATCAATCTGATAGTCCACACATTACAGAATGCCACGAGATGTGCATCGGAAACTACTACTGGTCTTCCAGGGAGCGATCAAAGCGTAGACTGTTTGAGACATTACTCCCATGGAGGAAAGTGCGCATGGTGACTGTTGTATTCAATCCCGATGCAATTTCTTAGTTTCATCAACACAGATACAGAATATCTCCAGATGTGCATCGGAAACTACTACTGGTCTTCCAGGGAACGATCAAAGCTTAGACTGTTTGAGACATTACTCCCATGGTGGAAAGTGCTCATGGTGACTGTTGTATTCAATCCCGATGCATTTTCTGTGTTTCATCAACACTCTGATAGCCCTCAGATTACAGAATGCCTCCAGATGTGCATCAGAAACTACTACTGTTCTTCCTGGGAACGATCAAAGCGTAGACTGTTTGAGCCATTACTCCCATGGAGGAAAGTGCGCATGGTGACTGTTGTATTCAACCCCGAGACAATTACTGTGTTTCATCAACACTTTGAAGGTCCACAGATTACAAAAAGCCTGGAGATGTGCATCGGAAACTACTACTGGTTTTCCAGAGAACGATTAAAGCGTAGACTGTTTGAGGATTACTCCCATGGAGGAAAGTGCGCATGGTGACTGTTGGATTTAATCCCGATGCAATTTCTGTGTTTCATCAACACTCTGATACTCCACAGATTACAGAATGTCTCCAGATGTGCATCGGAAACTACTACTGGTCTTCCTGGGATGATCAAAGCGTAGGCTGTTTGAGACATCACTCCCATGGAGGAAAGTGCGCATGGTGACTGTTGTATTGAATCCCGAAGCAATTTCTGTGTTTCATCAACACTCTGATAGTCCACAGATTACAGAATGCAGCCAGATGTGCATCGGAAACTATTACTGGTCTTCCAGGGAACGATCAAATCTTAGACTGTTTGAGACATTACTACCATGGAGGAAAGTGCGCATGGGGAATGTTGTATTCAATCCCGTGACAATTACTGTGGTTCATCAACACTTTGAAAGTCCACAGATTACAGAAAGCCTCCAGATGTGCATCGGAAACCACAACTGGTTTTCCAGGTAACGATTAAAGCGTAGACTGTTTGAGGATTACTCCCATGGAGGAAAGTACGCATGGTGACTGTTGTATTCAATCCCGATGCAAATTCTGTCTTTCATCAACACTCTGATAGTCCACAGATTACAGAATGCCACCAGACTTGCATAGGAAACTACTACTGGTCTTCCAGGGAACGATCAAAGCGTAGACTGTTTCAGACATTGCTCCCATGGAGGAAAGTGGGCATGGTGACTGTTGTATTAAATCCCGATGTAATTTCTCAGTTTCATCAACACTCTGATAGTCCACAGATTACAGAATGCCACCAGATGTGCATCGGAAACTACTACTGGTCTTCCAGGGAACGATGTAGGCGTAGACTGTTTGAGACATTACTCCCGTGGAGGTAAGTGCCCATGGTGACTGTTGTATTCAATCCCGATGCAATTTCAGTGTTTCATCAACACTCAGTTAGTCCACAGATTACAGATTGCCTCCTGATGTGCATCGGTAATTACTACCGGTCTTCCAGGGAAGGATCAAAGCGTAGACTGTTTGAGACATTACTCGCATCGAGGAAAGTGCGCATGGTGACTGTTGTATTCAATCCCGATGCAATTTCTGTGTTTCATCAACACTCAGTTAGTCCACAGATTACAGAATGCCTCCGCATGTGCATCGGAAACTACTACTGGTCTTCCAGGAAGCGATCAAAACGTACACTGTTTGAGACATTACTAACATGGAGGAAAGGCCGCATGGTGACTGTTGTATTCATTCCCGATGCAATTTCTTAGTTTCATTAACACAGATTACAGAATATTTCCAGATGTGCATCGGAAACTACTACTGGTCTTTCAGGGAACGATCAAAGCGTAGGCTGTTTGAGACATCACACCCATGGAGGAAAGGGCGCATGGTGACTGTTGTATTCAATCCCGAAGCAATTTCTGTGTTTCATCAACACTCTGATAGTCCACAGATTACAGAATGGCTCCAGATGTGCATCGGAAACTGCTACTGGTCTTAAAGGGAGCGATAAAAGCGTAAACTCATTGAGACATTACTCCCATGGAGGAAAGTGCGCATGGTGAATGTTGTATTCTATCTCGATTCATTTTTTGTGTTTCATCAACACTCTGATAGCCCACAGATTACAGAATGCCTCCATATGTGCATCGGAAACTATTACTGGTCTTCCAGGGAACGATCAAATCGTAGACTGTTTGAGACATTACTACCATGGAGGAAAGTGCGCATGGGGAATGTTGTATTCAATCCCGTGACAATTACTGTGTTTCATCAACACTTTGAAGGTCCACAGATTACAGAAAGCCTCCAGATGTGCATCGGAAACCACAACTGGTGTTCCAGGTAACGATTAAAGCGTAGTCTGTTTGAGGATTACTAACATGTAGGAAAGTGCGCATGGTGACTGTTGTATTCAATCCCGATGCAATTTCTGTGTTTCATCAACAGTCTGATAGTCCACAGATTACAGAATGCCACCAGATATGCATCGGAAACTACTACTGGTCTTCCAGGGAACGATCAAAGCGTAGAATGTTAGAGACATCACACCCATGGAGGAAAGGGCGCATGGTGACTGTTGTATTCAATCCCGAAGCAATTTCTGTGTTTCATCAACACTCTGATAGCCCACAGATTACAGAATGCCTCCATATGTGCATCGGAAACTATTACTGGTCTTCCAGGGAACGATCAAAAAGTAGACTGTTTGAGACATTACTCCCATGGAGGAAAGTGGGCATGGTGACTGTTGTACTCAATCCCGATGCAATTTCTGTGTTTCATCAACAGTCTGATAGTCCACAGATTACAGAATGCCACCAGATATGCATAGGAAACTACTACTGGTCTTCCAGGGAACGATCAAAGCGTAGAATGTTAGAGACATCACTCAAGTGGAGGGAAGTGCGCATGGTGACAGTTGTATTCAATCCCGATGCAATTTCTGTGTTTCATCAACACTCTGATAGTCCACAGATTACAGAATGCAGCCAGATGTGCATCGGAAACTACTACTCGTCTACCAGGAACGATCAAAGCATAGACTGTTTGAGACATTACTCGCATCGAGGAAAGTGCGCATGGTGACTGTTGTATTCAATCCCGATGCAATTTCTGTGTTTCATCAACACTCAGTTAGTCCACAGATTTCAGAATGCCTGCAGATGTGCATCGGAAACTCGTTCTGGTCTTCCAGGAACGATCAAAGCGTAGACTGTTTGAGACACTACTCTCATGGAGGAAAGTGCGCATGGTGACTGTTGTATTCAATTCCGATGCATTTTCTGTGTTTCATCAACACTCTGATAGCCCACAGATTACAGAATGCCTCCATATGTGCATCGGAAACTATTACTGGTCTTCCTGGAAACGATCAAATCGTAGACTGTTTGAGACATTACTACCATGGAGGAAAGTGCGCATGGGGAATGTTGTATTCAATCCCGTGACAATTACTGTGTTTCATCAACACTTTGAAGGTCCCCAGATTACTGAAAGCCTCCAGATGTGCATCGGAAACCACAACTGGTTTTCCAGGTAACGATTAAAGCGTAGACTGTTTGAGGATTACTCCCATGGAGGAAAGTACGCATGGTGACTGTTGTATTCAATCCCGATGCAAATTCTGTCTTTCATCAACACTCTGATAGTCCACAGATTACAGAATGCCACCAGACTTGCATAGGAAACTACTACTGGTCTTCCAGGGAACGATCAAAGCGTAGACTGTTTCAGACATTGCTCCCATGGAGGAAAGTGGGCATGGTGACTGTTGTATTAAATCCCGATGTAATTTCTCAGTTTCATCAACACTCTGATAGTCCACAGATTACAGAATGCCACCAGATGTGCATCGGAAACTACTACTGGTCTTCCAGGGAACGATGTAGGCGTAGACTGTTTGAGACATTACTCCCGTGGAGGTAAGTGCCCATGGTGACTGTTGTATTCAATCCCGATGCAATTTCAGTGTTTCATCAACACTCAGTTAGTCCACAGATTACAGATTGCCTCCTGATGTGCATCGGTAATTACTACCGGTCTTCCAGGGAAGGATCAAAGCGTAGACTGTTTGAGACATTACTCGCATCGAGGAAAGTGCGCATGGTGACTGTTGTATTCACTCCCGATGCAATTTCTGTGTTTCATCAACACTCAGTTAGTCCACAGATTACAGAATGCCTCCGCATGTGCATCGGAAACTACTACTGGTCTTCCAGGAAGCGATCAAAACGTACACTGTTTGAGACATTACTAACATGGAGGAAAGGCCGCATGGTGACTGTTGTATTCATTCCCGATGCAATTTCTTAGTTTCATTAACACAGATTATAGAATATTTCCAGATGTGCATCGGAAACTACTACTGGTCTTCCAGGGAACGATCAAAGCGTAGGCTGTTTGAGACATCACACCCATGGAGGAAAGGGCGCATGGTGACTGTTGTATTCAATCCCGAAGCAATTTCTGTGTTTCATCAACACTCTGATAGTCCACAGATTACAGAATGGCTCCAGATGTGCATCGGAAACTGCTACTGGTCTTAAAGGGAGCGATAAAAGCGTAAACTCATTGAGACATTACTCCCATGGAGGAAAGTGCGCATGGTGAATGTTGTATTCTATCTCGATTCATTTTTTGTGTTTCATCAACACTCTGATAGCCCACAGATTACAGAATGCCTCCATATGTGCATCGGAAACTATTACTGGTCTTCCAGGGAACGATCAAATCGTAGACTGTTTGAGACATTACTACCATGGAGGAAAGTGCGCATGGGGAATGTTGTATTCAATCCCGTGACAATTACTGTGTTTCATCAACACTTTGAAGGTCCACAGATTACAGAAAGCCTCCAGATGTGCATCGGAAACCACAACTGGTGTTCCAGGTAACGATTAAAGCGTAGTCTGTTTGAGGATTACTAACATGTAGGAAAGTGCGCATGGTGACTGTTGTATTCAATCCCGATGCAATTTCTGTGTTTCATCAACAGTCTGATAGTCCACAGATTACAGAATGCCACCAGATATGCATCGGAAACTACTACTGGTCTTCCAGGGAACGATCAAAGCGTAGAATGTTAGAGACATCACACCCATGGAGGAAAGGGCGCATGGTGACTGTTGTATTCAATCCCGAAGCAATTTCTGTGTTTCATCAACACTCTGATAGCCCACAGATTACAGAATGCCTCCATATGTGCATCGGAAACTATTACTGGTCTTCCAGGGAACGATCAAAAAGTAGACTGTTTGAGACATTACTCCCATGGAGGAAAGTGGGCATGGTGACTGTTGTACTCAATCCCGATGCAATTTCTGTGTTTCATCAACAGTCTGATAGTCCACAGATTACAGAATGCCACCAGATATGCATAGGAAACTACTACTGGTCTTCCAGGGAACGATCAAAGCGTAGAATGTTAGAGACATCACTCAAGTGGAGGGAAGTGCGCATGGTGACAGTTGTATTCAATCCCGATGCAATTTCTGTGTTTCATCAACACTCTGATAGTCCACAGATTACAGAATGCAGCCAGATGTGCATCGGAAACTACTACTCGTCTACCAGGAACGATCAAAGCATAGACTGTTTGAGACATTACTCGCATCGAGGAAAGTGCGCATGGTGACTGTTGTATTCAATCCCGATGCAATTTCTGTGTTTCATCAACACTCAGTTAGTCCACAGATTTCAGAATGCCTGCAGATGTGCATCGGAAACTCGTTCTGGTCTTCCAGGAACGATCAAAGCGTAGACTGTTTGAGACACTACTCTCATGGAGGAAAGTGCGCATGGTGACTGTTGGATTTAATCCCGATGCAATTTCTGTGTTCCATCAACACACTGATAGTCCACAGATTACAAATAGCCTCCAGATGTGCATCGCAAACTACTACTGGTCTTCCAGGGAACGATCAAAGCGTAAACTATTTGAGACATTACCCCCATTGAGGAAGGTGCGCATGGTGACTGTTGTATTGAATCCCAAAGCAATTTCTGTGTTTCATCAACACTCTGATAGTCCACAGATTACAGAAAGCCTCCAGATGTGCATCGGAAACCACAACTGGTCTTCCAGGTAACGATTAAAGCGTAGACTGTTTGAGGATTACTCCCATGGAGGTAAGTGCCCATGGTGACTGTTGTATTCAATCGCGATGCAATTTCAGTGTTTCATCATCAATCTGATAGTCCACACATTACAGAATGCCACGAGATGTGCATCGGAAACTACTACTGGTCTTCCAGGGAGCGATCAAAGCGTAGACTGTTTGAGACATTACTCCCATGGAGGAAAGTGCGCATGGTGACTGTTGTATTCAATCCCGATGCAATTTCTTAGTTTCATCAACACAGATACAGAATATCTCCAGATGTGCATCGGAAACTACTACTGGTCTTCCAGGGAACGATCAAAGCTTAGACTGTTTGAGACATTACTCCCATGGAGGAAAGTGCTCATGGTGACTGTTGTATTCAATCCCGATGCATTTTCTGTGTTTCATCAACACTCTGATAGCCCTCAGATTACAGAATGCCTCCAGATGTGCATCAGAAACTACTACTGTTCTTCCTGGGAACGATCAAAGCGTAGCCTGTTTGAGCCATTACTCCCATGGAGGAAAGTGCGCATGGTGACTGTTGTATTCAACCCCGAGACAATTACTGTGTTTCATCAACACTTTGAAGGTCCACAGATTACAAAAAGCCTGGAGATGTGCATCGGAAACTACTACTGGTTTTCCAGAGAACGATTAAAGCGTAGACTGTTTGAGGATTACTCCCATGGAGGAAAGTGCGCATGGTGACTGTTGGATTTAATCCCGATGCAATTTCTGTGTTTCATCAACACTCTGATACTCCACAGATTACAGAATGTCTCCAGATGTGCATCGGAAACTACTACTGGTCTTCCTGGGATGATCAAAGCGTAGGCTGTTTGAGACATCACTCCCATGGAGGAAAGTGCGCATGGTGACTGTTGTATTGAATCCCGAAGCAATTTCTGTGTTTCATCAACACTCTGATAGTCCACAGATTACAGAATGCAGCCAGATGTGCATCGGAAACTATTACTGGTCTTCCAGGGAACGATCAAATCTTAGACTGTTTGAGACATTACTACCATGGAGGAAAGTGCGCATGGGGAATGTTGTATTCAATCCCGTGACAATTACTGTGGTTCATCAACACTTTGAAAGTCCACAGATTACAGAAAGCCTCCAGATGTGCATCGGAAACCACAACTGGTTTTCCAGGTAACGATTAAAGCGTAGACTGTTTGAGGATTACTCCCATGGAGGTAAGTGCCCATGGTGACTGTTGTATTCAATCGCGATGCAATTTCAGTGTTTCATCATCAACCTGATAGTCCACACATTACAGAATGCCACGAGATGTGCATCGGAAACTACTACTGGTCTTCCAGGGAGCGATCAAAGCGTAGACTGTTTGAGACATTACTCCCATGGAGGAAAGTGCGCATGGTGACTGTTGTATTCAATCCCGATGCAATTTCTTAGTTTCATCAACACAGATACAGAATATCTCCAGATGTGCATCGGAAACTACTACTGGTCTTCCAGGGAACGATCAAAGCTTAGACTGTTTGAGACATTACTCCCATGGAGGAAAGTGCTCATGGTGACTGTTGTATTCAATCCCGATGCATTTTCTGTGTTTCATCAACACTCTGATAGCCCTCAGATTACAGAATGCATCCAGATGTGCATCAGAAACTACTACTGTTCTTCCTGGGAACGATCAAAGCGTAGACTGTTTGAGCCATTACTCCCATGGAGGAAAGTGCGCATGGTGACTGTTGTATTCAACCCCGAGACAATTACTGTGTTTCATCAACACTTTGAAGGTCCACAGATTACAAAAAGCCTGGAGATGTGCATCGGAAACTACTACTGGTTTTCCTGAGAACGATTAAAGCGTAGACTGTTTGAGGATTACTCCCATGGAGGAAAGTGCGCATGGTGACTGTTGTATTCAATCCCGATGCAATTTCTGTGTTTCATCAACACTCTGATAGTCCACAGATTACAGAATGTCACCAGACGTGCATCGGAAACTACTCCTGTCTTCCAGGGAACGATCAAAGCGTGGATTGTTTGAGACCTTACTCCCATTGAGGAAAGTGCGCATGGTGACTGTTGTATTCAATCCCGATGCAATTTCTGTGTTTCATCAACACTCTGATAGTCCACAGATTACAGAATGCCTCCAGATGTGCATCGGAAACTACTACTGGTCTTCCAGGGAACGATCAAAGCGTAAACTATTTGAGACATTACCCCCATTGAGGAAGGTGCGCATGGTGACTGTTGTATTGAATCCCAAAGCAATTTCTGTGTTTCATCAACACTCTGATAGTCCACAGATTACAGAAAGCCTCCAGATGTGCATCGGAAACCACAACTGGTCTTCCAGGTAACGATTAAAGCGTAGACTGTTTGAGGATTACTCCCATGGAGGTAAGTGCCCATGGTGACTGTTGTATTCAATCGCGATGCAATTTCAGTGTTTCATCATCAATCTGATAGTCCACACATTACAGAATGCCACGAGATGTGCATCGGAAACTACTACTGGTCTTCCAGGGAGCGATCAAAGCGTAGACTGTTTGAGACATTACTCCCATGGAGGAAAGTGCGCATGGTGACTGTTGTATTCAATCCCGATGCAATTTCTTAGTTTCATCAACACAGATACAGAATATCTCCAGATGTGCATCGGAAACTACTACTGGTCTTCCAGGGAACGATCAAAGCTTAGACTGTTTGAGACATTACTCCCATGGAGGAAAGTGCTCATGGTGACTGTTGTATTCAATCCCGATGCATTTTCTGTGTTTCATCAACACTCTGATAGCCCTCAGATTACAGAATGCCTCCAGATGTGCATCAGAAACTACTACTGTTCTTCCTGGGAACGATCAAAGCGTAGACTGTTTGAGCCATTACTCCCATGGAGGAAAGTGCGCATGGTGACTGTTGTATTCAACCCCGAGACAATTACTGTGTTTCATCAACACTTTGAAGGTCCACAGATTACAAAAAGCCTGGAGATGTGCATCGGAAACTACTACTGGTTTTCCAGAGAACGATTAAAGCGTAGACTGTTTGAGGATTACTCCCATGGAGGAAAGTGCGCATGGTGACTGTTGGATTTAATCCCGATGCAATTTCTGTGTTTCATCAACACTCTGATACTCCACAGATTACAGAATGTCTCCAGATGTGCATCGGAAACTACTACTGGTCTTCCTGGGATGATCAAAGCGTAGGCTGTTTGAGACATCACTCCCATGGAGGAAAGTGCGCATGGTGACTGTTGTATTGAATCCCGAAGCAATTTCTGTGTTTCATCAACACTCTGATAGTCCACAGATTACAGAATGCAGCCAGATGTGCATCGGAAACTATTACTGGTCTTCCAGGGAACGATCAAATCTTAGACTGTTTGAGACATTACTACCATGGAGGAAAGTGCGCATGGGGAATGTTGTATTCAATCCCGTGACAATTACTGTGGTTCATCAACACTTTGAAAGTCCACAGATTACAGAAAGCCTCAAGATGTGCATCGGAAACCACAACTGGTCTTCCAGGTAACGATTAAAGCGTAGACTGTTTGAGGATTACTCCCATGGAGGTAAGTGCCCATGGTGAATGTTGTATTCAATCGCGATGCAATTTCAGTGTTTCATCATCAATCTGATAGTCCACACATTACAGAATGCCACGAGATGTGCATCGGAAACTACTACTGGTCTTCCAGGGAGCGATCAAAGCGTAGACTGTTTGAGACATTACTCCCATGGAGGAAAGTGCGCATGGTGACTGTTGTATTCAATCCCGATGCAATTTCTTAGTTTCATCAACACAGATACAGAATATCTCCAGATGTGCATCGGAAACTACTACTGGTCTTCCAGGGAACGATCAAAGCTTAGACTGTTTGAGACATTACTCCCATGGAGGAAAGTGCTCATGGTGACTGTTGTATTCAATCCCGATGCATTTTCTGTGTTTCATCAACACTCTGATAGCCCTCAGATTACAGAATGCCTCCAGATGTGCATCAGAAACTACTACTGTTCTTCCTGGGAACGATCAAAGCGTAGACTGTTTGAGCCATTACTCCCATGGAGGAAAGTGCGCATGGTGACTGTTGTATTCAACCCCGAGACAATTACTGTGTTTCATCAACACTTTGAAGGTCCACAGATTACAAAAATCCTGGAGATGTGCATCGGAAACTACTACTGGTTTTCCAGAGAACGATTAAAGCGTAGACTGTTTGAGGATTACTCCCATGGAGGAAAGTGCGCATGGTGACTGTTGTATTCAATCCCGATGCAATTTCTGTGTTTCATCAACACTCTGATAGTCCACAGATTACAGAATGTCACCAGACGTGCATCGGAAACTACTCCTGTCTTCCAGGGAACGATCAAAGCGTGGATTGTTTGAGACCTTACTCCCATGGAGGAAAGTGCGCATGGTGACTGTTGTATTCAATCCCGATGCAATTTCTGTGTTTCATCAACACTCTGATAGTCCACAGATTACAGAATGCCTCCAGATGTGCATCGGAAACTACTACTGGTCTTCCAGGGAACGATCAAAGCGTAAACTCTTTGAGACATCACTCCCATGGAGGAAAGTGCGCATGGTGTCTGTTGTATTCAATCCCGATGCAATATTTGTGTTTCATCAACACTCAGTTAGTCCACAGATTTTAGAATGCCTGCAGATGTGCAGCGGAAACTAGTTCTGGTCTTCCAGGAACGATCAAAGCGTAGACTGTTTGAGACACTACTCTCATGGAGGAAAGTGCGCATGGTGACTGTTGTATTCAATCCTGAAGCAATTTCTGTGTTTCATCAACACTCTGATAGTCCACAGATTACAGAATGCCTCCAGATGTGCATCGAAAAGTACTACAAGTCTTCCAGGGAACGATCAAAGCGTAGACTGTTTGAGACATTACTTCCATGGAGGAAAGTGCGCATGGTGTCTGTTGAATTCAATCCCGAGGCAATTTCTGTATTTCATCAACAGTCTGATTATCCACAGATTACAGAACGCCTCCAGATGTGCATCGGTAACTACTACTGGTCTTCCAGCGAACGATCAATGCGTAGACTGTTTGAGACATTACTCCCATGGAGGAAAGTGCGCATGGTGACTGTTGTATTCAATCCCGAGGCAATTTCTATGTTTCAATCGACACTTTGAAGGTCCACAAATGACAGAACTAATCCAGATGTGCATCGGAAACTACTACTGGTCTTCCAGGGAACGATCAAAGCGCAGACTGTTTGAGACATTACTCCCATGGAGGAAAGTGCTCATGGTGACTGTTGTATTCAATCCCGATGCATTTTCTGTGTTTCATCAACACTCTGATAGCCCTCAGATTACAGAATGCCTCCAGATGTGCATCAGAAACTACTACTGTTCTTCCTGGGAACGATCAAAGCGTAGACTGTTTGAGCCATTACTCCCATGGAGGAAAGTGCGCATGGTGACTGTTGTATTCAACCCCGAGACAATTACTGTGTTTCATCAACACTTTGAAGGTCCACAGATTACAAAAAGCCTGGAGATGTGCATCGGAAACTACTACTGGTTTTCCAGAGAACGATTAAAGCGTAGACTGTTTGAGGATTACTCCCATGGAGGAAAGTGCGCATGGTGACTGTTGGATTTAATCCCGATGCAATTTCTGTGTTTCATCAACACTCTGATACTCCACAGATTACAGAATGTCTCCAGATGTGCATCGGAAACTACTACTGGTCTTCCTGGGATGATCAAAGCGTAGGCTGTTTGAGACATCACTCCCATGGAGGAAAGTGCGCATGGTGACTGTTGTATTGAATCCCGAAGCAATTTCTGTGTTTCATCAACACTCTGATAGTCCACAGATTACAGAATGCAGCCAGATGTGCATCGGAAACTATTACTGGTCTTCCAGGGAACGATCAAATCTTAGACTGTTTGAGACATTACTACCATGGAGGAAAGTGCGCATGGGGAATGTTGTATTCAATCCCGTGACAATTACTGTGGTTCATCAACACTTTGAAAGTCCACAGATTACAGAAAGCCTCCAGATGTGCATCGGAAACCACAACTGGTCTTCCAGGTAACGATTAAAGCGTAGACTGTTTGAGGATTACTCCCATGGAGGTAAGTGCCCATGGTGACTGTTGTATTCAATCGGGATGCAATTTCAGTGTTTCATCATCAATCTGATAGTCCACACATTACAGAATGCCACGAGATGTGCATCGGAAACTACTACTGGTCTTCCAGGGAGCGATCAAAGCGTAGACTGTTTGAGACATTACTCCCATGGAGGAAAGTGCGCATGGTGACTGTTGTATTCAATCCCGATGCAATTTCTTAGTTTCATCAACACAGATACAGCATATCTCCAGATGTGCATCGGAAACTACTACTGGTCTTCCAGGGAACGATCAAAGCTTAGACTGTTTGAGACATTACTCCCATGGAGGAAAGTGCTCATGGTGACTGTTGTATTCAATCCCGATGCATTTTCTGTGTTTCATCAACACTCTGATAGCCCTCAGATTACAGAATGCCTCCAGATGTGCATCAGAAACTACTACTGTTCTTCCTGGGAACGATCAAAGCGTAGACTGTTTGAGCCATTACTCCCATGGAGGAAAGTGCGCATGGTGACTGTTGTATTCAACCCCGAGACAATTACTGTGTTTCATCAACACTTTGAAGGTCCACAGATTACAAAAAGCCTGGAGATGTGCATCGGAAACTACTACTGGTTTTCCAGAGAACGATTAAAGCGTAGACTGTTTGAGGATTACTCCCATGGAGGAAAGTGCGCATGGTGACTGTTGTATTCAATCCCGATGCAATTTCTGTGTTTCATCAACACTCTGATAGTCCACAGATTACAGAATGTCACCAGACGTGCATCGGAAACTACTCCTGTCTTCCAGGGAACGATCAAAGCGTGGATTGTTTGAGACCTTACTCCCATGGAGGAAAGTGCGCATGGTGACTGTTGTATTCAATCCCGATGCAATTTCTGTGTTTCATCAACACTCTGATAGTCCACAGATTACAGAATGCCTCCAGATGTGCATCGGAAACTACTACTGGTCTTCCAGGGAACGATCAAAGCGTAAACTCTTTGAGACATCACTCCCATGGAGGAAAGTGCGCATGGTGTCTGTTGTATTCAATCCCGATGCAATATTTGT
Source organism: Schistocerca gregaria (assembly GCF_023897955.1). Taxonomy (NCBI): domain Eukaryota; kingdom Metazoa; phylum Arthropoda; class Insecta; order Orthoptera; family Acrididae; genus Schistocerca; species Schistocerca gregaria. The sequence continues at coordinate 2,062,472 of NC_064927.1, forward strand.
GTTTCATCAACACTCAGTTAGTCCACAGATTTTAGAATGCCTGCAGATGTGCAGCGGAAACTAGTTCTGGTCTTCCAGGAACGATCAAAGCGTAGACTCTTTGAGACACTACTCTCATGGAGGAAAGTGCGCATGGTGACTGTTGTATTCAATCCTGAAGCAATTTCTGTGTTTCATCAACACTCTGATAGTCCACAGATTACAGAATGCCTCCAGATGTGCATCGAAAAGTACTACAAGTCTTCCAGGGAACGATCAAAGCGTAGACTGTTTGAGACATTACTTCCATGGAGGAAAGTGCGCATGGTGTCTGTTGAATTCAATCCCGAGGCAATTTCTGTATTTCATCAACAGTCTGATTATCCACAGATTACAGAACGCCTCCAGATGTGCATCGGTAACTACTACTGGTCTTCCAGCGAACGATCAATGCGTAGACTGTTTGAGACATTACTCCCATGGAGGAAAGTGCGCATGGTGACTGTTGTATTCAATCCCGAGGCAATTTCTATGTTTCAATCGACACTTTGAAGGTCCACAAATGACAGAACTAATCCAGATGTGCATCGGAAACTACTACTGGTCTTCCAGGGAACGATCAAAGCGCAGACTGTTTGAGACATTACTCATATGGAGGAAAGTGCGCATGGTGATTGTTGCATTCAATCACGATGCAATTTCTGTTTTTCTTCAACACTCCGATAGTCCACAGATTACAGAATGCCTCCAGATGTGCATCGGTAATTACTACTGGTCTTCCAGGGAACGATCAAAGCATAGACTGTTTGAGACATTACTCCCATGGAGGAAAGTGCGCATGGTGACTGTTGTATTCAATCCCGATGCAATTTCTTAGTTTCATCAACACAGATACAGAATATCTCCAGATGTGCATCGGAAACTACTACTGGTCTTCCAGGGAACGATCAAAGCTTAGACTGTTTGAGACATTACTCCCATGGAGGAAAGTGCTCATGGTGACTGTTGTATTCAATCCCGATGCATTTTCTGTGTTTCATCAACACTCTGATAGCCCTCAGATTACAGAATGCCTCCAGATGTGCATCAGAAACTACTACTGTTCTTCCTGGGAACGATCAAAGCGTAGACTGTTTGAGCCATTACTCCCATGGAGGAAAGTGCGCATGGTGACTGTTGTATTCAACCCCGAGACAATTACTGTGTTTCATCAACACTTTGAAGGTCCACAGATTACAAAAAGCCTGGAGATGTGCATCGGAAACTACTACTGGTTTTCCAGAGAACGATTAAAGCGTAGACTGTTTGAGGATTACTCCCATGGAGGAAAGTGCGCATGGTGACTGTTGGATTTAATCCCGATGCAATTTCTGTGTTTCATCAACACTCTGATACTCCACAGATTACAGAATGTCTCCAGATGTGCATCGGAAACTACTACTGGTCTTCCTGGGATGATCAAAGCGTAGGCTGTTTGAGACATCACTCCCATGGAGGAAAGTGCGCATGGTGACTGTTGTATTGAATCCCGAAGCAATTTCTGTGTTTCATCAACACTCTGATAGTCCACAGATTACAGAATGCAGCCAGATGTGCATCGGAAACTATTACTGGTCTTCCAGGGAACGATCAAATCTTAGACTGTTTGAGACATTACTACCATGGAGGAAAGTGCGCATGGGGAATGTTGTATTCAATCCCGTGACAATTACTGTGGTTCATCAACACTTTGAAAGTCCACAGATTACAGAAAGCCTCCAGATGTGCATCGGAAACCACAACTGGTCTTCCAGGTAACGATTAAAGCGTAGACTGTTTGAGGATTACTCCCATGGAGGTAAGTGCCCATGGTGACTGTTGTATTCAATCGCGATGCAATTTCAGTGTTTCATCATCAATCTGATAGTCCACACATTACAGAATGCCACGAGATGTGCATCGGAAACTACTACTGGTCTTCCAGGGAGCGATCAAAGCGTAGACTGTTTGAGACATTACTCCCATGGAGGAAAGTGCGCATGGTGACTGTTGTATTCAATCCCGATGCAATTTCTTAGTTTCATCAACACAGATACAGAATATCTCCAGATGTGCATCGGAAACTACTACTGGTCTTCCAGGGAACGATCAAAGCTTAGACTGTTTGAGACATTACTCCCATGGAGGAAAGTGCTCATGGTGACTGTTGTATTCAATCCCGATGCATTTTCTGTGTTTCATCAACACTCTGATAGCCCTCAGATTACAGAATGCCTCCAGATGTGCATCAGAAACTACTACTGTTCTTCCTGGGAACGATCAAAGCGTAGACTGTTTGAGCCATTACTCCCATGGAGGAAAGTGCGCATGGTGACTGTTGTATTCAACCCCGAGACAATTACTGTGTTTCATCAACACTTTGAAGGTCCACAGATTACAAAAAGCCTGGAGATGTGCATCGGAAACTACTACTGGTTTTCCAGAGAACGATTAAAGCGTAGACTGTTTGAGGATTACTCCCATGGAGGAAAGTGCGCATGGTGACTGTTGTATTCAATCCCGATGCAATTTCTGTGTTTCATCAACACTCTGATAGTCCACAGATTACAGAATGTCACCAGACGTGCATCGGAAACTACTCCTGTCTTCCAGGGAACGATCAAAGCGTGGATTGTTTGAGACCTTACTCCCATGGAGGAAAGTGCGCATGGTGACTGTTGTATTCAATCCCGATGCAATTTCTGTGTTTCATCAACACTCTGATAGTCCACAGATTACAGAATGCCTCCAGATGTGCATCGGAAACTACTACTGGTCTTCCAGGGAACGATCAAAGCGTAAACTCTTTGAGACATCACTCCCATGGAGGAAAGTGCGCATGGTGTCTGTTGTATTCAATCCCGATGCAATATTTGTGTTTCATCAACACTCAGTTAGTCCACAGATTTTAGAATGCCTGCAGATGTGCAGCGGAAACTAGTTCTGGTCTTCCAGGAACGATCAAAGCGTAGACTCTTTGAGACACTACTCTCATGGAGGAAAGTGCGCATGGTGACTGTTGTATTCAATCCTGAAGCAATTTCTGTGTTTCATCAACACTCTGATAGTCCACAGATTACAGAATGCCTCCAGATGTGCATCGAAAAGTACTACAAGTCTTCCAGGGAACGATCAAAGCGTAGACTGTTTGAGACATTACTTCCATGGAGGAAAGTGCGCATGGTGTCTGTTGAATTCAATCCCGAGGCAATTTCTGTATTTCATCAACAGTCTGATTATCCACAGATTACAGAACGCCTCCAGATGTGCATCGGTAACTACTACTGGTCTTCCAGCGAACGATCAATGCGTAGACTGTTTGAGACATTACTCCCATGGAGGAAAGTGCGCATGGTGACTGTTGTATTCAATCCCGAGGCAATTTCTATGTTTCAATCGACACTTTGAAGGTCCACAAATGACAGAACTAATCCAGATGTGCATCGGAAACTACTACTGGTCTTCCAGGGAACGATCAAAGCGCAGACTGTTTGAGACATTACTCATATGGAGGAAAGTGCGCATGGTGATTGTTGCATTCAATCACGATGCAATTTCTGTTTTTCTTCAACACTCCGATAGTCCACAGATTACAGAATGCCTCCAGATGTGCATCGGTAATTACTACTGGTCTTCCAGGGAACGATCAAAGCATAGACTGTTTGAGACATTACTCCCATGGAGGAAAGTGCGCATGGTGACTGTTGTATTCAATCCCGATGCAATTTCTTAGTTTCATCAACACAGATACAGAATATCTCCAGATGTGCATCGGAAACTACTACTGGTCTTCCAGGGAACGATCAAAGCTTAGACTGTTTGAGACATTACTCCCATGGAGGAAAGTGCTCATGGTGACTGTTGTATTCAATCCCGATGCATTTTCTGTGTTTCATCAACACTCTGATAGCCCTCAGATTACAGAATGCCTCCAGATGTGCATCAGAAACTACTACTGTTCTTCCTGGGAACGATCAAAGCGTAGACTGTTTGAGCCATTACTCCCATGGAGGAAAGTGCGCATGGTGACTGTTGTATTCAACCCCGAGACAATTACTGTGTTTCATCAACACTTTGAAGGTCCACAGATTACAAAAAGCCTGGAGATGTGCATCGGAAACTACTACTGGTTTTCCAGAGAACGATTAAAGCGTAGACTGTTTGAGGATTACTCCCATGGAGGAAAAGTGCGCATGGTGACTGTTGGATTTAATCCCGATGCAATTTCTGTGTTTCATCAACACTCTGATACTCCACAGATTACAGAATGTCTCCAGATGTGCATCGGAAACTACTACTGGTCTTCCTGGGATGATCAAAGCGTAGGCTGTTTGAGACATCACTCCCATGGAGGAAAGTGCGCATGGTGACTGTTGTATTGAATCCCGAAGCAATTTCTGTGTTTCATCAACACTCTGATAGTCCACAGATTACAGAATGCAGCCAGATGTGCATCGGAAACTATTACTGGTCTTCCAGGGAACGATCAAATCTTAGACTGTTTGAGACATTACTACCATGGAGGAAAGTGCGCATGGGGAACGTTGTATTCAATCCCGTGACAATTACTGTGGTTCATCAACACTTTGAAAGTCCACAGATTACAGAAAGCCTCCAGATGTGCATCGGAAACCACAACTGGTCTTCCAGGTAACGATTAAAGCGTAGACTGTTTGAGGATTACTCCCATGGAGGTAAGTGCCCATGGTGACTGTTGTATTCAATCGCGATGCAATTTCAGTGTTTCATCATCAATCTGATAGTCCACACATTACAGAATGCCACGAGATGTGCATCGGAAACTACTACTGGTCTTCCAGGGAGCGATCAAAGCGTAGACTGTTTGAGACATTACTCCCATGGAGGAAAGTGCGCATGGTGACTGTTGTATTCAATCCCGATGCAATTTCTTAGTTTCATCAACACAGATACAGAATATCTCCAGATGTGCATCGGAAACTACTACTGGTCTTCCAGGGAACGATCAAAGCTTAGACTGTTTGAGACATTACTCCCATGGAGGAAAGTGCTCATGGTGACTGTTGTATTCAATCCCGATGCATTTTCTGTGTTTCATCAACACTCTGATAGCCCTCAGATTACAGAATGCCTCCAGATGTGCATCAGAAACTACTACTGTTCTTCCTGGGAACGATCAAAGCGTAGACTGTTTGAGCCATTACTCCCATGGAGGAAAGTGCGCATGGTGACTGTTGTATTCAACCCCGAGACAATTACTGTGTTTCATCAACACTTTGAAGGTCCACAGATTACAAAAAGCCTGGAGATGTGCATCGGAAACTACTACTGGTTTTCCAGAGAACGATTAAAGCGTAGACTGTTTGAGGATTACTCCCATGGAGGAAAGTGCGCATGGTGACTGTTGTATTCAATCCCGATGCAATTTCTGTGTTTCATCAACACTCTGATAGTCCACAGATTACAGAATGTCACCAGACGTGCATCGGAAACTACTCCTGTCTTCCAGGGAACGATCAAAGCGTGGATTGTTTGAGACCTTACTCCCATGGAGGAAAGTGCGCATGGTGACTGTTGTATTCAATCCCGATGCAATTTCTGTGTTTCATCAACACTCTGATAGTCCACAGATTACAGAATGCCTCCAGATGTGCATCGGAAACTACTACTGGTCTTCCAGGGAACGATCAAAGCGTAAACTCTTTGAGACATCACTCCCATGGAGGAAAGTGCGCATGGTGTCTGTTGTATTCAATCCCGATGCAATATTTGTGTTTCATCAACACTCAGTTAGTCCACAGATTTTAGAATGCCTGCAGATGTGCAGCGGAAACTAGTTCTGGTCTTCCAGGAACGATCAAAGCGTAGACTGTTTGAGACACTACTCTCATGGAGGAAAGTGCGCATGGTGACTGTTGTATTCAATCCTGAAGCAATTTCTGTGTTTCATCAACACTCTGATAGTCCACAGATTACAGAATGCCTCCAGATGTGCATCGAAAAGTACTACAAGTCTTCCAGGGAACGATCAAAGCGTAGACTGTTTGAGACATTACTTCCATGGAGGAAAGTGCGCATGGTGTCAGTTGAATTCAATCCCGAGGCAATTTCTGTATTTCATCAACAGTCTGATTATCCACAGATTACAGAACGCCTCCAGATGTGCATCGGTAACTACTACTGGTCTTCCAGCGAACGATCAATGCGTAGACTGTTTGAGACATTACTCCCATGGAGGAAAGTGCGCATGGTGACTGTTGTATTCAATCCCGAGGCAATTTCTATGTTTCAATCGACACTTTGAAGGTCCACAAATGACAGAACTAATCCAGATGTGCATCGGAAACTACTACTGGTCTTCCAGGGAACGATCAAAGCGCAGACTGTTTGAGACATTACTCATATGGAGGAAAGTGCGCATGGTGATTGTTGCATTCAATCACGATGCAATTTCTGTTTTTCTTCAACACTCCGATAGTCCACAGATTACAGAATGCCTCCAGATGTGCATCGGTAAATACTACTGGTCTTCCAGGGAACGATCAAAGCATTGACTGTTTGAGACATTACTCCCGTTGAGGAAAGTGCGCATGGTGACTGTTGTATTCAATCCCGAGGCAATTTCTATGTTTCAGTCCACACTTTGAAGGTCCACAGATTACAGAACTAATCCAGATGTGCATCGGAAACTACTACTGGTCTTCCGGGGAACGATCAAATGCGTAGACTGTTTGAGAATTACTCGCATAGAGGAAAGTGCGCATGGTGACTGTTGTATTCAATCCCGAAGCAATTTCTGTGTTTCATCAACACTCAGTTAGTCCACAGGTTTCAGAATGCCTGCAGATGTGCATCGGAAACTAGTTCTGGTCTTCCAGGAACGATCAAAGCGTACACTGTTTGAGACACTACTCTCATGGAGGAAAGTGCGCATGGTGACTGTTGTATTTAATCCCGATGCAATTGCTGTGTTTCATCAACACTCTGATAGTCCACAGATTACAAAAAGCCTCCAGATGTGCATCGGAAACTACTACTGGTCTTCCAGGGAACGATCAAAGCGTAGGCTGTTTGAGACATCACACCCATGGAGGAAAGGGCGCATGGTGACTGTTGTATTCAATCCCGAAGCAATTTCTGTGTTTCATCAACACTCTGATAGTCCACAGATTACAGAATGGCTCCAGATGTGCATCGGAAACTGCTACTGGTCTTAAAGGGAGCGATAAAAGCGTAAACTCATTGAGACATTACTCCCATGGAGGAAAGTGCGCATGGTGAATGTTGTATTCTATCTCGATGCATTTTTTGTGTTTCATCAACACTCTGATAGCCCACAGATTACAGAATGCCTCCATATGTGCATCGGAAACTATTACTGGTCTTCCAGGGAACGATCAAATCGTAGACTGTTTGAGACATTACTACCATGGAGGAAAGTGCGCATGGGGAATGTTGTATTCAATCCCGTGACAATTACTGTGTTTCATCAACACTTTGAAGGTCCACAGATTACAGAAAGCCTCCAGATGTGCATCGGAAACCACAACTGGTGTTCCAGGTAACGATTAAAGCGTAGTCTGTTTGAGGATTACTAACATGTAGGAAAGTGCGCATGGTGACTGTTGTATTCAATCCCGATGCAATTTCTGTGTTTCATCAACAGTCTGATAGTCCACAGATTACAGAATGCCACCAGATATGCATCGGAAACTACTACTGGTCTTCCAGGGAACGATCAAAGCGTAGAATGTTAGAGACATCACACCCATGGAGGAAAGGGCGCATGGTGACTGTTGTATTCAATCCCGAAGCAATTTCTGTGTTTCATCAACACTCTGATAGTCCACAGATTACAGAATGGCTCCAGATGTGCATCGGAAACTGCTACTGGTCTTAAAGGGAGCGATAAAAGCGTAAACTCATTGAGACATTACTCCCATGGAGGAAAGTGCGCATGGTGAATGTTGTATTCTATCTCGATGCATTTTTTGTGTTTCATCAACACTCTGATAGCCCACAGATTACAGAATGCCTCCATATGTGCATCGGAAACTATTACTGGTCTTCCAGGGAACGATCAAATCGTAGACTGTTTGAGACATTACTACCATGGAGGAAAGTGCGCATGGGGAATGTTGTATTCAATCCCGTGACAATTACTGTGTTTCATCAACACTTTGAAGGTCCACAGATTACAGAAAGCCTCCAGATGTGCATCGGAAACCACAACTGGTGTTCCAGGTAACGATTAAAGCGTAGTCTGTTTGAGGATTACTAACATGTAGGAAAGTGCGCATGGTGACTGTTGTATTCAATCCCGATGCAATTTCTGTGTTTCATCAACAGTCTGATAGTCCACAGATTACAGAATGCCACCAGATATGCATCGGAAACTACTACTGGTCTTCCAGGGAACGATCAAAGCGTAGAATGTTAGAGACATCACACCCATGGAGGAAAGGGCGCATGGTGACTGTTGTATTCAATCCCGAAGCAATTTCTGTGTTTCATCAACACTCTGATAGCCCACAGATTACAGAATGCCTCCATATGTGCATCGGAAACTATTACTGGTCTTCCAGGGAACGATCAAAAAGTAGACTGTTTGAGACATTACTCCCATGGAGGAAAGTGGGCATGGTTACTGTTGTATTCAATCCCGATGCAATTTCTGTGTTTCATCAACAGTCTGATAGTCCACAGATTACAGAATGCCACCAGATATGCATCGGAAACTACTACTGGTCTTCCAGGGAAAGATCAAAGCGTAGAATGTTGGAGACATCACTCAAGTGGAGGGAAGTGCGCATGGTGACAGTTGTATTCAATCCCGATGCAATTTCTGTGTTTCATCAACACTCTGATAGTCCACAGATTACAGAATGCAGCCAGATGTGCATCGGAAACTACTACTCGTCTACCAGGAACGATCAAAGCATAGACTGTTTGAGACATTACTCGCATCGAGGAAAGTGCGCATGGTGACTGTTGTATTCAATCCCGATGCAATTTCTGTGTTTCATCAACACTCAGTTAGTCCACAGATTTCAGAATGCCTGCAGATGTGCATCGGAAACTCGTTCTGGTCTTCCAGGAACGATCAAAGCGTAGACTGTTTGAGACACTACTCTCATGGAGGAAAGTGCGCATGGTGACTGTTGGATTTAATCCCGATGCAATTTCTGTGTTCCATCAACACACTGATAGTCCACAGATTACAAATAGCCTCCAGATGTGCATCGCAAACTACTACTGGTCTTCCAGGGAACGATCAAAGCGTAAACTATTTGAGACATTACCCCCATTGAGGAAGGTGCGCATGGTGACTGTTGTATTGAATCCCAAAGCAATTTCTGTGTTTCATCAACACTCTGATAGTCCACAGATTACAGAAAGCCTCCAGATGTGCATCGGAAACCACAACTGGTCTTCCAGGTAACGATTAAAGCGTAGACTGTTTGAGGATTACTCCCATGGAGGTAAGTGCCCATGGTGACTGTTGTATTCAATCGCGATGCAATTTCAGTGTTTCATCATCAATCTGATAGTCCACACATTACAGAATGCCACGAGATGTGCATCGGAAACTACTACTGGTCTTCCAGGGAGCGATCAAAGCGTAGACTGTTTGAGACATTACTCCCATGGAGGAAAGTGCGCATGGTGACTGTTGTATTCAATCCCGATGCAATTTCTTAGTTTCATCAACACAGATACAGAATATCTCCAGATGTGCATCGGAAACTACTACTGGTCTTCCAGGTAACGATCAAAGCTTAGACTGTTTGAGACATTACTCCCATGGAGGAAAGTGCTCATGGTGACTGTTGTATTCAATCCCGATGCATTTTCTGTGTTTCATCAACACTCTGATAGCCCTCAGATTACAGAATGCCTCCAGATGTGCATCAGAAACTACTACTGTTCTTCCTGGGAACGATCAAAGCGTAGACTGTTTGAGCCATTACTCCCATGGAGGAAAGTGCGCATGGTGACTGTTGTATTCAACCCCGAGACAATTACTGTGTTTCATCAACACTTTGAAGGTCCACAGATTACAGAAAGCCTGGAGATGTGCATCGGAAACTACTACTGGTTTTCCAGAGAACGATTAAAGCGTAGACTGTTTGAGGATTACTCCCATGGAGGAAAGTGCGCATGGTGACTGTTGGATTTAATCCCGATGCAATTTCTGTGTTTCATCAACACTCTGATACTCCACAGATTACAGAATGTCTCCAGATGTGCATCGGAAACTACTACTGGTCTTCCTGGGATGATCAAAGCGTAGGCTGTTTGAGACATCACTCCCATGGAGGAAAGGGCGCATGGTGACTGTTGTATTGAATCCCGAAGCAATTTCTGTGTTTCATCAACACTCTGATAGTCCACAGATTACAGAATGCAGCCAGATGTGCATCGGAAACTATTACTGGTCTTCCAGGGAACGATCAAATCTTAGACTGTTTGAGACATTACTACCATGGAGGAAAGTGCGCATGGGGAATGTTGTATTCAATCCCGTGACAATTACTGTGGTTCATCAACACTTTGAAAGTCCACAGATTACAGAAAGCCTCCAGATGTGCATCGGAAACCACAACTGGTCTTCCAGGTAACGATTAAAGCGTAGACTGTTTGAGGATTACTCCCATGGAGGTAAGTGCCCATGGTGACTGTTGTATTCAATCGCGATGCAATTTCAGTGTTTCATCATCAATCTGATAATCCACACATTACAGAATGCCACGAGATGTGCATCGGAAACTACTACTGGTCTTCCAGGGAGCGATCAAAGCGTAGACTGTTTGAGACATTACTCCCATGGAGGAAAGTGCGCATGGTGACTGTTGTATTCAATCCCGATGCAATTTCTTAGTTTCATCAACACAGATACAGAATATCTCCAGATGTGCATCGGAAACTACTACTGGTCTTCCAGGGAGCGATCAAAGCGTAGACTGTTTGAGACATTACTCCCATGGAGGAAAGTGCGCATGGTGACTGTTGTATTCAATCCCGATGCAATTTCTTAGTTTCATCAACACAGATACAGAATATCTCCAGATGTGCATCGGAAACTACTACTGGTCTTCCAGGTAACGATCAAAGCTTAGACTGTTTGAGATATTACTCCCATGGAGGAAAGTGCTCATGGTGACTGTTGTATTCAATCCCGATGCATTTTCTGTGTTTCATCAACACTCTGATAGCCCTCAGATTACAGAATGCCTCCAGATGTGCATCAGAAACTACTACTGTTCTTCCTGGGAACGATCAAAGCGTAGACTGTTTGAGCCATTACTCCCATGGAGGAAAGTGCGCATGGTGACTGTTGTATTCAACCCCGAGACAATTACTGTGTTTCATCAACACTTTGAAGGTCCACAGATTACAGAAAGCCTGGAGATGTGCATCGGAAACTACTACTGGTTTTCCAGAGAACGATTAAAGCGTAGACTGTTTGAGGATTACTCCCATGGAGGAAAGTGCGCATGGTGACTGTTGGATTTAATCCCGATGCAATTTCTGTGTTTCATCAACACTCTGATACTCCACAGATTACAGAATGTCTCCAGATGTGCATCGGAAACTACTACTGGTCTTCCTGGGATGATCAAAGCGTAGGCTGTTTGAGACATCACTCCCTTGGAGGAAAGGGCGCATGGTGACTGTTGTATTGAATCCCGAAGCAATTTCTGTGTTTCATCAACACTCTGATAGTCCACAGATTACAGAATGCAGCCAGATGTGCATCGGAAACTATTACTGGTCTTCCAGGGAACGATCAAATCTTAGACTGTTTGAGACATTACTACCATGGAGGAAAGTGCGCATGGGGAATGTTGTATTCAATCCCGTGACAATTACTGTGGTTCATCAACACTTTGAAAGTCCACAGATTACAGAAAGCCTCCAGATGTGCATCGGAAACCACAACTGGTCTTCCAGGTAACGATTAAAGCGTAGACTGTTTGAGGATTACTCCCATGGAGGTAAGTGCCCATGGTGACTGTTGTATTCAATCGCGATGCAATTTCAGTGTTTCATCATCAATCTGATAGTCCACACATTACAGAATGCCACGAGATGTGCATCAGAAACTACTACTGTTCTTCCTGGGAACGATCCAAGCGTAGACTGTTTGAGCCATTACTCCCATGGAGGAAAGTGCGCATGGTGACCGTTGTATTCAACCCCGAGACAATTACTGTGTTTCATCAACACTTTGAAGGTCCACAGATTACAAAAAGCCTGGAGATGTGCATCGGAAACTACTACTGGTTTTCCAGAGAACGATTAAAGCGTAGACTGTATGAGGATTACTCCCATGGAGGAAAGTGCGCATGGTGACTGTTGTATTCAATTGCGATGCAATTTCTGTGTTTCATCAACACTCTGGTAGTCCACAGATTACAGATTGCCACCAGATGTGCATAGGAAACTACTACTGGTCTTCCAGGGAACGATAAAAGTGTAAACTGTTTGAGACATTACTCCCATGGAGGAAAGTGCGCATGGTGACTGTTCTATTCAATCCCGAGTCAATTTCTTTGTTTCAATCCACACTTTGAAGGTCCACAGATTACAGAAGGAATCCAGATGTGCATCGGAAACTGCTACTGGTCTACCAGGGAACGATCAAAGCGTAAACACTTTGAGACATTACTCCCATGGAGGAAAGTACGCATGGTGACTGTTGTATTCATTCCCGATGCATTTTCTGTGTTTCATCAACACTCTGATAGCCCACAGATTACAGAATGCCTCCATATGTGCATCGGAAACTATTACTGGTCTTCCATGGAACGACCAAAGCGTAGACTGTTTGAGACATTACTCCCATGGAGGAAAGTGGGCATGGTGACTGATGTATTCAATGCCGATGCAATTTCTCTGTTTCATCAACAGTCTGATACTCCACAGATTACAGAATGCCACGAGATGTGCATCGGAAACTACTGCTGGTATTCCAGGGAACGATCAAAGAGTAGACTCTTTCAGACATTACTCCCATGGAGGAAAGTGCTGATGGTGACTGTTGTATTCAATCCCGATGCAATTTTTGTTTTTCATCAACACTCTGATAGTCAACAGACTACAGAATGCCACCATATGTGCTTCGGAAACTACTACTGGTCTTCCAGGGAACGATCAAAGCGTAGACTGTTTGAGACATACCTCATATATAGGAAAGTGCGCATGGTGACTGTTGTATATAATCCCGATGCAATTTCTGTGTTTCATCAACACTCTGATAGTCCACAGATTATAGAATGCCTCCAGATGTGCATCGGAAACTACTACCGGTCTTCCAGGGAACGATCAAGGAGTAGATTATTTGAGACATTACTCCCATGGAGGAAAGTGCACATGGTGGCTGTTGTATTCAATCCCGGTGCAACTTCTGTGTTTCATCAACACTCATTTAGTCCCCAGATTTCAGAATGCCTCCAGATCTGCATCGGAAACTACTTCTGGTGTTCCAGTTAACGATCAAAGTGTAGACTGTTTGAGACACTACTCTCATGGAGGAAAGTGCACGTGATGACTGTTGTATTAAATCCCGATGCAATTTCTGTATTTCATCAACACTCTGATAGTACACAGATTACAAAATGCCTCCAGATGTGCATCGGAAACTACTACTGGTCTTCCAGGGAACGATCAAAGCGTATACTCTTTGAGACATTAGTCCCATGGAGGAAAGTGCGGGTGGTGACTGTTGTATTCAATCCCGATGCAATTTCTGTGTTCATCAACAGTCTGATAGTCCACAGATTACAGAATGCGACCAGACGTGCATCGGAAACTACTACTGGTCTTAAAGTTAACAGTCAAAGCTTAGACTGTTTGAGACATTACTCCCGTGGGGGTAAGTGCGCATGGTGGCTGTTGTATTCAATCCCTATGGAATTTCTGTGTTTCATCAACACTCTGATAGTCCACTGATTAATGAATGCCACCAGATGTGCATCGGAAACTAGTACTGGTCTTCCAGGGAACGATCAGAGCGTATACTGTTTCAGAATTACTCCCATGGCGGAAACTGAACATGGTGACTGTTGTATACAATCCCGATGCACTTTCTGTAATTCATCAACACTCTGATAGTCCACAGATTACAGAACGCCTCCAGATGTTCATCGGAAACTACTACTGGTCTTCCAGGGAACGATCAAAACGTAGACTGTTTGAGACATTACTCCCATGGAGGAAAGTGCGCATGGTGACTGTTGTATTGAATCCCGATGCAATTTCTGTGTTTCATCAACACTCAGTTAGTCCACAGATATCTGATTGCCTCTAGATGTGCATCGGGAACTACTACTTGTCTTCCAGGGAAAGATTAAAGCGTAGACTGTTTGAGACACTACCCCCATGGAGGAAAGTGCGCATGGTGACTGTTGTATTCAATCCCGATGCAATTTCTGTGTTTCATTAACACTCTGATAGTCCACAGATTACAGAACGCCTCCAGATGTTCATCGGAAACTACTACTGGTCTTCCAGGGAACGATCAAAACGTAGACTGTTTGAGACATTACTCCCATGGAGGAAAGTGCGCATGGTGACTGTTGCATTCCATCCCGATGCAATTTCTGTGTTTCATCAACACACTGATAGTCCACTGATTACAGAATGCCACCAGATGTGCATCGGAAACTACTACTGGTCTTCCAGGGAACGATCAAAGCGTAGACTGTTTGAGACATTTCTCCCATGGAGGAAAGTGCGCATGGTGACTGTTGTATTCAATCCCGATGCAATTTCTGTGTTTCATCAACACTTTGATAGTCCACAGATTACAGAATGCCTCCAGATGTTCATCGGAAACTACTACTGGTCTTCCAGGGAACGATCAAAGCGTAGACTGTTTGAGACATTTCTCCCATGGAGGAAAGTGTGCATGGTGAATGTTGTATTCAATCCCGATGCAATATCAGTGTTTCATCAACACTCTGATAGTCCACAGATTACAGAATGCCTCCAGATGTGCATCGGAAACTACTACTGATCATGCAGGGAACGATCAAAGAGTAGACTTTTTTGAGACATAACTCCCATGGAGGAAAGTGCGCATGGTGACTGTTGTATTCAATCCCGATGCAATTTCTGTGTTTCATCAACAGTCTGATAGTAAACAGATTACAGAATGCGACCAGACGTGCATCGGAAACTACTACTGGTCTTAACGTTAACGATCAAATCGTAGACTGTTTGAGACATTACTCCTGTGGAGGCAAGTGCGCATGGTGACTGTTGTATTCAATCCCGATACAGTCTCTGTGTTTCATCAACACCCTGATATTCCTCAGATTACAGAATGCCTACAGATGTGCATCGGAAACTACTACTGGTCTTCCAGGGAACGATCAAAGCGTAGACTGTTTGAGACAATATTTCCATGGAAGAAAGTGCGGATGGTGAACGTTGTATTCAATCCCGATGCAATTTCCGTGTTTCATCAACACTCTGATAGTCAACAGATTACAGAATGCCACCATATGTGCATCGGAAACTACTACTGGTCTTCCAGGGAACGATCAAAGCGTAGACTGTTTGAGACATTACTCCCATGGAGGAAAGTGCGCATGGTGACTGTTGTATTCAATCCTGAGCAATTTCTGTGTTTCATCAACACTCTGATAGTCCACATATTACAGAATGCCACCAGATGTGCATCGAAAAGTACTACAAGTCTTCCAGGGAACGATCAAAGCGTAGACTGTTTGAGACATTACTCCCATGGAGGAAAGTGCGCATG
The DNA here is from genome assembly GCF_023897955.1 of Schistocerca gregaria. Classification (NCBI taxonomy): domain Eukaryota; kingdom Metazoa; phylum Arthropoda; class Insecta; order Orthoptera; family Acrididae; genus Schistocerca; species Schistocerca gregaria. Next base: position 2,078,220 of record NC_064927.1, read on the forward strand.
GTGACTGTTGTATTCAATCCCTATGGAATTTCTGTGTTTCATCAACACTCTGATAGTCCACAGATTACAGAATGCCTCCAGATGTGCATCGGAAACTACTACTGGTCTACCAGGGAACGATCAATGCGTAGACTGTTTGAGACATTATTCCCATGGAGGAAAGTGCGCATGGTGACTGTTTTATTCAATCCCGATGCAATTTCTGTGTTTCATCAACAGTCTGATAGTCCACAGATGACAAAATTCCTCCAGATGTGCATCGGAAACTACTCCTGGTCTTCCAGGGAAGGGTCAAATCGTAAAACGTTTGAGACATTACTCCCATGGGGGAAAGTGCGCATGGTGACTGTTGTATTCAATCCCAATGCAATTTCTGTGTTTCATCAACACTCTGATAGTCCACTGATTAATGAATGCCACCAGATGTGCATCGGAAACTAGTACTGGTCTTCCAGGGAACGATCAGAGCGAATACTGTTTGAGAATTACTCCCATGGAGGAAACTGAACATGGTGACTGTTGTATTCAATCCCGATGCACTTTCTGTATTTCATCAACACTCTGATAGTCCGCAGATTACAGAATGCCTCCAGATGTTCATCGGAAACTACTACTGGTCTTCCAGGGAACGATCAAAACGTAGACTGTTTGAGACATTACTCCCATGGAGGAAAGTGCGCATGGTGACTGTTGTATTGAATCCCGATGCAATTCTGTGTTTCAGCAACACTGAGTTAGTCCACAGATTTCAGATTGCCTCCAGATGTGCATCGGGAACTACTACTTGTCTTCCAGGGAAAGATTAAAGCGTAGACTGTTTGAGACACTACTCCCATGGAGGAAAGTGCGCATGGTGACTGTTGTATTCAATCCCGATGCAATTTCTGTGTTTCATTAACACTCTGTTTGTCCACAGATTACAGAATGCCACCAGATGTGTATCGGAATCTAATACTGGTCATCCAGGCAACGATCAAAGCGTAGACTGTTTGACACATTACTCCCATGGAGGAAAGTGCGCATGGTGACTGTTGTATTCCATCCCGATGCAATTTCTGTGTTTCATCAACACACTGATAGTCCACTGATTACAGAATGCCACCAGATGTGCATCGGAAACTACTACTGGTCTTCCAGGGAACGATCAAAGCGTAGACTGTTTGAGACATTTCTCCCATGGAGGAAAGTGCGCATGGTGAATGTTGTATTCAATCCCGATGCAATTTCTGTGTTTCATCAACACTCTGATACTCCACAGATTACAGAATGTCTCCAGATGTGCATCGGAAACTACTACTGGTCTTCCTGGGATGATCAAAGCGTAGGCTGTTTGAGACATCACTCCCATGGAGGAAAGGGCGCATGGTGACTGTTGTATTGAATCCCGAAGCAATTTCTGTGTTTCATCAACACTCTGATAGTCCACAGATTACAGAATGCAGCCAGATGTGCATCGGAAACTATTACTGGTCTTCCAGGGAACGATCAAATCTTAGACTGTTTGAGACATTACTACCATGGAGGAAAGTGCGCATGGGGAATGTTGTATTCAATCCCGTGACAATTACTGTGGTTCATCAACACTTTGAAAGTCCACAGATTACAGAAAGCCTCCAGATGTGCATCGGAAACCACAACTGGTCTTCCAGGTAACGATTAAAGCGTAGACTGTTTGAGGATTACTCCCATGGAGGTAAGTGCCCATGGTGACTGTTGTATTCAATCGCGATGCAATTTCAGTGTTTCATCATCAATCTGATAATCCACACATTACAGAATGCCACGAGATGTGCATCGGAAACTACTACTGGTCTTCCAGGGAGCGATCAAAGCGTAGACTGTTTGAGACATTACTCCCATGGAGGAAAGTGCGCATGGTGACTGTTGTATTCAATCCCGATGCAATTTCTTAGTTTCATCAACACAGATACAGAATATCTCCAGATGTGCATCGGAAACTACTACTGGTCTTCCAGGGAGCGATCAAAGCGTAGACTGTTTGAGACATTACTCCCATGGAGGAAAGTGCGCATGGTGACTGTTGTATTCAATCCCGATGCAATTTCTTAGTTTCATCAACACAGATACAGAATATCTCCAGATGTGCATCGGAAACTACTACTGGTCTTCCAGGTAACGATCAAAGCTTAGACTGTTTGAGATATTACTCCCATGGAGGAAAGTGCTCATGGTGACTGTTGTATTCAATCCCGATGCATTTTCTGTGTTTCATCAACACTCTGATAGCCCTCAGATTACAGAATGCCTCCAGATGTGCATCAGAAACTACTACTGTTCTTCCTGGGAACGATCAAAGCGTAGACTGTTTGAGCCATTACTCCCATGGAGGAAAGTGCGCATGGTGACTGTTGTATTCAACCCCGAGACAATTACTGTGTTTCATCAACACTTTGAAGGTCCACAGATTACAGAAAGCCTGGAGATGTGCATCGGAAACTACTACTGGTTTTCCAGAGAACGATTAAAGCGTAGACTGTTTGAGGATTACTCCCATGGAGGAAAGTGCGCATGGTGACTGTTGGATTTAATCCCGATGCAATTTCTGTGTTTCATCAACACTCTGATACTCCACAGATTACAGAATGTCTCCAGATGTGCATCGGAAACTACTACTGGTCTTCCTGGGATGATCAAAGCGTAGGCTGTTTGAGACATCACTCCCTAGGAGGAAAGGGCGCATGGTGACTGTTGTATTGAATCCCGAAGCAATTTCTGTGTTTCATCAACACTCTGATAGTCCACAGATTACAGAATGCAGCCAGATGTGCATCGGAAACTATTACTGGTCTTCCAGGGAACGATCAAATCTTAGACTGTTTGAGACATTACTACCATGGAGGAAAGTGCGCATGGGGAATGTTGTATTCAATCCCGTGACAATTACTGTGGTTCATCAACACTTTGAAAGTCCACAGATTACAGAAAGCCTCCAGATGTGCATCGGAAACCACAACTGGTCTTCCAGGTAACGATTAAAGCGTAGACTGTTTGAGGATTACTCCCATGGAGGTAAGTGCCCATGGTGACTGTTGTATTCAATCGCGATGCAATTTCAGTGTTTCATCATCAATCTGATAGTCCACACATTACAGAATGCCACGAGATGTGCATCAGAAACTACTACTGTTCTTCCTGGGAACGATCCAAGCGTAGACTGTTTGAGCCATTACTCCCATGGAGGAAAGTGCGCATGGTGACCGTTGTATTCAACCCCGAGACAATTACTGTGTTTCATCAACACTTTGAAGGTCCACAGATTACAAAAAGCCTGGAGATGTGCATCGGAAACTACTACTGGTTTTCCAGAGAACGATTAAAGCGTAGACTGTATGAGGATTACTCCCATGGAGGAAAGTGCGCATGGTGACTGTTGTATTCAATTGCGATGCAATTTCTGTGTTTCATCAACACTCTGGTAGTCCACAGATTACAGATTGCCACCAGATGTGCATAGGAAACTACTACTGGTCTTCCAGGGAACGATAAAAGTGTAAACTGTTTGAGACATTACTCCCATGGAGGAAAGTGCGCATGGTGACTGTTCTATTCAATCCCGAGTCAATTTCTTTGTTTCAATCCACACTTTGAAGGTCCACAGATTACAGAAGGAATCCAGATGTGCATCGGAAACTGCTACTGGTCTACCAGGGAACGATCAAAGCGTAAACACTTTGAGACATTACTCCCATGGAGGAAAGTACGCATGGTGACTGTTGTATTCAATCCCGATGCATTTTCTGTGTTTCATCAACACTCTGATAGCCCACAGATTACAGAATGCCTCCATATGTGCATCGGAAACTATTACTGGTCTTCCATGGAACGACCAAAGCGTAGACTGTTTGAGACATTACTCCCATGGAGGAAAGTGGGCATGGTGACTGATGTATTCAATGCCGATGCAATTTCTCTGTTTCATCAACAGTCTGATACTCCACAGATTACAGAATGCCACGAGATGTGCATCGGAAACTACTGCTGGTATTCCAGGGAACGATCAAAGAGTAGACTCTTTCAGACATTACTCCCATGGAGGAAAGTGCTGATGGTGACTGTTGTATTCAATCCCGATGCAATTTTTGTTTTTCATCAACACTCTGATAGTCAACAGACTACAGAATGCCACCATATGTGCTTCGGAAACTACTACTGGTCTTCCAGGGAACGATCAAAGCGTAGACTGTTTTGAGACATACCTCATATATAGGAAAGTGCGCATGGTGACTGTTGTATATAATCCCGATGCAATTTCTGTGTTTCATCAACACTCTGATAGTCCACAGATTATAGAATGCCTCCAGATGTGCATCGGAAACTACTACCGGTCTTCCAGGGAACGATCAAGGAGTAGATTATTTGAGACATTACTCCCATGGAGGAAAGTGCACATGGTGGCTGTTGTATTCAATCCCGGTGCAACTTCTGTGTTTCATCAACACTCATTTAGTCCCCAGATTTCAGAATGCCTCCAGATCTGCATCGGAAACTACTTCTGGTGTTCCAGTTAACGATCAAAGTGTAGACTGTTTGAGACACTACTCTCATGGAGGAAAGTGCACGTGATGACTGTTGTATTAAATCCCGATGCAATTTCTGTATTTCATCAACACTCTGATAGTACACAGATTACAAAATGCCTCCAGATGTGCATCGGAAACTACTACTGGTCTTCCAGGGAACGATCAAAGCGTATACTCTTTGAGACATTAGTCCCATGGAGGAAAGTGCGGGTGGTGACTGTTGTATTCAATCCCGATGCAATTTCTGTGTTCATCAACAGTCTGATAGTCCACAGATTACAGAATGCGACCAGACGTGCATCGGAAACTACTACTGGTCTTAAAGTTAACAGTCAAAGCTTAGACTGTTTGAGACATTACTCCCGTGGGGGTAAGTGCGCATGGTGGCTGTTGTATTCAATCCCTATGGAATTTCTGTGTTTCATCAACACTCTGATAGTCCACTGATTAATGAATGCCACCAGATGTGCATCGGAAACTAGTACTGGTCTTCCAGGGAACGATCAGAGCGTATACTGTTTCAGAATTACTCCCATGGCGGAAACTGAACATGGTGACTGTTGTATACAATCCCGATGCACTTTCTGTAATTCATCAACACTCTGATAGTCCACAGATTACAGAACGCCTCCAGATGTTCATCGGAAACTACTACTGGTCTTCCAGGGAACGATCAAAACGTAGACTGTTTGAGACATTACTCCCATGGAGGAAAGTGCGCATGGTGACTGTTGTATTGAATCCCGATGCAATTTCTGTGTTTCATCAACACTCAGTTAGTCCACAGATATCTGATTGCCTCTAGATGTGCATCGGGAACTACTACTTGTCTTCCAGGGAAAGATTAAAGCGTAGACTGTTTGAGACACTACCCCCATGGAGGAAAGTGCGCATGGTGACTGTTGTATTCAATCCCGATGCAATTTCTGTGTTTCATTAACACTCTGATAGTCCACAGATTACAGAACGCCTCCAGATGTTCATCGGAAACTACTACTGGTCTTCCAGGGAACGATCAAAACGTAGACTGTTTGAGACATTACTCCCATGGAGGAAAGTGCGCATGGTGACTGTTGCATTCCATCCCGATGCAATTTCTGTGTTTCATCAACACACTGATAGTCCACTGATTACAGAATGCCACCAGATGTGCATCGGAAACTACTACTGGTCTTCCAGGGAACGATCAAAGCGTAGACTGTTTGAGACATTTCTCCCATGGAGGAAAGTGCGCATGGTGACTGTTGTATTCAATCCCGATGCAATTTCTGTGTTTCATCAACACTTTGATAGTCCACAGATTACAGAATGCCTCCAGATGTTCATCGGAAACTACTACTGGTCTTCCAGGGAACGATCAAAGCGTAGACTGTTTGAGACATTTCTCCCATGGAGGAAAGTGTGCATGGTGAATGTTGTATTCAATCCCGATGCAATATCAGTGTTTCATCAACACTCTGATAGTCCACAGATTACAGAATGCCTCCAGATGTGCATCGGAAACTACTACTGATCATGCAGGGAACGATCAAAGAGTAGACTTTTTTGAGACATAACTCCCATGGAGGAAAGTGCGCATGGTGACTGTTGTATTCAATCCCGATGCAATTTCTGTGTTTCATCAACAGTCTGATAGTAAACAGATTACAGAATGCGACCAGACGTGCATCGGAAACTACTACTGGTCTTAACGTTAACGATCAAATCGTAGACTGTTTGAGACATTACTCCTGTGGAGGCAAGTGCGCATGGTGACTGTTGTATTCAATCCCGATACAGTCTCTGTGTTTCATCAACACTCTGATATTCCTCAGATTACAGAATGCCTACAGATGTGCATCGGAAACTACTACTGGTCTTCCAGGGAACGATCAAAGCGTAGACTGTTTGAGACAATATTTCCATGGAAGAAAGTGCGGATGGTGAACGTTGTATTCAATCCCGATGCAATTTCCGTGTTTCATCAACACTCTGATAGTCAACAGATTACAGAATGCCACCATATGTGCATCGGAAACTACTACTGGTCTTCCAGGGAACGATCAAAGCGTAGACTGTTTGAGACATTACTCCCATGGAGGAAAGTGCGCATGGTGACTGTTGTATTCAATCCTGAGCAATTTCTGTGTTTCATCAACACTCTGATAGTCCACATATTACAGAATGCCACCAGATGTGCATCGAAAAGTACTACAAGTCTTCCAGGGAACGATCAAAGCGTAGACTGTTTGAGACATTACTCCCATGGAGGAAAGTGCGCATGGTGACTGTTGTATTCAATCCCTATGGAATTTCTGTGTTTCATCAACACTCTGATAGTCCACAGATTACAGAATGCCTCCAGATGTGCATCGGAAACTACTACTGGTCTACCAGGGAACGATCAATGCGTAGACTGTTTGAGACATTATTCCCATGGAGGAAAGTGCGCATGGTGACTGTTTTATTCAATCCCGATGCAATTTCTGTGTTTCATCAACAGTCTGATAGTCCACAGATGACAAAATTCCTCCAGATGTGCATCGGAAACTACTCCTGGTCTTCCAGGGAAGGGTCAAATCGTAAAACGTTTGAGACATTACTCCCATGGGGGAAAGTGCGCATGGTGACTGTTGTATTCAATCCCAATGCAATTTCTGTGTTTCATCAACACTCTGATAGTCCACTGATTAATGAATGCCACCAGATGTGCATCGGAAACTAGTACTGGTCTTCCAGGGAACGATCAGAGCGAATACTGTTTGAGAATTACTCCCATGGAGGAAACTGAACATGGTGACTGTTGTATTCAATCCCGATGCACTTTCTGTATTTCATCAACACTCTGATAGTCCGCAGATTACAGAATGCCTCCAGATGTTCATCGGAAACTACTACTGGTCTTCCAGGGAACGATCAAAACGTAGACTGTTTGAGACATTACTCCCATGGAGGAAAGTGCGCATGGTGACTGTTGTATTGAATCCCGATGCAATTCTGTGTTTCAGCAACACTGAGTTAGTCCACAGATTTCAGATTGCCTCCAGATGTGCATCGGGAACTACTACTTGTCTTCCAGGGAAAGATTAAAGCGTAGACTGTTTGAGACACTACTCCCATGGAGGAAAGTGCGCATGGTGACTGTTGTATTCAATCCCGATGCAATTTCTGTGTTTCATTAACACTCTGTTTGTCCACAGATTACAGAATGCCACCAGATGTGTATCGGAATCTAATACTGGTCATCCAGGCAACGATCAAAGCGTAGACTGTTTGACACATTACTCCCATGGAGGAAAGTGCGCATGGTGACTGTTGTATTCCATCCCGATGCAATTTCTGTGTTTCATCAACACACTGATAGTCCACTGATTACAGAATGCCACCAGATGTGCATCGGAAACTACTACTGGTCTTCCAGGGAACGATCAAAGCGTAGACTGTTTGAGACATTACTCACGTAAAGGAAAGTGCGCATGGTGACTGTTGTATTCAATCCCGATGCAATTTCTGTGTTTCATCAACACTTTCATAGTCCACAGATTACAGAATGCCTCCAGATGTTCATCGGAATCTACTACTGGTCTTCCAGGGAACGATCAAAGCGTAGACTGTTTGAGACATTTCTCCCATGGAGGAAAGTGCGCATGGTGAATGTTGTATTCAATCCCGATGCAATTTCTGTGTTTCATCAACACTCTGATAGTCCACAGATTACAGAATGCCTTCAGATGTGCATCGGAAACTACTACTGGTCATGCAGGGAACGATCAAAGAGTAGACTTTTTTGAGACATAACTTCCATGGACGAAAGTGCGCATGGTGACTGTTGTATTCAATCCCGATGCAATTTCTGTGTTTCATCAACAGTCTGATATGACTTCTGAAATTTTCCCGGCGTATTTGTTCTTCTAATAATTTCCGGGTATGCAGCCGGATCCCGTCGACATTCTGCCACGATATTTCGGCCCAGAGACGTCCGGCCATCATCAGGTGAGTACACAACTACTGATGAGCCCAGGTGCAGTCGCGGTATTTATACCGATTCTCGCGCACGTGTTGACATGCGCGGCATAGCCGAGTTGTACGTGCTGCCCTCGGTGGTGAAAGTAAAAGATCATCTAGTCATTGAGTATCGAATGACGCTGTCTATTCCGCTGTGAATGTATAACTTTAATAACAGGATTCCAAGTTTTATCCAGTTGAAAGCCGTTGTCACGATTTATAAGATTATCGGCAAGATGTATTTCCACTGATTCCTTGATTACGGAATCCCAAAATCCGGAAACCGGAGCTAAAATTTTTGTTCCATTGTATTCCATTGAATGTCCCAATGAAATACAGTGCTCTGCTACTGCCGATTTTGACGGTTGCCGCAGACGGGTGTATCTTTCATGTTCTGTACACCGTTCATGGACAGTTCTTGTCGTCTGGCCAATATATGCAGAGCCACATTCACAGGGAATTTTGTAGATGCCTGCTTTCTTCAGTTGTAAATCGTCTTTAACGGATCCAACCAGGGCCCGGTTCTTTGCTGGTGGACGGAAGATAACCTTGATTTTATTCTTCTTCAGTAATCGGCCTATTTTCGACGACACATTCCCGGCGTATGGAAGAAACGCAGTTGATTTAAAGTCGTCATCAGCGTCCTCAGTGCGCTGCTTCTTGTTATGACAGTTGCGCATGGCCTTTCTTATTTGGCGTGAAGTGTAGCCATTCTCTTTAAAAACCTTCTCCAAGTGTTCTAATTCTGCGTGGAGGTTTTCATCGTCCGATATTACATGCGCTCGATGTATTAAGGTACTGAGAACGCCGGCTGTTTGTGCTGGGTGGTGGCAGCTTGACGCCTGGAGATACAGATCTGTGTGAGTCGGTTTCCTGTACACAGAATGTCCTAATGACCCATCATTTTTACGGCATACTAGCACGTCTAGAAATGGTAAAGTGCCATCTTTTTCAATCTCCATCGTGAATTTGATGTTCTCATGTAAAGAGTTTAAATGATGAAGGAATTTCTCCAGTTCCTGTCTGCCATGAGGCCATACAACAAAAGTATCATCTACGTACCGCCAGAAGACCGTAGGCTTTAAGACAGCAGACTCAAGTGCTTTCTCCTCAAAGTCCTCCATAAAGAGATTAGCTACTACAGGGGACAAAGGGCTCCCCATGGCGACGCCGTCTGTTTGTTCAAAGAATTCGTCATTGAATAGAAAGTACTTTGAGGAGAGTATCTGTTCAAACAAGGCCGTCATTTCTGCACTGAATAAGTTACCAATAAGATGTAACGATTCCATTAAAGGCACTTTGGTAAATAGTGAGACCACATCAAAGCTGACTAATAAATCCGAACTGCTAAGCTTAACTTCCTTCAAGCGACTGACAAAATCCTCGGAATTACGTATATGGCGGCAACACTTACCCACATACGGCTTTAGTAGTGAGGCCAGATATTTTGCTGTAGAATAGGTGGCAGCACCAATATTACTCACTATTAATCGTAGTGGGGCACCATCCTTGTGTATCTTGGGAAGACCGTAGAGTCTTGGTGGTACTGCATTGTGTGGTCTCAATCAACACGTGCGCGAGAATCGGTATAAATACCGCGACTGCACCTGGGCTCTTCAGTAGTTGTGTACTCACCTGATGATGGCCGGACGTCTCTGGGCCGAAATATCGTGGCAGAATGTCGACGGGATCCGGCTGCATACCCGGAAATTATTAGAAGAACAGTCTGATAGTCCACAGATTACAGAATGCGACCAGACGTGCATCGGAAACTACTACTGGTCTTAAAGTTAACGATCAAATCGTAGACTGTTTGAGACATTACTCCCGTGGAGGAAAGTGCGCATGGTGACTGTTGTATTCAATCCCGATGCAGTCTCTGTGTTTCATCAACACTCTGAAATTCCTCAGATTACAGAATGCCTACAGATGTGCATTGGAAACTACTACTGGTCTTCCTGGGAACGATCAAAGCCTAGACTGTTTGAGACATTACTTCCATGGAAGAAAGTGCGCATGGTGACAGTTTTATTCAATCCCGATGCAATTTCTGTGTTTCATCAACACTCTGATAGTCAACAGATTACAGAATGCCACCATATGTGCATCGGAAACTACTACTGTTCTTCCAGGGAACGATCAAAGCGTAGACCGTTTGAGACATTACTCCCATGGAGGAAAGTGCGCATGGTGACTGTTGTATTCAATCCTGAGCAATTTCTGTGTTTCATCAACACTCTGATAGTCCACAAATTACAGAATGCCACCAGATGTGCATCGAAAAGTACTACAAGTCTTCCAGGGAACGATCAAAGCGTAGACTGTTTGAGACATTACTCCCATGGAGGAAAGTGCGCATGGTGACTGTTGTATTCAATCCCTATGGAATTTCTGTGTTTCATCAACACTCTGATAGTCCACAGATTACAGAATGACTCCAGATGTGCATCGGAAACTACTACTGGTCTCCCAGGGAACGATCAATGCGTAGACTGTTTGAGACATTATTCCCATGGAGGAAAGTGCGCATGGTGACTGTTTTATTCAATCCCGATGCAATTTCTGTGTTTCATCAACAGTCTGATAGTCCACAGATGACAGAATGCCTCCAGATGTGCATCGGTAACTACTCCTGGTCTTCCAGGGAAGGGTCAAATCGTAAAACGTTTGAGACATTACTCCCTGGGGGAAAGTGCGCATGGTGACTGTTGTATTCAATCCCTATGCAATTTCTGTGTTTCATCAACACTCTGATATTCCTCATATTACAGAATGCCTACAGATGTGCATCGGAAACTACTACTGGTCTTCCAGGGAACGATCCAAGCGTAGACTCTTTGAGACATTACTCGTGTGGAGGAAAGTGCGTATGGTGACTGTTGTATTCAATCCCGATTCAATTTCTGTGTTTCATCAACTCTCTGATAGTACACAGATTACAGAATACCACCAGATGTGCATCGGAAACTACTACTGGTCTTCCAGGGAATGATCAAAGCGTAGACTGAGAATTACTCCCATGGAGGAAAGTGCGCATGGTGAGTGTTGTATTCAATCCCGATGCAATTACTGTGTTACGTCAACACACTGATAGTCCACAGATAACGGAATGCCTCCAGATGTGCATCGGAAACTACTTCTGGTCTTCCAGTTAACGATCAAAGCGTAGACTGTTTGAGACACTACTCTCATGTAGGAAAGTTCGCATGATGACTGTTGTATTCAATCCCAATGCAATATCTGTGTTTCATCAACACTCTGATACTCCACAAATTACAGAATGTCTCCAGATGTGCATCGGAAACTACTACTTGTCTTCCAGGGAACGATCAAAGCGTAGACTGTTTGAGACATTACTTCAATGGAAGAAAGTGCGGATGGTGAATGTTGTATTCAATCCCGATGCAATTTCTGTGTTTCATTAACACTCTGATAGTCCACAGATTACAGAATGCCACCAGATGTGTATCGGAATCTAATACTGGTCATCCAGGCAACGATCAAAGCGTAGACTGTTTGACACATTACTCCCATGGAGGTAAGTGCGCATGGTGACTGTTGTATTCCATCCCGATGCAATTTCTGTGTTTCATCAACACACTGATAGTCCACTGATTACAGAATGCCACCAGATGTGCATCGGAAACTACTACTGGTCTTCCAGGGAACGATCAAAGCGTAGACTGTTTGAGACATTTCTCCCATGGAGGATAGTGCGCATGGTGACTGTTGTATTCAATCCCGATGCAATTTCTGTGTTTCATCAACACTTTGATAGTCCACAGATTACAGAATGCCTCCAGATGTTCATCGGAAACTACTACTGGTCTTCCAGGGAACGATCAAAGCGTAGACTGTTTGAGACATTTCTCCCATGGAGGAAAGTGCGCATGGTGAATGTTGTATTCAATCCCGATGCAATTTCTGTGTTTCATCAACACTCTGATAGTCCCCAGATTACAGAATGCCTTCAGATGTGCATTGGAAACTACTACTGATCATGCAGGGAACGATCAAAGAGTAGACTTTTTTGAGACATAACTCCCATGGAGGAAAGTGCGCATGGTGACTGTTGTATTCAATCCCGATGCAATTTCTGTGTTTCATCAACAGTCTGATAGTCCACAGATTACAGAATGCGACCAGATGTGCATCGGAAACTACTACTGGTCTTAAAGTTAACGATCAAATCGTAGACTGTTTGAGACATTACCCCCCGTGGAGGAAAGTGCGCATGGTGACTGTTGTATTCAATCCCGATGCAGTCTCTGTGTTTCATCAACACTCTGATATTCCTCAGATTACAGAATGCCTACAGATGTGCATCGGAAACTACTACTGGTCTTCCAGGGAACGATCAAAGCGTAGACTGTTTGAGACATTACTTCCATGGAAGAAAGTGCGCATGGTGACTGTTTTATTCAATCCCGATGCAATTTCTGTGTTTCATCAACACTCTGATAGTCAACAGATTACAGAATGCCACCATATGTGCATCGGAAACTACTACTAGTCTTCCAGGGAACGATCAAAGCGTAGACTGTTTGAGACATTACTCCCATGGAGGAAAGTGCGCATGGTGACTGTTGTATTCAATCATGAGCAATTTCTGTGTTTCATCAACACTCTGATAGTCCACAAATTACAGAATGCCACCAGATGTGCATCGAAAAGTACTACAAGTCTTCCAGGGAACGATCAAAGCGTAGACTGTTTGAGACATTACTCCCATGGAGGAAAGTGCGCATGGTGACTGTTGTATTCAATCCCTATGGCATTTCTGTGTTTCATCAACATTCTGATAGTCCACAGATTACAGAATGCCTCCAGATGTGCATCGGAAACTACTACTGGTTTTCCAGGGAACGATCAAAGCGTAGACTGTTTGAGACATTACTCCCATGGAGGAAAGTGCGCATGGTGACTGTTGTATTCAATCCCTATGGAATTTCTGTGTTTCATCAACACTCTGATAGTCAACAGATTACAGAATGCCACCATATGTGCATCGGAAACTACTACTGGTCTTCCAGGGAACGGTCAAAGCGTAGACTGTTTGAGACATTACTCCCATGGAGGAAAGAGCGCATGGTGACTGTTGTATTCAATCCTGAGCAATTTCTGTGTTTCATCAACACTCTGATAGTCCACAAATTACAGAATGCCACCAGATGTGCATCGAAAGGTACTACAAGTCTCCCACGGAACGATCAAAGCGTAGACTGTTTGAGACATTACTCCCATGGAGGAAAGTGCGCATGGTGACTGTTGTATTCAATCCCTATGGAATATCTGTGTTTCATCAACACTCTGATAGTCCACAGATTACAGAATGCCTCCAGATGTGCATCGGAAACTACTACTGGTCTTCCAGGGAACGATCAATGCGTAGACTGTTTGAGACATTATTCCCATGGAGGAAAGTGCGCATGGTGACTGTTTTATTCAATCCCGATGCAATTTCTGTGTTTCATCAACCGTCTGATAGTCCACAGATGACAGAATGCCTAAAGATGTGCATCGGAAACTACTCCTGGTCTTCCAGGGAAGGGTCAAATCGTAAAACTTTTGAGACATTACTCCCTGGGGGACAGTGCGCATGGTGACTGTTGTATTCAATCCCTATGCAATTTCTGTGTTTCATCAACACTCTGATATTCCTCATATTACAGAATGCCTACAGATGTGCATCGGAAACTACTACTGGTCTTCCAGGGAACGATCCAAGCGTAGACTCTTTGAGACATTACTCGTGTGGAGGAAAGTGCGTATGGTGACTGTTGTATTCAATCCCGATTCAATTTCTTTGTTTCATCAACACTCCACCAGATGTGCATCGGAAACTACTACTGGTCTTCCAGGGAACGATCAAAGCGTAGACTGTTTGAGACATTACTCGCGTAAAGGAAAGTGCGCATGGTAACTTTTGTATTCAATCCCGATTCAATTTCTGTGTTTCATCAACTCTCTGATAGTCCACAGATTACAGAATACCACCAGATGTGCACCGGAAACTACTACTGGTCTTCCAGGGAATGATCAAAGCGTAGACTGAGAATTACTCCCATGGAGGAAAGTGCGCATGGTGAGTGTTGTATTCAATCCCGATGCAATTACTGTGTTACGTCAACACACTGATAGTCCACAGATAACGGAATGCCTCCAGATGTGCATCGGAAACTACTTCTGGTCTTCCAGTTAACGATCAAAGCGTAGACTGTTTGAGACACTACTCTCATGTAGGAAAGTTCGCATGATGACTGTTGTATTCAATCGCGAAGCAATTTCTGTGTTTCATCAACACTCTGATACTCCACAAATTACAGAATGTCTCCAGATGTGCATCGGAAACTACTACTTGTCTTCCAGGGAACTATCAAAGTGTAGACTGTTTGAGACATTACTTCCATGGAAGAAAGTGCGGAGGGTGAATGTTGTATTCAATCCCGATGCAATTTCTGTGTTTCATCAACATTCTGATAGTCAAGAGATTACAGAATGCCACCATATGTGCATCGGAAACTACTACTGGTCTTCCAGGGAACGATCAAAGCGTAGACTGTTTGAGACATTACTCCCATGGAGGAAAGTGCGCATGGTGAATGTTGTATTCAATCCTGAAGCAATTTCTGTGTTTCATCAACACTCTGATAGTCCACAGATTACAGAATGCCTCCAGATGTGCATCGAAAAGTACTACAAGTCTTCCAGGGAACGATCAAAGCGTAGACTGTTTGAGACTTTACTCCCATGGAGGAAAGTGCGCATGGTGACTGTTGTATTCAATCCCGACGCAATTACTGTGTTTCATCAACACTCTGATAGTCCACAGATCACAGAATGCCTCCAGATGTGCATCGGAAACTACTACTGGTCTTTCAGGGAACGATCAATGCGTAGACTGTTTGAGACATTACTCCCATGGAGGAAAGTGCGCATGGTGAGTGTTGTATTCAATCCCGATGGTATTACTGTGTTTCATCAACACACTGATAGTCCACAGATAACGGAATGCCTCCAGATGTGCATCGCAAACTACTTCTGGTCTTCCAGTTAACGATCAAAGCGTTGACTGTTTGAGACACTACTCTCATGTAGGAAAGTTTGCATGATGACTGTTGTATTCAATCCCGATGCAATTTCTGTATTTCATCAACACTCTGATAGTCCACAGATTACAAAATGCCTCCAAATGTGCATCGGAAACTACTACTGGTCTTCCAGGGAACGATCAAAGCGTAAACTCTTTGAGACATTACTCCCATTGTGGAAGGTGCTCATGGTGTATGTTGTATTGAATCCCGATGCAATTCTGTGTTTCATGAACACTCTGATACTCCACTGATTACAGAATGTCTCCAGATGTGCATCGGAAACTACTACATGTCTTCCAGGGAACGATCAAAGTGTAGACTGTTTGAGACATTACTTCCATGGAAGAAAGTGCGGAGGGTGTATGTTGTATTCAATCCCGATGCAATTTCTGTGTTTCATCAACATTCTGATAGTCAACAGATTACAGAATGCCACCATATGTGCATCGGAAACTACTACTGGTCTTCCAGGGAACGATCAAAGCGTAGACTGTTTGAGACATTACTCCTATGGAGGAAAGTGCGCATGGTGACTGTTGTATTCAATCCTGGAGCAATTTCTGTGTTTCATCAACACTCTGATAGTCCACAGATTACAGAATGCCTCCAGATGTGCATCGAAAAGTACTACAAGCCTTCCAGGGAACGATCAAAGCGTAGACTGTTTGAGACTTTACTCCCATTGAGGAAAGTGCGCATGGTGACTGTTGTATTCAATCCCGACGCAATTTCTGTGTTTCATCAACACTCTTATAGTCCACAGATCACAGAATGCCTCCAGATGTGCATCGGAAACTACTACTGGTCTTTCAAGGAACGATCAATGCGTAGACTGTTTGAGACATTACTCCCATTAAGGAAAGTGCGCATGGTGACTGTTGTATTCAATCCCGATGCAATTTCTGTGTTTCATCAACAGTCTGATAGTCCACAGATTACAGAATGGCACCAGATGTGCATCGGAAACTACTACTGGTCTTCCAGGGAACGATCAAAGCGTAGACTGTTTGAGACATTACTCCCATGGAGGAAAGTGCGCATGGTGACTGTTGTATTCAATCCCGATGCAATTTCTGTGTTTTATCAACACTCTGATAGTCCACAGATTACAGAATGCCTCCAGATGTGCATCGGAAACTACTACTGGTCTTCCAATGAAGGGTCAAATCGTAAACTGTTTGAGACATTACTCCCATGGAGGAATGTGCGCATGGTGACTGTTGTATTCAATCCCGATGCAATTTCTGTGTTTCATCAACAGTCTGATAGTCCACAGATTACAGAATGGGACCAGACGTGCATCGGAAACTACTACTGGTCTTAAAGTTAACGATCATAGCGAAGACTGTTTGAGACATTACTCCCGTGGAGGTAAGTGCGCATGGTGACTGTTGTGTTCAATCCCGATGCAATTTCTGTGTTTCCTCAAAACTCTGATATTTCTCATATTACAGAATGCCTACAGATGTGGATCGGAAACTACTACTGGTCTTCCAGGGAACGATCACAGCGTAGACCGTCTGAGACATTACTCGCGTGGAGGAAAGTGCGCATGGTGACTGTCATATTCAATCCCGATTCAATTTCTGTGTTTCATCAACACTCAGTTAGTCCACAGATTTTAGAATGCCTGCAGATGTGCATCGGAAACTAGTTCTGGTCTTCCAGGAACGATCAAAGCGTAGACTGTTTGAGACACTACTCTCTTGGAGGAAAGTGCGCATGGTGACTGTTGTATTTAATCCCGATGCAATTTCTGTCTTTCAACAACACTCTGATAGTCCACAGATTATAAAAAGCCTCCAGATGTGCATCGGAAACTACGACTGGTCTTCCAGGGAACGATCAAAGCGTAAACTCTTTGAGACATTACCCCCATTGAGGAAGGTGCGCATGGTTTCTGTTGTAGTCAATCCCGATGCAATTTCTGTGTTTCATCAACACTCTGATACTCCACAGATTGCAGAATGTCTCCAGATGTGCATCGGAAACTACTACTGGTCTTCCAGGGACCTATAAAAGCGTAGGCTGTTTGAGACATTACTCGCATTGAAGAAAGTGCGCATGGTGACTGTTGTATTCAATCGCGTGACAATTACTGTGTTTCATCAACACTTTGAAGGTCCACAGATTACAGAAAGCCTCCAGATGTGCATCGGAAACCACAACTGGTCTTCCAGGTAACGATTAAAGCGTAGACTGTTTGAGGATTACTCCCATGGAGGAAAGTGCGCATGGTGACTGTTGTATTCAATCCCGATGCAATTTCTGTGTTTCATCAACACTATGATAGTCCACAGATTACAGAATGAAGCCAGATGTGCATCGGAAACTACTACTGGTCTTCCAGGAACGATCAAAGCGTTGACTGGTTGAGACATTACTCGCATTGAAGAAAGTGCGCATGGTGACTGTTGTATTCAATCCGGATGCAATTTCTGTGTTTCATCAACACTCTGATAGTCCACAGATTACAGAATGCCTACAGATGTGCATCGGAAACTGCTACTGGTCTTTCAGGGAACGATAAAAGCGTAAATTCTTTGAGACATTACTCCCATTGAGGAAAGTGCGAATTGTGACTGTTGTATTCAATCCCGATGCATTTTCTGTGTTTCATCAACACTCTGATAGAGCACAGATTACAGAATGCCTCCATATGTGCATCGGAAACTATTACTGGTCTTCCTGGGAACGATCAAATCTTAGACTGTTTGAGACATTTCTACCATGGAGGAAAGTGCGCATGGGGACTGTTGTATTCAATCGCGTGACAATTACTGTGTTTCATCAACACTTTGAAGGTCCACAGATTACAGAAAGCCTCCAGATGTGCATCGGAAACCACAACTGGTCTTCCAGGTAACGATTAAAGCGTAGACTGTTTGAGGATTACTCCCATGTAGGAAAGTGCGCATGGTGACTGTTGTATTCAATCCCGATGCAATTTCTGTGTTTCATCAACACTCTGATAGTAGACAGATTACAGAATGCCACCAGACGTGCATAGGAAACTACTACTTGTCTTCCAGGAAACGATCAAAGCGTAGACTGTTTGAGACATTACTCCCGTGGAGGAAAGTGCCCATGGTGACTGTTGTATTCAATCCCGATGCAATTTCAGTGTTTCATCAACAGTCTGATAGTCCACAGATGACAGAATGCCTCCAGATGTGCATCGGAAACTACTACTGGTCTTCCAGGGAAGGGTCAAATCGTAAACAGTTTGAGACATTACTCCCATGGGGGAAAGTGCACATGGTGACTGTTGTATTCAATCCCGATGCAATTTCTGTGTTTCATCAACAGTCTGATAGTCCACAGATCACAGAATGCGACCCGACGTGCATCGGAAACTACCACTGGTCTTAACGTTAACGATCAAAGCGTGGACTGTTTGAGACATTACTCCCGTGGAGGTAAGTGCGCATGGTGACTGTTGTATTCAATCCCGATGCAATTTCTGTGTTTCATCAAAACTCTGATATTCCTCATATTACAGAATTCCTACAGATGTGCATCGGAAACTACTACTGGTCTTCCAGGGAACGATCAAAGCGTAGACTCTTTGAGACGTTACTCGTGTGGAATAAAGTGCGCATGGTGACTGTTGTATTCAATCCCGATTCAATTTCTGTGTTTCATCAACACTCTGATAGTCCACAGATTACAGAATACCACCAGATGTGCATCGGAAACTAGTACTGGTCTTCCAGGGAACGATCCAAGCGTAGACTCTTTGAGACATTACTCGTGTGGAGGAAAGTGCGTATGGTGACTGTTGTATTCAATCCCGATTCAATTTCTGTGTTTCATCAACACTCCACCAGATGTGCATCGGAAACTACTACTGGTCTTCCAGGGAACGATCAAAGCGTAGACTGTTTGAGACATTACTTGCGTAAAGGATAGTGCGCACAGTGACTGTTGTATTCAATCCCGATTCAATTTCTGTGTTTCATCAACTCTCTGATAGTCCACAGATTACAGAATACCACTAGATGTGCATCGGAAACTACTACTGGTCTTCCAGGGAATGATCAAAGCGTAGACTGAGAATTACTCCCATGGGGGAAAGTGTGCATGGTGAGTGTTGTATTCAATCCCGATGCAATTACTGTGTTACATCAATACACTGATAGTCCACAGATAACGGAATGCCTCCAGATGTGCATCGGAAACTACTTCTGGTCTTCCAGTTAACGATCAAAGCGTAGACTGTTTGAGACACGACTCTCATGTAGGAAAGTTCGCATGATGACTGTTGTATTCAATCCCGATGCAATTTCTGTGTTTCATCAACAGTCTGATAGTCCACAGATGACAGAATGCCTCCAGATGTGCATCGGTAACTACTCCTGGTCTTCCAGGGAAGGGTCAAATCGTAAAACGTTTGAGACATTACTCCCTGGGGGAAAGTGCGCATGGTGACTGTTGTATTCAATCCCTATGCAATTTCTGTGTTTCATCAACAGTCTGATAGTCCACAGATGACAGAATGCCTCCAGATGTGTATCGGAAACTACTCCTGGTCTTCCAGTGAAGGGTCAAATCGTAAAACGTTTGAGACATTACTCCCATGGGGGAAAGTGCGCATGGTGACTGTTGTATTCAATCCCTATGCAATTTCTGTGTTTCATCAACACTCTGATATTCCTCATATTACAGAATGCCTACAGATGTGCATCGGAAACTACTACTGGTCTTCCAGGGAACGATCCAAGCGTAGACTCTTTGAGACATTACTCGTGTGGAGGAAAGTGCGTATGGTGACTGTTGTATTCAATCCCGATTCAATTTCTGTGTTTCATCAACACTCCACCAGATGTGCATCGGAAACTACTACTGGTCTTCCAGGGAACGATCAAAGCGTAGACTGTTTGAGACATTACTTGCGTAAAGGATAGTGCGCACAGTGACTGTTGTATTCAATCCCGATTCAATTTCTGTGTTTCATCAACTCTCTGATAGTCCACAGTTTACAGAATACCACTAGATGTGCATCGGAAACTACTACTGGTCTTCCAGGGAATGATCAAAGCGTAGACTGAGAATTACTCCCATGGGGGAAAGTGTGCATGGTGAGTGTTGTATTCAATCCCGATGCAATTACTGTGTTACATCAACACACTGATAGTCCACAGATAACGGAATGCCTCCAGATGTGCATCGGAAACTACTTCTGGTCTTCCAGTTAACGATCAAAGCGTAGACTGTTTGAGACACGACTCTCATGTAGGAAAGTTCGCATGATGACTGTTGTATTCAATCCCGATGCAATTTCTGTGTTTCATCAACAGTCTGATAGTCCACAGATTACAGAAAGCCTCCAGATGTGCATCGGAAACCACAACTGGTCTTCCAGGTAACGATTAAAGCGTAGACTGTTTGAGGATTAATCCCATGGAGGAAAGTGCGCATGGTGACTGTTGTATTCAATCCCGATGCAATTTCTGTGTTTCATCAACACTATGATAGTCCACAGATTACAGAATGAAGCCAGATGTGCATCGGAAACTACTACTGGTCTTCCAGGAACGATCAAAGCGTTGACTGTTTGAGACATTACTCGCATTGAAGAAAGTGCGCATGGTGACTGTTGTATTCAATCCGGATGCAATTTCTGTGTTTCATCAACACTCTGATAGTCCACAGATTACAGAATGCCTACAGATGTGCATCGGAAACTGCTACTGGTCTTTCAGGGAACGATAAAAGCGTAAATTCTTTGAGACATTACTCCCATTGAGGAAAGTGCGAATTGTGACTGTTGTATTCAATCCCGATGCATTTTCTGTGTTTCATCAACACTCTGATAGAGCACAGATTACAGAATGCCTCCATATGTGCATCGGAAACTATTACTGGTCTTCCTGGGAACGATCAAATCTTAGACTGTTTGAGACATTTCTACCATGTAGGAAAGTGCGCATGGTGACTGTTGTATTCAATCCCGATGCAATTTCTGTGTTTCATCAACACTCTGATAGTAGACAGATTACAGAATGCCACCAGACGTGCATAGGAAACTACTACTGGTCTTCCAGGAAACGATCAAAGCGTAGACTGTTTGAGACATTACTCCCGTGGAGGAAAGTGCCCATGGTGACTGTTGTATTCAATCCCGATGCAATTTCAGTGTTTCATCAACAGTCTGATAGTCCACAGATGACAGAATGCCTCCAGATGTGCATCGGAAACTACTACTGGTCTTCCAGGGAAGGGTCAAATCGTAAACAGTTTGAGACATTACTCCCATGGGGGAAAGTGCACATGGTGACTGTTGTATTCAATCCCGATGCAATTTCTGTGTTTCATCAACAGTCTGATAGTCCACAGATCACAGAATGCGACCCGACGTGCATCGGAAACTACCACTGGTCTTAACGTTAACGATCAAAGCGTGGACTGTTTGAGACATTACTCCCGTGGAGGTAAGTGCGCATGGTGACTGTTGTATTCAATCCCGATGCAATTTCTGTGTTTCATCAAAACTCTGATATTCCTCATATTACAGAATTCCTACAGATGTGCATCGGAAACTACTACTGGTCTTCCAGGGAACGATCAAAGCGTAGACTCTTTGAGACATTACTCGTGTGGAATAAAGTGCGCATGGTGACTGTTGTATTCAATCCCGATTCAATTTCTGTGTTTCATCAACACTCTGATAGTCCACAGATTACAGAATACCACCAGATGTGCATCGGAAACTAGTACTGGTCTTCCAGGGAACGATCAAAGCGTAGACTGTTTGAAGCATTACTCCCATGGAGGAAAGTGCGCATGGTGACTGTTTTATTCAATCCCGATGCAATTTCTGTGTTTCATCAACAGTCTGATAGTCCACAGATGACAGAATGCCTCCAGATGTGTATCGGAAACTACTCCTGGTCTTCCAGGGAAGGGTCAAATCGTAAAACGTTTGAGACATTACTCCCATGGGGGAAAGTGCGCATGGTGACTGTTGTATTCAATCCCTATGCAATTTCTGTGTTTCATCAACACTCTGATATTCCTCATATTACAGAATGCCTACAGATGTGCATCGGAAACTACTACTGGTCTTCCAGGGAACGATCCAAGCGTAGACTCTTTGAGACATTACTCGTGTGGAGGAAAGTGCGTATGGTGACTGTTGTATTCAATCCCGATTCAATTTCTGTGTTTCATCAACACTCCACCAGATGTGCATCGGAAACTACTACTGGTCTTCCAGGGAACGATCAAAGCGTAGACTGTTTGAGACATTACTTGCGTAAAGGATAGTGCGCACAGTGACTGTTGTATTCAATCCCGATTCAATTTCTGTGTTTCATCAACTCTCTGATAGTCCACAGATTACAGAATACCACTAGATGTGCATCGGAAACTACTACTGGTCTTCCAGGGAATGATCAAAGCGTAGACTGAGAATTACTCCCATGGGGGAAAGTGTGCATGGTGAGTGTTGTATTCAATCCCGATGCAATTACTGTGTTACATCAACACACTGATAGTCCACAGATAACGGAATGCCTCCAGATGTGCATCGGAAACTACTTCTGGTCTTCCAGTTAACGATCAAAGCGTAGACTGTTTGAGACACGACTCTCATGTAGGAAAGTTCGCATGATGACTGTTGTATTCAATCCCGATGCAATTTCTGTGTTTCATCAACAGTCTGATAGTCCACAGATGACAGAATGCCTCCAGATGTGCATCGGTAACTACTCCTGGTCTTCCAGGGAAGGGTCAAATCGTAAAACGTTTGAGACATTACTCCCTGGGGGAAAGTGCGCATGGTGACTGTTGTATTCAATCCCTATGCAATTTCTGTGTTTCATCAACACTCTGATATTCCTCATATTACAGAATGCCTACAGATGTGCATCGGAAACTACTACATGTCTTCCAGGGAACGATCAAAGTGTAGACTGTTTGAGACATTACTTCCATGGAAGAAAGTGCGGAGGGTGTATGTTGTATTCAATCCCGATGCAATGTCTGTGTTTCATCAACATTCTGATAGTCAACAGATTACAGAATGCCACCATATTTGCATCGAAAAGTACTACAAGTCTTCCAGGGAACGATCAAAGCGTAGACTGTTTGAGACTTTACTCCCATGGAGGAAAGTGCGCATGGTGACTGTTGTATTCAATCCCGACGTAATTTCTGTGTTTCATCAACACTCTGATAGTCCACAGATCACAGAATGCCTCCAGATGTGCATCGGAAACTACTACTGGTCTTTCAGGGAACGATCAATGCGTAGACTGTTTGAGACATTACTCCCATGGAGGAAAGTGCGCATGGTGAGTGTTTTATTCAATCCCGATGGTTTTACTGTGTTTCATCAACACACTGATAGTCCACAGATAACGGAATGCCTCCAGATGTGCATCGCAAACTACTTCTGG
This sequence comes from Schistocerca gregaria, assembly GCF_023897955.1. Taxonomy (NCBI): domain Eukaryota; kingdom Metazoa; phylum Arthropoda; class Insecta; order Orthoptera; family Acrididae; genus Schistocerca; species Schistocerca gregaria. Next base: position 2,102,241 of record NC_064927.1, read on the forward strand.
TCTTCCAATTAACGATCAAAGCGTAGACTGTTTGAGACACTACTCTCATGTAGGAAAGTTTGCATGATGACTGTTGTATTCAATCCCGATGCAATTTCTGTATTTCATCAACACTCTGATAGTCCACAGATTACAAAATGCCTCTAAATGTGCATCGGAAACTACTACTGGTCTTCCAGGGAACGATCAAAGCGTAAACTCTTTGAGACATTACTCCCATTGTGGAAGGTGCTCATGGTGTATGTTGTATTCAATCCCGATGCAATTCTGTGTTTCATCAACACTCTGATACTCCACTGATTACAGAATGTCTCCAGATGTGCATCTGAAACTACTACATGTCTTCCAGGGAACGATCAAAGTGTAGACTGTTTGATACATTACTTCCATGGAAGAAAGTGCGGAGGGTGTATGTTGTATTCAATCCCGATGCAATTTCTGTGTTTCATCAACATTCTGATAGTCAACAGATTACAGAATGCCACCATATGTGCATCGGAAACTATTACTGGTCTTCCAGGGAACGATCAAAGCGTAGACTGTTTGAGACATTACTCCCATGGAGGAAAGTGCGCATGGTGACTGTTGTATTCAATCCTGAAGCAATTTCTGTGTTTCATCAACACTCTGATAGTCCACAGATTACAGAATGCCTCCAGATGTGCATCGAAAAGTACTACAAGCCTTCCAGGGAACGATCAAAGCGTAGACTGTTTGAGACTTTACTCCCATGGAGGAAAGTGCGCATGGTGACTGTTGTATTCAATCCCGACGCAATTTCTGTGTTTCATCAACACTCTTATAGTCCATAGATCACAGAATGCCTCCAGATGTGCATCGGAAACTACTACTGGTCTTTCAGGGAACGATCAATGCGTAGACTGTTTGAGACATTACTCCCATTAAGGAAAGTGCGCATGGTGACTGTTGTATTCAATCCCGATGCAATTTCTGTGTTTCATCAACAGTCTGATAGTCCACAGATTACAGAATGCCTCCAGATGAGCATCGGAAACTACTACTGGTCTTGCAGGGAACGATCAAAGCGTAGACTTTTTTGAGACATTACTCCCATGGAGGAAAGTGCGCATGGTGACTGTTGTATTCAATCCCGATGCAATTTTTGAGTTTCCTCAACACAGATTACAGAATATCTCCAGATGTGCATCGGAAACTACTACTGGTCTTCCAATGAAGGGTCAAATCGTAAACTGTTTGAGACATTACTCCCATGGAGGAATGTGCGCTTGGTGACTGTTGTATTCAATCCCGATGCAATTTCTGTGTTTCATCAACACTATGATAGTCCACAGATTACAGAATGCAGCCAGATGTGCATCGGAAACTACTACTGGTCTTCCAGGAACGATCAAAGCGTTGACTGTTTGAGACATTACTCGCATTGAAGAAAGTGCGCATGGTGACTGTTGTATTCAATCCGGATGCAATTTCTGTGTTTCATCAACACTCTGATAGTCCACAGATTACAGAATGCCTACAGATGTGCATCGGAAACTGCTACTGGTCTTTCAGGGAACGATAAAAGCGTAAATTCTTTGAGACATTACTCCCATTGAGGAAAGTGCGAGTTGTGACTGTTGTATTCAATCCCGATGCATTTTCTGTGTTTCATCAACACTCTGATATCGCACAGATTACAGAATGACTCCATATACGCATCGGAAACTATTACTGGTCTTCCTGGGAACGATCAAATCTTAGACTGTTTGAGACATTTCTACCATGGAGGAAAGTGCGCATGGGGACTGTTGTATTCAATCGCGTGACAATTAATGTGTTTCATCAACACTTTGAAGGTACACAGATTACAGAAAGCCTCCAGATGTGCATCGGAAACCACAACTGGTCTTCCAGGTAACGATTAAAGCGTAGACTGTTTGAGGATTACTCCCATGGAGGAAAGTGCGCATGGTGACTGTTGTATTCAATCCCGATGCAATTTCTGTGTTTCATCAACACTCTGATAGTAGACAGATTACAGAATGCCACCAGACGTGCATAGGAAACTACTACTGGTCTTCCAGGAAACGATCAAAGCGTAGACTGTTTGAGACATTACTCCCGTGGAGGAAAGTGCCCATGGTGACTGTTGTATTCAATCCCGATGCAATTTCAGTGTTTCATCAACAGTCTGATAGTCCACAGATGACAGAATGCCTCCAGATGTGCATCGGAAACTACTACTGGTCTTCCAGGGAAGGGTCAAATCGTAAACAGTTTGAGACATTACTCCCATGGGGGAAAGTGCACATGGTGACTGTTGTATTCAATCCCGATGCAATTTCTGTGTTTCATCAACAGTCTGATAGTCCACAGATCACAGAATGCGACCCGACGTGCATCGGAAAATACCACTGGTCTTAAAGTTAACGATCAAAGCGTGGACTGTTTGAGACATTACTCCCGTGGAGGTAAGTGCGCATGGTGACTGTTGTATTCAATCCCGATGCAATTTCTGTGTTTCATCAAAACTCTGATATTCCTCATATTACAGAATGCCTACAGATGTGCATCGGAAACTACTACTGGTCTTCCAGGGAACGATCAAAGCGTAGACTCTTTGAGACATTACTCATGTGGAGGAAAGTGCGCATGGTGACTGTTGTATTCAATCCCGATTCAATTTCTGTGTTTCATCAACACTCTGATAGTCCACAGATTACAGAATACCACCAGATGTGCATCGGAAACTAGTACTGGTCTCACAGGGAACGATCAAAGCGTAGACTGTTTGAGACATTACTCCCATGGAGGAAAGTGCGCATGGTGACTGTTTTATTCAATCCCGATGCAATTTCTGTGTTTCATCAACAGTCTGATAGTCCACAGATGACAGAATGCCTCCAGATGTGTATCGGAAACTACTCCTGGTCTTCCAGGGAAGGGTCAAATCGTAAAACGTTTGAGACATTACTCCCATGGGGGAAAGTGCGCATGGTCACTGTTGTATTCAATCCCTATGCAATTTCTGTGTTTCATCAACACTCTGATATTCCTCATATTACAGAATGCCTACAGATGTGCATCGGAAACTACTACTGGTCTTCCAGGGAACGATCCAAGCGTAGACTCTTTGAGACATTACTCGTGTGGAGGAAAGTGCGTATGGTGACTGTTGTATTCAATCCCGATTCAATTTCTGTGTTTCATCAACACTCCACCAGATGTGCATCGGAAACTACTACTGGTCTTCCAGGGAACGATCAAAGCGTAGACTGTTTGAGACATTACTCGCGTAAAGGAAAGTGCGCACGGTGACTGTTGTATTCAATCCCGATTCAATTTCTGTGTTTCATCAACTCTCTGATAGTCCACAGATTACAGAATACCACCAGATGTGCATCGGAAACTACTACTGGTCTTCCAGGGAATGATCAAAGCGTAGACTAAAAATTACTCCCATGGGGGAAAGTGTGCATGGTGAGTGTTGTATTCAATCCCGATGCAATTACTGTGTTACATCAACACACTGATAGTCCACAGATAACGGAATGCCTCCAGATGTGCATCGGAAACTACTTCTGGTCTTCCAGTTAACGATCAAAGCGTAGACTGTTTGAGACACTACTCTCATGTAGGAATGTTCGCATGATGACTGTTGTATTCAATTCCTATGCAGTTTCTGTGTTTCATCAACACTCTGATATTCCTCATATTACAGAATGCCTACAGATGTGCATCGGAAACTACTACATGTCTTCCAGGGAACGATCAAAGTGTAGACTGTTTGATACATTACTTCCATGGAAGAAAGTGCGGAGGGTGTATGTTGTATTCAATCCCGATGCAATTTCTGTGTTTCATCAACATTCTGATAGTCAACAGATTACGGAATGCCACCATATGTGCATCGGAAACTACTACTGGTCTTCCAGGGAACGATCAAAGCGTAGACTGTTTGAGACATTACTCCCATGGAGGAAAGTGCGCATGGTGACTGTTGTATTCAATCCTGAAGCAATTTCTGTGTTTCATCAACACTCTGATAGTCCACAGATTACAGAATGCCTCCAGATGTGCATCGAAAAGTACTACAAGCCTTCCAGGGAACGATCAAAGCGTAGACTGTTTGAGACTTTACTCCCATGGAGGAAAGTGCGCATGGTGCCTGTTGTATTCAATCCCGACGCAATTTCTGTGTTTCATCAACACTCTGATAGTCCACAGATCACAGAATGCCTCCAGATGTGCATCGGAAACTACTACTGGTCTTTTAGGGAACGATCAATGCGTAGACTGTTTGAGACATTACTCGCATGGAGGAAAGTGCGCATGGTGACTGTTGTATTCAATCCCGATGCAATTTCTGTGTTTCATCAACAGTCTGATAGTCCACAGATTACAGAATGGCACCAGATGTGCATCGGAAACTACTACTGGTCTTCCAGGGAACGATCAAAGCGTAGACTGTTTGAGACATTACTCCCATGGAGGAAAGTGCGCATGGTGACTGTTGTATTCAATCCCGATGCAATTTCTGTGTTTTATCAACACTCTGATAGTCCACAGATTACAGAATGCCTCCAGATGAGCATCGGAAACTACTACTGGTCTTGCAGGGAACGATCAAAGCGTAGACTTTTTTGAGACATTACTCCCATGGAGGAAAGTGCGCATGGTGACTGTTGTATTCAATCCCGATGCAAATATTTGAGTTTCCTCAACACAGATTACAGAATATCTCCAGATGTGCATCGAAAACTACTACTGGTCTTCCAAAGAAGGGTCAAATCGTAAACTGTTTGAGACATTACTCCCATGGAGGAACGTGCGCATGGTGACTGTTGTATTCAATCCCGATGCAATTTCTGTGTTTCATCAACAGTCTGATAGTCCACAGATTACAGAATGGGACCAGACGTGCATCGGAAACTACTACTGGTCTTAAAGTTAACGATCATAGCGAAGACTGTTTGAGACATTACTCCCGTGGAGGTAAGTGCGCATGGTGACTGTTGTATTCAATCCCGATGCAATTTCTGTGTTTCCTCAAAACTCTGATATTTCTCATATTACAGAATGCCTACAGATGTGGATCGGAAACTACTACTGGTCTTCCAGGGAACGATCACAGCGTAGACCGTCTGAGACATTACTCGCGTCGAGGAAAGTGCGCATGGTGACTGTCATATTCAATCCCGATTCAATTTCTGTGTTTCATCAACACTCAGTTAGTCCACAGATTTTAGAATGCCTGCAGATGTGCATCGGAAACTAGTTCTGGTCTTCCAGGAACGATCAAAGCGTAGACTGTTTGAGACACTACTCTCTTGGAGGAAAGTGCGCATGGTGACTGTTGTATTTAATCCCGATGCAATTTCTGTCTTTCAACAACACTCTGATAGTCCACAGATTATAAAAAGCCCCCAGATGTGCATCGGAAACTACGACTGGTCTTCCAGGGAACGATCAAAGCGTAAACTCTTTGAGACATTACCCCCATTGAGGAAGGTGCGCATGGTGACTGTTGTAGTCAATCGCGATGAAATTTCTGTGTTTCATCAACACTCTGATACTCCACAGATTGCAGAATGTCTCCAGATGTGCATCGGAAACTACTACTGGTCTTCCAGGGAACTATAAAAGCGTAGGCTGTTTGAGACATCACTCGCATGGACTAAAGGGCGCATGGTGACTGTTGTATTCAATCCCGATGCAATTTCTGTGTTTCATCAACACTCTGATAGTCCACAGATTACAGAATGCAGCCAGATGTGCATCGGAAACTACTACTGGTCTTCCAGGAACGATCAAAGCGTTGACCGTTTGAGACATTACTCGCATTGAAGAAAGTGCGCATGGTGACTGTTGTATTCAATCCGGATGCAATTTCTGTGTTTCATCAACACTCTGATAGTCCACAGATTACAGAATGCCACCAGATGTGCATCGGAAACTGCTACTGGTCTTCCAGGGAACGATAAAAGCGTAAATTCTTTGAGACATTTCTCTCATTGAGGAAAGTGCGCATTGTGACTGTTGTATTCAATCCCGATGCATTTTCTGTGTTTCATCAACACTCTGATAGCCCAAGATTACAGAATGCCTCCATATGTGCATCGCAAAACTATTACTGGTCTTCCTGGGAACGATCAAATCTTAGACTGTTTGAGACATTTCTACCATGGGGGAAAGTGCGCATGGGGACTGTTGTATTCAATCGCGTGACAATTACTGTGTTTCATCAACACTTTGAAGGTCCACAGATTACAGAATGCCTCCAGATGTGCATCGGAAACCACAACTGGTCTTCCAGGTAACGATTAAAGCGTAGACTGTTTGAGGATTACTCCCATGGAGGAAAGTGCGCATGGTGACTGTTGTATTCAATCCCGATGCAATTTCTGTGTTTCATCAACACTCTGATAGTAGACAGATTACAGAATGCCACCAGACGTGCATAGGAAACTACTACTGGTCTTCCAGGAAACGATCAAAGCGTAGACTGTTTGAGACATTACTCCCGTGGAGGAAAGTGCCCATGGTGACTGTTGTATTCAATCCCGATGCAATTTCAGTGTTTCATCAACAGTCTGATAGTCCACAGATGACAGAATGCCTCCAGATGTGCATCGGAAACTACTACTGGTCTTCCAGGGAAGGGTCAAATCGTAAACAGTTTGAGACATTACTCCCATGGGGGAAAGTGCACATGGTGACTGTTGTATTCAATCCCGATGCAATTTCTGTGTTTCGTCAACAGTCTGATAGTCCACAGATCACAGAATGCGACCCGACGTGCGTCGGAAACTACCACTGGTCTTAAAGTTAACGATCAAAGCGTGGACTGTTTGAGACATTACTCCCGTGGAGGTAAGTGCGCATGGTGACTGTTGTATTCAATCCCGATGCAATTTCTGTGTTTCATCAAAACTCTGATATTCCTCATATTACAGAATGCCTACAGATGTGCATCGGAAACTACTACTGGTCTTCCAGGGAACGATCAAAGCGTAGACTCTTTGAGACATTACTCGTGTGGAGGAAAGTGCGCATGGTGACTGTTGTATTCAATACCGATTCAATTTCTGTGTTTCATCAACACTCTGATAGTCCACAGATTACAGAATACCACCAGATGTGCATCGGAAACTAGTACTGGTCTTCCAGGGAACGATCAAAGCGTAGACTGTTTGAGACATTACTCCCATGGAGGAAAGTGCGCATGGTGACTGTTTTATTCAATCCCGATGCAATTTCCGTGTTTCATCAACAGTCTGATAGTCCACAGATGACAGAATGCCTCCAGATGTGTATCGGAAACTACTCCTGGTCTTCCAGGGAAGGGTCAAATCGTAAAACCTTTGAGACATTACTCCCATGGGGGAAAGTGCGCATGGTGACTGTTGTATTCAATCCCTATGCAATTTCTGTGTTTCATCAACACTCTGATATTCCTCATATTACAGAGTGCCTACAGATGTGCATCGGAAACTACTACTGGTCTTCCAGGGAACGATCCAAGCGTAGACTGTTTGAGACATTACTCGTGTAAAGGAAAGTGCGCATGGTGACTGTTGTATTCAGTCCCGATTCAATTTCTGTGTTTCATCAACTCTCTGATAGTCCACAGATTACAGAATACCACCAGATGTGCATCGGAAACTACTACTGGTCTTCCAGGGAATGATCAAAGCTTAGACTGAGAATTACTCCCATGGAGGAAAGTGTGCATGGTGAGTGTTGTATTCAATCCCGATGCAATTACTGTGTTACATCAACACACTGATAGTCCACAGATAACGGAATGCCTCCAGATGTGCATCGGAAACTACTTCTGGTCTTCCAGTTAACGATCAAAGCGTAGACTGTTTGAGACACTACTCTCATGTAGGAAAGTTCGCATGATGACTGTTGTATTCAATCCCGATGCAATTTCTGTGTTTCATCAACACTCTGATACTCCACAAATTACAGAATGTCTCCAGATGTGCATCGGAAACTACTACTTGTCTTCCAGGGAACGATCAAAGCGTAGACTGTTTGAGACATTACTTCCATGGAAGAAAGTGCGGATGGTGAATGTTGTATTCAATCCCGATGCAATTTCTGTGTTTCATTAACACTGAGATAGTCAACAGATTACAGAATGCCACCATATGTGCATCGGAAACTACTACTGGTCTTCCAGGGAACGATCAAAGCGTAGACTGCTTGAGACATTACTCCCATGGAGGAAAGTGCGCATGGTGACTGTTGTATTCAATCCTGAAGCAATTTCTGTGTTTCATCAACACTCTGATAGTCAACAGATTACAGAATGCCTCCAGATGTGCATCGAAAAGTACTACATGTCTTCCAGGGAACGATCAAAGCGTAGACTGTTTGAGACATTACTCCCATGGAGGAAAGTGCGCATGGGGACTGTTGTATTCAATCCCTATGCAATTTCTGTGTTTCATCAACACTCTGATAGTCCACAGATTACAGAATGCCTCCAGATGTGCATCGGAAACTACTACTGGTCTTCCAGGGAACGATTAATGCGTAGACTGTTTGAGACATTACTCGCATGGAGGAAAGTGCGCATGGTGACTGTTGTATTCAATCCCGATGCAATTTCTGTGTTTCATCAACAGTCTGATAGTCCACAGATGACAGAATGCCTCCAGATGTGCATCGGAAACTGCTACTGGTCTTCCAGGGAAGGGTCAAATCGTAAACAGTTTGAGACATTACTCCCATGGGGGAAAGTGCTCATGGTGACTGTTGTATTCAATCCCGATGCAATTTCTGTGTTTCATCAACAGTCTGATAGTCCACAGATCACAGAATGCGACCAGACGTGCATCGGAAACTACCACTGGTCTTAAAGTTAACGATCAAAGCGTAGACTGTTTAAGACATTACTCCCGTGGAGGTAAGTGCGCATGGTGACTGTTGTATTCAATCCCGATGCAATTTCTGTGTTTCATCAAAACTCTGATATTCCTCATATTACAGAATGCCTACAGATGTGCATCGGAAACTACTACTGGTCTTCCAGCGAACGATCAAAGCGTAGACTCTTTGAGACATTACTCGTGTGGAGGAAAGTGCGCATGGTGACTGTTGTATTCAATCCCGATTCAATATCTGTGTTTCATCAACACTCTGATAGTCCACAGATTACAGAATACCACCAGATGTGCATCGGAAACTAGTACTGGTCTTCCAGGGAACGATCAAAGCGTAGACTGTTTGAGACATTACTCCCATGGAGGAAAGTGCGCATGGTGACTGTTTTAATCAATCCCGATGCAATTTCTGTGTTTCATCAACAGTCTGATAGTCCACAGATGACAGAATGCCTCCAGATGTGTATCGGAAACTACACCTGGTCTTCCAGGGAAGGGTCAAATCGTAAAACGTTTGAGACATTACTCCCATGGGGGAAAGTGCGCATGGTGACTGTTGTATTCAATCCCTATGCAATTTCTGTGTTTCATCAACACTCTGATATTCCTCATATTACAGAATGCCTACAGTTGTGCATCGGAAACTACTACTGGTCTTCCAGGGAACGATCCAAGCGTAGACTGTTTGAGACATTACTCGTGTAAAGGAAAGTGCGCATGGTGACTGTTGTATTCAATCCCGATTCAATTTCTGTGTTTCATCAACTCTCTGATAGTCCACAGATTACAGAATACCACCAGATGTGCATCGGAAACTACTACTGGTCTTCCAGGGAATGATCAAAGCGTAGACTGAGAATTACTCCCATGGAGGAAAGTGTGCATGGTGAGTGTTGTATTCAATCCCGATGCAATTACTGTGTTACATCAACACACTGATAGTCCACAGATAACGGAATGCCTCCAGATGTGCATCGGAAACTACTTCTGGTCTTCCAGTTAACGATCAAAGCGTAGACTGTTTGAGACACTACTCTCATGTAGGAAAGTTCGCATAATGACTGTTGTATTCAATCCCGATGCAATTTCTGTGTTTCATCAACACTCTGATACTCCACAAATTACAGAATGTCTCCAGATGTGCATCGGAAACTACTACTTGTCTTCCAGGGAACGATCAAAGCGTAGACTGTTTGAGACATTACTACCATGGAAGAAAGTGCGGATGGTGAATGTTGTATTCAATCCCGATGCAATTTCTGTGTTTCATTAACACTGTGATAGTCAACAGATTACAGAATGCCACCATATGTGCATCGGAAACTACTACTGGTCTTCCAGGGAACGATCAAAGCGTAGACTGCTTGAGACATTACTCCAATGGAGGAAAGTGCGCATGGTGACTGTTGTATTCAATCCTGAAGCAATTTCTGTGTTTCATCAACACTCTGATAGTCAGCAGATTACAGAATGCCTCCAGATGTGCATCGAAAAGTACTACATGTCTTCCAGCGAACGATCAAAGCGTAGACTCTTTGAGACATTACTCGTGTGGAGGAAAGTGCGCATGGTGACTGTTGTATTCAATCCCGATGCAATTTCTGTGTTTCATCAACAGTCTGATAGTCCACAGATGACAGAATGCCTCCAGATGTGCATCGGAAACTACTACTGGTCTTCCAGGGAAGGGTCAAATCGTAAACAGTTTGAGACATTACTCCCATGGGGGAAAGTGCACATGGTGACTGTTGTATTCAATCCCGATGCAATTTCTGTGTTTCATCAACAGTCTGATAGTCCACAGATCACAGAATGCGACCAGACGTGCATCGGAAACTACCACTGGTCTTAAAGTTAACGATCAAAGCGTAGACTGTTTCAGACATTACTCCCGTGGAGGTAAGTGCGCATGGTGACTATTGTATTCAATCCCGATGCAATTTCTGTGTTTCATCAAAACTCTGATATTCCTCATATTACAGAATGCCTACAGATGTGCATCGGAAACTACTACTGGTCTTCCAGCGAACGATCAAAGCGTAGACTCTTTGAGACATTACTCGTGTGGAGGAAAGTGCGCATGGTGACTGTTGTATTCAATACCGATTCAATATCTGTGTTTCATCAACACTCTGATAGTCCACAGATTACAGAATACCACCAGATGTGCATCGGAAACTAGTACTCGTCTTCCAGGGAACGATCAAAGCGTAGACTGTTTGAGACATTACCAACATGGAGGAAAGTGCGCATGGTGAGTGTTGTATTCAATCCCGATGGTATAACTGTGTTTCATCAACACACTGATAGTCCACAGATAACGGAATGCCTCCAGATGTGCATCGCAAACTACTTCTGGTCTTCCAGTTAACGATCAAAGCGTAGACTGTTTGAGACACTACTCTCATGTAGGAAAGTTCGCATGATGACTGTTGTATTCAATCCCGATGCAATTTCTGTATTTCATCAACACTCTGATAGTCCACAGATTACAAAATGCCTCCACATGTGCATCAGAAACTACTATTGGTCTTCCTGGGAACGATCAAAGCGTAAACTCTTTGAGACATTACTCTCATTGTGGAAAGTGCTCATGGTGTCTGTTGTATTCAATCCCGATGCAATTTCTGTGTTTCATCAACACTCTGATACTCCACAGATTACAGAATGTCTCCAGATGTGCATCGGAAACTACTACTTGTCTTCCAGGGAACGATCAAAGTTTAAACTGTTTGAGACATTACTTCCATGGAAGAAAGTGCGGAGGGTGAATGTTGTATTCAATCCCGATGCAATTTCTGTGTTTCATCAACACTCTGATAGTCAACAGATTACAGAATGCCACCATATGTGCATCGGAAACTACTACTGGTATTCCAGGGAACGATCAAAGCGTAGACTGTTTGAGACATTACTCCCATGGAGGAAAGTGCGCATGGTGACTGTTGTATTCAATCCTGAAGCAATTTCTGTGTTTCATCAACACTCTGATAGTCCACAGATTACAGAATGCCTCCAGATGTGCATCGAAAAGTACTACAAGTCTTCCAGGGAACGATCAAAGCGTAGACAGTTTGTGACTTTACTCCCATGGAGGAAAGTGCGCATGGTGACTGTTGTATTCAATCCCGACGAAATCTCTGTGTTTCATCAACACTCTGATAGTCCACAGATCACAGAATGCCTCCAGATGTGCATCGGAAACTACTACTGGTCTTCCAGGGAACGAACAATGCGTAGACTGTTTGAGACATTACTCCCATGGAGGAAAGTGCGCATGTTGACTGTTGTATTCAATCCCGATGCAATTTCTGTGTTTCATCAACAGTCTGATAGTCCACAGATTACAGAATGCCTCCAGATGTGCGTCGGAAACTACTACTGGTCTTCCAGGGAACGATCAAAGCGTAGACTGTTTGAGACATTACTCCCATGAAGGAAAGTGCGCATGGTGACTGTTGTACTCAATTCCGATGCAATTTTTGTGTTTCCTCAACACAGATTACAGAATATCTCCAGATGTGCATCGGAAACTACTACTGGTCTTCCAATGAAGGGTCAAATCGTAAACTGTTTGAGACATTACTCCCATGGACGAATGTGCGCATGGTGACTGTTGTATTCAATCCCGATGCAGTTTCTGTGTTTCATCAACAGTCTGATAGTCCACAGATTACAGAATGGGACCAGACGTGCATCGGAAACTAGTACTGGTCTTAAAGTTAACGATCATAGCGTAGACTGTTTGAGACATTACTCCCGTGGAGGAAAGTGCGCATGGTGACTGTTATATTCAATCCCGATTCAATTTCTGTGTTTCATCAACACTCAGTTAGTCCACAGATTTTAGAATGCCTGCAGATGTGCATCGGAAACTAGTTCTGGTCTTCCAGGAACGATCAAAGCGTAGACTGTTTGAGACACTACTCTCATGGAGGAAAGTGCGCATGGTGACTGTTGTATTTAATCCCGATGCAATTTCTGTGTTTCATCAACACTCTGATAGTCCACAGATTATAAAAAGCCTCCAGATGTGCATCGGAAACTACTACTGGTCTTCCAGGGAACGATCAAAGCGTAAACTCTTTGAGACATTACCCCCATTGAGGAAGGTGCGCATGGTGACTGTTGTAGTCAATCCCGATGCAATTTCTGTGTTTCATCAACACTCTGATACTCCACAGATTACAGAATGTCTCCAGATGTGCATCGGAAACTACTACTGGTCTTCCAGGGAACTATAAAAGCGTAGGCTGTTTGAGACATCACTCCCATGGACTAAAGGGCGCATGGTGACTGTTGTATTCAATCCCGATGCAATTTCTGTGTTTCATCAACACTCTGATAGTCCACAGATTACAGAATGCAGCCAGATGTGCATCGGAAACTACTACTGGTCTTCCAGGAACGATCAAAGCGTTGACTGTTTGAGACATTACTCGCATTGAAGAAAGTGCGCATGGTGACTGTTGTATTCAATGCGGATGCAATTTCTGGGTTTCATCAACACTCTGATAGTCCACAGATTACAGAATGCCTCCAGATGTGCATCGGAAACTACTACTGGTCTTCCAGGGAACGATAAAAGCGTAAACTCTTTGAGACATTACTCCCATGGATGAAAGTGCGCATGGTGACTGTTGTATTGAATCCCGATGCATTTTCTGTGTTTCATCAACACTCTGATAGCCCACAAATTACAGAATGCCTCCATATGTGCATCGGAAACTATTACTGGTCTTCCTGGTAACGATCAAATCGTAGACTGTTTGAGACATTACTACCATGGAGGAAAGTGCGCATGGGGACTGTTGTATTCAATCGCGTGACAATTACTGTGTTTCATCAACTCTTTGAAGGTCCACAGATTACAGAAAGCCTCCAGATGTGCATCGGAAACCACAACTGGTCTTCCAGGTAACGATTAAAGCGTAGACTGTTTGAGGATTGCTCCCATGGAGGAAAGTGCGCATGGTGACTGTTGTATTCAATCCCGATGCAATTTCTGTGTTTCATCAACACTCTGATAGTCCACAGATTACAGAATGCCACCAGACGTGCATAGGAAACTACCACTGGTCTTAAAGTTAACGATCAAAGCGTGGACTGTTTGAGACATTACTTCCATGGAAGAAAGTGCGGAGGGTGAATGGTGTATTCAATCCCGATGCAATTTCTGTGTTTCATCAACACTCTGATAGTCAACAGATTACAGAATGCCACCATATGTGCATCGGAAACTACTACTGGTCTTCCAGGGAACGATCAAAGCGTAGACTGTTTGAGACATTACTCCCATGGAGGAAAGTGCGCATGGTGACTGTTGTATTCAATCCCGATGCAATTTTTGTGTTTCCTCAACACAGATTACAGAATATCTCCAGATGTGCATCGGAAACAACTACTGGTCTTCCAGGGAAGGATCAAATCGTAAACTGTTTGAGACATTACTCCCATGGAGGAAAGTGCGCATGGTGAATGTTGTATTCAATCCCGATGCAATTTCTGTGTTTCATCAACAGTCTGATAGTCCACAGATTACAGAATGCGACCAGATGTGCATCGGAAACTACTACTGGTCTTAAAGTTAACGATCAAAGCGTGGACTGTTTGAGACATTACTCCCGTGGAGGTAAGTGCGCATGGTGACTGTTGTATTCAATCCCGATGCAATTTTTGTGTTTCTTCAACACAGATTACAGAATATCTCCAGATGTGCATCGGAAACTACTACTGGTCTTCCAGGGAAGGGTCAAATCGTAAACTGTTTGAGACATTACTCCCATGGAGGAAAGTGCGCATGGTGACTGTTGTATTCAATCCCGATGCAATTTCTGTGTTTCATCAACAGTCTGATAGTCCGCAGATTACAGAATGCGACCAGATGTGCATCGGGAGCTACTACTGGTCTTAAAGTTAACGATCAAAGCGTAGACTGTTTGAGACATTACTCGCGTCCAGGAAAGTGCGCATGGTGACTGTTGTATTCAATCCCGATTCAATTTCTGTGTTTCATCAACACTCAGTTAGTCCACAGATTTTAGAATGCTTGCAGATGTGCATCGGAAACTAGTTCTGGTCTTCCAGGAACGATCAAAGCGTAAACTCTTTGAGACATTACTCCTTTGAGGAAGGTGTGCATGGTGACTGTTGTATTCAATCCGGATGCAATTTCTGTGTTTCATCAACACTCTGTTAGTCCACAGATTACAGAATGCCTCCAGATGTGCATCGGAAACTGCTACTGGTCTTCCAGGGAGCGATAAAAGCGTAAAATCTTTGAGACATTACTCCCATGGAGGAAAGTGCGCATGGTGACTGTTGTATTCAATCCCGATGCATTTTCTGTGTTTCATCAACACTCTGATAGCCCACAGATTACAGAATGTATCCATATGTGCATCGGAAACTATTACTGGTCTTCCAGGGAACGATCAAATCGTAGACTGTTTGAGACATTACTACCATGGAGGAAAGTGCGCATGGGGACTGTTGTATTCAATCGCGTGACAATTACTGTGTTTCATCAACACTTTGAAGGTCAACAGATTACAGAAAGCATCCAGATGTGCATCGGAAACCACAACTGGTCTTCCAGGTAACGATTAAAGCGTAGACTGTTTGAGGATTACTCCCATGGAGAAAGTGCGCATGGTGACTGTTGTATTCAATCCCGATGCAATTTCTGTGTTTCATCAACACTCTGATAGTCCACAGATTACCGAATGCCACCAGATGTGCATCGGAAACTACTACTGGTCTTGTAGCGAGCGATCAAAGCGTAGACTGTTTGAGACATTACTCCCATGGAGGAAAGTGCGCATGGTGACTGTTGTATTCAATCCCGAGGCAATTTCTGTGTTTCAATCCACACTTTGAAGGTCCACAGATTACAGAAGGAATCCAGATGTGCATCGGAAACTACTACTGGTCTTCCTAGGAAAGATCAAAGCGTAGACTGTTTGAGCCATTACTCCCATGGAGGAAAGTGCGCATGGTGACTGTTGTATACAATCCCGAGACAATTACTGTGTTTCATCAACACTTTGAAGGTCCACAGATTACAAAAAGCCTCCAGATGTGCAACGGAAACTACTTCTGGTCTTCCAGTTAACGACCAAAGCGTAGCCTGTTTGAGACACTACTCTCAAGGAGGAAAGTGCGCGTGATGACTGTTGTATTAAATCCCGATGCAATTTCTGTATTTCATCAACGCTCTGATAGTCCACAGATTACAAAATGCCTCCAGATGTGCATCGGAAACTACTACTGGTCTTCCAGGGAAGGATCAAATCGTAAACTGTTTGATACATTACTCCCATGGAGGAAAGTGCGCATGGTGACTGTTGTATTCAATCCCGATGCAATTTCTGTGTTTCTTCAACACTCTGGATGTCCACAGACTACAGAATGCCACCAGATGTGCATTGGAAACTACTACTTTTCTTTCAGGGAACGATCAGAGCGTATACTGTTTGAGAATTACTCCCATGGAGGAAACTGAACATGGTGATTGTTGTGTTCAATCCCGATGCACTTTCTGTATTTCATCAAAACTCTGATAATCCTCATATTACAGAATACCTACAGATGTGCATCGTAAACTACTACTGGTCTTCCAGGGAACGATCAAAGCGTAGACTGTTTGAGACATTACTCGCGTGGAGGAAAGTGCGCATGGTGACTGTTGTATTCAATCCCGATTCAATTTCTGTGTTTCATCAACACTCTGATAGTCCACAGATTACAGAATACCACCAGATATGCATCGGAAACTACTACTGGTCTTCCAGGGAACGATCAAAGCGTAGACTGTTTGAGACATTACTCCCATGGAGGAAAGTGCGCATGGTGACTGTTGTATTCAATCCCGACGCAATATCTGTGTTTCATCAACACTCTGATAGTCCACAGATTACAGAATGCCTCCAGACGAGCATTGGAAACTACTACTGGTCTTCCAGGGAACGATCACTGCGTAGACTGTTTGAGACATTACTCCCATGGAGGAAAGTGCGCATGGTGACTGTTGTATTCAATCCCGATTCAATTTCTGTGTTTCATCAACACTCTGATAGTCCACAGATTACAGCATACCACCAGATATGCATCGGAAACTACTACTGGTCTTCCAGGGAACGATCAAAGCGTAGACTGTTTGAGAAATTACTCCCATGGAGGAAAGTGCGCATGGTGACTGTTGTATTCAATCCCGACGCAATTTCTGTGTTTCATCAACACTCTGATAGTCCACAGATTACAGAATGCCTCCAGATGAGCATTGGAAACTACTACTGGTCTTCCAGGGAACGATCACTGCGTAGACTGTTTGAGACATTACTCCCATGGAGGAAAGTGCGCATGGTGACTCTTGTATTCAATCCCGATGCAATTTCTGTGTTTCATCAACACTCTGATAGTCAACAGATTACAGAATGCCACCACATGTGCATCGGAAACTACTACTGGTTTTCCAGGGAACGATCACAGCGTAGACTGTTTGAGACATTACTCCCATTGAGGAAAGTGCGCATGGTGACTGTTGTATTCAATCCTGAAGCAATTTCTGTGTTTCATCAACACTCTGATAGTCCACAGATTACAGAATGCCTCCAGATGTTTATCGAAAAGTACTACAAGTCTTCCAGGGAACGATCAAAGCGTAGACTGTTTGAGCCATTACTCCCATTAAGGAAAGTGCGCATGGTGACTGTTGTATTCAATCCCGATGCAATTTCTGTGTTTTATCAACACTCTGATAGTCCACAGATTACAGAATGCCTCCATATGTGCATCCGAAACTACTACTGGTCTTCCAGGGAACGATCAAAGCGTAGACTGTTTGAGACATTACTTGCGTGGTGGAAAGTGCGCATGGTGACTGTTGTATTGAATTCCGATTCAATTTCTGTGTTTCATCAACACTCTGATAGTCCACAGAGTACAGAATGCCTCCAGATGTGCATCGGAAACTACTACTGATCTTGCAGGGAACGATCAAAGCGTACACTTTTTTGGGACATTACTCCCATGGAGGAAAGTGCGCATGGTGACTGTTGTGTTCTATCCCGATGCAATTTTTGTGTGCCATCAACACAGATTACAGAATATCTCCAGATGTGCATCGGAAACTACTACTGGTCTTCCAGGGAAGGATCAAAGCGTAAACTGTTTGAGACATTACTCCCACGGAGGAAAGTGCGCATGGTGACTGTTGTATTCAATCCCGATGCAATTTCTGTGTTTAATCAACAGTCTGATAGTCCACAGATTACAGAATGCGACCAGACGTGCATCGGAAACTCCTACTGGTCTTAAAGTTAACGATCAAAGCGTAGACTGTTTGAGACATTACTCCCGTGGAGGTAAGTGCGCATGGTGACTGTTGTATTCAATCCCGATGCAATTTCTGTGTTTCATCAAAACTCTGATATTCCTCATATTACAGAATGCCTACAGATGTGAATCGGAAACTACTACTGGTCTTCCAGGGAACGATCACAGCGTAGACTGTTTGAGACATTACTCGCGTGGAGGAAAGTGCACATGGTGACTGTTGTGTTCAATCCCGATTCAATTTCTGTGTTTCATCTACACTCTGATAGTCCACAGATTACCGAATACCACCAGATGTGCATCGGAAACTACTACTGGTCTTCCAGGGAACGATCAAAGCGTAGACTGTTTGAGACATTACTCCCGTTGAGGAAAGTGTGCATGGTGACTGTTGTATTCAATCCCGATGCAATTTCAGTGTTTCATCAACACTCAGTTAGTCCACAGATTTCAGATTTCCTCCAGATGTGTATCGGAAACTACTACTTGTCTTCCAGGGAACGATTAATGCGTAGACTATTTGAGACACTACTCCCATGGAGGAAAGTGCGCATGGTGACTGTTGTATACACCCCGATGGAATTTCTGTGTTTCATCAACACTCTAATATTCCACATATTACAGAATATCACCAGACATGCATCGGAAATTATTACTGGTCTTCTAGGGAACGATCAAAGCGTAGACTGTTTGACACATTACTCCCGTGGATGTTAGTGCGCATGGTGACTGTTGTATTCAATCCCGATGCAATTTCTAAGTTTCATCAACAATCTGATATTCCACAGATTAGAGAATGCCTCAAGATGTGCATCGGAAACTACTACTGGTCTTCCAGGGAACGATCAAAGCGTAGACTGTTTGAGACACTACTTGCGTGGTGGAAAGTGCGCATGGTGACTGTTATATTCAATTCTGATTCAATTTCTGTGTTTCATCAACACTCTGATAGTCCACAGAGTACAGAATGCCTCCAGATGTGCATCGGAAACTACTACTGATCTTGCAGGGAACGTTCAAAGCGTAGACTTTTTTGGGACATTACTCCCATGGAGGAAAGTGCGCATGGAGACTGTTGTGCTCAATCCCGATGCAATTTCCGTGTTCCATCAACACAGATTACACAATATCTCCAGATGTGCATCGGAAACTACTACTGGTCTTCCAGGGAAGGATCAAAGCGTAAACTGTTTGAGACATTACTCCCACGGAGGAAAGTGCGCATGGTGACTGTTGTATTCAATCCCGATGCAATTTCTGTGTTTAATCAACAGTCTGATAGTCCACAGATTACAGAATGCGACCAGACGTGCATCGGAAACTCCTACTGGTCTTAAAGTTAACGATCAAAGCGTAGACTGTTTGAGACATTACTCCCGTGGAGGTAAGTGCGCATGGTGACTGTTGTATTCAATCCCGATGCAATTTCTGTGTTTCATCAAAACTCTGATATTCCTCATATTACAGAATGCCTACAGATGTGAATCGGAAACTACTACTGGTCTTCCAGGGAACGATCACAGCGTAGACTGTTTGAGACATTACTCGCGTGGAGGAAAGTGCACATGGTGACTGTTGTGTTCAATCCCGATTCAATTTCTGTGTTTCATCTACACTCTGATAGTCCACAGATTACCGAATACCACCAGATGTGCATCGGAAACTACTACTGGTCTTCCAGGGAACGATCAAAGCGTAGACTGTTTGAGACATTACTCCCGTTGAGGAAAGTGTGCATGGTGACTGTTGTATTCAATCCCGATGCAATTTCAGTGTTTCATCAACACTCAGTTAGTCCACAGATTTCAGATTTCCTCCAGATGTGTATCGGAAACTACTACTTGTCTTCCAGGGAACGATTAATGCGTAGACTATTTGAGACACTACTCCCATGGAGGAAAGTGCGCATGGTGACTGTTGTATACACCCCGATGGAATTTCTGTGTTTCATCAACACTCTAATATTCCACATATTACAGAATATCACCAGACATGCATCGGAAATTATTACTGGTCTTCTAGGGAACGATCAAAGCGTAGACTGTTTGACACATTACTCCCGTGGATGTTAGTGCGCATGGTGACTGTTGTATTCAATCCCGATGCAATTTCTAAGTTTCATCAACAATCTGATATTCCACAGATTAGAGAATGCCTCAAGATGTGCATCGGAAACTACTACTGGTCTTCCAGGGAACGATCAAAGCGTAGACTGTTTGAGACACTACTTGCGTGGTGGAAAGTGCGCATGGTGACTGTTATATTCAATTCTGATTCAATTTCTGTGTTTCATCAACACTCTGATAGTCCACAGAGTACAGAATGCCTCCAGATGTGCATCGGAAACTACTACTGATCTTGCAGGGAACGTTCAAAGCGTAGACTTTTTTGGGACATTACTCCCATGGAGGAAAGTGCGCATGGAGACTGTTGTGCTCAATCCCGATGCAATTTCCGTGTTCCATCAACACAGATTACACAATATCTCCAGATGTGCATCGGAAACTACTACTGGTCTTCCAGGGAAGGATCAAAGCGTAAACTGTTTGAGACATTACTCCCACGGAGGAAAGTGCGCATGGTGACTGTTGTGTTCAATCCCGATGCCAATTCTGTGTTTCATCAACACACTGATACTCCACAGATTACAGAATGCCTCCAGATGTGTATCGTAAACTACTACTGGTCTACCAGGGAACGATCAAAGCGTAAACTCTTTGAGACATAACTTCCATGGAGGAAGGTGCGCATGGTGACTGTTGTATTCAATCCCGATGCAATTTCTATGTTTCATCAACACTCTGATAGTCCGCAGATAAAAGAATGCCTCCAGATGTGCATCGGAAGCTACTACTGGTCTTCCAGGGAACGATTAAAGCGTAGACTGTTAGAGATATTACTCGCATGGAGGAAAGCGCGCATGGTGACTGTTGTATTCAATCCCGATGCAATTTCTGTGTTTCATCAACACTCTGATAGACCACAGATTACAGAATGCCTCCAGATGTGCATCGGTAATTACCACTGTTCTTCCAGGGAACGATCAAAGCGTAGACTCTTTGAGACATAACTAACATGGAGGAAAGTGCGCATGGTGACTGTTGTATTCAATCCCGATGCAAATAATGTGTTTCATCAACACTTTGAAGGTCCACAGATTACAGAATGCCTCCAGATGTGCATCGGAAACTACCACTGGTCCTCCAGGGAACGATCAAAGCGTAGACTGTTTGTGACATTACTTGCGTGGTGGAAAGTGCGCATGGTGACTGTTGTATTCAATCCCGATTCAATTTCTGAGTTTCATCAACACTCTGATAGTCCACAGATTACAGAATGCCACCAGATGTGCATCGTAAACTACTACTGGTCTTCCAGGGAACGATCAAAGCGTAAACTCTTTGAGACATTACTCACATGGAGAAAAGTGGGCATGGTAACTGTTGTATTCAATCCCGATGCAATTTCTGTGTTTCATCAACATTCTGATAGTCCACAGATTACAGACTGCCACGTGATGTGCATCGGAAACTACTAGTGGTCTTCCAGGGAACGATCAAAGCGTATACTGTTTGAGAATTACTCCCATGGAGGAAACTAAACATGGTCACTGTTGTACCAGTTTCCGATGCACATCTCGTGGCATTCTGTAATGTGTGGACTATCAGAGTTATGATGAAACACTGAAATTTCATCGGGATTGAAAACAACAGTCACCATGCCCACTTTCCTCCATGGGAGTAATGTCTGAAACAGTCTACGATTTGATCGTTCCCTGGAAGACCAGTAGTAGTTTCCTATGCACGTCTTTTGGCATTCTGTAATCTGTGGACTATCAGAGTGTTGATGAAACACAGACATTGCATCGGGATTGAATACAACAGTCACCATGCGCACTTTCCTCCATGGGAGTAATCCTCAAACAGTCTACGCTTTAATCGTTACCTGGAAGACCAGTTGTGGTTTCCGATGCACATCTGGAGGCTTTCTGTAATCTGTGGACCTTCAGAGTGTTGATGAAACACAGTAATTGTCACGCGATTACATACAACAGTCCCCATGCGCACTTTCCTCCATGGTAGTAATGTCTCAAACAGTCTACGATTTGATCGTTAACAGGAAGACCAGTAATAGTTTCCGATGCACATATGGAGGCATTCTGTAATCTGTGGGCTATCAGAGTGTTAACGAAACACGGAAAATGCATCGGGATTGAATACAACAGTCAAAATGCGCACTTTCCTCCATGGGAGTAATGTCTCAAAGAGTTTACGCTTTTATCGTTCCCTGGAAGACCAGTAGCATTTTCTGATGCACATCTGGAGGCATTCTGTAATCTGTGGACTATCAGAGTGTTGATGAAACACAGAAATTGCATCCGGATTAAATACAACAGTCACCATGCGCACTTTCCTCAATGCGAGTAATGTCTCAAACAGTCAACTCTTTGATCGTTCCTGGAAGACCAGTAGTAGTTTCCGATGCACATCTGGCTGCATTCTGTAATATGTGGACTATCAGAGTGTTGATGAAACACAGAAATTAATTGGGATTGAATACAACAGTCACCATGCGCCCTTTAGTCCATGGGAGTGATGTCTCAAACAGCCTACGCTTTAATAGTTCCCTGGAAGACCAGTAGTAGTTTGCGATGCACATCTGGAGACATTCTGTAATCTGTGGAGTATCAGAGTGTTGATGAAACACAGAAATTGCATCGGGATTGACTACAACAGTCACCATGCGCACCTTCCTCAATGGGGGTAATGTCTCAAAGAGTTTACGCTTTCATCGTTCCCTGGAAGACCAGTAGTAGTTTCCGATGCACATCTGGAGGCATTTTATAATCTGTGGACTATCAGAGTGTTGATGAAACACAGAAATTGCATCGTGATTAAATACAACAGACACCATGCGCACTTTCCTCCGTGAGAGTAATTCTCAGTCTACGCTTTGATCATTCCCTGGAAGACCAGTGGTAGTTTCCGATGCACATCTGTAATCTTTGGACTATCAGGGTGTTGATAAGACACAGAAAATGCATCGGGATTGAATACAACAGTCACCATGCGCAATTTCCTCTATGGGAGTAATGTCTCAAAGAGTTTACGCTTTGATCGTTCCCTGGAAGACCAGTAGTAGCTTCCGATGCACATCTGGAGGCATTCTGTAATCTGTGGACTATCAGAGTGTTGATGAAACACAGAAATTGCGTCGGGATTGAATACAACAGTCACCATGCGCACTTTCCTCCACATGAGGTATGTCTCAAACAGTCTACGCTTTGATCGTTCCCTGGAAGACCAGTAGTAGTTTCCGATGCACATATGGTGGCATTCTGTAATCTGTTGACTATCAGAGTGTTGATGAAAAACATAAATTGCATCGGGATTGAATACAACAGACACCATCAGCACTTTCCTCCATGGGAGTAATGTCTGACACAGTCTACTCTTTGATCGTTCCCTGGAATACCAGTTGTAGTTTCCGATGCACATCTCGTGGCATACTGTAATGTGTGGACTATCAGAGAGTTGTTGAAACACAGAAATTGCACCAGGATGTGGTGCACATCAACAATACAATACAACAGTCACCATGCCCACTTTCCTCCATGGGAATAATGTCTCAAACAGTCGACGCTTTAATCGTTCCCTGAAAGACCAGTAGTAGTTTCCGATGCAAACCTGGTGGCATTCTGTAATCTGTGGACTATCAGAGTGTTGATGAAACGGAGAATTTGCATCGGGATTCAATACAACAGTCACCATGCGCACTTTCCTCCATGGGAGTAATCCTCACACAGACTACGCTTTAATCGTTCTCTGGAAAACCAGTAGTAGTTTCCGATGCACATCTGGATAATTTTTGTAATCTGTGGACCTTCAAAGTGTTGATGAAAAACAGTAATTGTCTCGGGGTTGAATACAACAGTCACCATGCGCACTTTCCTCCATGGGAGTAATGGCTAAAGCAGTCTACGCTTTGATCGTTCCCAGGAAGAACAGTAGTAGTTTCCGATGCACATCTGGAGGCATTCTGTAATCTGTGGGCTATCAGAGTGTTGATGAAACACAGAAAATGCATCGGGATTGAATACAACAGTCACCATGCGCACTTTCCTCCATGGGAGTAATGTCTCAAAGTGTTTACGCTTTGATCGTTCCCTGGAAGACCAGTAGAAGTTTCCGATGCACATCTGGATTCCTTCTGTAATCTGTTTAAATCAAAGTGTGGATTGATACACAGAAATTGCCTCGGGATTGAATACAACAGTCACCATGCGCACTTTCCTCCATGGGAGTAATGTCTCAAACAGTTTACGCTTTGATCGTTCCCTGGAAGACCAGTAGTAGTTTCCGATGCACATCTGGAGATATTCTGTAATCTGTGTTAATGAAACTAAGAAATTGCATCGGGATTGAATACGACAGTCACCATGCGCACTTTCCTCCTTGGGAGTAATGTCTCAAACAGTCTACGCTTTGATCGCTCCCTGGAAGACCAGTAGTAGTTTCTGATGCACATCTCGTGGCATTCTGTAACGTGTGGACTATCAGAGTGATGATGAAACACTGAAATTGCATCGGGATTGAATACAACAGTCACCGTGGGCACGTACCTCCACGGGAGTAATGTCTCAAACAGTCTACGCTTTGATCGTTCCCTGGAAGACCAGTAGTAGTTTCCGATGCACATCTGGTGGCATTCTGTAATTTGTGGACTATCAGAGTGTTGATGAAACTGAGAAATTACATCGGGATTGAATACAACAGTCACCATGCCCACTTTCCTCCATGGGAGTAATGTCTGAAACAGTCTACGCTTTGATCGTTCCCTGGAAGACCAGTAGTAGTTTCCGATGCACATCTGGAGATATTCTGTAATCTGTGTTGATGAAACTAAGAAATTGCACCGGGATTGAATACAGCAGTCACCATGCGCACTTTCCTCCATGGGAGTAATGTCTCAAACAGTCTACGCTTTGATCGCTCCCTGGAAGACCAGTAGTAGTTTCCGATGCACATCTCGTGGCATTCTGTAATGTGTGGACTATCAGAGTGATGATGAAACACTGAAATTGCATCGGGATTGAATACAACAGTCACCACGGGCACTTACCTCCACGGGAGTAATGTCTCAAACAGTCTACGCTTTGATCGTTCCCTGGAAGACCAGTAGTAGTTTCCGATGCACATCTGGTGGCATTCTGTAATCTGTGGACTATCAGAGTGTTGATGAAACAGAGAAATTACATCATGATTGAATACAACAGTCACCATGCGCACTTTCCTCCATGGGAGTAATGTCTCAAAGAGTTTACGCTTTTATCGTTCCGTGGAACACCAGTCGCAGTTTCCGATGCACATCTGGAGGCATTCTGTAATCTGTGGACTATCAGATTGTTGATGAAACACAGAAATTGCATCCGGATTAAATACAACAGTCACCATGCGCACTTTCCTCAATGCGAGTAATGTCTCAAACAGTCAACGCTTTGATCGTTCCTGGAAGACCAGTAGTAGTTTCCGATGCACATCTGGCTGCATTCTGTAATCTGTGGACTATCAGAGTGTTGATGAAACACAGAAATTGCATCGGGATTGAATACAACAGTCACCATGCGTCCTTTAGTCCATGGGAGTGATGTCACAAACAGCCTACGTTTTGATAGTTCCCTGGAAGACCAGTAGAGGTTGCCGATGCACATCTGGAGACATTCTGTAATCTGTGGAGTATCAGAGTGTTGATGAAACACAGAAATTGCATCGGGATTGACTACAACAGTCACCATGCGCACCTTCCTCAATGGGGGTAATGTCTCAAAGAGTTTACGCTTTGATCGTTCCCTGGAAGACCAGTAGTAGTTTCCGATGCACATCTGGAGGCTTTTTATAATCTGTGGACTATCAGAGTGTTGATGAAACACAGAAATTGCATCGGGATGAAATACAACAGTCACCATGCGCCCTTTCCTCCGTGAGAGTAATTCTCAGTCTACGCTTTGATCATTCCCTGGAAGACCAGTGTTAGTTTCCGATGCACATCTGGAGGCATTCTGTAATCTTTGGACTATCAGAGTGTTGATGAGACACAGAAAATGCATCGGGATTGAATACAACAGTCACCATGCGCACTTTCTTCCATGGGAGTAATGTCTCAAAGAGTTTACGCTTTTATCGTTCCCTGGAAGACCAGTAGTAGTTTCCGATTCACATCTTAAGGGATTCTGCAATCTGTGGACTATCAGAGTTTTGATGAAACACAGAAATTGCATCGGGATTGAATACAACAGTCACCATGCGCACTTTCCTCCACATGAGGTATGTCTCAAACAGTCTACGCTTTGATCGTTCCCCGGAATACCAGTAGTAGTTTCCGGATGCACATCTGGAGATATTCTGTAATCTGTGTTGATGAAACTAAGAAATTGCATCGGGATTGAATACAACAGTCACCATGCGCACTTTCCTCCATGGGAGTAATGTCTGAAACAGTCTACGCTTTGATCGCTCCCTGGAAGACCAGTAGTAGTTTCAGATGCACATCTCGTTGCATTCTGTAATGTGCACTTCCCTCCACTTGAGTGATGTGTCAAACATTCTACGCTTTGATCGTTCCCTTTAAGACCAGTAGTAGTTTCCGATGCATATCTGGTGGCATTCTGTAATCTGTGGACTATCAGACTGTTGATGAAACACAGAAATTGCATCGGGATTGAATACAACAGTCACCATGCCCACTTTCCTCCATGGGAGTAATGTCTGAAACAGTCTACGCTTTGATCGTTCCCTGGAAGACCAGTAGTAGTTTCCTATGCACGTCTGGTGGCGTTCTTAATCTGTGGACTATCAGAGTGTTGATGAAACACAGAATTTGCATCGGGATTGAATACAACAGTCACCATGCGCACTTTCCTCCATGGGAGTAATCCTCAAACAGTCTACGCTTTAATCGTTACCTGGCAGGCCTGTTGTGGTTTCCGATGCACATCTGGAGGCTTTCTGTAATCTGTGGACCTTCAAAGTGTTGATGAAACACAGTAATTGTCTCGGGATTGAATACAACATTCCCCAAGTTCTTTTTCCTCCATGGTAGTAATGTCTCATACAGTCCACGATTTGATCGTTCCCAGGAAGACCAGTAATAGTTTCCGATGCACATCTGGAGACATTCTGTAATCTGTGGACCTTCAAAGTGTTGATGAAACTCAGAAATTGCATCGGGATTGAATACAACAGTCACCATACGCACTTTCCTCCATGGGTGTAATGTCTCAAACAGTTTACGCATTGATCGTTACCTGGAAGTCCAGTAGTAGTATCCGATGAACATCTGGAGGCATTCTGTAATCAGTGGACCATCAGAGTGTTGATGAAACACAGAAATTGCATCGGGATTGAATACAACAGTCACCATGCGCACACTCCTCCATTGGGGTAATGCCTCAAACTGTATAGCCTTTGATCGTTCCCTGGAAGACCAGTAGAGGTTTCCGATGCACTTCTGGGGGCATTCTGTAATCTGCGGACTATCAGATTGTAGATGAAACACAGAAATTGCATCGGGGTTGAATACAACAGTCACCATGCGCACTTTCCTCCATGGGAGTAAAGTCTCAAAGGGTCTACGCTTTGATCTTTCCCCGGAAGACCAGTAGTAGTTTCCGATGCACATCTGGAGGTATTTTGTAATCTTTGGACCTTCAAAGTGTTGATGGAACTCAGAAATTGTATCGGGATTGAATACATCAGTCACCTTGCGCACTTTCCTCCATGGGAGTAATGTCTCAAACAGTCTACGCCTACATCGTTCCCCGGAAGACCAGTAGTAGTTTCCGATGCACTTCTGGAGGCATTCTGTAATCTGTGGACTACCAGAGAGTTGAACACAGAAATTGCATCTTGATTGAATACAACAGTCACCATGCGCACTTATCTCAATGGGAGTAATGTCTCAAACAGTCTACGATTTGATCGTTTGCAGGAAGGCCAGTAGTAGTTTCCGATGCACATCAGGTGGCATTCTGTAATCTGTGGACCTTCAAAGTGTTGATCAAACACAAAAATTTCATCCTGATTGAATATAACAGTCACCATGCGCACTTTCTTCCATGGGAGTAATGTCTCAAACAGGCTACGCTTACATCGTTCCCTGGAAGACCAGTAGTAGTTTCCGATGCACTTCTGGAGGCATTCTGTAGTCTGTGGACTACCAGAGAGTTGAACACAGAAATTGCATCTTGATTGAATACAACAGTCACCATGCGCACTTATCTCCATGGGAGTAATGTCTCAAACAGTCTACGATTTGATCGTTCCCAGGAAGGCCAGTAGTAGTTTCCGATGCACATCAGGAGGCATTCTGTAATCTGTGGACCTTCAAAGTGTTGATCAAACACAAAAATTGCATCCTGACTGAATACAACTGTCACCATGCGCACTTTTTTCCATGGGAGTAATGTCTAAAACCGTCTACGCTTTGATCGTTACCTGGAAGACCAGTAGTAGTTTCCGATGCACATCTGGATGCATTTTGTAATCTGTGGACCGTCAGGGTGTTGATGAAACACAGAAATCTCATCGGGTTTGAATACAAAAGTCACCATGCGCACATTCCTCCATGGGAGTAATGTCTGAAACAGTCTACGCTTTGATCGCTACCTGGAAGACCAGTAGTAGTTTCCGATGCACATCTCGTTGCATTCTGTAATGTGTGGACTATCAGAGTGATGATGAAACACTGAAATTGCATCGGGATTGAATACAACAGTCACCATGGGCACTTACCTCCACGGGAGTAATGTCTCAAACAGTCTACGCTTTGATCGTTCCCTGGAAGGCCAGTAGTAGTTTCCGATGCACATCTGGTGGCATTCTGTAATCTGTGGACTATCAGAGTGTTGATGAAACAGAGAAATTACATCGGGATTGAATACAACAGTCACCATGCCCACTTTCCTCCATGGGAGTAATGTCTGAAACAGTCTACGCTTTGATCGTTCCCTGGAAGACCAGTAGTAGTTTCCTATGCACTTCTGGTGGCGTTCCGTAATCTGTGGACTATCAGAGTGTTGATGAAACACAGAAATTGCTAGGGATTGAATACAACAGTCACGATGCGCACTTTCCCCCATGGGAGTAATCCTCAAACAGTCTACGCTTTAATCGTTACCTGGCAGACCAGTTGTGGTTTCCGATGCACATCTGGAGGCTTTCTGTAATCTGTGGACCTTCAAAGTGTTGATCAAACACAAAAATTGCATCCTGATTGAATACAACTGTCACCATGCGCACTTTCCTCCATGGGAGTAATGTCTAAAACCGTCTACGCTTTGATCGTTACCTGGAAGACCAGTAGTAGTTTCCGATGCACATCTGGAAGCATTCTGTAATCTGTGGACCGTCAGGGTGTTGATGAAACACAGAAATCTCATCGGGTTTGAATACAACAGTCACCATGCGCACTTTCCTCCATGGGAGTAATGTCTGAAACAGTCTACGCTTTGATCGCTACCTGGAAGACCAGTAGTAGTTTCCGATGCACATCTCGTTGCATTCTGTAATGTGTGGACTATCAGAGTGATGATGAAACACTGAAATTGCATCGGGATTGAATACAACAGTCACCATGGGCACTTACCTCCACGGGAGTAATGTCTCAAACAGTCTACGCTTTGATCGTTCCCTGGAAGGCCAGTAGTAGTTTCCGATGCACATCTGGTGGCATTCTGTAATCTGTGGACTATCAGAGTGTTGATGAAACAGAGAAATTACATCGGGATTGAATACAACAGTCACCATGCCCACTTTGCTCCATGGGAGTAATGTCTGAAACAGTCTACGCTTTGATCGTTCCCTGGAAGACCAGTAGTAGTTTCCTATGCACTTCTGGTGGCGTTCTGTAATCTGTGGGCTATCAGAGTGTTGATGAAACACAGAAGATGCATCGGGATTGAATACAACAGTCACCATGCGCACTTTCCTCAATGCGAGTAATGTCTCAAACAGTCTACGCTTTGATCGTTTCCTGGAAGACCACTAGTAGTTTCCGATGCACATCTGGAGGCATTCTGTAATCTGTGGACCTTCAAAGTGTTGATGAAGAACAGAAATTGCATCGGAATTCAATACAACAGTCACCATGCGCACTTTCCTCCATGGGAGTAATGTCTGAAACAGTCTACGCTTTGATCGCTCCCTGGAAGACCAGTAGTAGTTTCCGATGCACATCTCGTTGCATTCTGTAATGTGTGGACTATCAGAGTGATGATGAAACACTGAAATTGCATCGGGATTGAATACAACAGTCACCATGGGCACTTACCTCCACGGGAGTAATGTCTCAAACAGTCTACGCTTTGATCGTTCCCTGGAAGACCAGTAGTAGTTTCCGATGCACATCTGGTGGCATTCTGTAGTCTGTGGACTATCAGAGTGTTGATGAAACAGAGAAATTACATCGGGATTGAATACAACATTCACCATGCCCACTTTCCTCCATGGGAGTAATGTCTGAAACAGTCTACGCTTTGATCGTTCCCTGGAAGACCAGTAGTAGTTTCCTATGCACGTCTGGTGGCGTTCTTAATCTGTGGACTATCAGAGTGTTGATGAAACACAGAATTTGCATCGGGATTGAATACAACAGTCACCATGCGCACTTTCCTCCATATGAGTAATCCTCAAACAGTCTACGCTTTAATCGTTACCTGGCAGACCAGTTGTGGTTTCCGATGCACATCTGGAGGCTATCTGTAATCCGTGGACCTTCAAAGTGTTGATGCAACACAGTAATTGTCTCGGGATTGAATACAACATTCCCCATGTTCTTTTTCCTCCATGGTAGTAATGTCTCAAACAGTCCACGATTTGATCGTTCCCAGGAAGACCAGTAATAGTTTCCGATGCACATATGGAGGCATTCTGTAATCTGTGGGCTATCAGAGTGTTGATGAAATACAGAAAATGCATCGGGATTGAATACAACAGTCATCATGCGCCCTTTCCTCCATGGTAGTAACGTCTCAAAGAGTTTACGATTTTATCGATCCCTTTAAGACCAGTAGCAGTTTCCGATGCACATCCGGAGCCATTCTGTAATCTGTGGACTATCAGAGTGTTGATGAAACACAGAAATTGCATCGGGATTGAATACAACAGCCACCATGCGCACTTTCCTCAAGGCGAGTAATGTCTCAAACAGTCTACGCTTTGATCGTTTCCTGGAAGACCACTAGTAGTTTCCGATGCACATCTGGAGGCATTCTGTAATCTGTGGACCTTCAAAGTGTTGATGAAAAACAGAAATTGCATTGGAATTCAATACAACAGTCACCATGCGCACTTTCCTCCATGGGAGTAATGTCTCAAATAGTCTACGCTTTGATCGTTCCCTGGAAGACCAGTAGTAGATTCCGATGCACATCTGGAGGCATTCTGTAATCTGTGGACCTTCAAAGTGTTGATGAAACCCAGAAATTGCATCGGGATTGAATACAACAGTCACCATGCGCACACTCCTCCATGGGGGTAATGCCTCAAACAGTATAGCCTTTGATCGTTCACTGGAAGAACAGTAGAGGTTTCCGATGCACTTCTGGGGGCATTCTGTAATCTGCGGACTATCAGATTGTAGATGAAACACAGAAATTGCATCGGGGTTGAATACAACAGTCACCATGCGCACTTTCCTCCATGGGAGTAAAGTCTCAAAGGGTCTACGCTTTGATCGTTCCCCGGAAGACCAGTAGTAGTTTCCGATGCACATCTGGAGGTATTCTGTAATCTTTGGACCTTCAAAGTGTTGATGGAACACAGAAATTGTATCGGGATTGAATACATCAGTCACCTTGAGCACTTTCCTCCATGGGAGTAATGTCTCAAACAGTCTAGGCTTACATCGTTCCCTGGAAGACCAGTAGTAGTTTCCGATGCACTTCTGGAGGCATTCTGTAATCTGTGGACTACCAGAGAGTTGAACACAGAAATTGCATCTTGATTGAATACAACAGTCACCATGCGCACTTATCTCCATGGGAGTAATGTCTCAAACAGTCTACGATTTGATCGTTCCCAGGAAGGCCAGTAGTAGTTTCCGATGCACATCAGGAGGCATTCTGTAATCTGTGGACCTTCAAAGTGTTGATCAAACACAAAAATTGCATCCTGATTGAATACAACAGTCACCATGCGCACTTTCCTCCATGGGAGTAATGTCTCAAACAGTCTACGCTTTGATCGCTCCCTGGAAGACCAGTAGTAGTTTCCGATGCACATCTCGTTGCATTCTGTAATGTGTGGACTATCAGAGTGATGATGAAACACTGAAATTGCATCGGGATTGAATACAACAGTCACCATGGGCACTTACCTCCACGGGAGTAATGTCTCAAACAGTCTACGCTTTGATCGTTCCCTGGAAGACCAGTAGTAGTTTCCGATGCACATCTGGTGGCATTCTGTAATCTGTGGACTGTCAGAGTGTTGATGAAACAGAGAAATTACATCGGGATTGAATACAACAGTCACCATGCCCACTTTCCTCCATGGGAGTAATGTCTGAAACAGTCCACGCTTTGATCGTTCCCTGGAAGATCAGTAGTAGTTTCCTATGCACGTCTGGTGGCGTTCTGTAATCTGTGGACTATCAGAGTGTTGATGAAACACTGAATTTGCATCGGGATTGAATACAACAGTCACGATGAGCACTTTCCTCCATGGGAGTAATCCTCAAACAGTCTACGCTTTAATCGTTACCTGGCAGACCAGTTGTGGTTTCCGATGCACATCTGGAGGCTTTCTGTAGTCTGTGGACCTTCAAAGTGTTGATGAAACACAGTAATTGTCACGGGATTGAATACAACATTCCCCATGTTCTTTTTCCTCCATGGTAGTAATGTCTCAAACAGTCCACGATTTGATCCTTCCCAGGAAGACCAGTAATAGTTTCCGATGCACATATGGAGGCATTCTGTAATCTGTGGGCTATCAGAGTGTTGATGAAACACAGAAAATGCATCGGGATTGAATACAACAGTCACCATGCGCACTTTCCTCAATGCGAGTAATGTCTCAAACAGTCTACGCTTTGATCGTTTCCTGGAAGACCACTAGTAGTTTCCGATGCACATCTGGAGGCATTCTGTAATGTGTAGAGCTTCAAAGTGTTGATGAAAAACAGAAATTGCATCGGAATTCAATACAACAGTCACCATGAGCACTTTCCTCCATGGGAGTAATGTCTCAAATTGTCTACGGTTTGATCGTTCCCTGGAAGACCAGTAGTAGATTCCGATGCACATCTGGAGGCATTCTGTAATCTGTGGACCTTCAAAGTGTTGATGAAACCCAGAAATTGCATCGGGATTGAATACAACAGTCACCATACGCACTTTCCTCCATGGGTGTAATGTCTCAAACAGTTTACGCTTTGATCGTTAACTGGAAGTCCAGTAGTAGTATCCGATGAACATCTGGAGGCATTCTGTAATCAGTGACCATCAGAATGTTGATGAAACACAGAAATTGCATCGGGATTGAATACAACAGTCACCATGCGCACACTCCTCCATGGGGGTAATGCCTCAAACAGTATAGCCTTTGATCGTTCACTGGAAGACCAGTAGAGGTTTCCGATGCACTTCTGGGGGTATTCTGTAATCTGCGGACTATCAGATTGTAGATGAAACACAGAAATTGCATCGGGGTTGAGTACAACAGTCACCATGCGCACTTTCCTCCATGGGAGTAAAGTCTCAAAGGGGCTACGCTTTGATCGTTCCCCGGAAGACCAGTAGTAGTTTCCGATGCACATCTGGAGGCATTCTGTAATCTTTGGACCTTCAAAGTGTTGATGGAACACAGAAATTGTATCGGGATTGAATACATCGGTCACCTTGCGCACTTTCCTCCATGGGAGTAATGTCTCAAACAGTCTACTCTTACATCGTTCCCTGGAAGACCAGTAGTAGTTTCCGATGCACTTCTGGAGGCATTCTGTAATCTGTGGACTACCAGAGAGTTGAACACAGAAATTGCATCTTGATTGAATACAACAGTCACCATGCGCACTTATCTCCATGGGAGTAATGTCTCAAACAGTCTACGATTTGATCGTTCCGAGGAAGGCCAGTAGTAGTTTCCGATGCACATCAGGAGGCATTCTGTAATCTGTGGACCTTCAAAGAGTTGATCAAACACAAAAATTGCATCCTGATTGAATATAACAGTCACCATGCGCACTTTCCTCCATGGGAGTAATGTCTCAAACAGGCTACGCTTACATCGTTCCCCGGAAGACCAGTAGTAGTTTCCGATGCACTTCTGGAGGCATTCTGTAATCTGTGGACTACCAGAGAGTTGAACACAGAAATTGCATCTTGATTGAATACAACAGTCACCATGCGCACTTATCTCCATGGGAGTAATGTCTCAAACAGTCTACGATTTGATCGTTCCCAGGAAGGCCAGTAGTAGTTTCCGATGCACATCACGAGGCATTCTGTAATCTGTGGACCGTCAGGGTGTTGATGAAACACAGAAATCTCATCGGGTTTGAATACAACAGTCACCATGCGCACTTTCCTCCATGGGAGTAATGTCTCAAAGAGTCTACGATTTGATCGTTCCCTGGAATACCAGTAGTAGATTCCGATGCACATCTGGAGGCATTCTGTAATCTGTGGGCCTTCAAAGTGTTGATAAAACGATGCACATCTGGAGGCATTCTAAAATCTGTGGACTGTCAGAGTGTTCATGAAACACTGAGATTTCATCGGGACTGAATACAACAGTCACCATGCGCACTTTCCTCCATGGGAGTAATGTCTCAAGCAGTCTACGATTTCATCGTTCCCTGGAATACCAGTAGTAGTTTCCGATGCACATCTGGAGGCATACTGTGATCTGTGGACCTTCAAAGTGTTGATAAAACGATGCACATCTGGAGGAAATCAGTAATCTGTAGACTGTCAGAGTGTTCATGAAACACAGAAATTTCATCGGGATTGAATAGAACTGTCACCATGCGCACTTTCCTCCATGGGAGTAATGTCGCAAACAGTCTACGCTTTGATCGTTCCCTGGAAGACCAGTAGTAGTTTCCGATGCACATCTGGAGGCATTCTGTAATGTGTGCAGCTTCAAAGTGTTGATGAAATACTGAAATTGCATCGGAATTCAATACAACAGTCACCATGCGCACTTTCCTCCATGGGAGTAATGTCTCAAATAGTCTACGCTTTGATCGTTCCCTGGAAGACCAGTAGTAGATTCCGATGCACATCTGGAGCCTTTCTGTAATCTGTGGACCTTCAAAGTGTTGATGAAACACAGAAATTGCATCGGGATTGAATACAACAGTCACCATACGCACTTTCCTCCATGGGTGTAATGTCTCAAACAGTTTACGCTTTGATCGTTACCTGGAAGTCCAGTAGTAGTTTCCGATGAACATCTGGAGGCATTCTGTAATCAGTGGACTATCAGAGTGTTGATGAAACACAGAAATTGCATCGGGATTGAATACAACAGTCACCATGCGCACACTCCTCCTTGGCGGTAATGCCTCAAACAGTATAGCCTTTGATCGTTCACTGGAAGACCAGTAGAGGTTTCCGATGCACTTCTTTGGCATTCTGTAATCTGCGGACCATCAGATTGTAGATGAAACACAGAAATTGCATCGGGGTTGAATACAGCAGTCACCATGCGCACTTTCCTCCATGGGAGTAAAGTCTCAAAGGGTCTACGCTTTGATCGTTCCCCGGAAGACCAGTAGTTGTTTCCGATGCACATCTGGAGGCATTCTGTAACCTTTGGACCTTCAAAGTGTTGATGAAACACAGAAATTATATCGGGATTGAATACAACAGTCACCATGCGCACTTTCCTCCATGGGAGTAATGTCTCAAACAGTCTACGCTTACATCGTGCCCTGGAAGACCATTAGTAGTTTCCGATGCACTTCTGGAGGCATTCTGTAATCTGTGGACTACCAGAGTGTTGAACACAGAAATTGCATCTTGAATGAATACAACAGTCACCATTCGCACTAATCTCCATGGGAGTAATGTCTCAAACAGGCTACGCTTTGATCGTTCCCTGGAAGACCAGTAGTAGTTTGCGTTGCACAGCTGGAGGCATTCTGTATCTGTATACAATCAGAGTGTTGATGAAACACAGAAATTGCATCGGAGGAGAATACAACAGTCACCATGCTCACCTTCCTCCATGGGATTAATGTCTCAAACAGTCTACGCTTTGATCGATCCCTGGAAGACCAGTAGTAGTTTCCAAAGCACATCTGGAGGCATTCTGTAATCTGTGGACCTTCAAAGTGTAGATGAAACAGAGCAATTGCCTCGAGATTGAATAGAACAGTCACCATGCGCACTTTCCTCCACGGTCATAATGTCTCAAACAGTCTACGCTTTGATCGTTTCCTGGATGACCAGCAGTAGTTTCCGATGCACATCTGGTGGCATTTTGTAATCTGTGGGCTATCAAAGTGCTGATAAAAAACACAGAAACTGCATCAGGATTGAATACAACAGTGACCATGCGCACTTTCTTCCACGGTAGTAATGTCTCAAACAGTCTACGCTTTGATCGTTCCCTGGAAGACCAGTAGTAGTTTCCGATGCACATCTAGTGGCATTCTGTAATCTGTGGACTATCGGAGTGTTGATGAAACACAGAAATTGCATCTGGATTTAATACAATAGTCACAATCCCCACTTTCCTCCACGGAAGTGATGTCTCAAACAGTCTACGCTTTGATCGTTCCCAGGAAGACCAGTGGTAGTTCCCGATGCACATCTGGAGGCATTCTGTAATCTAAGGACTATCAGAGTGTTGATGAAACACAGAAATTGCATCGGGATTGAATACAACAGTCACCATGCGCACTTCCCTCCATGGGAGTGATGTCTCTAACAGTCTACACTTTCATCGTTAACAGGAAGACCAGTGGTAGTTTCCGATACACATCTGGAGTCTTTCTGTAATCTGTGGACTATCAGAGTGTTGATGACACACAGGAATTGCATCGGGATTGAATACAACTGCCACCATCCGCACTTTCCTCCATGGGAGTAATGCCTGAAACAGTCTACACTTTGATCGTTCCCTGGAAGACCAGTAGTATTTTCCGACGCACCTCTGGAGGCATTCTGTAATCTGTGGACTATCAGAGTGTTGATAAAACACAGAAACTGCATCGGGATTGAATACAACAGTCACCATGCGCACTTTCCTCCACGGAAGTAATGTCTCAAACAGTCTACGCTTTGATCGTTCCCTGGAAGACCAGTAGTAGTTTCCGATGCACATCTGGTGGCATTCTGTAATCTGTGGACTATCAGAGTGTTGATGAAACACAGAAATTGCATCGAGATTGAATACAACAGTGACCATGCGCACTTCCCTCCATGGGAGTAATGTGTCTAACAGTCTACGCTTCGATCGTTCCCAGAAAGACCAGTAGTAGTTTCCGAAGCACATCTGGTGCCATTCTGTAATCTGTGGACTATCAGAGTGTCGATGAAACACAGAAACTGCATCGGGATTTAATGCAACAGTCACCATGCGCACTTTCCACAACGGTAGTAATGTCTCAAACAGTCTACGCTTTGATCGTTCCCTGGAAGACCAGTAGTAGTTTCCGATGCACATCTGGTGGCATTCTGTAATCTGTGGACTATCAAAGTGTTTATGAAACGCAGAAATTGCATCGGGATTTACTACAATATTCACAATCCGCACTTCCCTCCATGGGAGTAATGTCTCTAACAGTCTACACTTGGATCGTTAACAGGAAGACCATTGGTAGTTTCCGATACACATCTGGAGGCATTCTGTAATCTGTGGACTATCAGAGTGTTGATGACACACAGAAATTGCATCGGGATTGAATACAACAGTCACCATCCGTACTTTCCTCCATTGGAGTAATGTCTGAAACAGGCTACGCTTTGATCGTTCCCTGGAAGACCAGTATTAGTTTCCGATGCACATCTGGTGGCATTCTGTAATCTGTGGACTATCAGAGTGTTGATGCAACACAGAAATTGCATCCGGATTGAATACAACAGTCACCATGCGCACTTTCTTCCATGGGAGTAATGTCTCAAACAGGCTACGCTTACATCGTTCCCTGGAAGACCAGTAGTAGTTTCCGATGCACTTCTGGAGGCATTCTGTAGTCTGTGGACTACCAGAGAGTTGAACACAGAAATTGCATCTTGATTGAATACAACAGTCACCATGCGCACTTATCTCCATGGGAGTAATGTCTCAAACAGTCTACGATTTGATCGTTCCCAGGAAGGCCAGTAGTAGTTTCCGATGCACATCAGGAGGCATTCTGTAATCTGTGGACCTTCAAAGTGTTGATCAAACACAAAAATTGCATCCTGACTGAATACAACTGTCACCATGCGCACTTTTTTCCTTTTAAGTAATGTCTAAAACCGTCTACGCTTTGATCGTTACCTGGAAGACCAGTAGTAGTTTCCGATGCACATCTGGATGCATTTTGTAATCTGTGGACCGTCAGGGTGTTGATGAAACACAGAAATCTCATCGGGTTTGAATACAACAGTCACCATGCGCACATTCCTCCATGGGAGTAATGTCTGAAACAGTCTACGCTTTGATCGCTACCTGGAAGACCAGTAGTAGTTTCCGATGCACATCTCGTTGCATTCTGTAATGTGTGGACTATCAGAGTGATGATGAAACACTGAAATTGCATCGGGATTGAATACAACAGTCACCATGGGCACTTACCTCCACGGGAGTAATGTCTCAAACAGTCTACGCTTTGATCGTTCCCTGGAAGGCCAGTAGTAGTTTCCGATGCACATCTGGTGGCATTCTGTAATCTGTGGACTATCAGAGTGTTGATGAAACAGAGAAATTACATCGGGATTGAATACAACAGTCACCATGCCCACTTTCCTCCATGGGAGTAATGTCTGAAACAGTCTACGCTTTGATCGTTCCCTGGAAGACCAGTAGTAGTTTCCTATGCACTTCTGGTGGCGTTCCGTAATCTGTGGACTATCAGAGTGTTGATGAAACACAGAAATTGCTAGGGATTGAATACAACAGTCACGATGCGCACTTTCCCCCATGGGAGTAATCCTCAAACAGTCTACGCTTTAATCGTTACCTGGCAGACCAGTTGTGGTTTCCGATGCACATCTGGAGGCTTTCTGTAATCTGTGGACCTTCAAAGTGTTGATCAAACACAAAAATTGCATCCTGATTGAATACAACTGTCACCATGCGCACTTTCCTCCATGGGAGTAATGTCTAAAACCGTCTACGCTTTGATCGTTACCTGGAAGACCAGTAGTAGTTTCCGATGCACATCTGGATTCATTCTGTAATCTGTGGACCGTCAGGGTGTTGATGAAACACAGAAATCTCATCGGGTTTGAATACAACAGTCACCATGCGCACTTTCCTCCATGGGAGTAATGTCTGAAACAGTCTACGCTTTGATCGCTACCTGGAAGACCAGTAGTAGTTTCCGATGCACATCTCGTTGCATTCTGTAATGTGTGGACTATCAGAGTGATGATGAAACACTGAAATTGCATCGGGATTGAATACAACAGTCACCATGGGCACTTACCTCCACGGGAGTAATGTCTCAAACAGTCTACGCTTTGATCGTTCCCTGGAAGGCCAGTAGTAGTTTCCGATGCACATCTGGTGGCATTCTGTAATCTGTGGACTATCAGAGTGTTGATGAAACAGAGAAATTACATCGGGATTGAATACAACAGTCACCATGCCCACTTTCCTCCATGGGAGTAATGTCTGAAACAGTCTACGCTTTGATCGTTCCCTGGAAGACCAGTAGTAGTTTCCTATGCACTTCTGGTGGCGTTCTGTAATCTGTGGGCTATCAGAGTGTTGATGAAACACAGAAGATGCATCGGGATTGAATACAACAGTCACCATGCGCACTTTCCTCAATGCGAGTAATGTCTCAAACAGTCTACGCTTTGATCGTTCCCTGGAAGACCAGTAGTAGTTTCCGATGCACATCTAGTGGCATTCTGTAATCTGTGGACTATCGGAGTGTTGATGAAACACAGAAATTGCATCTGGATTTAATACAATAGTCACAATCCCCACTTTCCTCCACGGAAGTGATGTCTCAAACAGTCTACGCTTTGATCGTTCCCAGGAAGACCAGTGGTAGTTCCCGATGCACATCTGGAGGCATTCTGTAATCTAAGGACTATCAGAGTGTTGATGAAACACAGAAATTGCATCGGGATTGAATACAACAGTCACCATGCGCACTTCCCTCCATGGGAGTGATGTCTCTAACAGTCTACACTTTCATCGTTAACAGGAAGACCAGTGGTAGTTTCCGATACACATCTGGAGTCTTTCTGTAATCTGTGGACTATCAGAGTGTTGATGACACACAGGAATTGCATCGGGATTGAATACAACTGCCACCATCCGCACTTTCCTCCATGGGAGTAATGCCTGAAACAGTCTACACTTTGATCGTTCCCTGGAAGACCAGTAGTATTTTCCGACGCACCTCTGGAGGCATTCTGTAATCTGTGGACTATCAGAGTGTTGATAAAACACAGAAACTGCATCGGGATTGAATACAACAGTCACCATGCGCACTTTCCTCCACGGAAGTAATGTCTCAAACAGTCTACGCTTTGATCGTTCCCTGGAAGACCAGTAGTAGTTTCCGATGCACATCTGGTGGCATTCTGTAATCTGTGGACTATCAGAGTGTTGATGAAACACAGAAATTGCATCGAGATTGAATACAACAGTGACCATGCGCACTTCCCTCCATGGGAGTAATGTGTCTAACAGTCTACGCTTCGATCGTTCCCAGAAAGACCAGTAGTAGTTTCCGAAGCACATCTGGTGCCATTCTGTAATCTGTGGACTATCAGAGTGTCGATGAAACACAGAAACTGCATCGGGATTTAATGCAACAGTCACCATGCGCACTTTCCACAACGGTAGTAATGTCTCAAACAGTCTACGCTTTGATCGTTCCCTGGAAGACCAGTAGTAGTTTCCGATGCACATCTGGTGGCATTCTGTAATCTGTGGACTATCAAAGTGTTTATGAAACGCAGAAATTGCATCGGGATTTACTACAATATTCACAATCCGCACTTCCCTCCATGGGAGTAATGTCTCTAACAGTCTACACTTGGATCGTTAACAGGAAGACCATTGGTAGTTTCCGATACACATCTGGAGGCATTCTGTAATCTGTGGACTATCAGAGTGTTGATGACACACAGAAATTGCATCGGGATTGAATACAACAGTCACCATCCGTACTTTCCTCCATTGGAGTAATGTCTGAAACAGGCTACGCTTTGATCGTTCCCTGGAAGACCAGTATTAGTTTCCGATGCACATCTGGTGGCATTCTGTAATCTGTGGACTATCAGAGTGTTGATGCAACACAGAAATTGCATCCGGATTGAATACAACAGTCACCATGCGCACTTTCTTCCATGGGAGTAATGTCTCAAACAGGCTACGCTTACATCGTTCCCTGGAAGACCAGTAGTAGTTTCCGATGCACTTCTGGAGGCATTCTGTAGTCTGTGGACTACCAGAGAGTTGAACACAGAAATTGCATCTTGATTGAATACAACAGTCACCATGCGCACTTATCTCCATGGGAGTAATGTCTCAAACAGTCTACGATTTGATCGTTCCCAGGAAGGCCAGTAGTAGTTTCCGATGCACATCAGGAGGCATTCTGTAATCTGTGGACCTTCAAAGTGTTGATCAAACACAAAAATTGCATCCTGACTGAATACAACTGTCACCATGCGCACTTTTTTCCTTTTAAGTAATGTCTAAAACCGTCTACGCTTTGATCGTTACCTGGAAGACCAGTAGTAGTTTCCGATGCACATCTGGATGCATTTTGTAATCTGTGGACCGTCAGGGTGTTGATGAAACACAGAAATCTCATCGGGTTTGAATACAACAGTCACCATGCGCACATTCCTCCATGGGAGTAATGTCTGAAACAGTCTACGCTTTGATCGCTACCTGGAAGACCAGTAGTAGTTTCCGATGCACATCTCGTTGCATTCTGTAATGTGTGGACTATCAGAGTGATGATGAAACACTGAAATTGCATCGGGATTGAATACAACAGTCACCATGGGCACTTACCTCCACGGGAGTAATGTCTCAAACAGTCTACGCTTTGATCGTTCCCTGGAAGGCCAGTAGTAGTTTCCGATGCACATCTGGTGGCATTCTGTAATCTGTGGACTATCAGAGTGTTGATGAAACAGAGAAATTACATCGGGATTGAATACAACAGTCACCATGCCCACTTTCCTCCATGGGAGTAATGTCTGAAACAGTCTACGCTTTGATCGTTCCCTGGAAGACCAGTAGTAGTTTCCTATGCACTTCTGGTGGCGTTCCGTAATCTGTGGACTATCAGAGTGTTGATGAAACACAGAAATTGCTAGGGATTGAATACAACAGTCACGATGCGCACTTTCCCCCATGGGAGTAATCCTCAAACAGTCTACGCTTTAATCGTTACCTGGCAGACCAGTTGTGGTTTCCGATGCACATCTGGAGGCTTTCTGTAATCTGTGGACCTTCAAAGTGTTGATCAAACACAAAAATTGCATCCTGATTGAATACAACTGTCACCATGCGCACTTTCCTCCATGGGAGTAATGTCTAAAACCGTCTACGCTTTGATCGTTACCTGGAAGACCAGTAGTAGTTTCCGATGCACATCTGGATTCATTCTGTAATCTGTGGACCGTCAGGGTGTTGATGAAACACAGAAATCTCATCGGGTTTGAATACAACAGTCACCATGCGCACTTTCCTCCATGGGAGTAATGTCTGAAACAGTCTACGCTTTGATCGCTACCTGGAAGACCAGTAGTAGTTTCCGATGCACATCTCGTTGCATTCTGTAATGTGTGGACTATCAGAGTGATGATGAAACACTGAAATTGCATCGGGATTGAATACAACAGTCACCATGGGCACTTACCTCCACGGGAGTAATGTCTCAAACAGTCTACGCTTTGATCGTTCCCTGGAAGGCCAGTAGTAGTTTCCGATGCACATCTGGTGGCATTCTGTAATCTGTGGACTATCAGAGTGTTGATGAAACAGAGAAATTACATCGGGATTGAATACAACAGTCACCATGCCCACTTTCCTCCATGGGAGTAATGTCTGAAACAGTCTACGCTTTGATCGTTCCCTGGAAGACCAGTAGTAGTTTCCTATGCACTTCTGGTGGCGTTCTGTAATCTGTGGGCTATCAGAGTGTTGATGAAACACAGAAGATGCATCGGGATTGAATACAACAGTCACCATGCGCACTTTCCTCAATGCGAGTAATGTCTCAAACAGTCTACGCTTTGATCGTTTCCTGGAAGACCACTAGTAGTTTCCGATGCACATCTGGAGGCATTCTGTAATCTGTGGACCTTCAAAGTGTTGATGAAGAACAGAAATTGCATCGGAATTCAATACAACAGTCACCATGCGCACTTTCCTCCATGGGAGTAATGTCTGAAACAGTCTACGCTTTGATCGCTCCCTGGAAGACCAGTAGTAGTTTCCGATGCACATCTCGTTGCATTCTGTAATGTGTGGACTATCAGAGTGATGATGAAACACTGAAATTGCATCGGGATTGAATACAACAGTCACCATGGGCACTTACCTCCACGGGAGTAATGTCTCAAACAGTCTACGCTTTGATCGTTCCCTGGAAGACCAGTAGTAGTTTCCGATGCACATCTGGTGGCATTCTGTAGTCTGTGGACTATCAGAGTGTTGATGAAACAGAGAAATTACATCGGGATTGAATACAACATTCACCATGCCCACTTTCCTCCATGGGAGTAATGTCTGAAACAGTCTACGCTTTGATCGTTCCCTGGAAGACCAGTAGTAGTTTCCTATGCACGTCTGGTGGCGTTCTTAATCTGTGGACTATCAGAGTGTTGATGAAACACAGAATTTGCATCGGGATTGAATACAACAGTCACCATGCGCACTTTCCTCCATGGGAGTAATCCTCAAACAGTCTACGCTTTAATCGTTACCTGGCAGACCAGTTGTGGTTTCCGATGCACATCTGGAGGCTATCTGTAATCCATGGACCTTCAAAGTGTTGATGCAACACAGTAATTGTCTCGGGATTGAATACAACATTCCCCATGTTCTTTTTCCTCCATGGTAGTAATGTCTCAAACAGTCCACGATTTGATCGTTCCCAGGAAGACCAGTAATAGTTTCCGATGCACATATGGAGGCATTCTGTAATCTGTGGGCTATCAGAGTGTTGATGAAATACAGAAAATGCATCGGGATTGAATACAACAGTCATCATGCGCCCTTTCCTCCATGGTAGTAACGTCTCAAAGAGTTTACGATTTTATCGATCCCTTTAAGACCAGTAGCAGTTTCCGATGCACATCCGGAGCCATTCTGTAATCTGTGGACTATCAGAGTGTTGATGA
Source organism: Schistocerca gregaria (assembly GCF_023897955.1). NCBI lineage: Eukaryota > Metazoa > Arthropoda > Insecta > Orthoptera > Acrididae > Schistocerca > Schistocerca gregaria. The sequence continues at coordinate 2,146,980 of NC_064927.1, forward strand.
AACACAGAAATTGCATCGGGATTGAATACAACAGCCACCATGCGCACTTTCCTCAAGGCGAGTAATGTCTCAAACAGTCTACGCTTTGATCGTTTCCTGGAAGACCACTAGTAGTTTCCGATGCACATCTGGAGGCATTCTGTAATCTGTGGACCTTCAAAGTGTTGATGAAAAACAGAAATTGCATTGGAATTCAATACAACAGTCACCATGCGCACTTTCCTCCATGGGAGTAATGTCTCAAATAGTCTACGCTTTGATCGTTCCCTGGAGGACCAGTAGTAGATTCCGATGCACTTCTGGAGGCATTCTGTAATCTGTGGACCTTCAAAGTGTTGATGAAACCCAGAAATTGCATCGGGATTGAATACAACAGTCACCATGCGCACACTCCTCCATGGGGGTAATGCCTCAAACAGTATAGCCTTTGATCGTTCACTGGAAGAACAGTAGAGGTTTCCGATGCACTTCTGGGGGCATTCTGTAATCTGCGGACTATCAGATTGTAGATGAAACACAGAAATTGCATCGGGGATGAATACAACAGTCACCATGCGCACTTTCCTCCATGGGAGTAAAGTCTCAAAGGGTCTACGCTTTGATCGTTCCCCGGAAGACCAGTAGTAGTTTCCGATGCACATCTGGAGGTATTCTGTAATCTTTGGACCTTCAAAGTGTTGATGGAACACAGAAATTGTATCGGGATTGAATACATCAGTCACCTTGAGCACTTTCCTCCATGGGAGTAATGTCTCAAACAGTCTAGGCTTACATCGTTCCCTGGAAGACCAGTAGTAGTTTCCGATGCACTTCTGGAGGCATTCTGTAATCTGTGGACTACCAGAGAGTTGAACACAGAAATTGCATCTTGATTGAATACAACAGTCACCATGCGCACTTATCTCCATGGGAGTAATGTCTCAAACAGTCTACGATTTGATCGTTCCCAGGAAGGCCAGTAGTAGTTTCCGATGCACATCAGGAGGCATTCTGTAATCTGTGGACCTTCAAAGTGTTGATCAAACACAAAAATTGCATCCTGATTGAATACAACAGTCACCATGCGCACTTTCCTCCATGGGAGTAATGTCTCAAACAGTCTACGCTTTGATCGCTCCCTGGAAGACCAGTAGTAGTTTCCGATGCACATCTCGTTGCATTCTGTAATGTGTGGACTATCAGAGTGATGATGAAACACTGAAATTGCATCGGGATTGAATACAACAGTCACCATGGGCACTTACCTCCACGGGAGTAATGTCTCAAACAGTCTACGCTTTGATCGTTCCCTGGAAGACCAGTAGTAGTTTCCGATGCACATCTGGTGGCATTCTGTAATCTGTGGACTGTCAGAGTGTTGATGAAACAGAGAAATTACATCGGGATTGAATACAACAGTCACCATGCCCACTTTCCTCCATGGGAGTAATGTCTGAAACAGTCCACGCTTTGATCGTTCCCTGGAAGATCAGTAGTAGTTTCCTATGCACGTCTGGTGGCGTTCTGTAATCTGTGGACTATCAGAGTGTTGATGAAACACTGAATTTGCATCGGGATTGAATACAACAGTCACGATGAGCACTTTCCTCCATGGGAGTAATCCTCAAACAGTCTACGCTTTAATCGTTACCTGGCAGACCAGTTGTGGTTTCCGATGCACATCTGGAGGCTTTCTGTAGTCTGTGGACCTTCAAAGTGTTGATGAAACACAGTAATTGTCACGGGATTGAATACAACATTCCCCATGTTCTTTTTCCTCCATGGTAGTAATGTCTCAAACAGTCCACGATTTGATCCTTCCCAGGAAGACCAGTAATAGTTTCCGATGCACATATGGAGGCATTCTGTAATCTGTGGGCTATCAGAGTGTTGATGAAACACAGAAATTGCATCGGGATTGAATACAACAGTCACCATGCGCACTTTCCTCAATGCGAGTAATGTCTCAAACAGTCTACGCTTTGATCGTTTCCTGGAAGACCACTAGTAGTTTCCGATGCACATCTGGAGGCATTCTGTAATGTGTAGAGCTTCAAAGTGTTGATGAAAAACAGAAATTGCATCGGAATTCAATACAACAGTCACCATGAGCACTTTCCTCCATGGGAGTAATGTCTCAAATTGTCTACGCTTTGATCGTTCCCTGGAAGACCAGTAGTAGATTCCGATGCACATCTGGAGGCATTCTGTAATCTGTGGACCTTCAAAGTGTTGATGAAACCCAGAAATTGCATCGGGATTGAATACAACAGTCACCATACGCACTTTCCTCCATGGGTGTAATGTCTCAAACAGTTTACGCTTTGATCGTTAACTGGAAGTCCAGTAGTAGTATCCGATGAACATCTGGAGGCATTCTGTAATCAGTGACCATCAGAATGTTGATGAAACACAGAAATTGCATCGGGATTGAATACAACAGTCACCATGCGCACACTCCTCCATGGGGGTAATGCCTCAAACAGTATAGCCTTTGATCGTTCACTGGAAGACCAGTAGAGGTTTCCGATGCACTTCTGGGGGTATTCTGTAATCTGCGGACTATCAGATTGTAGATGAAACACAGAAATTGCATCGGGGTTGAATACAACAGTCACCATGCGCACTTTCCTCCATGGGAGTAAAGTCTCAAAGGGGCTACGCTTTGATCGTTCCCCGGAAGACCAGTAGTAGTTTCCGATGCACATCTGGAGGCATTCTGTAATCTTTGGACCTTCAAAGTGTTGATGGAACACAGAAATTGTATCGGGATTGAATACATCGGTCACCTTGCGCACTTTCCTCCATGGGAGTAATGTCTCAAACAGTCTACGCTTACATCGTTCCCTGGAAGACCAGTAGTAGTTTCCGATGCACTTCTGGAGGCATTCTGTAATCTGTGGACTACCAGAGAGTTGAACACAGAAATTGCATCTTGATTGAATACAACAGTCACCATGCGCACTTATCTCCATGGGAGTAATGTCTCAAACAGTCTACGATTTGATCGTTCCGAGGAAGGCCAGTAGTAGTTTCCGATGCACATCAGGAGGCATTCTGTAATCTGTGGACCTTCAAAGTGTTGATCAAACACAAAAATTGCATCCTGATTGAATATAACAGTCACCATGCGCACTTTCCTCCATGGGAGTAATGTCTCAAACAGGCTACGCTTACATCGTTCCCCGGAAGACCAGTAGTAGTTTCCGATGCACTTCTGGAGGCATTCTGTAATCTGTGGACTACCAGAGAGTTGAACACAGAAATTGCATCTTGATTGAATACAACAGTCACCATGCGCACTTATCTCCATGGGAGTAATGTCTCAAACAGTCTACGATTTGATCGTTCTCAGGAAGGCCAGTAGTAGTTTCCGATGCACATCACGAGGCATTCTGTAATCTGTGGACCGTCAGGGTGTTGATGAAACACAGAAATCTCATCGGGTTTGAATACAACAGTCACCATGCGCACTTTCCTCCATGGGAGTAATGTCTCAAAGAGTCTACGATTTGATCGTTCCCTGGAATACCAGTAGTAGATTCCGATGCACATCTGGAGGCATTCTGTAATCTGTGGGCCTTCAAAGTGTTGATAAAACGATGCACATCTGGAGGCATTCTAAAATCTGTGGACTGTCAGAGTGTTCATGAAACACTGAGATTTCATCGGGACTGAATACAACAGTCACCATGCGCACTTTCCTCCATGGGAGTAATGTCTCAAGCAGTCTACGATTTCATCGTTCCCTGGAATACCAGTAGTAGTTTCCGATGCACATCTGGAGGCATTCTGTGATCTGTGGACCTTCAAAGTGTTGATAAAACGATGCACATCTGGAGGAAATCAGTAATCTGTGGACTGTCAGAGTGTTCATGAAACACAGAAATTTCATCGGGATTGAATAGAACTGTCACCATGCGCACTTTCCTCCATGGGAGTAATGTCGCAAACAGTCTACGCTTTGATCGTTCCCTGGAAGACCAGTAGTAGTTTCCGATGCACATCTGGAGGCATTCTGTAATGTGTGCAGCTTCAAAGTGTTGATGAAATACTGAAATTGCATCGGAATTCAATACAACAGTCACCATGCGCACTTTCCTCCATGGGAGTAATGTCTCAAATAGTCTACGCTTTGATCGTTCCCTGGAAGACCAGTAGTAGATTCCGATGCACATCTGGAGCCTTTCTGTAATCTGTGGACCTTCAAAGTGTTGATGAAACACAGAAATTGCATCGGGATTGAATACAACAGTCACCATACGCACTTTCCTCCATGGGTGTAATGTCTCAAACAGTTTACGCTTTGATCGTTACCTGGAAGTCCAGTAGTAGTTTCCGATGAACATCTGGAGGCATTCTGTAATCAGTGGACTATCAGAGTGTTGATGAAACACAGAAATTGCATCGGGATTGAATACAACAGTCACCATGCGCACACTCCTCCTTGGCGGTAATGCCTCAAACAGTATAGCCTTTGATCGTTCACTGGAAGACCAGTAGAGGTTTCCGATGCACTTCTTTGGCATTCTGTAATCTGCGGACCATCAGATTGTAGATGAAACACAGAAATTGCATCGGGGTTGAATACAGCAGTCACCATGCGCACTTTCCTCCATGGGAGTAAAGTCTCAAAGGGTCTACGCTTTGATCGTTCCCCGGAAGACCAGTAGTTGTTTCCGATGCACATCTGGAGGCATTCTGTAACCTTTGGACCTTCAAAGTGTTGATGAAACACAGAAATTATATCGGGATTGAATACAACAGTCACCATGCGCACTTTCCTCCATGGGAGTAATGTCTCAAACAGTCTACGCTTACATCGTGCCCTGGAAGACCAGTAGTAGTTTCCGATGCACTTCTGGAGGCATTCTGTAATCTGTGGACTACCAGAGTGTTGAACACAGAAATTGCATCTTGAATGAATACAACAGTCACCATTCGCACTAATCTCCATGGGAGTAATGTCTCAAACAGTCTACGCTTTGATCGTTCCCTGGAAGACCAGTAGTAGTTTGCGTTGCACAGCTGGAGGCATTCTGTATCTGTATACAATCAGAGTGTTGATGAAACACAGAAATTGCATCGGAGGAGAATACAACAGTCACCATGCTCACCTTCCTCCATGGGATTAATGTCTCAAACAGTCTACGCTTTGATCGATCCCTGGAAGACCAGTAGTAGTTTCCAAAGCACATCTGGAGGCATTCTGTAATCTGTGGACCTTCAAAGTGTAGATGAAACAGAGCAATTGCCTCGAGATTGAATAGAACAGTCACCATGCGCACTTTCCTCCACGGTCATAATGTCTCAAACAGTCTACGCTTTGATCGTTTCCTGGATGACCAGCAGTAGTTTCCGATGCACATCTGGTGGCATTTTGTAATCTGTGGGCTATCAAAGTGCTGATAAAAAACACAGAAACTGCATCAGGATTGAATACAACAGTGACCATGCGCACTTTCTTCCACGGTAGTAATGTCTCAAACAGTCTACGCTTTGATCGTTCCCTGGAAGACCAGTAGTAGTTTCCGATGCACATCTAGTGGCATTCTGTAATCTGTGGACTATCGGAGTGTTGATGAAACACAGAAATTGCATCTGGATTTAATACAATAGTCACAATCCCCACTTTCCTCCACGGAAGTGATGTCTCAAACAGTCTACGCTTTGATCGTTCCCAGGAAGACCAGTGGTAGTTCCCGATGCACATCTGGAGGCATTCTGTAATCTAAGGTCTATCAGAGTGTTGATGAAACACAGAAATTGCATCGGGATTGAATACAACAGTCACCATGCGCACTTCCCTCCATGGGAGTGATGTCTCTAACAGTCTACACTTTCATCGTTAACAGGAAGACCAGTGGTAGTTTCCGATACACGTCTGGAGTCTTTCTGTAATCTGTGGACTATCAGAGTGTTGATGACACACAGGAATTGCATCGGGATTGAATACAACTGCCACCATCCGCACTTTCCTCCATGGGAGTAATGCCTGAAACAGTCTACACTTTGATCGTTCCCTGGAAGACCAGTAATATTTTCCGACGCACCTCTGGAGGCATTCTGTAATCTGTGGACTATCAGAGTGTTGATAAAACACAGAAACTGCATCGGGATTGAATACAACAGTCACCATGCGCACTTTCCTCCACGGAAGTAATGTCTCAAACAGTCTACGCTTTGGTCGTTCCCTGGAAGACCAGTAGTAGTTTCCGATGCACATCTGGTGGCATTCTGTAATCTGTGGACTATCAGAGTGTTGATGAAACACAGAAATTGCATCGAGATTGAATACAACAGTGACCATGCGCACTTCCCTCCATGGGAGTAATGTGTCTAACAGTCTACGCTTCGATCGTTCCCAGAAAGACCAGTAGTAGTTTCCGAAGCACATCTGGTGCCATTCTGTAATCTGTGGACTATCAGAGTGTCGATGAAACACAGAAACTGCATCGGGATTTAATGCAACAGTCACCATGCGCACTTTCCACAACGGTAGTAATGTCTCAAACAGTCTACGCTTTGATCGTTCCCTGGAAGACCAGTAGTAGTTTCCGATGCACATCTGGTGGCATTCTGTAATCTGTGGACTATCAAAGTGTTTATGAAACGCAGAAATTGCATCGGGATTTACTACAATATTCACAATCCGCACTTCCCTCCATGGGAGTAATGTCTCTAACAGTCTACACTTGGATCGTTAACAGGAAGACCATTGGTAGTTTCCGATACACATCTGGAGGCATTCTGTAATCTGTGGACTATCAGAGTGTTGATGACACACAGGAATTGCATCGGGATTGAATACAACAGTCACCATCCGTACTTTCCTCCATTGGAGTAATGTCTGAAACAGGCTACGCTTTGATCGTTCCCTGGAAGACCAGTATTAGTTTCCGATGCACATCTGGTGGCATTCTGTAATCTGTGGACTATCAGAGTGTTGATGCAACACAGAAATTGCATCCGGATTGAATACAACAGTCACCATTCGCACTTTCCTCCACGGGCGTAATGTCTCAAACAGTCTACGCTTTGATCGTTCCCTGGAAGACCAGTAGCAGTTTCCGATGCACATCTCGTGGCATTTTGTAATCTGTGGACTATCAGTGTGTTCATGAAACACAGAAATTGCATAGGGATTGAATACAAAAGTCACCATCCGCACGTTCCTCCATGGGAGTAATGCCTGAAACAGTCTACGCCTTGATCGTTCCCTGGAAGACCTGTAGTATTTTCCGATGCACATCTGGTGGCATTCTGTAATCTGTGGACTATCACGGTGTTGAAGAAACACAGAAATTGCAACGGGATTGAATACAACAGTCACCATCCGCACGTTCTTCCATGGGAGTAATGCCTGAAACAGTCTACGCTTTGATCGTTCCCTGGAAAACCAGTAGTAATTTTCGATGCACATCTGGTGGCATTCTGTAATCTGTGAACTATCACAGTGTTGATGAAACACAGAAACTGCATCGGGATTGAATACAACAGACACCATGCGCACTTTCCTCCACGGAAGTAATGTCTCAAACAGTCTACGCTTTGATCGTTCTCTGGAAGACCAGTACTAGTTTCCGATGCACATCAGGTGGCATTCTGTAATCAGTGGACTATCAGAGTGTTGATGAAACACAGGAATTGCATCGGGATTGAATACAACAGTCACCATCTGCACTTTCCTCCATTGGATTAATGTCTGAAACAGGCTACGCTTCGATCGATCCCAGGTAGACCAGTGGTAGTTTCCGACGCACATCTGGAGGCATTCTGTAATCTGTGGACTATCAGAGTGTTGATGAAACACAGAAATTGCATCGCTATTGAATACAACATTCACCATACGCACTTTCCTCCACGGGCGTAATGTCTCAAACAGTCTACGCTTTGATCGTTCCCTGGAACACCAGTAGTAGTTTCCGATGCACATCTTGTGGCATTTTGTAATCTGTGTACTATCAGAGTGTTGATGAAACACAGAAATTGCATCGGGATTGAATACAACAGTCACTGTGCGCACTTCCCTCCATGGGAGTAATGTCTCTAACACTCTACGCTTGGATCGTTCCCAGGAAGACCAGTGGTAGTTTCCAATGCACATCTGGAGGCATTCTGTAATCTGTGTACTATCAGAGTGTTGATGAAACACAGAAATTTCATCGGCATTCAATACAACAGTCACCATCCGCACTATCCTCCATTGCAGTAAAGTCTGAAACAGGCTACGCTTTGATCGTTCCCTGGAATACCAGTATTAGTTTCCGATGCACATCTGGTGGCATTCTGTAATCTGTGGACTATCAGAGTGTTGATGAAACACAGAAATTGCATCCGGATTGAATACAACAGTCACCATGCGCACTTTCCTCCACGGGCGTAATGTCTCAAACAGTCTACGCTTTGATCGTTCCCTGGAAGACCAGTAGTAGTTTCCGATGGACATCTGGTGGCATTATGTAATCTGTGGACTATCAGAGTGTTGATGAAACACAGAAACTGCAACGGGATTGAATACAACAGTCACCATGTGCACTTTCCTCCACGGAAGTAATGTCTCAAACAGTCTATGCTTTGATCGTCCCTGGGAGACCATTAGTAGTTTCCGATGCACATCTGGTGGCATTCTGTAATCTGTATACTATCAGAGTGTTGGTGAAACACAAAAATTGCATCGAGATTGAATACAACAGTCACTATGCGCACTTTCCTCCATGGGAGTAATGTCTCAAAGAGTCTACGCTTTGATCGTTCCAAGGAAGACCAGTAGTAGTTTCCGATGCAGTTCTTGATTCAATGTGTAATCTGTGGACTATCAGAGTGTTGATGAAACACAGAAATTGAATCGGAATTTAATACAACAGTCACCATCCGCACCTTCCTCCATGGGAGTAATGTCTGATACAGTCTACGAATTGATCGTTCCCTGGAAGACCAGTAGTAGTTTCCGATGCACATCTGGAGGCAATCTGTAATCTGCGGACTGTCAGAGGGTTGAGGAAAATCAGCAATTGTGTCGGGATTGAATACAACGGTCACCATGCGCACTTCCCTCCATGGGAGTAATGTCTCAAACAGTCTACGCTTTGATCGTTCCCTGGAAGACCAGTGGTAGATTCGGATGCACAACTTGAGGCATCCTGTAATCTGTGGACTATAAGAGTGCTGATGAAACACAGAAGTTGCATCGGTATTGAATACAACAGTCAGCATGCGTATTTTCCTCCATTGGAGTAATGTCTGAAACAGGCTACGCTTTGATCGTTCCCTGGAAGACCAGTATTAGTTTCCGATTCACATCTGGTGGCATTCTGTAATCTGTGGACTATCAGAGTGTTGATAAAACACAGAAACTGCATCGGGATTGAATACAACAGTCACCATGCGCACTTTCCTCCACGGAAGTAATGTCTCAAACAGTCTACGCTTTGATCGTTCCCTGGAAGACCAGTAGTAGTTTCCGATGCACATCTGGTGGCATTCTGTAATCTGTGGACTATCAGAGTGTTGATGAAACACAGAAATTGCATCGAGATTGAATACAACAGTGACCATGCGCACTTCCCTCCATGGGAGTAATGTGTCTAACAGTCTACGCTTCGATCGTTCCCAGAAAGACCAGTGGTAGTTTCCGATGCACATCTGGAGGCATTCTGTAATCTGTGGACTATCAGAGTGTTGATGAAACACAGAAATTGCATCGGGATTGAGTACAAAAATCACCATCCACACTTTCCTCGATGGGAGTAGTGTCTGAAACAGTCTACGCTTTGATCGTTCCCTGGAAGACCAGTAGTAGTTTCCGATGCACATCTGGTGGCATTCTGTAATCTGTGGACTATCACAGTGTTGACGAAACACAGAAATTGCATCGGTAATGAATACAACAGTCACCATACGCACTTTCCTCCACGGGCGTAATGTCTCAAACAGTCTACGCTTGGATCGTTCCCTGGAAGCCAATAGTAGTTCCGATGCACATCTGGTGGCATTTTGTAATCTGTGGAATATCAAAGTGTTGATGAAACACGGAAATTGCATCAGGATTGAATACAACAGTCACCGTCCGCATGTTCCTCAATGGGAGTAATGCCTGAAACAGTCTACGCTTTGATCGTTCCCTGGAAGACCAGTAGTAGTTTCCGATGCCCATCTGGTGGCATTCTGTAATCTGTGGACTATCACAGCGTTGATGAAACACAGAAATTGCATCGGGATTGAATACAACAGTCACCATGGGCACTTCCCTCCATGCGAGTAATGTCTCTAACAGTCTACGCTTGGATCGAACCCAGGATGACCAGTGGTAGTTTCCGACGCACATCTGGAGGCATTCTGTAATCTGTGGACTATAAGAGTGTTGATAAAACACAGAAACTGCATCGGGATTGAATACAACAGTCACCATGCGCACTTTCCTCCACGGAAGTAATGTCTCAAACAGTCTACGCTTTGATCGTTCCCAGGAAGACCAGTGGTAGTTTCCGATGCATATCTGGAGGCATTCTGTAATCTTTGGACTATCAGAGTGTTGATGAAACACAGAAATTGCATCGGGATTGAATACAACAGTCACCATGCGCACTTCCCTCCATGGGAGTAATGTCTCTAACAGTCTACACTTGGATCGTTAACAGGAAGACCAGTGGTAGTTTCCGATACACATCTGGAGGCATTCTGTAATCTGTGGACTATCAGAGTGTTGATGACACACAGGAATTGTATCGGGATTGAATACAACAGTCACCATCCGCACTTTCCTCCATTGGAGTAATGTCTGAAACAGGCTACGCTTTGATCGTTCCCTGGAAAACCAGTAGTAGTTTCCGATGCACATCTGGTGGCATTCTGTAATCTGTGGGCTATCAGAGTGTTGATGAAACACAGAAATTGCATCCGGATTGAATACAACAGTCACCATGCGCACTTTCCTCCACGGGCGTAATGTCTCAAACAGTCTACGCTTTGATCGTTCCCTGGAAGACCAGTAGTAGTTTCCGATGCACATCTGGTGGCATTCTGTAATCTGTGGACTATCACAGTGTTGATGAAACACAGAAATTGCATCGGGAATGAATACAACAGTCACCATGCGCACTTTCCTCCACGGGCGTAATGTCTCAAACAGTCTACGCTTTGATCGTTCCCTGGAAGACCAGTAGTAGTTTCCGATGCACATCTGGTGGCATTCTGTAATCTGTGGACTACCACAGTGTTGATGAAACACAGAAATTGCATCGGGAATGAATACAACAGTCACCATGCGCACTTTCCTCCACGGGCGTAATGTCTCTAACAGTCTATGCTTGGATCGTTCCCTGCAAGACCAGTAGTAGTTTCCGAAGCACATCTGGTGCCATTCTGTAATCTGTGGACTATCAGAGTGTTGATGAAACACAGAAACTGCATCGGGATTTAATGCAACAGTCACCATGCGCACTTTCCACAACGGTAGTAATGTCTCAAACAGTCTACGCTTTGATCGTTCCCTGGAAGACCAGTAGTAGTTTCCGATGCACATCTGGTGGCATTCTGTAATCTGTGGACTATCAAAGTGTTTATGAAACGCAGAAATTGCATCGGGATTTACTACAATATTCACATTCCGCACTTCCCTCCATGGGAGTAATGTCTCTAACAGTCTACACTTGGATCGTTAACAGGAAGACCATTGGTAGTTTCCGATACACATCTGGAGGCATTCTGTAATCTGTGGACTATCAGAGTGTTGATGACACACAGGAATTGCATCGGGATTGAATACAACAGTCACCATCCGTACTTTCCTCCATTGGAGTAATGTCTGAAACAGGCTACGCTTTGATCGTTCCCTGGAAGACCAGTATTAGTTTCCGATGGACATCTGGTGGCATTCTGTAATCTGTGGACTATCAGAGTGTTGATGCAACACAGAAATTGCATCCGGATTGAATACAACAGTCACCATTCGCACTTTCCTCCACGGGCGTAATGTCTCAAACAGTCTACGCTTTGATCGTTCCCTGGAAGACCAGTAGCAGTTTCCGATGCACATCTGGTGACATTTTGTAATCTGTGGACTATCAGTGTGTTCATGAAACACAGAAATTGCATAGGGATTGAATACAAAAGTCACCATCCGCACGTTCCTCCATGGGAGTAATGCCTGAAACAGTCTACGCTTTGATCGTTCCCTGGAAGACCTGTAGTATTTTCCGATGCACATCTGGTGGCATTCTGTAATCTGTGGACTATCACAGTGTTGAAGAAACACAGAAATTGCAACGGGATTGAATACAACAGTCACCATCCGCACGTTCTTCCATGGGAGTAATGCCTGAAACAGTCTACGCTTTGATCGTTCCCTGGAAAACCAGTAGTATTTTTCGATGCACATCTGGTGGCATTCTGTAATCTGTGAACTATCACAGTGTTGATGAAACACAGAAACTGCATCGGGATTGAATACAACAGACACCATGCGCACTTTCCTCCACGGAAGTAATGTCTCAAACAGTCTACGCTTTGATCGTTCTCTGGAAGACCAGTACTAGTTTCCGATGCACATCAGGTGGCATTCTGTAATCAGTGGACTATCAGAGTGTTGATGAAACACAGGAATTGCATCGGGATTGAATACAACAGTCACCATCTGCACTTTCCTCCATTGGATTAATGTCTGAAGCAGGCTACGCTTCGATCGATCCCAGGTAGACCAGTGGTAGTTTCCGACGCACATCTGGAGGCATTCTGTAATCTGTGGACTATCAGAGTGTTGATGAAACACAGAAATTGCATCGGGATTGAATACAACATTCACCATACGCACTTTCCTCCACGGGCGTAATGTCTCAAACAGTCTACGCTTTCATCGTTCCCTGGAACACCAGTAGTAGTTTCCGATGCACATCTTGTGGCATTTTGTAATCTGTGTACTATCAGAGTGTTGATGAAACACAGAAATTGCATCGGCATTCAATACAACAGTCACTGTGCGCACTTCCCTCCATGGGAGTAATGTCTCTAACACTCTACGCTTGGATCGTTCCCAGGAAGACCAGTGGTAGTTTCCAATGCACATCTGGAGGCATTCTGTAATCTGTGGACTATCAGAGTGTTGATGAAACACAGAAATTGCATCGGCATTCAATACAACAGTCACCATCCGCACTATCCTCCATTGCAGTAATGTCTGAAACAGGCTACGCTTTGATCGTTCCCTGGAATACCAGTATTAGTTTCCGATGCACATCTGGTGGCATTCTGTAATCTGTGGACTATCAGAGTGTTGATGAAACACAGAAATTGCATCCGGATTGAATACAACAGTCACCATGCGCACTTTCCTCCACGGGCGTAATGTCTCAAACAGTCTACGCTTTGATCGTTCCCTGGAAGACCAGTAGTAGTTTCCGATGGACATCTGGTGGCATTATGTAATCTGTGGACTATCAGAGTGTTGATGAAACACAGAAACTGCAACGGGATTGAATACAACAGTCACCATGTGCACTTTCCTCCACGGAAGTAATGTCTCAAACAGTCTATGCTTTGATCGTCCCTGGGAGACCATTAGTAGTTTCCGATGCACATCTGGTGGCATTCTGTAATCTGTATACTATCAGAGTGTTGATGAAACACAGAAATTGCATCGAGATTGAATACAACAGTCACTATGCGCACTTTCCTCCATGGGAGTAATGTCTCAAAGAGTCTACGCTTTGATCGTTCCAAGGAAGACCAGTAGTAGTTTCCGATGCAGTTCTTGATTCAATGTGTAATCTGTGGACTATCAGAGTGTTGATGAAACACAGAAATTGAATCGGAATTTAATACAACAGTCACCATCCGCACCTTCCTCCATTGGAGTAATGTCTGATACAGTCTACGAATTGATCGTTCCCTGGAAGACCAGTAGTAGTTTCCGATGCACATCTGGAGGCAATCTGTAATCTGCGGACTGTCAGAGGGTTGAGGAAAATCAGAAACTGCGTCGGGATTGAATACAACGGTCACCATGCGCACTTCCCTCCATGGGAGTAATGTCTCAAACAGTCTACGCTTTGATCGTTCCCTGGAAGACCAGTGGTAGATTCGGATGCACAACTTGAGGCATTCAGTAATCTGTGGACTATAAGAGTGCTGATGAAACACAGAAGTTGCATCGGTATTGAATACAACAGTCAGCATGCGTATTTTCCTCCATTGGAGTAATGTCTGAAACAGGCTACGCTTTGATCGTTCCCTGGAAGACCAGTATTAGTTTCCGATTCACATCTGGTGGCATTCTGTAATCTGTGGACTATCAGAGTGTTGATGAAACACAGAAATTGCATCCGGATTGAATACAACAGTCACCATGCGCACTTTCCTCCACGGACGTATTGTCTCAAACAGTCTACGCTTTGATCGTTCCCTGGAAGACGAGTAGTAGTTTCCGATGCACATCTGGTGGCATTTTGTAATCAGTGAACTATCAGAATGTTGATGAAACACCGAAATTGCATAGGGATTGAATACAACAGTCACCATCCGCACGTTCCTCCATGGGAGTAATGCCTGAAACAGTCAACGCTTTGATCGTTCCCTGGAAGTGCAGTAGTATTTTCCGATGCAAATCTGGTGGCATTCTGTAATCTGTGGACTATCAGAGTGTTGATGAAACAAAGAAGTTGCATTGGGATTGAATACAACAGTCACCATCCGCACGTTCATACATGGGAGTAATGCCTGAAACAGTCTACGCTTTGATCGTTCCCTGGAAGACCAGTAGTAGTTTCCGATGCACATCTGGTGTCATTCTGTAATCTGTGGATTATCAGAGTGTTGATGAGACACAGTAATTGCAACGGCATTGAATACAACAGTCACCATACGCACTTTCCTCCACGGGCGCAATTTCTGAAACAGTCTACGCTTGGATCGTTCCCTGGAAGACCAGTAGTAGTTTCCGATGCACATCTGGTGGCATTCTGTAATCTGTGGACTATCAGAGTGTTGATGAAACACAGTAATTGCAACGGGATTGAATACAACAGTCACCATGCACACTTCCCTCCATGGGAGTAATGTCTCTAACAGTCTACACTTGGATCGTTAACAGGAAGACCAGTGGTAGTTTCCGATACACATCTGGAGGCATTCTGTAATCTGTGGACTATCAGTGTGTTGATGAAACACAGAAATTGCATAGGGATTGAATACAACAGTCACCTTGCGCCCTTTCCTCCACGGGCGTAATGTCTCAAACAGTCTACGCTTTGATCGTTACCTGGAAGACCAGTAGTAGTTTCCGATGCACATCTGGTGGCATTTTGTAATCTGTGGACTATCAGTGTGTTGATGAAACACAGAAATTGCATAGGGATTGAATACAACAGTCACCATCCGCACGTTCCTCCATGGGAGTAATGCCTGAAACAGTCTACGCTTTGATCGTTCAATGGAAGACCAGTAGTATTTTCCGATGCACATCTGGTGGCATTCTGTAATCTGTGGACTATCAGAGTGTTGATGAAACACAGAAATTGCATCGGGATTGAATACAACAGTCACCATCCGCACGTTCTTCCATGGGAGTAATGCCTGAAACAGTCTACGCTTTGATCGTTCCCTGGAAGACCAGTAGTATTTTCCGATGCACATCTGGTGGCATTCTGTAATCTGTGGACTATCAAAGTGTTGATGAAACACAGAAATTGCATCGGGTTTGAATACAACAGTCACCATCCGCACTTTCTTCGATGGGAGTAATGCCTGAAAAAGTCTATGCTTTGATCGTTCCCTGGAAGACCAGTAGTATTTTCCGATGCACATCTGGTGGCATTTTGTAATCTGTGGACTATTAGAGTGTTGATGAAACACAGAAATTGCATCGGGATTGAATACAACAGTCACCATCCGCACTTTCCTCCATGGGAGTAATGTCTGAAACAGTCTACGCATTATCGTTCATAGGAAGACCAGTAGTAGTTTCCGATGCACATCTGGAGGCAATCTGTAATCTGCGGACTGTCAGAGGGTTGAGGAAAATCAGAAATTGCGTCGGGATTGAATACAACGGTCACCATGCGCACTTCCCTCCATGGGAGTAATGTCTCAAACAGTCTACGCTTTGATCGTTCCCTGGAAGACCAGTGGTAGATTCGGATGCACAACTTGAGGCATTCTGTAATCTGTGGACTATAAGAGTGCTGATGAAACACAGAAGTTGCATCGGTATTGAATACAACAGTCAACATGCATATTTTCCTCCATTGGAGTAATGTCTGAAACAGGCTACGCTTTGATCGTTCCCTGGAAGACCAGTATTAGTTTCCGATTCACATCTGGTGGCATTCTGTAATCTGTGGACTATCAGAGTGTTGATGAAACACAGAAATTGCATCCGGATTGAATACAACAGTCACCATGCGCACTTTCCTCCACGGACGTATTGTCTCAAACAGTCTACGCTTTGATCGTTCCCTGGAAGACGAGTAGTAGTTTCCGATGCACATCTGGTGGCATTTTGTAATCAGTGAACTATCAGAATGTTAATGAAACACCGGAATTGCATAGGGATAGAATACAACAGTCACCATCCGCACGTTCCTCCATGGGAGTAATGCCTGAAACAGTCAACGCTTTGATCGTTCCCTGGAAGTGCAGTAGTATTTTCCGATGCAAATCTGGTGGCATTCTGTAATCTGTGGACTAGCAGAGTGTTGATGAAACATAGAAGTTGCATCGTTAGTGAATACAACAGTCACCATCCGCACTTTCCTCCATGGGATTAATGCCTGAAACAGTCTACGCTTTGATCGTTCCCAGGAAGACCAGTAGTACTTTCCGATGCACATCTGGTGTCATTATGTAATCTGTGGACTGTCAGAGTGTTGATGAAACACAGAAACTGCACCGGGATTGATTACAACAGTCACCATGCGCACTTTCCTCCACGGAAGTAATGTCTCAAACAGACTACGCTTTGATCGTTCCCTGGAAGACGAGTAGTAGTTTCCGATGCACATCTGGTGGCATTTTGTAATCAGTGGACTATCAGAGTGTTAATGAAACACAGAAATTGCATAGGGATTGAATACAACAGTCACCATCCACACGTTCCTCCATGGGAGTAATGCCTAAAACAGTCTACGCTTTGATCGTTCCCTGGAAGACCAGTAGTATTTTCCGATGCACATCTGGTGGCATTCTGTAATCTGTGGACTATCAGAGTGTTGATGAAACAAAGAAGTTGCATTGGGATTGAATACAACAGTCACCATCCGCACGTTCATACATGGGAGTAATGCCTGAAACAGTCTACGCTTTGATCGTTACCTGGAAGACCAGTAGTAGTTTCCGATGCACATCTGGTGGCATTTTGTAATCTGTGGACTATCAGTGTGTTGATGAAACACAGAAATTGCATAGGGATTGAATACAACAGTCACCATCCGCACGTTCCTCCATGGGAGTAATGCCTGAAACAGTCTACGCTTTGATCGTTCCATGGAAGACCAGTAGTATTTTCCGATGCACATCTGGTGG
Organism: Schistocerca gregaria; assembly: GCF_023897955.1. Lineage (NCBI taxonomy): Eukaryota > Metazoa > Arthropoda > Insecta > Orthoptera > Acrididae > Schistocerca > Schistocerca gregaria. The sequence continues at coordinate 2,164,473 of NC_064927.1, forward strand.
CATTCTGTAATCTGTGGACTATCAGAGTGTTGATGAAACACAGAAATTGCATCGGGATTGAATACAACAGTCACCATCCGCACGTTCTTCTATGGGAGTTTTGCCTGAAACAGTCTACGCTTTGATCGTTCCCTGGAAGACCAGTAGTATTTTCCGATGCACATCTGGTGGCATTCTGTAATCTGCGGACTATCAAAGTGTTGATGAAACACAGAAATTGCATCGGGATTGAATACAACAGTCACCATCCGCACTTTCTTCCATGGGAGTAATGCCTGAAACAGTCTATGCTTTGATCGTTCCCTGGAAGACCAGTAGTATTTTCCGATGCTCATCTGGTGGCATTCTGTAATCTGTGGACTATCAGAGTGTTGATGAAACACAGAAACTGCATCGGGATTGAATACAACAGTCACCATGCGCACTTTCCTCCAGGGAAGTATTGTCTCAAAGAGTCTACGCTTTGATCGTTCTCTGGAAGACCAGTAGTAGTTTCCGATGCACATCTGGTGGCATTCTGTAATCTGTGGACTATCAGAGTGTTGATGAAACACAGAAATTGCATCGGGATTGAATACAACAGTCACCATGCGCACTTCCCTACATGGGAGTAATGTCTCTAACAGTCTACGCTTGGATCGATCCCAGGAAGACCAGTGGTAGTTTCCGACGCACATCTGGAGGCATTCTGTAATCTGTGGACTATCAGGGTGTTGATGAAACACAGAAATTGCATCGGTATTGAATACAACAGTCACCATGCGCAATTTCCCCCACGGGCGTAATATCCCAAACAGTCCGCGCATTGATCGTTCCCTAGAAGACCAGTAGTAGTTTCCGATGCACATCTGGTTTCATTCTGTAATCTGTGGACTGCCGGAGTGTTGATGAAACACAGAAATTGCATCGGGATTGAATACAACAGTCACCATGCGCACTTCACTCCATGGGACTAATGTCTCTAACAGTCTACGCTTGGATCGATCATAGGAAGACCAGTGGTAGTTTCCGACGCACATCTGGAGGCATTCTGAAATCTGTGGACTATCAGAGTGTTGATGAAACACAGAAATTGCATCGGGATTGAATACAACAGTCACCATCCGCACTTTCCTCCATTGAAGTAATGTCTGAAACAGGCTACGATTTGATCGTTCCCTTTAAGACCAGTATAGGTTTCCGATGCACATATGGTGGCATTCTGTAATCTGTGGACTATCAGAGTGCTGATGAAACACAGAAATTGCATTCGGATTGAATACAACAGTCACCATACGCACTTTCCTCCACGGGCGTAATGTCTCAAAGAGTCTACGCTTTGATCGTTCCCTGGAAGACCAGTAGTAGTTTCCGATGCACATCTTGTGGCATTTTGTAATCTGTGGACTATTAGAGTGTTGATGAAACACAGAAATTGCATCGGGATTGAATACAACAGTCACCATCCGCACTTTCCTCCATGGGAGTAATGTCTGAAACAGTCTACGCATTATCGTTCATAGGAAGACCAGTGGTAGTTTCCGATGCACATCTGGAGGCAATCTGCAATCTGTGGCCTATCAGAGTGTTGAGGAAAATCAGAAATTGCGTCGGGATTGAATACAACGGTCACCATGCACACTTCCCTCCATGCGAGTAATGTCTCTAACAGTCTACGCTTGCATCGATCCCAGGAAGACCAGTGGTAGTTTCCGACGCACATCTGGAGGCATTCTGTAATCTGTGGACTATCAGAGTGTTTATAAAACACAGAAACTGCATCGGCATTGAATACAACAGTCACCATGCGCACTTTCCTCCACGGAAGTAATGTCTCAAACAGTCTACGCTTTGATCGTTCCCTGGAAACCAGTAGTAGTTTCCGATGCACATCTGGTGGCATTCTGTAATCTGTGGACTATCAGAGTGTTAATGAAACACAGAAATTGCATCGGGATTGAATACAACAGTCACCATGCGCACTTTCCTCCACGGTAGTAATGTCTCAAACAGTCTACTTTTGGATCGTTCCCTGGAAGACCAGTAGTAGTTCCGATGCACATCTGGTGGCATTTTGTAATCTGTGGACTATCAAAGTGTTGATGAAACACAGAAATTGGATCGGGATTGAATACAACCGTCACCGTCCGCACGTTCCTCAATGGGAGTAATGCCTCAAACAGTCTACGCTTTGATCGTTCCCTGGAAGACCAGTAGTAGTTTCCGATGCACATCTGGTGGCATTCTGTATTCTGTGGACTATCAGAGTGTTGATGAAACACAGAAATTGCATCGGGATTTAATACAACAGTCACCATGCGCACTTTCCTCCATGGAAGTAATGTCTCAAACAGTCTACGATTTGATCGTTCGAATGGAAGACCAGTAGTAGTTTCTGATGCACATCTGGTGGCATTCTGTAATCTGTGGACTATCAGAGTGTTGATGAAACACAGAAATTTCAACGGGATTGAATACAACAGTCACCATGCGCACTTCCCTCCATGCGAGTAATGTCTCTAACAGTCTACGCTTATATTGATCCCAGGAAGACCAGTGGTAGTTTCCGACGCACATCTGGAGGCATTCTGTAATCTGTGGACTATCAGAGTGTTGATAAAACACAGAAACTGCATCGGGATTGAATACAACAGTCACCATGCGCACTTTCCTCCATGGGAGTAATGTGTCTAACAGTCTACGCTTGGATCGTTCCCAGGAATACCAGTGGTAGTTTCCGATGCACATCTGGAAGCATTCTGTAATCTGTGGACTATCAGAGTGTTGATGAAACACAGAAATTGCATCGGGATTGAGTACAAAAATCACCATCCACGCTTTCCTCGATGGGAGTAGTGTCTGAAACAGTCTACGCTTTGATCGTTCCCTGGAAGACCAGTAGTAGTTTCCGATGCACATCTGGTTGCATTCTGTAATCTGTGGACTATCACAGTGTGGATGAAACACAGAAATTGCATCGGGAAAGAATACAACAGTCATCATACGCACTTTCCTCCACGGGCGTAATGTCTCAAACAGTCTACGCTTGGATCGTTCCCTGGAAGACCAGTAGTAGTTTCCGATGCACATCTGTTGGCATTCTGTAATCTGTGCACTATCAGAGTGTTGATGAAACACAGAAATTGCATCGGGATTTAATACAATAGTCACAATCCGCAATTTCCTCCACGGAAGTTATGTCTCAAACAGTCTACGCTTTGATCGTTCCCAGGAAGACCAGTGGTAGTTTCCGATGCATATCTGGAGGCATTCTGTAATCTGTGGACTATCAGAGTGTTGATGAAACACAGAAATTGCATCGGGATTGAATACAACAGTCACCATCCGCACTTTCCTCCATTGGAGTAATGTCTGAAACAGGCTACGCTTTGATCGTTCCCTGGAAGACCAGTATTAGTTTCCGATGCACATCTGGTGTCATTCTGTAATCTGTGGACTATCAGAGTGTTGATGCAACACAGAAATTGCATCCGGATTGAATACAACAGTCACCATTCGCACTTTCCTCCACGGGCGTAATGTCTCAAACAGTCTACACTTTGATCGTTCCCTGGAAGACCAGTAGTAGTTTCCGATGCACATCTGGTGGCATTTTGTAATCTGTGGACTATCAGTGTGTTCATGAAACACAGAAATTGCATAGGTATTGAATACAACAGTCACCATCCGCACGTTCCTCCATGGGAGTAATGCCTGAAACAGTATACGCTTTGATCATTCCCTGGAAGACCAGTAGTATTTTCCGATGCACATCTGTAGGCATTCTGTAATCTGTGGACTATCAGAGTGTTGATGACACACAGGAATTGCATCTGGATTGAATACAACAGTCACCATCCGCACTTTCCTCCATTGGAGTAATGTCTGAAACAGGCTACGCTTTGATCGTTCCCTGGAAGACCAGTATTAGTTTCCGATGCACATCTGGTGGCATTCTCTAATCTGTGGACTATCAGAGTGTTGATGCAACACAGAAATTGCATCCGGATTGAATACAACAGTCACCATTCGCACTTTCTTCCACGGGCGTAATGTCTCAAACAGTCTACACTTTGATCGTTCCCTGGAAGACCAGTAGTAGTTTCCGATGCACATCTGGAGGCATTCTGTAATCTGTGGACTATCAGAGTGTTGATGAAACCCAGAAATTGCATCTGGATTGAATACAACAGTCACCATACGCACTTTCCTCCACGGGCGTAATGTCTCAAACAGTCTACGCTTTGAACGTTCCCTGGAAGACCAGTAGTAGTTTCCGATGCACATCTTGTGGCATTTTGTAATCTGTGGACTATCAGAGTGTTGATGAAACACAGAAATTGCATCGGGATTGAATACAACAGGCACTATGCGCACTTACCTCCATGGGAGTAATGTCTCTAACACTCTTCGCTTGCATCGTTCCCAGGAAGACCAGTGGTAGTTTCCAATGCACATCTGGAGGCATTCTGTAATCTGTGGACTATCAGAGTGTTGATGAAACACAGAAATTGCATCGGGATTCAATACAACAGTCACCATCAGCACTTTCCTCCATTGCAGTAATGTCTGAAACAGGCTACGCTTTGATCGTTCCCTGGAATACCAGTATTAGTTTCCGATGCACATCTGGTGGCATTCTGTAATCTGTGGACTATCAGAGTGTTGATGAAAAACAGAAATTGCATCCGGATTGAATACAACAGTCACCATGCGCACTTTCCTCCACGGGCGTAGTGTCTCAAACAGTCTACGCTTTGATCGTTCCCTGGATGACCAGTAGTAGTTTCCGATGGACATCTGGTGGCATTTTGTAATCTGTGGACTATCAGAGTGTTGATGAAACACAGAAACTGCAACGGGATTGAATACAACAGTCACCATGTGCACTTTCCTCCACGGAAGTAATGTCTCAAACAGTCTACGCTTTGATCGTCCCTGGGAGATCAGTAGTAGTTTCCGATGCACATCTGGTGGCATTCTGTAATCTGTATACTATCAGAGTGTTGATGAAACACAGAAATTGCATCGGGATTGAATACAACAGTCACTATGCGCACTTTCCTCCATGAGAGTAATGTCTCAAAGAGTCTACGCTTTGATCGTTCCAAGGAAGACAAGTAGTAGTTTTCGATGCAGTTCTGGATTCATTGTGTAATCTGTGGACTATCAGAGTGTTGATGAAACACAGAAATTGAATCGGAATTTAATACAACAGTCACCATCCGAACCTTCCTCCATGGGAGTAATGTCTGATACAGTCTACGAATTGATCGTTCCCTGGAAGACCAGTAGTAGTTTCCGATGCACAATTGGAGGCATTCTGTAATCTGTGGACCTTCAAAATGTTGATGAAACACAGAAATTGCATCGGGAGTGAATACAACAGTCACCATCCGCACATTCCTCCATGGCAGTAATGTCTGAAACAGTCTACTCATTGATCGTTCCCAGGAAGACCAGTAGTAGTTTCCGATGCACATCTGGAGGCAATCTGTAATCTGCGGACTGTCAGAGGGTTGAGGAAAATCAGAAATTGCGTCGGGATTGAATACAACGGTCACCATGCGCACTTCCCTCCATGGGAGTAATGTCTCAAACAGTCTACGCTTTGATCGTTCCCTGGAAGACCAGTGGTAGATTCAGATGCACAACTTGAGGCATTCTGTAATCTGTGGACTATAAGAGTGCTGATGAAACACAGATGTTGCATCGGTATTGAATACAACAGTCAACATGCGCACTTTCCTCCATTGAAGTAATGTCTGAGACAGGCTACGCTTTGATCGTTCCCTGGAAGACCAGTATTAGTTTCCGATTCACATCTGGTGGCATTCTGTAATCTGTGGACTATCAGAGTGTTGATGAAACACAGAAATTGCATCCGGATTTAATACAACAGTCACCATGCGCACTTTCCTCCACGGGCGTAATGTCTCAAACAGACTACGCTTTGATCGTTCCCTGGAAGCCCAGTAGTAGTTTCCGATGCACATCTGGTGTCATTCTGTAATCTGTGGACTATCAGAGTGTTGATGAAACACAGAAATTGCATCCGGATTGAATACAACAGTCAGCATGCGCACTTTCCTCCACGGGCTTAATGTCTCAAACAGTCTACGCTTTGATCGTTCCCTGGAAGACCAGTAGTAGTTTCCGATGCACATCTGGTGGCATTCTGTAATCTGTGGACTATCACAGTGTTGATGAATCACAGAAATTGCATCATGAATGAATACAACAGTCACCATGTGCACTTTCGTCCACGGGCGTAATGTCTCTAACAGTCAATGCTTGGATCGTTCCCTGGAAGACCAGTAGTAGTTCCGATGCACATCTGGTGGCATTTTGTAATCTGTGGACTATCAAAGTGTTGATGAAACACAGAAATTGCATCGTGATTGAATACAACAGTCACCGTCCGCACGTTCCTCAATGGGAGTAATGCCTGAAACAGTCTACGCTTTGATCGTTCCCTGGAAGACCAGCAGTAGTTTCCGATGCACATCTGGTGCCATTCTGTAATCTGCGAACTATCAGAGTGTTGATGAAACACAGAAACTGCATCGGGATTGAATGCAACAGTCACCATGCGCACTTTCCACCACGGTAGTAATGTCTCAAACAGTCTTCGCTTTGATCGTTCCTTGAAAGACCAGTAGTAGTTTCCGATGCACATCTGGTGGCATTCTGTAATCTGTGGACTATCAGAGTGTTGATGAAACACAGAAATTGCATCGGGATTCAATACAACAGTCACCATCCGCACTTTCCACAACTGGAGTAATGTCTCAAACAGTCTATGCTTTGATCGTCCCTGGGAGATCAGTAGTAGTTTCCGATGCACATCAGGTGGCATTCGGTAATCTGCATACTATCAGAGTGTTGATGAAACACAGAAATTGCATCGGGATTGAATACAACAGTCATTATGCGCACTTTCCTCCATGGGAGTAACGTCTCAAAGAGTCTACGCTTTGATCGTTCCAAGGAAGACAAGTAGTAGTTTTCGATGCAGTTCTGGATTCAATGTGTAATCTGTGGACTATCAGAGTGTTGATGAAACACAGAAATTGAATCGGAATTTAATACAACAGTCACCATCCGCACCTTCCTCCATGGGAGTAATGTCTGATACAGTCTACGAATTGATCGTTCCCTGGAAGACCAGTAGTAGTTTCCGATGCACAATTGGAGGCATTCTGTAATCTGTGGACCTTCAAAATGTTGATGAAACACAGAAATTGCATCGGGAGTGAATACAACAGTCACCATCCGCACTTTCCTCCATGGCAGTAATGTCTGAAACAGTCTACTCATTGATCGTTCCCAGGAAGATCAGTAGTAGTTTCCCATGCACATCTGGAGGCAATCTGTAATCTGCGGACTGTCAGAGGGTTGAGGAAAATCAGAAATTGCGTCGGGATTGAATACAACGGTCACCATGCGCACTTCCCTCCATGGGAGTAATGTGTCAAACAGTCTACGCTTTGATCGTTCCCTGGAAGACCAATGGTAGATTCGGATGCACAACTTGAGGCATTCTGTAATCTGTGGACTATAAGAGTGCTGATGAAACACAGGAGTTGCAGCGGTATTGAATACAACAGGCAACATGCGCACTTTCCTCCATTGGAGTAATGTCTGAAACAGGCTACGCTTTGATCGTTCCCTGGAAGACCAGTATTAGTTTCCGATTCACATCTGGTGGCATTCTGTAATCTGTGGACTATCAGAGTGTTGATGAAACACAGAAATGCATCCGGATTGAATACAACAGTCACCATGCGCACTTTCCTCCACGGGCGTAATGTCTGAAACAGTCTACGCTTGGATCGTTCCCTGGAAAACCAGTAGTAGTTCCGATGCACATCTGGTTGATTTTGTAATCTGTGGTCTATCAAAGTGTTGATGAAACACAGAAATTGCATCGGGATTTAATACAACAGTCACCGTCCGCACGTTCTTCAATGGGAGTAATGCCTGAAACAGTCTACGCTTTGATCGTTCCCTGGAAGACCAGTAGTAGTTTACGATGCACATCTGGTGGCATTCTGTAATCTGTGGACTATCAGAGTGTTGATCAAACACAGAAACTGCACCGGGATTGAATACAACAGTCACCATGCGCACTTTCCTTCACGGAAGTAATGTCTCAAACAGTCTACGCTTTGATCGTTCCCTGGAAGACCAGTAGTAGTTTCCGATGCACATCTGGTGGTATTCTGTAATCTGTGGACTATCAGAGTGTTGATGAAACACAGTAATTGCAAAGGGATTGAATACAACAGTCACCATGCACACTTCCCTCCATGGGAGTAATGTCTCTAACAGTCTACACTTGGATCGTTAACAGGAAGACCAGTGGTAGTTTCCGATACACATCTGGAGGCATTCTGTAATCTGTGGACTATCAGAGGGTTGATGACACACAGGAATTGCATCGGGGTTGAATACAACAATCACCATCCGCGCTTTCCTCCATTGGAGTAATGTCTGAAACAGGCTACGCCTTGATCGTTCCCTGGAAGACCAGTATTAGTTTCCGATGCACATCTGGTGGCATTCTGTAACCTGTGGCCTATCAGAGTGTTGGTGAAACACAGAAATTGCATCCGGATTGAATACAACAGTCACCATGGGCCCTTTCCTCCACGGGCATAATGTCTCAAACAGTCTACGCTTTGATCTTTCCCTGGAAGACCAGTAGTAGTTTCCGATGCACATCTGGTGGCATTTTGTAATCTGTGGACTATCAGTGTGTTGATGAAACACAGAAATTGCATAGGGATTGAATACAACAGTCACCATCCGCACGTTCCTCCATGGGAGTAATGCCTGAAACAGTCTACGCTTTGATCGTTCCCTGGAAGACCAGTAGTATTTTCCGATGCACATCAGGTGGCATTCTGTAATCTGTGGACTATCAGAGTGTTGATGAAACACAGAAATTGCATCGGTATTGAATACAACAGTCACCATCCGCACGTTCTTCCATGGGAGTAATGCCTGAAACAGTCTACGATTTGATCGTTCCCTGGAAGACCAGTAGTATTTTCCGATGAACATCTGGTGGCATTCTGTAATCTGTGGACTATCAAAGTGTTGATGAAACACAGAAATTGCATCGGGATTGAATACAACAGTCACCATCCGCACTTTCTTCCATGGGAGTAATGCCTGAAACAGTCTACGCTTTGATCGTTCCCTGGAAGACCAGTAGTATTTTCCGATGCACATCTGGTGGCATTCTGTAATCTGTGGACTATCAGAGTGTTGATGAAACACAGAAACTGCATCGGGATTGAATATAACAGTCACCATGCGCACTTCCTTACATGGGATTAATATCTTTAACAGTCTACGCTTGGATCGTTCCCAGGAAGACCAGTGGTAGTTTCCCACGCACATCTGGAGGAATTCTGTAATCTGTGGACTATCAGAGTGTTGATGAAACACAGAAATTGCATCGGTATTGAATGCAACAGTCACCATGCGCAATTTCCCCCACGGGCGTAATATCTCAAACAGTCTACGTTTTGATCGTTCATTGGAAGACCAGTAGTAGATTCCGATGCACAATTGGAGGCATTCTGTAATCTGTGGACCTTCAAAATGTTGATGAAACACAGAAATTGCATCGGGAGTGAATACAACAGTCACCATCCGCACTTTCCTCCATGGCAGTAATATCTGAAACAGTCTACGCTTTGATCGTTCCCTGGAAGACCAGTGGTAGATTCGGATGCACAACTTGAGGCATTCTGTAATCTGTGGACTATAAGATTGCTGATGAAACACAGAAGTTGCATCGGTATTGAATACAACAGTCAACATGCGCACTTTCCTCCATTGGAGTAATGTCTGAAACAGGCTACGCTTTGATCGTTCTCTGGAAGACCAGTCTTAGATTCCGATTCACATCTGGTGGCATTCTGTAATCTGTGGACTATCAGAGTGTTGATGAAACACAGAAATTGCATCCGGATTGAATACACAGTCACCATGCGCACTTTCCTCCACGGGCGTAATGTCTCAAACAGTCTACGCTTTGATCGTTCCCTGGAAGACCAGTAGTAGTTTCCGATGCACATCTGGTGGCATTTTGTAATCAGTGGACTATCAGAGTGTTAATGAAACACAGAAATTGCATAGGGATTGAATACAACAGTCACCATCCGCACGTTCCTCCATGGGAGTAATGCCTGAAACAGTCAACGCTTTGATCGTTCCCTGGAAGACCAGTAGTATTTTCCGATGCACATCTGGTGGTATTCTGTAATCTGTGGACTATCAAAGTGTTGATGAAACATAGAAGTTGCATCGGGATTGAATACAACAGTCACCATCCGCACGTTCCTCCATGGGATTAATGCCTGAAACAGTCTACGCTTTGATCGTTCCCAGGAAGACCAGTAGTAGTTTCCGATGCACATCTGGTGTCTTTCTGTAATCTGTGGACTGTCAGAGTGTTGATGAAACACAGAAACTGCACCGGGATTGAATACAACAGTCACCATGCGCACTTTCCTCCATGGAAGTAATGTCTCAAACAGTCTACGCTTTGATCTTTCCCTGGAAGACCAGTAGTAGTTTCCGATGCACATCTGGTGGCATTTAGTAATCAGTGGACTATCAGAGTGTTAATGAAACACAGAAATTGCATAGGGATTGAATACAACAGTCACCATCCGCACGTTCCTCCATGGGAGTAATGCCTGAAACAGTCTACGCTTTGATCGTTCCCTGGAAGACCAGTAGTATTTTCCGATGCACATCTGGTGGCATTCTGTAATCTGTGGACTATCAGAGTGTTAATGAAACAAAGAAGTTGCATCGGGATTGAACACAACAGTCACCATGCGACTTTCCTCCACGGGCGTAATGTCTGAAACAGTCTATGCTTGGATCGTTCCCTGGAAAACCAGTAGTAGTTTCGATGCACGTCTGGTGGATTTTGTAATCTGTGGACTATCAAAGTGTTGATGAAACATAGAAATTGCATCGGGATTTAATACAACAGGCACCGTCCGCACGTTCTTTAATAAGAGTAATGCCTGAAACAGTCTACGCTTTGATCGTTCCCTGGAAGACCAGTAGTAGTTTCCGATGCACATTTGGTGGCATTCTGTAATCTCTGGACTATCAGAGTGTTGATCAAACACAGAAACTGCACCGGGATTGAATACAACAGTCACCATGCGCACTTTCCTTCACGGAAGTAATGTCTCAAACAGTCTACGCTTTGATCGTTCCCTGGAAGACCAGTAGTAGTTTCCGATGCACATCTGGTGGCATTCTGTAATCTGTGGACTATCAGAGTGTTGATGAAACACAGTAATTGCAAAGGGATTGAATACAACAGTCACCATGCACACTTCCCTCCATGGGAGTATTGTATCTAACAGTCTACACTTGGATCGTTAACAGGAAGACCAGTGGTAGTTTCCGATACACATCTGGAGGCATTCTGTAATCTGTGGACTATCAGAGGGTTGATGACACACAGGAATTGCATCGGGATTGAATACAACAATCACCATCCGCACTTTCCTCCATTGGAATAAAGTCTGAAACAGGCTACGCTTTGATCGTTCCCTGGAGGACCAGTATTAGTTTCCGATGCACATCTGGTGGCATTTTGTAATCTGTGGACTATCAGAGTGTTGATGAAACACAGAAATTGCATCCGGATTGAATACAACAGTCACCATGGGCCCTTTCCTCCATGGGCGTAATGTCTCAAACAGTCTACGCTTTGATCGTTCCCTGGAAGACCAGTAGTAGTTTCCGATGCACATCTGGTGGCATTTTGTAATCTGTGGACTATCAGTGTGTTGATGAAACACATAAATTGCATAGGGATTGAATACAACAGTCATCATCCGCACGTTCCTCCATGGGAGTAATGCCTGAAACAGTCTACGCTTTGATCGTTCCCTGGAAGACCAGTAGTATTTTCCGATGCACTTCTGGTGGCATTCTGTAATCTGTGGACTATCAGAGTGTTGATGAAACACAGAAATTGCATCGGGATTGAATACAACAGTCACCATCCGCACGTTCTTCCATGGGAGTAATGCCTGAAACAGTCTACGCTTTGATCGTTCCCTGGAAGACCAGTAGTATTTTCCGATGCACATCTGGTGGCATTCTGTAATCTGTGGACTATCAAAGTTTTGATGAAACACAGAAATTGCATCCGGATTGAATACAACAGTCACCATCCGAACTTTCTTCCATGGGAGTAATGCCTGAAACAGTCTACGCTTTGACCGTTCCCTGGAAGACCAGTAGTATTTTCCGATGCACATCTGGTGGCATTCTGTAAACTGTGGACTATCAGAGTGTTGATGAAACACAGAAACTGCATCGGGATTGAAAATAACTGTCACAATGCGCACTGTCCTCCAGGGAAGTATTGTCTCAATGAGTCTACGTTTTGATCGTTCTCTGGAAGACCAGTAGTAGTTTCCGATGCACATCTGGTGGCATTCTGTAATCTGTGGACTATCAGAGTGTTGATGAAACACTGAAATTGCATCGGGATTGAATACAACAGTCACCATGCGCACTTCCTTACATGGGAGTAATGTCTCTAACAGTCTACGCTTGGATCGTTCCCAGGAAGACCAGTGGTAGTTTCCGACGCACATCTGGAGGCATTCTGTAATCTGTGGACTATCAGAGTGTTGATGAAACACAGAAATTGCATCGGGATTGAATACAACAGTCATCATCCGCACTTTCCTCAATTGGAATAATGTCTGAAACAGGCTACGCTTTGATCGTTCCCTGGAAGACCAGCATTAGTTTCCGATGTACATCTGGTGGCATTCTGTAATCTGTGGACTATCAGAGTGTTGATGAAACACAGAAATTGCATCCGCATTGAATACAACAGTCACCATGCGCACTTTCCTCCACGGGCGTAATGTCCCAAACAGTCTACGCTTTGATCGTTCCCTGGAAGACCAGTAGTAGTTTCCGATGCACATCTGGTGGCATTTTGTAATCAGTGGACTATCAGAGTGCTAATGAAACACAGAAATTGCATAGGTATTGAATACAACAGTCACCATCCGCACCTTCCTCCATGGGAGTAATGCCTGAAACAGTCTACGCTTTGATCGTTCCCTGGAAGACCAGTAGTATTTTCCGATGCACTTCTGGTGGCATTCTGTAATCTGTGGACTATCAGAGTGTTGATGAAACACAGAAGTTGCATCGGGATTGAATACAACAGTCACCATCCGCACGTTCCTCCATGGGAGTAATGCCTGAAACCGTCTACGCTTTGATCGTTCCCTGGAAGACCAGTAGTATATTCCGATGCACATCTGGTGGCATTCTGTAATCTGAGGACCATCAGAGTGTTGATGAAACACAGTAACTGCATCGGGATTGAATACAACAGTCACCATGCCCACTTTCCTCCACGGAAGTAATGTCTGAAACAGTCTACGCTTTGATCGTTCCCTGGAAGACCAGTAGTATTTTCCGATGCACATCTGGTGGCATTCTGTAATCTGTGGACTATCAGAGTGTTGATGAAACACAGAAACTGCATCGGGATTGAATATAACAGTCATTATGCGCACTTTCCTCCAGGGAAGTAATGTCTCAAAGAGTCTACGCTTTGATCGTTCTCTGGAAGACCAGTAGTAGTTTCCGATGCACATCTGGAGGCATTCTGTAATCTGTGGACTATCAGAGGGTTGATGACACACAGGAATTGCATCGGGATTGAATACAACCATCACCATCCGCACTTTCCTCCATTGGAGTAAAGTCTGAAACAGGCTACGCTTTGATCGTTCCCTGGAAGACCAGTATTAGTTTCCGATGCACATCTGGTGGCATTTTGTAATCTGTGGACTATCAGAGTGTTGATGAAACACAGAAATTGCATCCGGATTGAATACAACAGTCACCATGGGCCCTTTCCTCCATGGGCGTAATGTCTCAAACAGTCTACGCTTTGATCGTTCCCTGGAAGACCAGTAGTAGTTTCCGATGCACATCTGGTGGCATTTTGTAATCTGTGGACTATCAGTGTGTTGATGAAACACATAAATTGCATAGGGATTGAATACAACAGTCATCATCCGCACGTTCCTCCATGGGAGTAATGCCTGAAACAGTCTACGCTTTGATCGTTCCCTGGAAGACCAGTAGTATTTTCCGATGAACTTCTGGTGGCATTCTGTAATCTGTGGACTATCAGAGTGTTGATGAAACACAGAAATTGCATCGGGATTGAATACAACAGTCACCATCCGCACGTTCTTCCATGGGAGTAATGCCTGAAACAGTCTACGCTTTGATCGTTCCCTGGAAGACCAGTAGTATTTTCCGATGCACATCTGGTGGCATTCTGTAATCTGTGGACTATCAAAGTTTTGATGAAAAACAGAAATTGCATCCGGATTGAATACAACAGTCACCATCCGCACTTTCTTCCATGGGAGTAATGCCTGAAACAGTCTACGCTTTGATCGTTCCCTGGAAGACCAGTAGTAGTTTCCGATGCACATCTGGTGGCATTCTGTAATCTGTGGACTATCAGAGTGTTGATGAAACACAGAAACTGCATCGGGATTGAATATAACTGTCACAATGCGCACTGTCCTCCAGGGAAGTATTGTCTCAAAGAGTCTACGCTTTGATCGTTCTCTGGAAGACCAGTAGTAGTTTCCGATGCACATCTGGTGGCATTCTGTAATCTGTGGACTATCAGAGTGTTGATGAAACACAGAAATTGCATCGGGATTGAATACAACAGTCACCATGCGCACTTCCTTACATGGGAGTAATGTCTCTAACAGTCTACGCTTGGATCGTTCCCAGGAAGACCAGTGGTAGTTTCCGACGCACATCTGGAGGCATTCTGTAATCTGTGGACTATCAGAGTGTTGATGAAACACAGAAATTGCATCGGGATTGAATACAACAGTCATCATCCGCACTTTCCTCAATTGGAATAATGTCTGAAACAGGCTACGCTTTGATCGTTCCCTGGAAGACCAGCATTAGTTTCCGATGCACATCTGGTGGCATTCTGTAATCTGTGGACTATCAGAGTGTTGATGAAACACAGAAATTGCATCCGCATTGAATACAACAGTCACCATGCGCACTTTCCTCCACGGGCGTAATGTCCCAAACAGTCTACGCTTTGATCGTTCCCTGGAAGACCAGTAGTAGTTTCCGATGCACATCTGGTGGCATTTTGTAATCAGTGGACTATCAGAGTGTTAATGAAACACAGAAATTGCATAGGTATTGAATACAACAGTCACCATCCGCACCTTCCTCCATGGGAGTAATGCCTGAAACAGTCTACGCTTTGATCGTTCCCTGGAAGACCAGTAGTATTTTCCGATGCACTTCTGGTGGCATTCTGTAATCTGTGGACTATCAGAGTGTTGATGAAACACAGAAGTTGCATCGGGATTGAATACAACAGTCACCATCCGCGCGTTCCTCCATGGGAGTAATGCCTGAAACCGTCTACGCTTTGATCGTTCCCTGGAAGACCAGTAGTATTTTCCGATGCACATCTGGTGGCATTCTGTAATCTGAGGACTATCAGAGTGTTGATGAAACACAGTAACTGCATCGGGATTGAATACAACAGTCACCATGCCCACTTTCCTCCACGGAAGTAATGTCTGAAACAGTCTACGCTTTGATCGTTCCCTGGAAGACCAGTAGTAGTTTCCGATGCACATCTGGTGGCATTCTGTAATCTGTGGACTATCAGGGTGTTGATGAGACACAGAAATTGCATCGGGATTGAATACAACAGTCACCATGCGCACATCCCTCAATGGGAGTAATGTCTCTAACAGTCTACGCTTGGATTGTTCCCAGGAAGACCAGTGGTAGTTTCCGATGCACATCTGGAGGCATTCTGTAATCTGTGGACTATCAGAGTGTTGATGAAACACAGAAATTGCATCGGTATTGAATACAACAGTCACCATGCTAACTTTCCTCCAAGGGAGTAATGTCTCAAACAGTCTCCGCTTTGATCGTTCCCTAGAAGAACAGTAGTAGTTTCCGATGCGCATCTGGAGGCATTCTGTAATATGTGGACCTTCAAAGTGTTGATGAAACAAAGAAAGTGCATCGGGATTGAATACAACAGTCACTATGCGCACTTTCCTCCATGGGAGTAATGTCTCAAAGAGTCTACGCTTTGATCGTTCCCAGGAAGACCAGTAGTAGTTTCCGATGCAGTTCTGGAATCAATGTTTAATCTGTGGACTATCAGAGTGTTGATGAAACACAGAAATTGAATCGGAATTGAATACAACAGTCACCATCCGCACCTTCCTCCATGGGAGTAATGTCTGAAACAGTCTACGAATTGATCGTTCCCTGGAAGACCAGTAGTAGTTTCCGATGCTCAATTGGAGGCATTCTGTAATCTGTGGACTTTCAAAATGTTGATGAAACACATAAATTGCGTCGGGAGTGAATACAACAGTCACCACCCGCACTTTCCTCCATGGGAGTAATGTCTGAAACAGTCTACGCATTGATCGTTCCCAGGAGGACCAGTAGTAGTTTCCGATGCACATCTGGAGGCAATCTGTTAACTGTGGACTATCAGAGTGTTGAGGAATATCAGAAATTGCGTCGGGATTGAATACAACGGTCACCATGCGCACTTCCCTCCATGGGAGTAATGTCTCAAACAGTCTACGCTTTGATCGTTCCCTGGAAGACCAGTGGTAGTTTCGGATGCACATCTGGAGGTATTCTGTAATCTCGGGACTATCAGAGTGCTGATGAAACACAGAAATTGCATCGGTATTGAATACAACAGTCAACATGCGCACTTTCCTCCATTGGAGTAATGTCTGAAACAGGCAACGCTTTGATCGTTCCCTGGAAAACCAGTAGTAGTTTCCGATGAACATCTGGTGGCATTTTGTAATCTGTGGACTATCAGAGTGTTGATGAAACACAGAAATTGCATAGGGATTGAATACAACAGTCACCATCCGCACGTTCCTCCATGGGTGTAATGCCTGAAACAGTCTACGCTTTGATCGTTCCCTGGAAGACCAGTAGTATTTTCCGAAGCACATCTGGTGGCATTCAGTAATCTGTGGACTATCAGAGTGTTGAGGAAACACAGAAATTGCATCGGGATTGAATGCAACAGTCACCATATGCACTTTCCTCCATGGGAGTAATGCCTGAAACAGTCTACGCTTTGATCGTTCCCTGGAAGACCAGTAATATTTTCCGATGCACATCGGGTGGCATTCTGTAATCTGAGGACTATCAGAGTGTTGATGAAACACAGAAATTGCATCCAGATTGAATACAACATTCACCATGCGCACTTTCCTCCACGGAAGTAATGTCTCAAACAGTCTACGCTTTGATCGTTCCCTAGAAGACCAGTGTAGTTTCCGATGCACATCTGGTGGCATTCTGTAATCTGTGGACTATCGGAGTGTTGATGAAACACAGAAATTGCATCGGGATTGAATACAACAGTCACCATGCGCACTTCCCTCCATGGGAGTAATGTCTCTAACAGTCTACGCTTGGATCGATCCCAGAAAGACGAGTGGTAGTTTCCGACGCACATCTTTAGGCATTCTGTAATCTGTGGACTATCAGAGTGTTGATGAAACACAGAAATAGCATCGGGATTGAATACAACAGTCACCATCCGCACTTTCCTCCATTTGAGTAATGTCTGAAACAGTCTACGCTTTGATCGTTCCCTGGAAGACCAGCATAAGTTTCCGATGCACATCTGGCGGCATTCTGTAATCTGTGGACTATCAGAGTGTTGATGAAACACAGAAATTGCATCCGCATTGAATACAACAGTCACCATGCGCACTTTCCTCCACGGGCGTAATGTCCCAAACAGTCTACGCTTTGATCGTTCCCTGGAAGACCAGTAGTAGTTTCCGATGCACATCTGGTGGCATTTGTAATCAGTGGACTATCAGAGTGTTAATGAAACACAGAAATTGCATAGGTATTGAATACAACAGTCACCATCCGCACCTTCCTCCATGGGAGTAATGCCTGAAACAGTCTACGCTTTGATCGTTCCCTGGAAGACCAGTAGTATTTTCCGATGCACTTCTGGTGGCATTCTCTAATCTGTGGACTATCAGAGTGTTGATGAAACACAGAAGTTGCATCGGGATTGAATACAACAGTCACCATCCGCACGTTCCTCCATGGGAGTAATGCCTGAAACCGTCTACGCTTTGATCGTTCCCTGGAAGACCAGTAGTATTTTCCGATGCACATCTGGTGGCATTCTGTAATCTGAGGACTATCAGAGTGTTGATGAAACACAGTAACTGCATCGGGATTGAATACAACAGTCACCATGCCCACTTTCGTCCACGGAAGTAATGTCTGAAACAGTCTACGCTTTGATCGTTCCCTGGAAGACCAGTAGTAGTTTCCGATGCACATCTGGTGGCATTCTGTAATCTGTGGACTATCAGGGTGTTGATGAGACACAGAAATTGCATCGGGATTGAATACAACAGTCACCATGCGCACATCCCTCAATGGGAGTAATGTCTCTAACAGTCTACGCTTGGATTGTTCCCAGGAAGACCAGTGGTAGTTTCCGATGCACATCTGGAGGCATTCTGTAATCTGCGGACTATCAGAGTGTTGATGAAACACAGAAATTGCATCGGTATTGAATACAACAGTCACCATGCTAACTTTCCTCCAAGGGAGTAATGTCTCAAACAGTCTCCGCTTTGATCGTTCCCTGGAAGAACAGTAGTAGTTTCCGATGCGCATCTGGAGGCATTCTGTAATATGTGGACCTTCAAAGTGTTGATGAAACAAAGAAAGTGCATCGGGATTGAATACAACAGTCACTATGCGCACTTTCCTCCATGGGAGTAATGTCTCAAAGAGTCTACGCTTTGATCGTTCCCAGGAAGACCAGTAGTAGTTTCCGATGCAGTTCTGGAATCAATGTTTAATCTGTGGACTATCAGAGTGTTGATGAAACACAGAAATTGAATCGGAATTGAATACAACAGTCATTATCCGCACCTTCCTCCATGGGAGTAATGTCTGAAACAGTCTACGAATTGATCGTTCCCTGGAAGACCAGTAGTAGTTTCCGATGCTCAATTGGAGGCATTCTGTAATCTGTGGACCTTCAAAATGTTGATGAAACACATAAATTGCATCGGGAGTGAATACAACAGTCACCACCCGCACTTTCCTCCATGAGAGTAATGTCTGAAACAGTCTACGCATTGATCGTTCCCAGGAGGACCAGTAGTAGTTTCCGATGCACATCTGGAGGCAATCTGTTATCTGTGGACTATCAGAGTGTTGAGGAAAATCAGAAATTGCGTCGGGATTGAATACAACGGTCACCATGCGCACTTCCCTCCATGGGAGTAATGTCTCAAACAGTCTACGCTTTGATCGTTCCCTGGAAGACCAGTGGTAGTTTCGGATGCACATCTGGAGGTATTCTGTAATCTCGGGACTATCAGAGTGCTGATGAAACACAGAAATTGCATCGGTATTGAATACAACAGTCAACATGCGCACTTTCCTCCATTGGAGTAATGTCTGAAACAGGCAACGCTTTGATCGTTCCCTGGAAAACCAGTAGTAGTTTCCGATGAACATCTAGTGGCATTTTGTAATCTGTGGACTATCAGAGTGTTGATGAAACACAGAAATTGCATAGGGATTGAATACAACAGTCACCATCCGCACGTTCCTCCATGGGTGTAATGCCTGAAACAGTCTACGCTTTGATCGTTCCCTGGAAGACCAGTAGTATTTTCCGATGCACATCTGGTTTCATTCAGTAATCTGTGGACTATCAGAGTGTTGAGGAAACACAGAAATTGCATCGGGATTGAATACAACAGTCACCATACGCACGTTCCTCCATGGGAGTAATGCCTGAAACAGTCTACGCTTTAATCGTTCCCTGGAAGACCAGTAGTATTTTCCGATGCACATCTGGTGGCATTCTGTAATCTGTGGACTATCAAAGTGTTGATGAAACACAGAAATTGCATCGGGTTTGAATACAACAGTCACCATCCGCACTTTCTTCGATGGGAGTAATGTCTCTAACAGTCTACGCTTGGATCGATCCCAGGAAGACGAGTGGTAGTTTCCGACGCACATCTTTAGGCATTCTGTAATCTGTGGACTATCAGAGTGTTGATGAAACACAGAAATAGCATCGGGATTGAATACAACAGTCACCATCCGCACTTTCCTCCATTTGAGTAATGTCTGAAACAGTCTACTCTTTGATCGTTCCCTGGAAGACCAGCATTAGTTTCCGATGCACATCTGGTGGCATTCTGTAATCTGTGGACTATCAGAGTGTTGATGAAACACAGAAATTGCATCCGCATTGAATACAACAGTCACCATGCGCACTTTCCTCCACGGGCGTAATGTCCCAAACAGTCTACGCTTTGATCGTTCCCTGGAAGACCAGTAGTAGTTTCCGATGCACATCTGGTGGCATTTTGTAATCAGTGGACTATCAGAGTGTTAATGAAACACAGAAATTGCATAGGTATTGAATACAACAGTCACCATCCGCACCTTCCTCCATGGGAGTAATGCCTGAAACAGTCTACGCTTTGATCGTTCCCTGGAAGACCAGTAGTATTTTCCGATGCACTTCTGGTGGCATTCTGTAATCTGTGGACTATCAGAGTGTTGATGAGACACAGAAGTTGCATCGGGATTGAATACAACAGTCACCATCCGCACGTTCCTCCATGGGAGTAATGCCTGAAACCGTCTACGCTTTGATCGTTCCCTGGAAGACCAGTAGTATTTTCCGATGCACATCTGGTGGCATTCTGTAATCTGAGGACTATCAGAGTGTTGATGAAACACAGTAACTGCATCGGGATTGAATACAACAGTCACCATGCGCACATCCCTCAATGGGAGTAATGTCTCTAACAGTCTACGCTTGGATTGTTCCCAGGAAGACCAGTGGTAGTTTCCGATGCACATCTGGAGGCATTCTGTAATCTGTGGACTATCAGAGTGTTGATGAAACACAGAAATTGCATCGGTATTGAATACAACAGTCACCATGCTAACTTTCCTCCAAGGGAGTAATGTCTCAAACAGTCTCCGCTTTGATCGTTCCCTGGAAGAACAGTAGTAGTTTCCGATGCGCATCTGGAGGCATTCTGTAATATGTGGACCTTCAAAGTGTTGATGAAACAAAGAAAGTGCATCGGGATTGAATACAACAGTCACTATGCGCACTTTCCTCCATGGGAGTAATGTCTCAAAGAGTCTACGCTTTGATCGTTCCCAGGAAGACCAGTAGTAGTTTCCGATGCAGTTCTGGAATCAATGTTTAATCTGTGGACTATCAGAGTGTTGATGAAACACAGAAATTGAATCGGAATTGAATACAACAGTCATTATCCGCACCTTCCTCCATGGGAGTAATGTCTGAAACAGTCTACGAATTGATCGTTCCCTGGAAGACCAGTAGTAGTTTCCGATGCTCAATTGGAGGCATTCTGTAATCTGTGGACCTTCAAAATGTTGATGAAACACATAAATTGCATCGGGAGTGAATACAACAGTCACCACCCGCACTTTCCTCCATGGGAGTAATGTCTGAAACAGTCTACGCATTGATCGTTCCCAGGAGGACCAGTAGTAGTTTCCGATGCACATCTGGAGGCAATCTGTTATCTGTGGACTATCAGAGTGTTGAGGAAAATCAGAAATTGCGTCGGGATTGAATACAACGGTCACCATGCGCACTTCCCTCCATGGGAGTAATGTCTCAAACAGTCTACGCTTTGATCGTTCCCTGGAAGACCAGTGGTAGTTTCGGATGCACATCTGGAGGTATTCTGTAATCTCGGGACTATCAGAGTGCTGATGAAACACAGAAATTGCATCGGTATTGAATACAACAGTCAACATGCGCACTTTCCTCCATTGGAGTAATGTCTGAAACAGGCAACGCTTTGATCGTTCCCTGGAAAACCAGTAGTAGTTTCCGATGAACATCTGGTGGCATTTTGTAATCTGTGGACTATCAGAGTGTTGATGAAACACAGAAATTGCATAGGGATTGAATACAACAGTCACCATACGCACGTTCCTCCATGGGAGTAATGCCTGAAACAGTCTACGCTTTAATCGTTCCCTGGAAGACCAGTAATATTTTCCGATGCACATCGGGTGGCATTCTGTAATCTGAGGACTATCAGAGTGTTGATGAAACACAGAAATTGCATCCGGATTGAATACAACATTCACCATGCGCACTTTCCTCCACGGAAGTAATGTCCCAAACAGTCTACGCTTTGATCGTTCCCTAGAAGACCAGTGTAGTTTCCGATGCACATCTGGTGGCATTCTGTAATCTGTGGACTATCGGAGTGTTGATGAAACACAGAAATTGCATCGGGATTGAATACAACAGTCACCATGCGCACTTCCCTCCATGGGAGTAATGTCTCTAACAGTCTACGCTTGGATCGATCCCAGGAAGACGAGTGGTAGTTTCCGACGCACATCTTTAGGCATTCTGTAATCTGTGGACTATCAGAGTGTTGATGAAACACAGAAATAGCATCGGGATTGAATACAACAGTCACCATCCGCACTTTCCTCCATTTGAGTAATGTCTGAAAGAGGCTACGATTTGATCGTTCGCTTTAAGACCAGTATTACTATCCGATGCACATCTGGTGGCATTCTGTAATCTGTGGACTATCAGAGTGCTGATGAAACACAGAAACTGCATCTGGATTGAATACAACAGTCACCATACGCACTTTCCTCCACGGGCGTAATGTCTCAAACAGTCTACGCTTTGATCGTTCCCTGGAAGACCAGTAGTAGTTTCCGATGCACATCTTGTGGCATTTTGTAATCTGTGGACTATTAGAGTGTTGATGAAACACAGAAATTGCATCGGTATTGAATACAACAGTCACCATCCGCACTTTCCTCCATGGGAGTAATGTCTGAAACAGTCTACGCATTATCGTTCATAGGAAGACCAGTAGTAGTTTCCGATGCACAACTGGAGGCAATCTGTAATCTGTGGACTATCAGAGTGTTGAGGAAAATCAGAAATTGCGTCGGGATTGAATACAACGGTCACCATGCGCACTTCCCTCCATGGGAGTAATGTCTCAAACAGTCTACGCTTTGATCGTTCCCTGGAAGACCTGTAGTATTTTGCGGTGCACATCTGGTGGCATTCTGTAATCTGTGGACTATCGGAGTGTTGATGAAACACAGAAATTGCATCCGGATTGAATACAACAGTCACCATGCGCACTTTCCTCCACGGGCGTAATGTCTCAAACAGTCTACGCTTTGATCGTTCCCTGGAAGACCAGTAGTAGTTTCCGATGCACATCTGGTGGCATTTTGTAATCAGTGGATTATCAGAGTGTTAATGAAACACAGAAATTGCATAGGTATTGAATACAACAGTCACCATCCGCACCTTCCTCCATGGGAGTAATGCCTGAAACAGTCTACGCTTTGATCGTTCCCTGGAAGACCAGTAATATTTTCCGATGCACATCTGGTGGCATTCTGTAATCTGTGGACTATCAGAGGGCTGATGAAACACAGAAACTGCATCCGGATTGAATACAACAGTCACCATACGCACTTTCCTCAACGGGCGTAATGTCTCAAACAGTCTACGCTTTGATCGTTCCCTGGAAGACCAGTAGTAGTTTCCGATGCACATCTTGTGGCATTTTGTAATCTGTGGACTATTAGAGTGTTGATGAAACACAGAAATTGCATCGGTATTGAATACAACAGTCACCATCCGCAGTTTCCTCCATGGAAGTAATGTCTGAAACAGTCTACGCATTATCGTTCATAGGAAGACCAGTAGTAGTTTCCGATGCACATCTGGAGGCAATCTGTAATCTGTGGACTATCAGAGTGTTAATGAAACACAGAAATTGCATAGGTATTGAATACAACAGTCACCATCCGCACCTTCCTCCATGGGAGTAATGCCTGAAACAGTCTACGCTTTGATCGTTCCCTGGAAGACCAGTAATATTTTCCGATGCACATCTGGTGGCATTCTGTAATCTGTGGACTATCAGAGTGTTGATGAAACACAGAAATTGCATCGGAATTGAATACAATAGTCACCATCCGCACCTTCCTCCATGGGAGTAATGTCTGAAACAGTCTACGAATTTATCGTTCCCTGGAAGACCAGTAGTATTTTCCGATGCTCAATTGGAGGCATTCTGTAATCTGTGGACCTTCAAAATGTTGATGAAACACAGAAATTGCATCGGGAGTGAATACAACAGACACCATCCGCACTTTCCTCCATGGGAGTAATGTCTGAAAGAGTCTACGCATTGATAGTTCCCAGGAAGACCAGTAGTAGTTTCCGATGCAAATCTGGAGGCAATCTGTAATCTGTGGACTATCAGAGTGTTGAGGAAAATCAGAAATTGCATCGGGATTGAATACAACGGTCACCATGCGCACTTCCCTCCATGGGAGTAATGTCTCAAACAGTCTACGCTTTGATCGTTCCCTGGAAGACCAGTGGTATTTTGGGATGCACATCTGGAGCCATTCTGTAGTCTGTGGACTATCAGAGTGCTGATGAAACACAGAAATTGCATCGGTATTGAATACAACAGTCAACATGCGCACTTTACTCAATTGGAGTAATGTCTGAAACAGGCTACGCTTTGATCGTTCCCTGGAAGACCAGCATTAGTTTCCGATGCACATCTGGTGGCATTCTGTAATCTGTGGACTATCGGAGTGTTGATGAAACACAGAAATTGCATCCGGATTGAATACAACAGTCACCATGCGCACTTTCCTCCACGGGCGTAATGTCTCAAACAGTCTACGCTTTGATCGTTCCCTGGAAGACCAGTAGTAGTTTCCGATGCACATCTGGTGGCATTTTGTAATCAGTGGACTATCAGAGTGTTAATGAAACACAGAAATTGCATAGGTATTGAATACAACAGTCACCATCCGCACCTTCCTCCATGGGAGTAATGCCTGAAACAGTCTACGCTTTGATCGTTCCCTGGAAGACCAGTAATATTTTCCGATGCACATCTGGTGGCATTCTGTAATCTGTGGACTATCAGAGTGTTGATGAAACACAGAAGTTGCATCGGGATTGAATACAACAGTCACCATCCGCACGTTCCTCCATGGGAGTAATGCCTGAAACAGTCTACGCTTTGATCGTTCCTTGGAAGACCAGTAGTATTTTCCGAAGCACATCTGGTGGCATTCTGTAATCTGAGGACTATCAGAGTGTTGATGAAACACAGTAACTGCATCGGGATTGAATACAACAGTCACCATGCCCACTTTCCTCCACGGAAGTAATGTCTGAAACAGTCTACGCTTTGATCGTTCCCTGGAAGACCAGTAGTAGTTTCCGATGCACATCTGGTGGCATTCTGTAATCTGTGGACTATCAGGGTGTTGATGAGACACATAAATTGCATCGGGATTGAATACAACAGTCACCATGCGCACTTCCCTCAATGGGAGTAATGTCTCTAACAGTCTACGATTGGATCGTTCCCAGGAAGACCAGTGGTAGTTTCCGATGCACATCTGGAGGCATTCTGTAATCTGTGGACTATCAGAGTGTTGATGAAACACAGAAATTGCATCGGGATTGAATACAACAGTCACCATGCGCACTTTCCTCCATGTGAGAAATGTCTCAAACAGTATACGCTTTGATAGTTCCCTGGAAGACCAGTAGTAGTTTCTGATGCAAATCTTGTAGCATTCTGTAATCTGTGGACTATCAGAGTGTTGATGAAACACAGAAATTGCATTGGTATTGAATACAACAGTCACCATGCTCACTTTCCTCCAGGGGAGTAATGTCTCAAACAGTCTACGCTTTGATCGTTCCCTGGAAGAACAGTAGTAGTTTCCGATGCGCATCTGGAGGCATTCTGTAATCTGTGGACCTTCAAAGTGTTGATGAAACAAAGAAAGTGCATCGGGATTGAATACAACAGTCACTATGCGCACTTTCCTCCTTGGGAATAATGTCTCAAAGAGTCTACGCTTTGATCGTTCCCAGGAAGACCAGTAGTAGTTTCCGATGCTCAATTGGAGGCATTCTGTAATCTGTGGACCTTCAAAATGTTGATGAAACACAGAAATTGCATCGGGAGTGAATACAACAGTCACCATCCGCACTTTCCTCCATGGGAGTAATGTCTGAAACAGTCTACGCATTGATCGTTCCCAGGAGGACCAGTAGTAGTTTCCGATGCACATCTGGAGGCAATCTGTAATCTGTGGACTATCAGAGTGTTGAGGAAAATCAGAAATTGCGTCGGGATTGAATACAACGGTCACCATGCGGACTTCCCTTAATGGGAGTAATGTCTCAAACAGTCTACGCTTTGATCGTTCCCTGGAAGACCAGTGGTAGTTTCGGATGCACATCTGGAGGTATTCTGTAATCTCGGGACTATCAGAGTGCTGATGAAACACAGAAATTGCATCGGTATTGAATACAACAGTCAACATGCGCACTTTCCTAGCTTGGAGTAATGTCTGAAACAGGCTACGCTTTGATCGTTCCCTGGAAGACCAGTATTAGTTTCCGATTCGCATCTGGTGGAATTCTGTAATCTGTGGACTATCAGAGTGTTGATGAAACACAGAAATTGCATCCGGATTGAATACAACAGTCACCATGCGCACTTTCCTCCACGGGCGTAATGTCTCAAACAGTCTACGCCTTGATCGTTCCTTGGAAGACCAGTAGTAGTTTCCGATGAACATCTGGTGGCATTTTGTAATCTGTGGACTATCAGAGTGTTGATGAAACACAGAAATTGCATAGGGATTGAATACAACAGTCACCATCCGCACTTTCCTCCATGGGAGTAATGTCTGAAACAGTCTACGCATTGATCGTTCCCAGGAGGACCAGTAGTAGTTTCCGATGCTCATCTGGAGGCAATCTGTAATCTGTGGACTATCAGAGTGTTGAGGAAAATCAGAAATTGCGTCGGGATTGAATACAACGGTCACCATGCGCACTTCCCTTAATGGGAGTAATGTCTCAAACAGTCTACGCTTTGATCGTTCCCAGGAAGACCAGTGGTAGTTTCCGACGCACATCTGGAGGCATTCTGTAATCTGTGGACTGTCAGTGTGTTGATGAAACACAGAAATTGCATCGTGATTGAAACAACAGTCACCATCCGCACTTTCCTCCATTGGAGTAATGTCTGAAAGAGGCTACGCTTTGATCGTTCCCTGGAAGACCAGTATTAGTTTCCGATGCACATCTAGTGGCATTTGGAAATCTGTGGACTATCAGAGTGTTGATGAAACACAGAAATTGCATCCGGATTGAATACAACAGTCACTATGCGCACTTTCCTCCACGGGCGTAATGTCTCAAACAGTCTACGCTTTGATCGTTCCCTGAAAGACCAGTAGTAGTTTCCGATGCACATCTGGTGGCATTTTGTAATCAGTGGACTATCAGAGTGTTAATGAAACACAGAAATTGCATAGGTATTGAATACAACAGTTACCATCCGCATGTTCCTCCATGGAAGTAATGCCTGAAACAGTCTACGTTTGATCGTTCCCTAGAAGACCAGTAGTATTTTCCGATGCACATCTGGTGATATTCTGTAATCTGTGGACTATCAGAGTGTTGATGAAACACAGAAGTTGCATCGGGATTGAATACAACAGTCACCATCCGCACGTTAATCCATGGGAGTAATGCCTGACACAGTCTACGATTGATCGTTCCCTGGAAGACCAGTAGTATTTTCCGATGCACATCTGGTGGCATTCTGTAATCTGAGGACTATCAGAGTGTTGATGAAACACAGAAACTGCATCGGGATTGAATACAACTGTCACCATGCGCACTTTCCTCCACGGAAGTAATGTCTGAAACAGTCTACGCTTTGATCGTTCCCAGGAAGACCAGTGGTAGTTTCCGATGCATATCTGGAGGCATTCTGTAATCTGTGGACCATCAGAGTGTTGATGAAACACAGAAATTGCATCGGGATTCAATACAACAATCACCATGTGCACTTTCCTCCATGGGAGAAGTGTCTCAAACAGTATACGCTTTGATAGTTCCCTGGAAGACCAGTAGTAGTTTCTGATGCAAATCTTGTATCATTCTGTAATCTGTGGACTATCAGAGTGTTGATGAAACACAGAAATTGCATCGGTATTGAATACAACAGTCACCATGCGCACTTTCCTCCAGGGGAGTAATGTCTCAAACAGTCTACGCTTTGATCGTTCCCTGGAAGACCAGTAGTAGTTTCCGATGCGCATCTGGAGGCATTCTGTAATCTGTGGACCTTCAAAGTGTTGATGAAACAAAGAAAGTGCATCGGGATTGAATACAACAGTCACAATGCGCACTTTCCAACATGGGAGTATTGTCTCAAAGAGTCTACGCTTTGATCGTTCCCAGGAAGACCAGTAGTAGTTTCCGATGCAGTTCTGGATTCAATGTTTAATCTGTGGACTATCAGAGTGTTGATGAAACACAGAAATTGAATCGGAATTGAATACAACGGTCACCATCCGCACCTTCCTCCATGGGAGTAATGTCTGAAACAGTCTACGAATTGATCGTTCCCTGGAAGACCAGCAGTAGTTTCCGATGCTCAATTGGAGGCATTCTGTAATCTGTGGACCTTCAAAATGTTGATGAAACACAGAAATTGCATCGGGAGTGAATACAACAGTCACCATCCGCACTTTCCTCCATGGGAGTAATGTCTGAAACAGTCTACGCATTGATCGTTCCCAGGAGGACCAGTAGTAGTTTCCGATGCACATCTGGAGTCAATCTGTAATCTGTGGACTATCAGAGTGTTGAGGAAAATCAGAAATTGCGTCGGGATTGAATACAACGGTCACCATGCGCACTTCCCTCCATGGGAGTAATGTCTCAGACAGTCTACGCTTTGATCGTTCCTTGGAAGACCAGTAGTAGTTTCCGATGAACATCTGGTGGCATTTTGTAATCTGTGGACTATCAGGGTGTTGATGCCACACAGAAATTGCATCGGGATTGAATACAACAGTCACCATGCGCACTTTCCTCCACGGGAGTAATATCTCAAACAGTCTACGCTTGATCGTTCGCTGGAAGACCAGTAGTAGTTTCCGATGCACATCTGGTGGCATTCTGTAATTTGTGGTCTATCCGAGTGTTGACGAAACACAGAAATTGAATCAGGATTGAACACAACAGTCACCATCCGCACTTTCCTCCTTGGGGGAAATGTATCAAACAGTATACGCTTTGATCGCTCCCTGGAAGACCAGTAGTAGTTTCCGATGCACATCCGGTAGCATTCTGTAATCTGTGGACTATCAGAGTGTTGATGAAACACAGAAATTGCATCGGGATTGAACACAACAGTCACCATGCGCACTTTCCTCCACGCTAGGTATGTATCAAACATTCTACGCTTTGACCGTTCCCTGGAAGACCAGTAGTAGTTTCCGATGCACATCTGGTGGCATTCTGGAATCTGTGAACTACCAGTGTGTTGATAAAACACAGAAATTGCATCGGGATCGAATACAACAATCACCATCCGCACTTTCCTCCATGGGAGTAACGTCTTAAACAGACTACGCTTTCATCGTTTTTTGGAAGACCAGTAGTAGTTTCCGATGCACATCTGGTGGCATTCTGTAATCTGTGGACTATCAGAGTGTTGATGAAACACAGAAATTGCATCGGGATTGAATACAACAGTCACCATTCGCACGTTCCTCCATGGGAGTAATGCCTGAAACAGTCTACGCTTTGATCGTCCCCTGGAAGACCAGTAATATTTTCCGATGCACATCGGGTGGCATTCTGTAATCTGAGGACTATCAGAGTGTTGATGAAACACAGAAACTGCATTGGGATTGAATAAAACAGTCACCATGCGCACTTTCCTCCACAGAAGTAATGTCTCAAACAGTCTACTCTTTGATCAGTTCCTGGAAGACCAGTAATATTTTCCGATGCACATCGGGTGGCATTCTCTAATCTGTGGACTATCAGAGTGTTGATGAAACGCAGAAATTGCATCGGGATTGAATACAACAGTCACCATGCGCACTTCTCTCCATGGGAGTAATGTCTCTAACACTCTACGCTTGGATCGATCCCAGGAAGACCAGTGGTAGTTTCCGACGCACATCTGGAGGCATTCTGTAATCTGTGGACTATCAGTGTGTTGATGAAACACAGAAATTGCATCGTGATTGAAACAACAGTCACCATCCGCACTTTCCTCCATTGGAGTAATGTCTGAAAGAGGCTACGCTTTGATCGTTCCCTGGAAGACCAGTATTAGTTTCCGATGCACATCTAGTGGCATTTGGAAATCTGTGGACTATCAGAGTGTTGATGAAACACAGAAATTGCATCCGGATTGAATACAACAGTCACTATGCGCACTTTCCTCCACGGGCGTAATGTCTCAAACAGTCTACGCTTTGATCGTTCCCTGGAAGACCAGTAGTAGTTTCCGATGCACATCTGGTGGCATTTTGTAATCAGTGGACTATCAGAGTGTTAATGAAACACAGAAATTGCATAGGTATTGCATACAACAGTTACCATCCGCACGTTCCTCCATGGGAGTAATGCCTGAAACAGTCTACGTTTGATCGTTCCCTGGAAGACCAGTAGTATTTTCCGATGCACATCTGGTGGCATTCTGTAATCTGTGGACTATCAGAATTGTTGATGAAACACAGAAATTGCATCGGTATTGAATACAACAGTCACCATGCGCACTTTCCTCCAGGGGAGTAATGTCTCAAACAGTCTACGCTTTGATCGTTCCCTGGAAGACCAGTAGTAGTTTCCGATGCGCATCTGGAGGCATTCTGTAATCTGTGGACCTTCAAAGTGTTGATGAAACAAAGAAAGTGCATCGGGATTGAATACAACAGTCACAATGCGCACTTTCCAACATGGGAGTATTGTCTCAAAGAGTCTACGCTTTGATCGTTCCCAGGAAGACCAGTAGTAGTTTCCGATGCAGTTCTGGATTCAATGTTTAATCTGTGGACTATCAGAGTGTTGATCAAACACAAAAATTGAATCGGAATTGAATACAACAGTCACCATCCGCAACCTTCCTCCATGGGAGTAATGTCTGAAACAGTCTACGAATTGATCGTTCCCTGTAAGACCAGTAGTAGTTTCCGATGCTCAATTGGAGGCATTCTGTAATCTGTGGACCTTCAAAGTGTTGATGAAACACAGAAATTGCATCGGGAGTGAATACAACAGTCACCATCCGCACTTCCCTCCATGGGAGTAATGTCTGAAACAGTCTACGCATTGATCGTTCCCAGGAAGACCAGTAGTAGATTCCGATGCACATCTGGAGGCAATCTGTAATCTGTGGACTATCAGAGTGTTGAGAAAAATCAGAAATTTGGTTGGGATTGAATACAACTGTCACCATGCGCACTTCCCTCCATGGGAGTAATCTCTCAAACAGTCTACGTTTTGATCGTTCCCTGGAAGACCAGTGGTAGTTTCGGATGCACATCTTAAGGCATTCTGTAATCTGTGGACTATCAGAGTGCTGATGAAACACAGATATTGCATCGGTATTAAATACAACAGTCAACATGCGCTCTTTCCTATATTGGAGTAATGTCTGAAAGAGGCTACGCTTTGATCGTTCCCTGGAAGACCAGTATTAGTTTCCGATTCGCATCTGGTGGAATTCTGTAATCTGTGGACTATCAGAGTGTTGTTGAAACACAGAAATTGCATCCGGATTGAATACAACAGTCACCATGCGCACTTTCCTCCACGGGCGTAATGTCTCAAACAGTCTACGCTTTCATCGTTCCTTGGAAGACCAGTACTAGTTTCCGATGCATATCTGGTGGCATTTTGTAATCTGTGTACTATCAGAGTGTTGATGAAACACAGAAATTGCATTGGGATTGAATACAAAATTCACCATCCGCACGTTACTCCATGGGAGTAATGCCTGAAACAGTCTACGCTTTGATCGTTCCCTGGAAGACCAGTAGTATTTTCCGATGCACATCTGGTGGCATTCAGTAATCTGTGGACTATCAGAGTGTTGATGAAACACAAAAATTGCATCGGGATTGAATACAACAGTCACCATCCGCACGTTCCTCCATGGGAGTAATGCTTGAAACAGTCTACGCTTTGATCGTTCCCTGGAAGGCCAGTAACATTTTCCGATGCACAGCGGGTGGCATTCTGTAATCTGAGGACTATCAGAGTGTTGATGAAACACAGAAACTGCATTGGGATTGAATACAAAAGTCACCATGCGCACTTTCCTCCACGGCAGTAATGTCTCAAACAGTCTACTCTTTGATCGTTCCCTGGAAGACCAGTAATATTTTCCGATGCACGTCGGGTGGCATTCTCTAATCTGTGGACTATCAGAGTGTTGATGAAACGCAGAAATTGCATCGGGATTGAATACAACAGTCACCATCCGCACTTCTCTCCATGGGAGTAATGTCTCTAACAGTCTACGCTTTGATCGATCCCAGGAAGACCAGTGGTAGTTTCCGACGCACATCTGGAGGCATTCTGTAATCTGTGGATTATCAGTGTGTTGATGAAACACAGAAATTGCATCGGGATTGAATACAACAGTCACCATCCGCACTTTCCTCTATTGGAGTAGAGTCTGAAACAGGCTACGCTTTCATCGTTCCCAGGAAGGCCAGTATTAGTTTCCGATGCACAGCTGGTGGCATTTTGTAATCTGTGGACTATCAGAGTGTTGATGAAACACAGAAATTGCATCCGGATTGAATACAACAGTCACCATGCGCACCCTCCACCACGGGCGTAATGTCTCAAAGAGTCTACGCTTTGATCGTTCCCTGGAAGACCAGTAGTAGTTTCCGATGCACGTCTGGTGGCATTCTGTAATCTGTGGACTATCAGAGTGTTGATGAAACACAGAAATTGCATCCGGATTGAGTACAACAGTCACCATGCGCACTTTCCTCCATGGAAGTTATGTCTCAAACAGTCTACGCTTCGATCGTTCCCTAGAAGACCAGTAGTAGTTTCCGATGCACATCTGGTGGCATTCTGTAATCTGTGGAATATCAGGGTGTTGATGAAACACAGAAATTGCATCGGGATTGAATACAAAAGTCACCATGCGCACTTACCTCCATGGGAGTAATGTCTCTAACAGTCTACGCTTGGATCGATCCCAGGAAGACCAGTGGTAGTTTCCGACGCACATCTGGAGGCATTCTGTAATCTGTGGACTATCAGAGTGTTGATGAAACACAGAAATTGCATCGGGATTGAATGCAACAGTCATCATCCACACTTTCCTCCATTGGAGTTGTCTGAAAGAGGCTACGCTTTGATCGTTTCCTGGAAGACCAGTATTAGTTTCCGATGCACATCTAGTGTCATTCTGTAATCTGTGGACTATCAGAGTGTTGATGAAACACAGAAATTGCATCCGGATTGAATACAACAGTCACCATGCGCACTTCCCTCCATGGGAGTAATGTCTCTAACAGCCTACGCTTGGATCGTTCCCAGGAAGACCAGTGGTAGTTTCCGATGCACATCTGGAGGCATTCTGTAATATGTGGACTATCAGGGTGTTGATGCCACACAGAAATTGCATCGGGATTGAATACAACAGTCACCATCCGCACTTTCCTCCATGGTAGTAACGTCTCAAAGAGACTACGCTTTCATCGTTTTTTGGAAGACCAGTAGTAGTTTCCGATGCACATCTGGTGGCATTCTGTAATTTGTGGTCTATCCGAGTGTTGACGAAGCACAGAAATTGCATCAGGATTGAACACAACAGTCACCATGCGCACATTCCTCCTTGGGGGAAATGTATCAAACAGTATACGCTTTGATCTCTCCCTGGAAGACCAGTAGTAGTATCCGATGCACATCCGGTAGCATTCTGTAATCTGTGGACTATCAGAGGTTGATGAAACACAGAAATTGCATCGGGATTGAACACAACAGTCACCATGCGCACTTTCCTCCACGCTAGGTATGTCTCAAACATTCTACGCTTTGACCGTTCCCTGGAAGACCAGTAGTAGTTTCCGATGCACATCTGGTGGCATTCTGGAATCTGTGAACTACCAGTGTGTTGATAAAACACAGAAATTGCATCGGGATCGAATACAACAATCACCATCCGCACTTTCCTCGATGGGAGGTATGTCTGAAACAGTCTACGCTTTGATCGTTCCCTGGAAGACCAGTAGAAGTTTCCGATGCCCATCTGGTGGCATTCTGTAATCTGTGGACTATCACAGTGTTGATGAAACGCAGAAATTGCATCGGGATTGAATACAACAGTCACCATCCGCACTTTCCTCCATGGGAGTAACGTCTTAAACAGACTACGCTTTCATAGTTTTTTGGAAGACCAGTAGTAGTTTCCGATGCACATCTGGTGGCATTCTGTAATTAGTGGACTATCCGAGTGTTGATGAAACACAGAAATTGCATCAGGATTGAACACAACAGTCACCATGCGCACTTTCCTCCATGGGAGAAATGTCTCTAACAGTATACGCTTTGATCGTTCCCTGGAAGACCTGTAGTAGTTTCCGATGCACATCTGAAGGCATTCTGTAATCTGTGGACTATCAGAGTGTTGATGAAACACAGAAATTGCATCCGGATTGAATAGAACAGTCACCATCCGCACATTCCTCCATGGGAGTAACGTCACAAACAGTCTACCCTTTGATCGTTCCCTGGATGACCAGTAGTAGTTTCCGATGCACATCTGGTGGCATTCTGCAGTCTGTGGACTATCAGAGAGTTGATGAAACACAGAAATTGCATCGGGCTTGAATACAACAGTCACCATCCGCACTTTCCTCCATGGGAGTAACGTCTCAAACATACAACGCTTTCATCGTTTTTTGGAAGACCAGTAATTGTTTCCGATACACATCTGGTGGCATTCTGTAATTTGTGGACTATCTGAGTGTTGATAAAACACAGAAATTGCATCGGGATTGAATACAACAGTCACCATGCGCACTTTCCACAACGGGAGTAATGTCTCAAACAGTCTACGCTTTGATCGTTCCCTGGAAGACCAGTAGTAGTTTCCGATGCACATCTGGTGGCATTTTGTAATCTGTGGACTATAAGAGTGTTGATGAAACACAGAAATTGCATCGGGATTGAATACAAAAGTCACCATCCGCACGTTCCTCCATGGGAGTAATGCTGAAACAGTCTACGCTTTGATCGCTCCCTGGAAGACCAGTAGTAGTTTCCGATGCACATCTGGTTGCATTATGTAATCTGTGGAATATCACAGTGTTGATGAAACACAGAAATTGTATCGGGATTGAATACAACAGTCACCGTGCGCTTTTTCCTCCAGTTGAGTAAAGTCTCAAACAGTCTACGCTTTGATCTTTCCCTGGAAGACCAGTAGTAGTTTCCGATGCACAATTGGAGGCATTCTTTAATCTGTGGACCTTCAAAATGTTGATGAAACACATAAATTGCATCGGGAGTGAATACAACAGTCACCATCCGCACTTTCCTCCATGGGAGTAATGTCTGAAACTGTCTACGTTTTGATCGTTCCCAGGAAGACCAGTAATAGTTTCCGATGCACATCTGGAGGCATTCTGTAATCTGTTGACTATCAGAGTGATGATGAAACACAGAAATTGCATCGGGATTGAATACAACAGTCACCATGAGCACTTTCCTACATGGGAGTAACGTCTCTAACGGTCTACGCTTTGTTCGTTCCCTGGATGACCAGTAGTAGTGTCCGATGCACGTCTGGTGGCATTCTGTAATCTGTGGACTATCAGAGTGTTGATGAAACACAGAAATTGCATCGGGAGTGAATACAACAGTCACCATCCGCACGTTCCTCAATAGGAGTAATGCCTGAAACAGTCTACGCTTTGATCGTTCCCTGAAAGACCAGTAGTAGTTTCCGATGCACATCTATTGGCATTCTGTAATCTGTGGACTATCAGAGTGTTGATGAAACACAGAAACTGCATCGGGATTGAATACAACAGTCACCATGCGAACTTTCCTCCACGCGAGGTATGTTTCAAACATTCTACGCTTTGACCGTCCATTGGAAGAACAGTAGTAGTTTCGGACGCACATCTGGTGGCATTCTGTAGTCTGTGGACTATCAGAATGTTGATAAGACACAGAAATTGCATCGGGATTGAATACAACAATCACCATCCACACTTCCCTCCATGGGAGTAATGCCTGAAACAGTCTACGATTTGATCGTTCCCAGGAAGGCCAGTGTTAGGTTCCGATGCACATTTGGTGGCATTCTGTAATCTGTGGACTATCAGAGTGTTGATGAAACACAGAAATTGCATCGGGATTGAATACAACAGTCACCATCCGCACTTTTCTCCATTGGAGTAATGTCTGAAACAGGCTACGCTTTGATCGTTCCCAGGAAGACCAGTGTTAGTTTCCGATGCACATTTGGTGGCATTCTGTAATCTGTGGACTATCAGAGTGTTGATGAAACACAGAAATTGCATCCGGATTGAATAGAACAGTCACCATCCACACTTTCTCCATGGGAGTAACGTCTCAAACAGTCTACCCTTTGATCGTTCACTGGATGACCAGTAGTAAATTCCGATGCACATCTGGTGGCATTCTGTAGTCTGTGGACTATCAGAGAGTTGATGAAACACAGAAATTGCATGGGGATTGAATACAACAGTCACCATCCGCACTTTCCTCCATGGGAGTAACGTCTCAATCAGACTACGCTTGCATCGTTTATTGGAAGACCAGTAGTAGTTTCCGATGCACATCCGGTAACATTCTGTAATCTGTGGACTATCAGAGTGTTGATGAAACACAGAAACTGCATCGGGATTGAATACAACAGTCACCATGCGCACTTTCCACAACTGGTGTAATGTCTCAAACAGTCTACGCTTTGATCGTTCCCAGGAAGACCAGTATTAGTTTCCGATGCACATCTGGTGGCATTCTGTAATCTGTGGACTATCAGAGTGTTGATGAAACACAGAAATTGCATCCGGATTGAATACAACAATCACCATCCACACTTTCCTCGATGGGAGGTATGTCTGAAACTGTCTACGCTTTGATCGTTCCCTGTAAGACCAGTAGTAGTTTCCGATGCCCATCTGGTGGCATTCTGTAATCTGTGGACTATCACAGTGTTGATGAAACACAGAAATTGAATCAGGATTGAATACAACAGTCACCATGCGCACAATCCACAACTGGAGTAATGTCTCAAACAGTCTACGATTTGATCGTTCCCAGGAAGACCAGTATTAGTTTCCGATGCATATCTGGTGGAATTCTGTAATCTGTTTACTATCAGAGTGTTGATGAATCACAGAAATTGCATCCGGATTGAATACAACAGTCACCATCCGCACTTTCCTCCATGGGAGTAACGTCTCACACAGTCTACCCTTCGATCGTTCCCTGGATGACCAGTTGTAGTTTCCAATGCACATCTGGTGGCATTCTGTAGTCTGTGGACTATCAGAGTGTTGATGAAACACAGAAATATCATCGGGATTGAATACAACAGTCACCTTTCGCACTGTCCTCCATCTGAATAATGTCTCAAACAGTCTACGCTCTGATCGTTCCCTGGAAGGCCAGTAGTAATTCCTGATGCACTTCTGGAGTCATTCTGTAATCTGTGGGCTATCAGAGTGTTGATGAAACACAGAAATTGCATCGGGTTGAATACAACAGTCACCATGCGCACTTTCTTCCGAGGGAGTAATGTCTCAAACAGTCTACTCATTGATCGTTCACTGGAAGACCAGTAGTAGTTTCCGATGCACATCTCGTGGCATTCTGTAATCTGTGGACTATCAGAGTGTTGATGAAACACAGAAATTGAATCAGGATTGAATACAACATTCACCATGCGCACTTTCCTCCATGGGAGAAATGTCTCAAACAGTATACGCTTTGATAGTTCCCTGGACGACCAGTAGTAGTTTCCGATGCAAATCTTGTTGCATTCTGTAATCTGTGGACTATCAGAGTGTTGATGAAACACAGAAATGGCATCGGGATTGAATACAACAGTCACCATCCTCAGTTCCCTCCATGGGAGTAATGTCTGAAACTGTCTACGCTTTGATCGTTCCCAGGAAGACCAGTAATGGTTTCCGATGCACATCTGGAGGCAATCTGTAACCTGTGGACTATCAGAGTGTTGATGAAAATCCGTAATTGCATCGGGATTGAAAACAACGGTCACAATGAACACTTCCCACCATGAGAGTAATGTCTCAAACAGTCTACGCTTTGATCGTTCCCTGGAAGACCAGTGGTAGTTTAAGATGCAAATCTGGAGGCATTCTGTAATCTGTGGACTATCAAAGTGTTGATGAAACACAAAAATTGCATCGGGATTGAATACAACTGTCACCATGCGCACTTTCCTCCACGGGAGT
The DNA here is from genome assembly GCF_023897955.1 of Schistocerca gregaria. Classification (NCBI taxonomy): domain Eukaryota; kingdom Metazoa; phylum Arthropoda; class Insecta; order Orthoptera; family Acrididae; genus Schistocerca; species Schistocerca gregaria. The sequence goes on from NC_064927.1 coordinate 2,203,020, forward strand.
AATGTCCCAAACAGTCTACCCTTTGATCGTTCTCTGGATGACCAGTAGTAGTTTCCGGTACACATCTGGAGGCATTCAGTTATCTGTGGACCTTCAAAGTGCTGATGAAACACAGAAAGTGCATCGGGATTGAATACAACAGTCACCATCCGCACTTTCCTCCATGGGAGTAACGTCTCAAACATTCTACGCTTTGATCGTTTTTTGGAAGACCAGTAGTTGTTTCCGATGCACATCTGGTGGCATTCTCTAATCTGTGGATTATCAGAGTGTTGATGATACTCAGAAATTGAATCAGGATTGAATACAACAGTCACCATGCGCACTTTCCTCCATGGGAGAAATGTCTCAAACAGTATACGCTTTGATAGTTCCCTGGACGACCTGTAGTAGTTTCCAATGCACATCTGGTGGCATTCTGTAGTCTGTGTACTATCAGAGTGTTGATGAAACACAGAAATTACATCGGGATCGAATACAACAGTCACCGTGCGCTTGTTCCTCCAGGGGAGTAATGTCTTAAACAGTCTACGGTTTGATCTTTCCCTGGAAGACCAGTAGTAGTTTCCGATGCACAATTGGAGGCATTCTGTAATCTCTGGACAATCAAAATGTGGATGAAACACAGAAATTGCATCGGGGGCGAATACAACAATCACAACCCGCACTTTCCTCCATGGAAGTAATGTCTGAAACAGTCCACGCTTTGATCGTTCCCTGGAAGACCAGTAGTAGTTCCGATGCACATCTGGTGGCATTCTGTAATCCGTGGGCTCTCAGGGTGTTGATGAAACACAGAAATATCATCAGGATTGAATAAAACACTCACCATGCCCACTTTCCTCCACGGAAGTAATGTCACAAACAGTCTAGGTTTTCATCGTTCCCTGGAAGACCAGTAGTAGTTTCCGATGTACATCTGGTTGAATTCTGTAATTTGTGGACCATCAGAGTGTTAAAGAAACACATAAATGGCATCGGGATTGAATACAACAGTCACCATCCGCACTTTCCTCCATGGGAGTAACGTCTGAAACAGTCTACGTTTTGATCGTTCCCAGGAAGACCAGTAGTAGTTTCCTATGCACATCTGGAGGCAATCTGTAATCTGTGGACTATCAGAGGGTTGATAAAAATCTGAAATTGCATCGGGATTGAATACAACAGTCACCATGCGCACTTTCCTCCACAGGAGTAATGTCTCAAACAATCTACGCTTTGATCGTTCCCTGGAAGACCAGTAGTAGTTTCCGATGCACATCTGGTGGCATTCTGTAATCTGTGGACTATCAGAGTGTTGATGAAACACAGAAATTGCATCGGGATTGAATACAACAGTCACAATGCGCACTTTCCTCCACGGGAGTAATATCTCGAACATTCTACGCTTTGATCGTTCCCAGGAAGACCACTAGTAGTTTCCAATGCACATCTGGTGGCATTCTGTAATCTGTGGACTATCAGAGTGTTGATGAAACAAAGAAATTGCATCGGGATTGAATACAACAATCACCATGCGCACTTTCCTCAACGGGAGTAATGTCTCAAACAGTCTAGGCTTTGATCATTCCCTGGAAGACCACTAGTAGTTCCCGATGTACATCTGGTGGCATTCTGTAATTTGTGGACTATCAGAGTGTTGATGAAACCCAGAAATTGCATCGGGATTGAATACAACAGTCACCATCCGAACTTTCCTTAATGGGAGTAATGTCTCACTCAAACAGTCTACGTTTGGTCGTACCTTGAAGACCAGTAGTAGTTTCCGATGCACATCTGGAGGCATTCTAAAATCTGTGGACCTTCTAAGTGTTGATGAAACACAGAAATTGCATCGGGTTTGAATAAAACAGTCACCATGCCCACATTCCTCTATAGGAGCAATGTCTCAAACAGTCTACGCTTTGATCGTTTCCTGGAAGACCAGTAGTAGTTTCTGATGCACATCTGGAGGCATTCTGTAATATGTGGACCTTCAAAGTGTTGATGAAACACAGAAATTGCATCGGGAGTGAATACAATAATCACAACCCGCACTTTCCTCCATGGGAGTAATGTCTGAAACAGTCTACGCTTAGATCGTTCCCTGGAAGACCAGTAGTAGTTTCCGATGCACATCTGGAGGCATTCTGTATTCTGTGGACTATCAGAGTGTTGATGAAACACAGAAATTGCATCGGCATTGAATACAACATTCACCATCCGCACTTTCCTCCATGGCAGTAATGTCTGAAACAGTCCACGATTTGATCGTTCCCTGGAAGACCAGTAGTAGTTCCGATGCACATCTGGTGGCATTCTGTAATCCGTTTGCTATCAGAGTGTTGATGAAACATAGAAATATCATCAGGATTGAATAAAACAGTCACCATGCCCACTTTCCTCCACGGAAGTAATGTAACAAACAGTCTAGGTTTTGATCGTTCACTGGAAGACCAGTAGTAGTTCCCGATGTACATCTGGTGGCATTCTGTAATTTGTGGACTATCCGAGTGTTGATGAAACACATAAATTGCATCGGGATTGAATTCAACAGTCACCATCCGCACTTTCCTCCATGGGAGTAACGTCTGAAACAGTCCACGCTTTGATCGTTCAATGGAAGACCAGTAGTAGTTTTCGATGCACATCTGGTGGCATTCTGTAATCTGTGGACTGTCAGAGTGTTGATGAAACACAGAAATTGCATCGGGATTGAATACAACAGTCATCATGCTTAATTTCCTCCACGGGAGTAATGTCTCAAACAGTCTACGCTTTGATCGTTCCCTGGAAGACCAGTAGCGATTTCCGATGCACAACTTCTCTCATTCTGTAATCTGTGGACTATCAGGGTGTTGATGAAACACAGAAATAGCATCGGGATTGAATACAACAGTCACCTTGCGCACTTTCCTCCATGGGAGTAACGTCTGAAACAGTCTACGTTTTGATCGTTCCCAGGAAGACCAGTAGTAGTTTCCTATGCACATCTGGAGGCAATCTGTAATCTGTGGACTATCAGAGGGTTGATAAAAATCTGAAATTGCATCGGGATTGAATACAACAGTCACCATGCGCACTTTCCTCCACGGGAGTAATGTCTCAAACAATCTACGCTTTGATCGTTCCCTGGAAGACCAGTAGTAGTTTCCGATGCACATCTGGTGGCATTCTGTAATCTGTGGACTATCAGAGTGTAGATGAAACAAAGACATTGCATCGTGATTGAATACAACAGGCACCATGCCCACTTTCCTCCATGGGAGTAATGTCTCTAACGGTCTACGCTTTGATCGTTCCCTGGATGACAAGTAGTAGTTTTCCGATGCACGTCTGGTGGCATTCTGTAATCTGTGGACTATCAGAGTGTTGATGAAACACAGAAATTGCATCGGGATTGAATACAACAGTCACAATGCGCACTTTCCTCCACGGGAGTAATGTCTCGAACATTCTACGCTTTGATCGTTCCCAGGAAGACCACTAGTAGTTTCCAATGCACATCTGGTGGCATTCTGTAATCTGTGGACTATCAGAGTGTTGATGAAACAAAGAAATTGCATCGGGATTGAATACAACAATCACCATGCGCACTTTACTACACGGGAGTAATGTCTCAAACAGTCTACGTTTTGATCGTTCCCTGGAAGACCACTAGTAGTTCCCGATGTACATCTGGTGGCATTCTGTAATTTGTGGACTATCAGAGTGTTGATGAAACCCAGAAATTGCATCGGGATTGAATACAACAGCCACCATCCGAACTTTCCTTAATGGGAGTAATGTCTCAGTCAAACAGTCTACGTTTGATCGTACCTTGAAGACCAGTAGTAGTTTCCGATGCACATCTGGAGGCATTCTAAAATCTGTGGACCTTCTAAGTGTTGATGAAACACAGAAATTGCATCGGGTTTGAATAAAACAGTCACCATGCCCACATTCCTCTATAGGAGCAATGTCTCAAACAGTCTACGCTTTGATCGTTTCCTGGAAGACCAGTAGTAGTTTCTGATGCACATCTGGAGGCATTCTGTAATATGTGGACCTTCAAAGTGTTGTTGAAACACAGAAATTGCATCGGGAGTGAATACAATAATCACAACCCGCACTTTCCTCCATGGGAGTAATGTCTGAAACAGTCTACGCTTAGATCGTTCCCTGGAAGACCAGTAGTAGTTTCCGATGCACATCTGGAGGCATTCTGTATTCTGTGGACTATCAGAGTGTTGATGAAACACAGAAATTGCATCGGCATTGAATACAACATTCACCATCCGCACTTTCCTCCATGGCAGTAATGTCTGAAACAGTCCACGATTTGATCGTTCCCTGGAAGACCAGTAGTAGTTCCGATGCACATCTGGTGGCATTGTGTAATCCGTTTGCTATCAGAGTGTTGATGAAACATAGAAATATCATCAGGATTGAATAAAACAGTCACCATGCCCACTTTCCTCCACGGAAGTAATGTAACAAACAGTCTAGGTTTTGATCGTTCACTGGAAGACCAGTAGTAGTTCCCGATGTACATCTGGTGGCATTCTGTAATTTGTGGACTATCCGAGTGTTGATGAAACACATAAATTGCATCGGGATTGAATTCAACAGTCACCATCCGCACTTTCCTCCATGGGAGTAACGTCTGAAACAGTCCACGCTTTGATCGTTCAATGGAAGACCAGTAGTAGTTTTCGATGCACATCTGGTGGCATTCTGTAATCTGTGGACTGTCAGAGTGTTGATGAAACACAGAAATTGCATCGGGATTGAATACAACAGTCATCATGCTTAATTCCCTCCACGGGAGTAATGTCTCAAACAGTCTACGCTTTGATCGTTCCCTGGAAGACCAGTAGCGATTTCCGATGCACAACTTCTCTCATTCTGTAATCTGTGGACTATCAGGGTGTTGATGAAACACAGAAATAGCATCGGGATTGAATACAACAGTCACCTTGCGCACTTTCCTCCATGGGAGTAACGTCTGAAACAGTCTACGGTTTGATCGTTCCCTGGTAGACCAGTAGTAGTTCCCGATGTACATCTGGTGGCAGTCTGTAATTTGTGGACTATCCGAGTGTCGATGAAACACGTAAATTGCATCGGGATTGAATACAACAGTCACCATCCACACTTTCCTCCACGGAAGTAATGTCACAAACAGTCTAGGATTTGATCGTTCCCTGGAAGACAAGTAGTAGTTTCCGATGCACATCTGGTGGTATTCTGTAATCTGTGGACTATCAGAGTGTTGATGAAACACAGAAATTGCATCGGGATTGAAAACAACAGTCACCATGCGCACCTTCCTCAATGGGAGTAATGTCTGTAACAGTCCACGCTTTGATCGTTCCCTGGAAGACCAGTAGTAGTTTGCGATGCACATTTGGTGGCATTCTGTAATCTGTGGACTGTCAGAGTGTTGATGAAACACAGAAATTGAATCGGGATTGAATACAACAGTCACCATGCTTAATTTCCTCCACGGGAGTAATGTCTCAAACAGCCTACGCTTTGATCGTTCCCTGGAAGACCAGTAGTAGTTTCCGATGCAAATCTAGTGGCATTCGGTAATCTGTGGACTATCAGAGTGTTTATGAAACACAGAAGTTGCATCGGGACTGAATACATCAGTCGCCTTGCGCACTTTGCTCCACGGGAGTAATGTCTCAAACGTCCTACGCATTGATCGTTCCCTGGAAGACCAGTAGTAGTTTCCGATAGACATCTGGAGGCATTCTGTAATCTGTCGAATATCATACCGTTGATAAAACACAGAAATTCCATCGGGATTGAATACAACAGACACCATGGACACTTTCCTCCATGGGAGTAATGTCTCAAACAGTCTACGGTTTGATCGTTCCCTGGAAGACCAGTAGTAGTTTCCGATGCACATCTGGAGGCATTCTGTAATCAGTGGACCTTCAAAGTGTTGATGAAACACAGAAATTGCATCGGGAGTGAATACAACAATCATAACCCGCACTTTCCTCCATGGGAGTAATGTCTGATACAGTCCACGCTTTGATCGTTCCCTGGAAGACCACTAGTAGTTCCCGATTTACATCTGGTGGCATTCTGTAATTTGTGGACTATCAGAGTGTTGATGAAACCCAGAAATTGCATCGGGATTGAATACAACAGTCACCATCCGAACTTTCCTTAATGGGAGTAATGTCTCACTCAAACAGTCTACGTTTGATCGTACCTTGAAGACCAGTAGTAGTTTCCGATGCACATCTGGAGGCATTCTGTAATCTGTGGACCTTCAAAGTGTTGATGAAACACAGAAATTGCATCGGGTTTGAATAAAACAGTCACCATGCCCACATTCCTCTATGGGAGCAATGTCTCAAACAGTCTACGCTTTGATCGTTTCCTGGAAGACCAGTAGTAGTTTCTGATGCACATCTGGAGGCATTCTGTAATATGTGGACCTTCAAAGTGTTGATGAAACACAGAAATTGCATCGGGAGTGAATACAATAATCACAACCCGCACTTTCCTCCATGGGAGTAATGTCTGAATCAGTCTACGCTTAGATCGTTCCCTGGAAGACCAGTAGTAGTTTCCGATGCACATCTGGAGGCATTCTGCATTCTGTGGACTATCAGAGTGTTGATGAAACACAGAAATTGCATCGGGATTGAATACAACATTCACCATCCGCACTTTCCTCCATGGCAGTAACGTCTGAAACAGTCCACGATTTGATCGTTCCCTGGAAGACCAGTAGTAGTTCCGATGCACATCTGGTGGCATTGTGTAATCCGTTTGCTATCAGAGTGTTGATGAAACATAGAAATATCATCAGGATTGAATAAAACAGTCACCATGCCCACTTTCCTCCACGGAAGTAATGTAACAAACAGTCTAGGTTTTGATCGTTCCCTGGAAGACCAGTAGTAGTTCCTGATGTACATCTGGTGGCATTCTGTAATTTGTGGACTATCCGAGTGTTGATGAAACACATAAATTGCATCGGGATTGAATTCAACAGTCACCATCCGCACTTTCCTCCATGGGAGTAACGTCTGAAACAGTCCACGCTTTGATCGTTCAATGGAAGACCAGTAGTAGTTTTCGATGCACATCTGGTGGCATTCTGTAATCTGTGGACTGTCAGAGTGTTGATGAAACACAGAAATTGCATCGGGATTGAATACAACAGTCATCATGCTTAATTTCCTCCACGGGAGTAATGTCTCAAACAGTCTACGCTTTGATCGTTCCCTGGAAGACCAGTAGCGATTTACGATGCACAACTTCTCTCATTCTCTAATCTGTGGACTATCAGGGTGTTGATGAAACACAGAAATAGCATCGGGATTGAATACAACAGTCACCTTGCGCACTTTCCTCCATGGGAGTGACGTCTAAAACAGTCTACGGTTTGATCGTTCCCTGGTAGACCAGTAGTAGTTCCCGATGTACATCTGGTGGCAGTCTGTAATTTGTGGACTATCCGAGTGTCGATGAAACACGTAAATTGCATCGGGATTGAATACAACAGTCACCATCCACACTTTCCTCCACGGAAGTAATGTCACATACAGTCTAGGTTTTGATCGTTCCCTGGAAGACCAGTAGTAGTTCCCGATGTACATCTAATGGAATTCTGTAATTTGTGGACTATCAGAGTGTTGAAGAAACACATTAATTGCATCGGGATTGAATACAACAGTCACCATCCGCACTTTCCTCCATGGGAGTAACGTCTGAAACAGTCTACGCTTTGATCGTTCCCTGGAAGAGCAGTAGTAGTTCCCGATGTACATCTTGTGGCATTCTGTAATTTGTGGACTATCCGAGTGTTGATAAAACACATAAATTGCATCGGGATTGAATACAACAGTCACCATCCGCACTTTCCTCCATCGGATTAACATCTCAAACAGTCTACGCTTTGATCTTTCGCGGCAAGACCAGTAGTGGTTTCCGATGCACAACTGGTAGCATTCTGTAATCTGTGGGCTATCAGAGTGATGATGAAAAACAGAAAACGCATCGGGAGTGAATAAAATATTCACCATGCGCTCCTTCCTCCACGGGAGTTATGTCTCAAACAGTCTACGCTTTGATCGTTCCCTGGAATACCAGTTGTAGTTTCCGATGCACATCTGGTGGCATTCTGTAATCTGTGGACTATCGGAGTGTTGATGAAACCCATAAATTGCGTCGGGATTGAATACAACAGTCACCATCCGCACTTTCCTCCATGGGAGTAAAGTCTGAAACAGTCTACGCTTTCATCGTTCCCTCGAAGACCAGTAGTAGTTTCCGATGCACATCTGGTGGTATTCTGTAATCTGTGGACTATCAGAGTGTTGATGAAACACAGTAATTGCATCGGGATTGAAAACAACAGTCACCATGCGCACCTTCCTCAATGGGAGTAATGTCTGTAACAGTCCAGGCTTTGATCGTTCCCTGGAAGACCAGTAGTAGTTTGCGATGCACATTTGGTGGCATTCTGTAATCTGTGGACTGTCAGAGTGTTGATGAAACACAGAAATTGAATCGGGATTGAATACAACAGTCACCATGCTTAATTTCCTCCACGGGAGTAATGTCTCAAACAGCCTACGCTTTGATCGTTCCCTGGAAGACCAGTATTAGTTTCCGATGCAAATCTAGTGGCATTCGGTAATCTGTGGACTATCAGAGTGTTTATGAAACACAGAAGTTGCATCGGGACTGAATACATCAGTCGCCTTGCGCACTTTGCTCCACGGGAGTAATGTCTCAAACGTCCTACGCATTGATCGTTCCCTGGAAGACCAGTAGTAGTTTCCGATAGACATCTGGAGGCATTCTGTAATCTGTCGAATATCATACTGTTGATAAAACACAGAAATTCCATCGGGATTGAATACAACAGTCACCATGGACACTTTCCTCCATGGGAGTAATGTCTCAAACAGTCTACGGTTTGATCGTTCCCTGGAAGACCAGTAGTACTTTCCGATGTACATCTGGAGGCATTCTGTAATCAGTGGACCTTCAAAGAGTTGATGAAACACAGAAATTGCATCGGGAGTGAATACAACAATCATAACCCGCACTTTCCTCCGTGGGAGTAATGTTTGAAACAGTCCACGCTTTGATCGTTCCCTGGAAGACCAGTAGTAGTTCCGATGCACATCTGGTGGCATTCTGTAATCCGTGGGCTATCAGAGTGTTGATGAAACACAGAAATATCATCAGGATTGAATACAACAGTCACCATGCCCACTTTCCTCCACGGAAATAATGTCACAAACAGTCTAGGTTTTGATCGTTCCCTGGAAGACCAGTAGTAGTTCCCGATGTACATCTGATGGAATGCTGTAATTTGTGGACTATCAGAGTGTTGAAGAAACACATAAATTGCATCGGGATTGAATACAACAGTCACCATCCGCACTTACCTCCATGGGAGTAACGTCCGAAACAGTGTGCGATTTGATCGTTCCCAGGAAGACCAGTAGTAGTTTCCTATGCACATCTGGAGGCAATCTGTAATCTGTGGACTATCAGAGGGTTGATGAAATTCAGAAATTGCATCGGGATTGAATACAACGGTCACCATGCGGACTTCCCTCCATGGGAGTAATGTCTCAAACAGTCTACGTTTTGATCTTTCCCTGGAAGACCAGTGGTAGTTTTCGATGCACATCTGGAGGCATTCTGTAATCTGTTGAGTATCAGAGTGTTGATGAAACACAGAAATTGCATCGGGATTGAACACAACAGTCACCATGGGCACTTTCCTACATGGGAGTAATGTCTCTAACGGTCTACGCTTTGATCGTTCCATGGATGACCAGTAGTAGTGTCCGATGCACGTCTGGTGGCTTTCTATAATCTGTGGACTATCAGAGTGTTGATGAAACACAGAAATTGCAACGGGATTGAATACAACAGTCACCATGCTAACTTATCTCCACGGGAGTTATGTCTCAAACAATATACGCTTTGATCGTTCCCTGGAAGACCAGTAGTAGTTTCCGATGCACATCTGGTGGCATTCTGTAATCTGTGGACTATCAGAGTGTTGATGAAACACAGTCATTGCATCGGGATTGAATACAACAGGCACCATGCGCACTTTCCACCACGGGAGTAATGTCTCAAAGAGTCTACGTTTTGATCGTTCCCTGGAAGACCAGTAGTAGTTTCCGATGCATATCTGGTGGCATTCTGTAACCTGTGCACTATCAGAGTGTAGATGAAACAAAGACATTGCATCGGGATTGAATACAACATGCACCATGCGCACTTTCCTCCACAGGAGTAATGTCTCTGACGGTCTACGCTTTGATCGTTCCCTGGATGACCAGTAGTAGTGTCCGATGCACGTCTGGTGGCATTCTGTAATCTGTGGACTATCAGAGTGTTGATGAAACACAGAAATTGCATCGCGATTGAATACAACAGTCACATTGCGCACTTTCCTCCATGGGAGTAATGTCTCAAACATGCAACGTTTTGATCGTTCCCAGGAAGACCAGTAGTAGTTTCCAATGCACATCTGGTGGCATTCTGTAATCTGTGGACTATCAGAGTGTTGATGAAACACAGAAATTGTATCGGGATTGAATACAACAGTCACCCTGTGCACTTTCCTCAACGCGAGTAATGTCTCAAACAGTCTAGGCTTTGATCGTTCCCTGGAAGACCACTAGTAGTTCCCGATGTACATCTGGTGGCATTCTGTAATTTGTGGACAATCAGTGTGTTGATGAAACACAGAAATTGCATCGGGATTGAATACAACTGTCACCATCCGCACTTTCGTAAATGGGAGTAATGTCTCACTCAAACAGTCTACGTTTGATCGTACCTTGAAGACCAGTAGTAGATTCCGATGCACATCTGGAGGCATTCTGTAATCTGTGGACCTTCAAAGTGTTGATGAAACACAGAAATTGAATTAGATTTGAATAAAACAGTCACCATGCCCACATTCCTCTAGGAGGGCTATGTCTCAAACAGTCTACGCTTTGATCGTTCCCTGGAAGACCAGTAGTAGTTTCCGATGCACATCTGGAGGCATTCTGTAATCTGTGGACCTTCAAAATGTTGATGAAACACAGAAATTGCATCGGGAGTGAATACAACAATCGCAACCCGCACTTTACTCGATGGGACTAACGTCTGAAACAGTCTACGCTTTCATCGCTCCCTCGAAGACCAGTAATAGTTTCCGATGCACATCTGGTGGTATTCTGTAATCTGTGGACTATCAGAGTGTTGATGAAACACAGAAATTGCATCGGGTTTGAATACAACGGTCACCATGGACACTTTCCTACATGGGAGTAATGTCTCAAACAGTCTACGGTTTGATCGTTCAATGGAAGACCAGTAGTAGTTTCCCGATGCACATCTGGTGGCATTCTGTAATCTGTGGACTATCAGAGTGTTGATGAAATACAGATATTGCATCGGGATTGAATACAACAGTCACCATGCGCACCTTCCTTAATGGGAGTAATGTCTGAAAGAGTCCACGCTTTGATCGTTCCCTGGAAGACCAGTAGTAGTTTGCGATGCACATCTGGTGGCATTCTATAATCTGTGACTGTCAGAGTGTTGATGAAACACAGAAATAGCATCGGGATTGAATACAACAGTCACCTTGCGCACTTTCCCTTATGGGAGTAACGTCTCAAACAGTCTACGCTGTGATCGTTCCCTGGAAGACCGGTAGTGGTTTCCGATGCACAACTGGTGGCATTCTGTAATCTGTGGACTATCAGAGTGTTGATGAAAAACAGAAAACGCATCGGGAGTGAATAAATCATTCACCATGCGCACTTTCCTACACGGGAGTTATGTCTCAAACAGTCTACGCTTTGATCGTTCCCTGGAATACCAGTAGTAGTTTCCGATGCACATCTGGTGGCAATCTGTAATCTGTGGACTATCAGAGTGTTGATGAAATCCATTAATTGCATCGGGATTGAATACAACAGTCACAATCCGCACCTTCCTCCATGGGAGTAATGTCTGAAACGGTCCACGCTTTGATCTTTCCCTGGATGACCAGTAGTAGTTTCCGATTCACATCTGGTGGCATTCTGTAATCTGTGGACTGTCAGAGTGTTCATGAAACACAGAAATTGCATCGGGATTGAATACAACAGTCACCATGTTTAATTTCCTCCACGGGAGTAATGTCTCAAACAGTCTACGCTTTGATCGTTCCCTGGAAGACCAGTAGCAGTTTCCGATGTACATCTGGTGGTATTCTGTAATCTGTGGACTATCCGAGTGTTGATGAAACACATAAATTGCATCGGGATTGAATTCAACAGTCACCATCCGCACTTTCCTCCATGGGAGTAACGTCTGAAACAGTCCACGCTTTGATCGTTCAATGGAAGACCAGTAGTAGTTTTCGATGCACATCTGGTGGCATTCTGTAATCTGTGGACTGTCAGAGTGTTGATGAAACACAGAAATTGCATCGGGATTGAATACAACAGTCATCATGCTTAATTTCCTCCACGGGAGTAATGTCTCAAACAGTCTACGCTTTGATCGTTCCCTGGAAGACCAGTAGCGATTTACGATGCACAACTTCTCTCATTCTCTAATCTGTGGACTATCAGGGTGTTGATGAAACACAGAAATAGCATCGGGATTGAATACAACAGTCACCTTGCGCACTTTCCTCCATGGGAGTGACGTCTAAAACAGTCTACGGTTTGATCGTTCCCTGGTAGACCAGTAGTAGTTCCCGATGTACATCTGGTGGCAGTCTGTAATTTGTGGACTATACGAGTGTGGATGAAACACGTAAATTGCATCGGGATTGAATACAACAGTCACCATCCACACTATCCTCCACGGAAGTAATGTCACATACAGTCTAGGTTTTGATCGTTCCCTGGAAGACCAGTAGTAGTTCCCGATGTACATCTAATGGAATTCTGTAATTTGTGGACTATCAGAGTGTTGAAGAAACACATTAATTGCATCGGGATTGAATACAACAGTCACCATCCGCACTTTCCTCCATGGGAGTAACGTCTGAAACAGTCTACGCTTTGATCGTTCCCTGGAAGAGCAGTAGTAGTTCCCGATGTACATCTTGTGGCATTCTGTAATTTGTGGACTATCCGAGTGTTGATAAAACACATAAATTGCATCGGGATTGAATACAACAGTCACCATCCGCACTTTCCTCCATCGGATTAACATCTCAAACAGTCTACGCTTTGATCTTTCGCGGCAAGACCAGTAGTGGTTTCCGATGCACAACTGGTAGCATTCTGTAATCTGTGGACTATCAGAGTGATGATGAAAAACAGAAAACGCATCGGGAGTGAATAAAATATTCACCATGCGCTCCTTCCTCCACGGGAGTTATGTCTCAAACAGTCTACGCTTTGATCGTTCCCTGGAATACCAGTTGTAGTTTCCGATGCACATCTGGTGGCATTCTGTAATCTGTGGACTATCGGAGTGTTGATGAAACCCATAAATTGCGTCGGGATTGAATACAACAGTCACCATCCGCACTTTCCTCCATGGGAGTAAAGTCTGAAACAGTCTACGCTTTCATCGTTCCCTCGAAGACCAGTAGTAGTTTCCGATGCACATCTGGTGGTATTCTGTAATCTGTGGACTATCAGAGTGTTGATGAAACACAGTAATTGCATCGGGATTGAAAACAACAGTCACCATGCGCACCTTCCTCAATGGGAGTAATGTCTGTAACAGTCCAGGCTTTGATCGTTCCCTGGAAGACCAGTAGTAGTTTGCGATGCACATTTGGTGGCATTCTGTAATCTGTGGACTGTCAGAGTGTTGATGAAACACAGAAATTGAATCGGGATTGAATACAACAGTCACCATGCTTAATTTCCTCCACGGGAGTAATGTCTCAAACAGCCTACGCTTTGATCGTTCCCTGGAAGACCAGTATTAGTTTCCGATGCAAATCTAGTGGCATTCGGTAATCTGTGGACTATCAGAGTGTTTATGAAACACAGAAGTTGCATCGGGACTAAATACATCAGTCGCCTTGCGCACTTTGCTCCACGGGAGTAATGTCTCAAACGTCCTACGCATTGATCGTTCCCTGGAAGACCAGTAGTAGTTTCCGATAGACATCTGGAGGCATTCTGTAATCTGTCGAATATCATACTGTTGATAAAACACAGAAATTCCATCGGGATTGAATACAACAGTCACCATGGACACTTTCCTCCATGGGAGTAATGTCTCAAACAGTCTACGGTTTGATCGTTCCCTGGAAGACCAGTAGTACTTTCCGATGTACATCTGGAGGCATTCTGTAATCAGTGGACCTTCAAAGAGTTGATGAAACACAGAAATTGCATCGGGAGTGAATACAACAATCATAACCCGCACTTTCCTCCGTGGGAGTAATGTTTGAAACAGTCCACGCTTTGATCGTTCCCTGGAAGACCCGTAGTAGTTCCGATGCACATCTGGTGGCATTCTGTAATCCGTGGGCTATCAGAGTGTTGATGAAACACAGTAATATCATCAGGATTGAATACAACAGTCACCATGCCCACTTTCCTCCACGGAAATAATGTCACAAACAGTCTAGGTTTTGATCGTTCCCTGCAAGACCAGTAGTAGTTCCCGATGTACATCTGATGGAATGCTGTAATTTGTGGACTATCAGAGTGTTGAAGAAACACATAAATTGCATCGGGATTGAATACAACAGTCACCATCCGCACTTACCTCCATGGGAGTAACGTCCGAAACAGTGTGCGATTTGATCGTTCCCAGGAAGACCAGTAGTAGTTTCCTATGCACATCTGGAGGCAATCTGTAATCTGTGGACTATCAGAGGGTTGATGAAATTCAGAAATTGCATCGGGATTGAATACAACGGTCACCATGCGGACTTCCCTCCATGGGAGTAATGTCTCAAACAGTCTACGTTTTGATCTTTCCCTGGAAGACCAGTGGTAGTTTTCGATGCACATCTGGAGGCATTCTGTAATCTGTTGAGTATCAGAGTGTTGATGAAACACAGAAATTGCATCGGGATTGAACACAACAGTCACCATGGGCACTTTCCTACATGGGAGTAATGTCTCTAACGGTCTACGCTTTGATCGTTCCATGGATGACCAGTAGTAGTGTCCGATGCACGTCTGGTGGCTTTCTATAATCTGTGGACTATCAGAGTGTTGATGAAACACAGAAATTGCAACGGGATTGAATACAACAGTCACCATGCTAACTTATCTCCACGGGAGTTATGTCTCAAACAATATACGCTTTGATCGTTCCCTGGAAGACCAGTAGTAGTTTCCGATGCACATCTGGTGGCATTCTGTAATCTGTGGACTATCAGAGTGTTGATGAAACACAGTCATTGCACCGGATTTGAATACAACAGGCACCATGCGCACTTTCCACCACGGGAGTAATGTCTCAAAGAGTCTACGTTTTGATCGTTCCCTGGAAGACCAGTAGTAGTTTCCGATGCATATCTGGTGGCATTCTGTAACCTGTGCACTATCAGAGTGTAGATGAAACAAAGACATTGCATCGGGATTGAATACAACATGCACCATGCGCACTTTCCTCCACAGGAGTAATGTCTCTGACGGTCTACGCTTTGATCGTTCCCTGGATGACCAGTAGTAGTGTCCGATGCACGTCTGGTGGCATTCTGTAATCTGTGGACTATCAGAGTGTTGATGAAACACAGAAATTGCATCGCGATTGAATACAACAGTCACATTGCGCACTTTCCTCCATGGGAGTAATGTCTCAAACATGCAACGTTTTGATCGTTCCCAGGAAGACCAGTAGTAGTTTCCAATGCACATCTGGTGGCATTCTGTAATCTGTGGACTATCAGAGTGTTGATGAAACACAGAAATTGTATCGGGATTGAATACAACAGTCACCCTGTGCACTTTCCTCAACGCGAGTAATGTCTCAAACAGTCTAGGCTTTGATCGTTCCCTGGAAGACCACTAGTAGTTCCCGATGTACATCTGGTGGCATTCTGTAATTTGTGGACAATCAGTGTGTTGATGAAACACAGAAATTGCATCGGGATTGAATACAACTGTCACCATCCGCACTTTCGTAAATGGGAGTAATGTCTCACTCAAACAGTCTACGTTTGATCGTACCTTGAAGACCAGTAGTAGATTCCGATGCACATCTGGAGGCATTCTGTAATCTGTGGACCTTCAAAGTGTTGATGAAACACAGAAATTGAATTAGATTTGAATAAAACAGTCACCATGCCCACATTCCTCTAGGAGGGCTATGTCTCAAACAGTCTACGCTTTGATCGTTCCCTGGAAGACCAGTAGTAGTTTCCGATGCACATCTGAAGGCATTCTGTAATCTGTGGACCTTCAAAATGTTGATGAAACACAGAAATTGCATCGGGAGTGAATACAACAATCGCAACCCGCACTTTACTCGATGGGACTAACGTCTGAAACAGTCTACGCTTTCATCGCTCCCTCGAAGACCAGTAATAGTTTCCGATGCACATCTGGTGGTATTCTGTAATCTGTGGACTATCAGAGTGTTGATGAAACACAGAAATTGCATCGGGTTTGAATACAACGGTCACCATGGACACTTTCCTACATGGGAGTAATGTCTCAAACAGTCTACGGTTTGATCGTTCAATGGAAGACCAGTAGTAGTTTCCCGATGCACATCTGGTGGCATTCTGTAATCTGTGGACTATCAGAGTGTTGATGAAATACAGATATTGCATCGGGATTGAATACAACAGTCACCATGCGCACCTTCCTTAATGGGAGTAATGTCTGAAAGAGTCCACGCTTTGATCGTTCCCTGGAAGACCAGTAGTAGTTTGCGATGCACATCTGGTGGCATTCTATAATCTGTGACTGTCAGAGTGTTGATGAAACACAGAAATAGCATCGGGATTGAATACAACAGTCACCTTGCGCACTTTCCCTTATGGGAGTAACGTCTCAAACAGTCTACGCTGTGATCGTTCCCTGGAAGACCGGTAGTGGTTTCCGATGCACAACTGGTGGCATTCTGTAATCTGTGGACTATCAGAGTGTTGATGAAAAACAGAAAACGCATCGGGAGTGAATAAATCATTCACCATGCGCACTTTCCTACACGGGAGTTATGTCTGAAACAGTCTACGCTTTGATCGTTCCCTGGAATACCAGTAGTAGTTTCCGATGCACATCTGGTGGCAATCTGTAATCTGTGGACTATCAGAGTGTTGATGAAATCCATTAATTGCATCGGGATTGAATACAACAGTCACAATCCGCACCTTCCTCCATGGGAGTAATGTCTGAAACGGTCCACGCTTTGATCTTTCCCTGGATGACCAGTAGTAGTTTCCGATTCACATCTGGTGGCATTCTGTAATCTGTGGACTGTCAGAGTGTTCATGAAACACAGAAATTGCATCGGGATTGAATACAACAGTCACCATGTTTAATTTCCTCCACGGGAGTAATGTCTCAAACAGTCTACGCTTTGATCGTTCCCTGGAAGACCAGTAGCAGTTTCCGATGTACATCTGGTGGTATTCTGTAATCTGTGGACTATCAGAGTGTTGATGAAACACAGAAATTGCATCGGGTTTGAATACAACAGTCACCATGTACACTTTCCTCCATGGGAGTTATGTCTCAAACAGTCTACGGTTTGATCGTTCCCTGGAAGACCAGTAGTAGTTTTCCGATGCACATCTGGTGGCATTCTGTAATCTGTGGACTATCAGAGTGTTGATGAAACACAGAAATTGCATCGGGACTAAATACAACAGTCACCATGCGCACCTTCCTCCATGGGAGTATTTTCTGAAACAGTCCACGCTTTGATCTTTCCCTGGAAGACCTGTAGTAGTTTCCGATGCACATTTGGTGGCATTCTGTAATCTGTGGACTGTCAGAGTGTTGATGAAACACAGAAATTGAATCGGGATTGAATACAACAGTCACCATGCTTAATTTCCTCCACGGGAGTAATGTCTCAAACAGCCTACGCTTTGATCGTTCCCTGGAAGACCAGTAGTAGTTTCCGATGCAAATCTAGTGGCATTCGGTAATCTGTGGACTATCACAGTGTTTATGAAACACAGAAGTTGCATCGGGACTGAATACATCAGTCGCCTTGCGCACTTTGCTCCACGGGAGTAATGTCTCAAACGTCCTACGCATTGATCGTTCCCTGGAAGACCAGTAGTAGTTTCCGATAGACATCTGGAGGCATTCTGTAATCTGTCGAATATCATACTGTTGATAAAACACAGAAATTCCATCGGGATTGAATACAACAGTCACCATGGACACTTTCCTCCATGGGAGTAATGTCTCAAACAGTCTACGGTTTGATCGTTCCCTGGAAGACCAGTAGTAGTTTCCGATGCACATCTGGAGGCATTCTGTAATCTGTGGACCTTCAAAGTGTTGATGAAACACAGAAATTGCATCGGGAGTGAATACAACAATCATAACCCGCACTTTCCTCCGTGGGAGTAATGTTTGAAACAGTCCACGCTTTGATCGTTCCCTGGAAGACCAGTAGTAGTTCCGATGCACATCTGGTGGCATTCTGTAATCCGTGGGCTATCAGAGTGTTGATGAAACACAGAAATATCATCAGGATTGAATAAAACAGTCACCATTCCCACTTTCCTCCACGGAAATAGTGTCACAAACAGTCTAGGTTTTGATCGTTCCCTGGAAGACCAGTAGTAGTTCCCGATGTACATCTGATGGAATTCTGTAATTTGTGGACTATCAGAGTGTTGAAGAAACACATAAATTGCATCGGGATTGAATACAACAGTCACCATCCGCACTTACCTCCATGGGAGTAACGTCCGAAACAGTGTGCGATTTGATCGTTCCCAGGAAGACCAGTAGTAGTTTCCTATGCACATCTGGAGGCAATCTGTAATCTGTGGACTATCAGAGGGTTGATGAAATTCAGAAATTGCATCGGGATTGAATACAAGGGTCACCATGCGGATTTCCCTCCATGGGAGTAATGTCTCAAACAGTCTACGTTTTGATCTTTCCCTGGAAGACCAGTGGTAGTTTTCGATGCACATCTGGAGGCATTCTGTAATCTGTTGAGTATCAGAGTGTTGATGAAACACAGAAATTGCATCGGGATTGAACACAACAGTCACCATGGGCACCTTCCTACATGGGAGTAATGTCTCTAACGGTCTACGCTTTGATCGTTCCATGGATGACCAGTAGTAGTGTCCGATGCACGTCTGGTGGCATTCTGTAATCTGTGGACTATCAGAGTGTTGATGAAACACAGAAATTGCATCGCGATTGAATACAACAGTCACATTGCGCACCTTCCTCCATGGGAGTAATGTCTCAAACATGCAACGTTTTGATCGTTTCCATTAAGACCAGTAGTAGTTTCCAATGCACATCTTGTGGCATTCTGTAATCTGTGGACTATCAGAGTGTTGATGAAACACAGTCATTGCATCGGGATTGAATACAACAGGCACCATGCGCACTTTCCACCACGGGAGTAATGTCTCAAAGAGTCTACGTTTTAATCGTTCCCTGGAAGACCAGTAGTAGTTTCCGATGCATATCTGGTGGCATTCTGTAACCTGTGCACTATCAGAGTGTAGATGAAACAAAGACATTGCATCGGGATTGAATACAACATGCACCATGCGCACTTTCCTCCACAGGAGTAATGTCTCTGACGGTCTACGCTTTGATCGTTCCCTGGATGACCAGTAGTAGTGTCCGATGCACGTCTGGTGGCATTCTGTAATCTGTGGACTATCAGAGTGTTGATGAAACACAGAAATTGCATCGCGATTGAATACAACAGTCACATTGCGCACTTTCCTCCATGCGAGTAATGTCTCAAACATGCAACGTTTTGATCGTTCCCAGGAAGACCAGTAGTAGTTTCCAATGCACATCTGGTGGCATTCTGTAATCTGTGGACTATCAGAGTATTGATGAAACACAGAAATTGTATCGGGATTGAATACAACAGTCACCCTGAGCACTTTCCTCAACGCGAGTAATGTCTCAAACAGTCTAGGCTTTGATCGTTCCCTGGAAGACCACTAGTAGTTCCCGATGTACATCTGGTGGCATTCTGTAATTTGTGGACAATCAGTGTGTTGATGAAACACAGAAATTGCTTCGGGATTGAATACAACTGTCACCATCCGCACTTTCGTAAATGGGAGTAATGTCTCACTCAAACAGTCTACGTTTGATCGTACCTTGAAGACCAGTAGTAGTTTCCGATGCACATCTGGAGGCATTCTGTAATCTGTGGACCTTCAAAGTGTTGATGAAACACAGAAATTGAATTAGATTTGAATAAAACAGTCACCATGCCCACATTCCTCTATGAGGGCAATGTCTCAAACAGTCTACGCTTTGATCGTTCCCTGGAAGACCAGTAGTAGTTTCCGATGCACATCTGGAGGCATTCTGTAATCTGTGGACCTTCAAAATGTTGATGAAACACAGAAATTGCATCGGGAGTGAATACAACAATCGCAACCCGCACTTTACTCCATGGGACTAACGTCTGAAACAGTCTACGTTTTCATCGCTCCCTCGAAGACCAGTAATAGTTTCCGATGCACATCTGGTGGTATTCTGTAATCTGTGGACTATCAGAGTGTTGATGAAACACAGAAATTGCATCGGGTTTGAATACAACGGTCACCATGGACACTTTCCTACATGGGAGTAATGTCTCAAACAGTCTACGGTTTGATCGTTCAATGGAAGACCAGTAGTAGTTTCCCGATGCACATCTGGTGGCATTCTGTAATCTGTGGACTATCAGAGTGTTGATGAAATACAGATATTGCATCGGGATTGAATACAACAGTCACCATGCGCACCTTCCTAAATGGGAGTAATGTCTGAAAGAGTCCACGCTTTGATCGTTCCCTGGAAGACCAGTAGTAGTTTGCGATGCACATCTGGTGGCATTCTGTAATCTGTGACTGTCAGAGTGTTGATGAAACACAGAAATAGCATCGGGATTGAATACAACAGTCACCTTGCGCACTTTCCCTTATGGGAGTAACGTCTCAAAGAGTCTACGCTGTGATCGTTCCCTGGAAGACCGGTAGTGGTTTCCGATGCACAACTGGTGGCATTCTGTAATCTGTGGACTATCAGAGTGTTGATGAAAAACAGAAAACGCATTGGGAGTGAATAAAACATTCACCATGCGCACTTTCCTACACGGGAGTTATGTCTCAAACGGTCTACGCTTTGATCGTTCCCTGGAATACCAGTAGTAGTTTCCGATGCACATCTGGTGGCAATCTGTAATCTGTGGACTATCAGAGTGTTGATGAAATCCATTAATTGCATCGGGATTGAATACAACAGTCACAATCCGCACCTTCCTCCATGGGAGTAATGTCTGAAACGGTCCACGCTTTGATCTTTCCCTGGATGACCAGTAGTAGTTTCCGATTCACATCTGGTGGCATTCTGTAATCTGTGGACTGTCAGAGTGTTCATGAAACACAGAAATTGCATCGGGATTGAATACAACAGTCACCATGCTTAATTTCCTCCACGGGAGTAATGTCTCAAACAGTCTACGATTTGATCGTTCCCTGGAAGACCAGTAGCAGTTTCCGATGTACATCTGGTGGTATTCTGTAATCTGTTGACTATCAGAGTGTTGATGAAGCACAGAAATTGCATCGGGTTTGAATACAACAGTCACCATGTACACTTTCCTCCATGGGAGTTATGTCTCAAACAGTCTACGGTTTGATCGTTCCCTGGAAGAACAGTAGTAGTTTTCCGATGCACATCTGGTGGCATTCTGTATTCTGTGGACCATCAGAGTGTTGATGAAACACAGAAATTGCATCAGGACTGAATACAACAGTCACCATGCGCACCTTCCTCCATGGGAGTATTTTCTGAAACAGTCCACGCTTTGATCTTTCCCAGGAAGACCTGTAGTAGTTTCCGATGCACATCTGGTGGCATTCTGTAATCTGTGGACTGTCAGAGTGTTTATGAAACACAGAAATTGCATCGGGATTGAATACAACAGTCACCATGCTTAATTTCCTCCACGGGCGTAATGTCTCAAACAGTCTACGCTTTGATCGTGCCCTGGAAGACCAGTAGCAGTTTCCGATGCACATCTAGTGGCATTCTGTAATCTGTGGACTATCAGAGTGTTGATGAAACACAGAAATTGCTTCGGGATTGAATACAACAGTCACCATCCGCACTTTCCTCCAGGGGAGTAATGTCTCAAACAGTCTACGCTTTGATCGTTCCCTGGAAGACCAGTAGTAGTTTCCGATAGACATTTGGAGGCATTCTGTAATCTGTGGACTATCAGATTGTTGATGAAACACAGAAATTGCTTAGGGATTGAATACAACAGTCACCATGCGCACTTTCCTCCATGGGAGTTATGTCTCAAACAGTCTACGCCCTGATCGCTCCCTGGAAGACCAGTAGTAGTTTCCGATGCACATCTGGTGGCATTCTGTAGTCTGTGGACTATCAGAGTGTTGATGAAACACAGATATTGGATCGGGATTGAATACAACAGTTACCGTGCGCACTTTCCTCCATGGGAGTAATGTCTCAAACAGTGTACGCCTTAATCGTTCCCTGGAAGACCAGTAGTCGTTTCCGATGCACATCTGAAGGCATTCAGTAATCTGTGGACTTTCAAAGTGTTGATGAAACACAGAAAATGCATCGAGTTTGAATACAACAGTCACCATCCGCACTTTCCTCCATGGGAGTAACGTCTGAAACAGTCTACGCTTTGATCGTTCCCTGGAAGACCAGTAGTAGTTTCCGATGCATATCTGGTGGCATTCTGTAATCTGTGGACCTTCAAAGTGTTGATGAAACACAGGAATTGCTTCGGGAGTGAATACAACAGTCACAATCGGCACTTTCCTCCATGGGAGTAATGTCTGATACAGTCTACGCTTTGATCGTTCCCAGGAAGACTAATAGTAGTTTCCGATGCACATCTGGAGACAATCTGTAATCTGTGGACTATCAGAGTGTTGATGAAACACAGAAATTGCATCGGGATCGAATACGACAGTAACCGTCCGCACGTTCCTACATGGGTGTATTGTCTCAAACAGTTTACGATTTGATCCTTCACTGGATGACCAGTAGTAGTTTTAGATTCACATCTGGAGGCATTCTGTAATCTGTGGACTATCAGAGTGTAGATGAAACACAGAAATTGGATCGGGATTGAATACAACAGTCACCATGCTTAAATTCCTCCACGGGAGTAATGTCTCAAACAGTCTACGCTTTGATCATTCCCTGGAAGACCAGTAGTAGTTTCCAATGCACATCTGGTGGCATTCTGTAATCTGTGGACTATCAGAGTGTTGATGAAACACAGAAATTGTATCGGGATTGAATACAACAGTCACCCTGAGCACTTTCCTCAACGCGAGTAATGTCTCAAACAGTCTAGGCTTTGATCGTTCCCTGGAAGACCACTAGTAGTTCCCGATGTACATCTGGTGGCATTCTGTAATTTGTGGACAATCAGTGTGTTGATGAAACACAGAAATTGCATCGGGATTGAATACAACTGTCACCATCCGCACTTTCGTAAATGGGAGTAATGTCTCACTCAAACAGTCTACGTTTGATCGTACCTTGAAGACCAGTAGTAGTTTCCGATGCACATCTGGAGGCATTCTGTAATCTGTGGACCTTCAAAGTGTTGATGAAACACAGAAATTGAATTAGATTTGAATAAAACAGTCACCATGCCCACATTCCTCTATGAGGGCAATGACTCAAACAGTCTACGCTTTGATCGTTCCCTGGAAGACCAGTAGTAGTTTCCGATGCACATCTGGAGGCATTCTGTAATCTGTGGACCTTCAAAATGTTGATGAAACACAGAAATTGCATCGGGAGTGAATACAACAATCGCAACCCGCACTTTACTCCATGGGACTAACGTCTGAAACAGTCTACGCTTTCATCGCTCCCTCGAAGACCAGTAATAGTTTCCGATGCACATCTGGTGGTATTCTGTAATCTGTGGACTATCAGAGTGTTGATGAAACACAGAAATTGCATCGGGTTTGAATACAACGGTCACCATGGACACTTTCCTACATGGGAGTAATGTCTCAAACAGTCTACGGTTAGATCGTTCAATGGAAGACCAGTAGTAGTTTCCCGATGCACATCTGGTGGCATTCTGTGATCAGTGGACTATCAGAGTGTTGAAGAAATACAGATATTGCATCGGGATTGAATACAACAGTCACCATGCGCACCTTCCTTAATGGGAGTAATGTCTGAAAGAGTCCACGCTTTGATCGTCCCCTGGAAGACCAGTAGTAGTTTGCGATGCACATCTGGTGGCATTCTGTAATCTGTGACTGTCAGAGTGTTGATGAAACACAGAAATAGCATCGGGATTGAATACAACAGTCACCTTGCGCACTTTCCCTTATGGGAGTAACGTCTCAAAGAGTCTACGCTGTGATCGTTCCCTGGAAGACCGGCAGTGGTTTCCGATGCACAACTGGTGGCATTCTGTAATCTGTGGACTATCAGAGTGTAGATGAAAAACAGAAAACGCATCGTGAGTGAATAAAACATTCACCATGCGCACTTTCCTACACGGGAGTTATGTCTCAAACAGTCTACGCTTTGATCGTTCCCTGGAATACCAGTAGTAGTTTCCGATGCACATCTGGTGGTAATCTGTAATCTGTGGACTATCAGAGTGTTGATGAAATCCATTAATTGCATCGGGATTGAATACAACAGTCACAATCCGCACCTTCCTCCATGGGAGTAATGTCTGAAACGGTCCACACTTTGATCTTTCCCTGGATGACCAGTAGTAGTTTCCGATTCACATCTGGTGGCATTCTGTAATCTGTGGACTGTCAGAGTGTTCATGAAACACAGAAATTGCATCGGGATTGAATACAACAGTCACCATGCTTAATTTCCTCCACGGGAGTAATGTCTCAAACAGTCTACGCTTTGATCGTTCCCTGGAAGACCAGTAGCAGTTTCCGATGTACATCTGGTGGTATTCTGTAATCTGTGGACTATCAGAGTGTTGATGAAACACAGAAATTGCATCGGGTTTGAATACAACAGTCACCATGTACACTTTCCTCCATGGGAGTTATGTCTCAAACAGTCTACGGTTTGATCGTTCCCTGGAAGACCAGTAGTAGTTTTCCGATGCACATCTGGTGGCATTCTGTAATCTGTGGACTATCAGAGTGTTGATGAAACACAGAAATTGCTTCGGGATTGAATACAACAGTCACCATCCGCACTTTCCTCCATGGGAGTAATGTCTCAAACAGTCTACGCTTTGATCGTTCCCTGGAAGACCAGTAGTAGTTTCCGATAGACATTTGGAGGCATTCTGTAATCTGTGGACAATCAGAGTGTTGATGAAACACAGAAATTGCTTAGGGATTGAATACAACAGTCACCATGCGCACTTTCCTCCATGGGAGTAATGCCTCAAACAGTCTACGCCCTGATCGCTCCCTGGAAGACCAGTAGTAGTTTCCGATGCACATCTGGTGGCATTCTGTAGTCTGTGGACTATCAGAGTGTTGATGAAACACAGATATTGGATCGGGATTGAATACAACAGTTACCGTGCGCACTTTCCTCCATGGGAGTAATGTCTCAAACAGTGTACGCCTTGATCGTTCCCTGGAAGACCAGTAGTCGTTTCCGATGCACATCTGAAGGCATTCAGTAATCTGTGGACTTTCAAAGTGTTGATGAAACACAGAAAATGCATCGAGTTTGAATACAACAGTCACCATCCGCACTTTCCTCCATGGGAGTAACGTCTGAAACAGTCTACGCTTTGATCGTTCCCTGGAAGACCAGTAGTAGTTTCCGATGCATATCTGGTGGCATTCTGTAATCTGTGGTCCTTCAAAGTGTTGATGAAACACAGGAATTGCATCGGGAGTGAATACAACAGTCACAATCGGCACTTTCCTCCATGGGAGTAATGTCTGATACAGTCTACGCTTTGATCGTTCCCAGGAAGACTAATAGTAGTTTCCGATGCACATCTGGAGACAATCTGTAATCTGTGGACTATCAGAGTGTTGATGAAACACAGAAATTGCATCGGGATCGAATACGACAGTAACCGTCCGCACGTTCCTACATGGGTGTATTGTCTCAAACAGTTTACGATTTGATCCTTCACTGGATGACCAGTAGTAGTTTTAGATCCACATCTGGAGGCATTCTGTAATCTGTGGACTATCAGAGTGTAGATGAAACACAGAAATTGGATCGGGATTGAATACAACAGTCACCATGCTTAAATTCCTCCACGGGAGTAATGTCTCAAACAGTCTACGCTTTGATCATTCCCTGGAAGACCAGTAGTAGTTTCCGATGCACATCTAGTGGCATTCTGTAATCTGTGGAATTTCAAAGTATTGATGAAACACATAAAATGCATCGAGTTTGAATACAACAGTCACCATCCGCCCTTTCCTCCATGGGAGTAATGTCTCAAACAGTCTACGCTTTGATCGTTCCCAGGAAGACCGGTAGTAGTTTCCGATGCACATCTGGAGGCAATCTGTAATCTGTGGACTATCAGAGTGTTGATGAAACATAGAAATTGCATCGGGATGGAATACAACAGCCACAATCCGCACTTTCCTGAATGGGAGTAATGTGTGATACAGTCTACGCTTTGATCGTTCCCAGGAAGACTAATAGTAGTTTCCGATGCACATCTGGAGACAATCTGTAATCTGTGGACTATCAGAGTGTTGATGAAACACAGAATTTGCATCGGTATTGAATACGACAGTCACCATCCGCACGTTCCTCCATGGGGGTAACGTCTGTGGCAGTCTACGCTTTGATCGTTCCCTGGAAGACCGGTAGTAGTTTCCGATGCACATCTGGTGGCACTCTGTAATCTGTGGACTGTCAGAGTGTTGATGAAACACAGAAATTGCATCGGGTTTGAATACAACAATCACCATGCACACTTTCGTTTATGGGAGTAATGTCTCAAACAATCTACGATTTGATCGTTCCCTGGAAGACCAGTAGTAGTTTCCGATGCACATCTGGTGGCATTCTGTAATCTGTGGACTTTCAAAGTGTTGATGAAACACAGAAATTGCATCGGGAGTGAATACAACAGTCACAATCCGCACTTTCCTCCATGGGAGTAATGTCTGATACGGTCTACGCTTTGATCGTTCCCTGGAAGACTAATAGTAGTTTCCGATGCACATCTGGAGACAATCTGTAATCTGTGGACTATCAGAGTGTTGATGAAACACAGAAATTGCATCGGGCTTGAATACGACAGTCAACATCCACACGTTCCTCCATGGGAGTAACGTCCGAGACAGTCTACGCTTTGATCGTTCCCTGGTAGACCGGCAGTAGTTTCCGATGCACATCTGGTGGCACTCTGTAATCTGTGGACTGTCAGAGTGTTGATGAACCACAGAAATTGCATCGGGTTTGAATACAACAATCACCATGCTCACTTTCCTCCATGTGAGTAATGTCTCAAACAATCTACGATTTGATCGTTCCCTTGAAGACCTGTAGTAGTTTGCGATGCACATCTGGACGCATTCTGTAATCTATGGACTATCAGAGTATAGATGAAACACAGAAATTGCATCGGGATTGAATACAACAGTCACCATGTGCACTTTCTCATATGGGAGTATTGTCTCAAACAGTCTACGCTTTGATCGTTTCCGGGAAGATCAGTAGTAGTTTCCGATGCACATCTGGAGGCATTCAGTAATCTGTGGACTTTCAAAGTGTTGATGAAACACATAAAATAAATCGAGTTTGAATACAACAGTCACCAACCGCCCTTTCCTCCATGGGAGTAATGTCTCAAACAGTCTACGTTTTGATCGTTCCCAGGAAGACCGGTAGTAGTTTCCGATGCACATCTGGAGGCAATCTGTAATCTGTGGACTATCAGAGTGTAGATGAAACACAGAAATTGCATCGGGATTGAATACAACAGTCACCATGCGCACTTTCCTCCATGGGAGTATTGTCTCAAACACTCTACGCTTCGATCGTTCCCTGGAAGACCAGTAGTAGTTTTAGATGCACATCTGGAGGCATTCTGTAATCTGTGGACTATCAGAGTGTAGATGAAACACAGAAATTTCATCGGGATTGAATACAACAGTCACCTTGCTTAAATTCCTCCACGGGAGTAATGTCTCAAGGAGTCTACGCTTTGATCATTCCCTGGAAGACCAGTAGTAGTTTCCGATGCACATCTAGTGGCATTCTGTAATCTGTGGACTATCAGAGTGTTGATGAAACACAGAAATTCGATCGGGATTGAATACAACAATCACCATACGCACTTTCCTCCATGGGAGTAATGTCTCAAACAGTCTACGGTTTGATCGTTTCCGGGAAGACCAGCAGTAGTTTCCGATGCACATCTGGAGGCATTCAGTAATCTGTGGACTTTCAAAGTGTTCATGAAACACATAAAATGCATCGAGTTTGAATACAACAGTCACTATCCGCTCTTTCCTCCATGGGAGAAATGTCTCAAACAGTCTACGCTTTGATCGTTCCCTGGAAGACCGGTAGTAGTTTCCGATGCACATCTGGAGGCAATCTGTAATCTGTGGTCTATCAGAGTGTTGATGAAACATAGAAATTGCATCGGGATGGAATACAACAGCCACAATCCGCACTTTCCTGCATGGGAGTAATGTCTGATACAGTATACGTTTTGATCGTTCCCAGGAAGACTAATAGTAGTTTCCGATGCACCTTTGGAGACAATCTGTAATCTGTGGACTATCAGAGTGTTGATGAAACACAGAAATTGCATCGGTATTGAATACGACAGTCACCATCCGCACGTTCCACCATGGGAGTAACGTCTGAGACAGTCTACGATTTGATCGTTCCCTGGAAGACCGGTAGTAGTTTCCGATGCACATTTGGTGGCCCTCTGTAATCTGTGGACTGTCAGAGTGTTGATGAAACACAGAAATGGCATCGGGTTTGAATACAACAATCACCATGCACACTTTCCTCCATGGGAGTAACGTCTGAAACAGTCTACGCTTTGATCGTTCCCTGGAAGACCAGTAGTAGTTTCCGATGCATATCTGGTGGCATTCTGTAATCTGTGGACCTTCAAAGTGTTGATGAAACACAGGAATTGCATCGGGAGTGAATACAACAGTCACAATCGGCACTTTCCTCCATGGGAGTAATGTCTGATACAGTCTACGCTTTGATCGTTCCCAGGAAGACTAATAGTAGTTTCCGATGCACATCTGGAGACAATCTGTAATCTGTGGACTATCAGAGTGTTGATGAAACACAGAAATTGCATCGGGATCGAATACGACAGTAACCATCCGCACGTTCCTACATGGGTGTATTGTCTCAAACAGTTTACGATTTGATCCTTCACTGGATGACCAGTAGTAGTTTTAGATCCACATCTGGAGGCATTCTGTAATCTGTGGACTATCAGAGTGTAGATGAAACACAGAAATTGGATCGGGATTGAATACAACAGTCACCATGCTTAAATTCCTCCACGGGAGTAATGTCTCAAACAGTCTACGCTTTGATCATTCCCTGGAAGACCAGTAGTAGTTTCCGATGCACATCTAGTGGCATTCTGTAATCTGTGGCCTATCAGAGTGTTGATGAAACACAGAAATTGGATCGGGATTGAATACAACAATCACTACACGCACTTTCCTCCATGGGAGTAATGTCACAAACAGTCTACGGTTTGATCGTTTCCGGGAAGACCAGTAGTAGTTTCCGATGCACATCTGGAGGCATTCAGTAATCTGTGGAATTTCAAAGTGTTCATGAAACACATAAAATGCATCGAGTTTGAATACAACAGTCACCATCCGCCCTTTCCTCCATGGGAGTAATGTCTCAAACAGTCTACGCTTTGATCGTTCCCAGGAAGACCGGTAGTAGTTTCCGATGCACATCTGGAGACAATCTGTAATCTGTGGACTATCAGAGTGTTGATGAAACACAGAAATTGCATCGGGCTTGAATACGACAGTCAACATCCACACGTTCCTCCATGGGAGTAACGTCTGAGACAGTCTACGCTTTGATCGTTCCCTGGAAGACCGGCAGTAGTTTCCGACGCACATCTGGTGGCACTCTGTAATCTGTGGACTGTCAGAGTGTTGATGAAACACAGAAATTGCATCGGGTTTGAATACAACAATCACCATGCTCACTTTCCTCAATGTGAGTAATGTCTCAAACAATCTACGATTTGATCGTTCCCTTGAAGACCTGTAGTAGTTTCCGATGCACATCTGGAGGCATTCTGTAATCTATGGACCATCAGAGTATAGATGAAACACAGAAATTGCATCGGGATTGAATACAACAGTCACCATGCGCACTTTCTCCCATGGGAGTATTGTCTCAAACAGTCTACGCTTTGATCGTTTCCGGGAAGATCAGTAGTAGTTTCCGATGCACATCTGGAGGCATTCAGTAATCTGTGGACTTTCAAAGTGTTGATGAAACACATAAAATAAATCGAGTTTGAATACAACAGTCACCATCCGCCCTTTCCTCCATGGGAGTAATGTCTCAAACAGTCTACGTTTTGATCGTTCCCAGGAAGACCGGCAGTAGTTTCCGATGCACATCTGGAGGCAATCTGTAATCTGTGGACTATCAGAGTGTAGATGAAACACAGAAATTGCATCGGGATTGAATACAACAGTCACCATGCGCACTTTCCTCCATGGGAGTATTGTCTCAAACAGTCTACGCTTCGATCGTTCCCTGGAAGACCAGTAGTAGTTTTAGATGCACATCTGGAGGCATTCTGTAATCTGTGGACTATCAGAGTGTAGATGAAACACAGAAATTGCATCGGGATTGAATACAACAGTCACACTGCTTAAATTCCTCCATGGGAGTAATGTCTCAAGGAGTCTACGCTTTGATCATTCCCTGGAAGACCAGTAGTAGTTTCCGATGCACATCTAGTGGCATTCTGTAATCTGTGGACTATCAGAGTGTTGATGAAACACAGATATTCGATCGGGATTGAATACAACAATCACCATACGCACTTTCCTCCATGGGAGTAACGTCTGAAACAGTCTACGCTTTGATCGTTCCCTGGAAGACCAGTAGTAGTTTCCGATGCATATCTGGTGGCATTCTGTAATCTGTGGACCTTCAAAGTGTTGATGAAACACAGGAATTGCATCGGGAGTGAATACAACAGTCACAATCGGCACTTTCCTCCATGGGAGTAATGTCTGATACAGTCTACGCTTTGATCGTTCCCAGGAAGACTAATAGTAGTTTCCGATGCACATCTGGAGACAATCTGTAATCTGTGGACTATCAGAGTGTTGATGATACACAGAAATTGCATCGGGCTTGAATACGACAGTCAACATCCACACGTTCCTCCATGGGAGTAACGTCTGAGACAGTCTACGCTTTGATCGTTCCCTGGAAGACCGGCAGTAGTTTCCGATGCACATCTGGTGGCACTCTGTAATCTGTGGACTGTCAGAGTGTTGATGAAACACAGAAATTGCATCGGGTTTGAATACAACAATCACCATGCTCACTTTCCTCCATGTGAGTAATGTCTCAAACAATCTACAATTTGATCGTTCCCTTGAAGACCTGTAGTAGTTTTAGATGCACATCTGGAGGCATTCTGTAATCTGTGGACTATCAGAGTGTAGATGAAACACAGAAATTGCATCGGGATTGAATACATCAGTCACCCTGCTTAAATTCCTCCACGGGAGTAATGTCTCAAGGAGTCTACGCTTTGATCATTCCCTGGAAGACCAGTAGTAGTTTCCGATGCACATCTAGTGACAATCTGTAATCTGTGGACTATCAGAGTGTTGATGAAACACAGAAATTCGATCGGGATTGAATACAACAATCACCATACGCACTTTCCTCCATGGGAGTAATGTCTCAAACAGTCTACGGTTTGATCGTTTCCGGGAAGACCAGCAGTAGTTTCCGATGCACATCTGGAGGCATTCAGTAATCTGTGGACTTTCAAAGTGTTGTTGAAACACATAAAATGCATCGAGTTTGAATACAACAGTCACCATCCGCTCTTTCCCCCATGGGAGAAATGTCTCAAACAGTCTACGCTTTGATCGTTCCCTGGAAGACCGTTAGTAGTTTCCGATGCACATCTGGAGGCAATCTGTAATCTGTGGACTATCAGAGTGTTGATGAAACATAGAAATTGCATCGGGATGGAATACAACAGCCACAATCCGCACTTTCCTCCATGGGAGTAATGTCTGATACAGTTTACGCTTTGATCGTTCCCAGGAAGACTAATAGTAGTTTCCGATGCACATTTGGAGACAATCTGTAATCTGTGGACTATCAGAGTGTTGATGAAACACAGAAATTGCATCGGTATTGAATACGACAGTCACCATCCGCACGTTCCTCCATGGGAGTAACGTCTGAGACAGTCTACGATTTGATCGTTCCCTGGAAGACCGGTAGTAGTTTCCGATGCACATCTGGTGGCCCTCTGTAATCTGTGGACTGTCAGAGTGTTGATGAAACACAGAAATGGCATCGGGTTTGAATACAACAATCACCATGCACACTTTCGTCCATGGGAGTAATGTCTCAAACAATCTACGATTTGATCGTTCCCTGGAAGACCAGTAGTAGTTTCCGATGCACATCTGGTGGAATTCTGTAATCTGTGGACCTTCAAAGTGTTGATGAAACACAGAAATTGCATCGGGAGTGAATACAACAGTCACAATCCGCACTTTCCTCCATGGGAGTAACGTCTGATACAGTCTACGCTTTGATCGTTCTCAGGAAGACTAATAGTAGTTTACGATGAACATCTGGAGACAATCTGTAATCTGTGGACTATCAGAGTGTTGATGAAACACAGAAATTGCATCGGGCTTGAATACGACAGTCAACATCCACACGTTCCTCCATGGGAGTAACGTCTGAGACAGTCTACGCTTTGATCGTTCCCTGGAAGACTGGCAGTAGTTTCCGATGCACATCTAGTGGCACTCTGTAATCTGTGGACTGTCAGAGTGTTGATGAAACACAGAAATTGCATCGGGTTTGAATACAACAATCACCATGCTCACTTTCCTCCATGTGAGTAATGTCTCAAACAATCTACGATTTGATCGTTCCCTTGAAGACCTGTAGTAGTTTCCGATGCACATCTGGTGGAATTCTGTAATCTGTGGACCTTCAAAGTGTTGATGAAACACAGGAATTGCATCGGGAGTGAATACAACAGTCACAATCGGCACTTTCCTCCATGGGAGTAATGTCTGATACAGTCTACGCTTTGATCGTTCCCAGAAAGACTAATAGTAGTTTCCGATGCACATCTGGAGACAATCTGTAATCTGTGGACTATCAGAGTGTTGATGAAACACAGAAATTGCTTCGGGATCAAATACGACAGTAACCATCCGCACGTTCCTACATGGGTGTATTGTCTCAAACAGTTTACGATTTGATCCTTCACTGGATGACCAGTAGTAGTTTTAGATCCACATCTGGAGGCATTCTGTAATCTGTGGACTATCAGAGTGTAGATGAAACACAGAAATTGGATCGGGATTGAATACAACAGTCACCATGCTTAAATTCCTCCACGGGAGTAATGTCTCAAACAGTCTACGCTTTGATCATTCCCTGGAAGACCAGTAGTAGTTTCCGATGCACATCTAGTGGCATTCTGTAATCTGTGGACTATCAGAGTGTTGATGAAACACAGAAATTGGATCGGGATTGAATACAACAATCACTACACGCACTTTCCTCCATGGGAGTAATGTCACAAACAGTCTACGGTTTGATCGTTTCCGGGAAGACCAGTAGTAGTTTCCGATGCACATCTGGAGGCATTCAGTAATCTGTGGAATTCCAAAGTGTTCATGAAACACATAAAATGCATCGAGTTTGAATACAACAGTCACCATCCGCCCTTTCCTCCATGGGAGTAATGTATCAAACAGTCTACGCTTTGATCGTTCCCAGGAAGACCGGTAGTAGTTTCCGATGCACATCTGGAGACAATCTGTAATCTGTGGACTATCAGAGTGTTGATGAAACACAGAAATTGCATCGGGCTTGAATACGACAGTCAACATCCACACGTTCCTCCATGGGAGTAACGTCTGAGACAGTCTACGCTTTGATCGTTCCCTGGAAGACCGGCAGTAGTTTCCGACGCACATCTGGTGGCACTCTGTAATCTGTGGACTGTCAGAGTGTTGATGAAACACAGAAATTGCATCGGGTTTAAATACAACAATCACCATTCTCACTTTCCTCAATGTGAGTAATGTCTCAAACAATCTACGATTTGATCGTTCCCTTGAAGACCTGTAGTAGTTTCCGATGCACATCTGGAGGCATTCTGTAATCTATGGACCATCAGAGTATAGATGAAACACAGAAATTGCATCGGGATTGAATACAACAGTCACCATGCGCACTTTCTCCCATGGGAGTATTGTCTCAAACAGTCTACGCTTTGATCGTTTCCGGGAAGATCAGTAGTAGTTTCCGATGCACATCTGGAGGCATTCAGTAATCTGTGGACTTTCAAAGTGTTGATGAAACACATAAAATAAATCGAGTTTGAATACAACAGTCACCATCCGCCCTTTCCTCCATGGGAGTAATGTCTCAAACAGTCTACGTTTTGATCGTTCCCAGGAAGACCGGCAGTAGTTTCCGATGCACATCTGGAGGCAATCTGTAATCTGTGGACTATCAGAGTGTAGATGAAACACAGAAATTGCATCGGGATTGAATACAACAGTCACCATGCGCACTTTCCTCCATGGGAGTATTGTCTCAAACAGTCTACGCTTCGATCGTTCCCTGGAAGACCAGTAGTAGTTTTAGATGCACATCTGGAGGCATTCTGTAATCTGTGGACTATCAGAGTGTAGATGAAACACAGAAATTGCATCGGGATTGAATACAACAGTCACACTGCTTAAATTCCTCCATGGGAGTAATGTCTCAAGGAGTCTACGCTTTGATCATTCCCTGGAAGACCAGTAGTAGTTTCCGATGCACATCTAGTGGCATTCTGTAATCTGTGGACTATCAGAGTGTTGATGAAACACAGAAATTCGATCGGGATTGAATACAACAATCACCATACGCACTTTCCTCCATGGGAGTAACGTCTGAAACAGTCAACGCTTTGATCGTTCCCTGGAAGACCAGTAGTAGTTTCCGATGCATATCTGGTGGCATTCTGTAATCTGTGGACCTTCAAAGTGTTGATGAAACACAGGAATTGCATCGGGAGTGAATACAACAGTCACAATCGGCACTTTCCTCCATGGGAGTAATGTCTGATACAGTCTACGCTTTGATCGTTCCCAGGAAGACTAATAGTAGTTTCCGATGCATATCTGGAGACAATCTGTAATCTGTGGACTATCAGAGTGTTGATGATACACAGAAATTGCATCGGGCTTGAATACGACAGTCAACATCCACACGTTCCTCCATGGGAGTAACGTCTGAGACAGTCTACGCTTTGATCGTTCCCTGGAAGACCGGCAGTAGTTTCCGATGCACATCTGGTGGCACTCTGTAATCTGTGGACTGTCAGAGTGTTGATGAAACACAGAAATTGCATCGGGTTTGAATACAACAATCACCATGCTCACTTTCCTCCATGTCAGTAATGTCTCAAACAATCTACAATTTGATCGTTCCCTTGAAGACCTGTAGTAGTTTTAGATGCACATCTGGAGGCATTCTGTAATCTGTGGACTATCAGAGTGTAGATGAAACACAGAAATTGCATCGGGATTGAATACATCAGTCACCCTGCTTAAATTCCTCCACGGGAGTAATGTCTCAAGGAGTCTACGCTTTGATCATTCCCTGGAAGACCAGTAGTAGTTTCCGATGCACATCTAGTGACAATCTGTAATCTGTGGACTATCAGAGTGTTGATGAAACACAGAAATTCGATCGGGATTGAATACAACAATCACCATACGCACTTTCCTCCATGGGAGTAATGTCTCAAACAGTGTACGGTTTGATCGTTTCCGGGAAGACCAGCAGTAGTTTCCGATGCACATCTGGAGGCATTCAGTAATCTGTGGACTTTCAAAGTGTTGATGAAACACATAAAATGCATCGAGTTTGAATACAACAGTCACCATCCGCTCTTTCCCCCATGGGAGAAATGTCTCAAACAGTCTACGCTTTGATCGTTCCCTGGAAGACCGTTAGTAGTTTCCGATGCACATCTGGAGGCAATCTGTAATCTGTGGACTATCAGAGTGTTGATGAAACATAGAAATTGCATCGGGATGGAATACAACAGCCACAATCCGCACTTTCCTCCATGGGAGTAATGTCTGATACAGTTTACGCTTTGATCGTTCCCAGGAAGACTAATAGTAGTTTCCGATGCACATTTGGAGACAATCTGTAATCTGTGGACTATCAGAGTGTTGATGAAATACAGAAATTGCATCGGTATTGAATACGACAGTCACCATCCGCACGTTCCTCCATGGGAGTAACGTCTGAGACAGTCTACGATTTGATCGTTCCCTGGAAGACCGGTAGTAGTTTCCGATGCACATCTGGTGGCCCTCTGTAATCTGTGGACTGTCAGAGTGTTGATGAAACACAGAAATGGCATCGGGTTTGAATACAACAATCACCATGCACACTTTCGTCAATGGGAGTAATGTCTCAAACAATCTACGATTTGATCGTTCCCTGGAAGACCAGTAGTAGTTTCCGATGCACATCTGGTGGAATTCTGTAATCTGTGGACCTTCAAAGTGTTGATGAAACACAGAAATTGCATCGGGAGTGAATACAACAGTCACAATCCGCACTTTCCTCCATGGGAGTAATGTCTGATACAGTCTACGCTTTGATCGTTCTCAGGAAGACTAATAGTAGTTTACGATGCACATCTGGAGACAATCTGTAATCTGTGGACTATCAGAGTGTTGATGAAACACAGAAATTGCATCGGGCTTGAATACGACAGTCAACATCCACACGTTCCTCCATGGGAGTAACGTCTGAGACAGTCTACGCTTTGATCGTTCCCTGGAAGACTGGCAGTAGTTTCCGATGCACATCTGGTGGCACTCTGTAATCTGTGGACTGTCAGAGTGTTGATGAAACACAGAAATTGCATCGGGTTTGAATACAACAATCACCATGCTCACTTTCCTCCATGTGAGTAATGTCTCAAACAATCTACGATTTGATCGTTCCCTTGAAGACCTGTAGTAGTTTCCGATGCACATCTGGTGGAATTCTGTAATCTGTGGACCTTCAAAGTGTTGATGAAACACAGGAATTGCATCGGGAGTGAATACAACAGTCACAATCGGCACTTTCCTCCATGGGAGTAATGTCTGATACAGTCTACGCTTTGATCGTTCCCAGAAAGACTAATAGTAGTTTCCGATGCACATCTGGAGACAATCTGTAATCTGTGGACTATCAGAGTGTTGATGAAACACAGAAATTGCATCGGGATCAAATACGACAGTAACCATCCGCACGTTCCTACATGGGTGTATTGTCTCAAACAGTTTACGATTTGATCCTTCACTGGATGACCAGTAGTAGTTTTAGATCCACATCTGGAGGCATTCTGTAATCTGTGGACTATCAGAGTGTAGATGAAACACAGAAATTGGATCGGGATTGAATACAACAGTCACCATGCTTAAATTCCTCCACGGGAGTAATGTCTCAAACAGTCTACGCTTTGATCATTCCCTGGAAGACCAGTAGTAGTTTCCGATGCACATCTAGTGGCATTCTGTAATCTGTGGAATATCAGAGTGTTGATGAAACACAGAAATTGGATCGGGATTGAATACAACAATCACTACACGCACTTTCCTCCATGGGAGTAATGTCACAAACAGTCTACGGTTTGATCGTTTCCGGGAAGACCAGTAGTAGTTTCCGATGCACATCTGGAGGCATTCAGTAATCTGTGGAATTTCAAAGTGTTCATGAAACACATAAAATGCATCGAGTTTGAATACAACAGTCACCATCCGCCCTTTCCTCCATGGGAGTAATGTCTCAAACAGTCTACGCTTTGATCGTTCCCAGGAAGACCGGTAGTAGTTTCCGATGCACATCTGGAGACAATCTGTAATCTGTGGACTATCAGAGTGTTGATGAAACACAGAAATTGCATCGGGCTTGAATACGACAGTCAACATCCACACGTTCCTCCATGGGAGTAACGTCTGAGACAGTCTACGCTTTGATCGTTCCCTGGAAGACCGGCAGTAGTTTCCGATGCACATCTGGTGGCACTCTGTAATCTGTGGACTGTCAGAGTGTTGATGAAACACAGAAATTGCATCGGGTTTGAATACAACAATCACCATGCTCACTTTCCTCAATGTGAGTAATGTCTCAAACAATCTACGATTTGATCGTTCCCTTGAAGACCTGTAGTAGTTTTAGATGCACATCTGTAGGCATTCTGTAATCTGTGGACTATCAGAGTGTAGATGAAACACAGAAATTGCATCGGGATTGAATACATCAGTCACCCTGCTTAAATTCCTCCACG
The DNA here is from genome assembly GCF_023897955.1 of Schistocerca gregaria. Taxonomy (NCBI): domain Eukaryota; kingdom Metazoa; phylum Arthropoda; class Insecta; order Orthoptera; family Acrididae; genus Schistocerca; species Schistocerca gregaria. The sequence continues at coordinate 2,241,672 of NC_064927.1, forward strand.
GGAGTAATGTCTCAAGGAGTCTACGCTTTGATCATTCCCTGGAAGACCAGTAGTAGTTTCCGATGCACATCTAGTGACAATCTGTAATCTGTGGACTATCAGAGTGTTGATGAAACACAGAAATTCGATCGGGATTGAATACAACAATCACCATACGCACTTTCCTCCATGGGAGTAATGTCTCAAACAGTCTACGGTTTGATCGTTTCCGGGAAGACCAGCAGTAGTTTCCGATGCACATCTGGAGGCATTCAGTAATCTGTGGACTTTCAAAGTGTTGATGAAACACATAAAATGCATCGAGTTTGAATACAACAGTCACCATCCGCTCTTTCCCCCATGGGAGAAATGTCTCAAACAGTCTACGCTTTGATCGTTCCCTGGAAGACCGTTAGTAGTTTCCGATGCACATCTGGAGGCAATCTGTAATCTGTGGACTATCAGAGTGTTGATGAAACATAGAAATTGCATCGGGATGGAATACAACAGCCACAATCCGCACTTTCCTCCATGGGAGTAATGTCTGATACAGTATACGCTTTGATCGTTCCCAGGAAGACTAATAGTAGTTTCCGATGCACATTTGGAGACAATCTGTAATCTGTGGACTATCAGAGTGTTGATGAAACACAGAAATTGCATCGGTATTGAATACGACAGTCACCATCCGCACGTTCCTCCATGGGAGTAACGTCTGAGACAGTCTACGATTTGATCGTTCCCTGGAAGACCGGTAGTAGTTTCCGATGCACATCTGGTGGCCCTCTGTAATCTGTGGACTGTCAGAGTGTTGATGAAACACAGAAATGGCATCGGGTTTGAATACAACAATCACCATGCACACTTTCGTCCATGGGAGTAATGTCTCAAACAATCTACGATTTGAGCGTTCCCTGGAAGACCAGTAGTAGTTTCCGATGCACATCTGGTGGAATTCTGTAATCTGTGGACCTTCAAAGTGTTGATGAAACACAGAAATTGCATCGGGTGTGAATACAACAGTCACAATCCGCACTTTCCTCCATGGGAGTAATGTCTGATACAGTCTACGCTTTGATCGTTCTCAGGAAGACTAATAGTAGTTTACGATGCACATCTGGAGACAATCTGTAATCTGTGGACTATCAGAGTGTTGATGAAACACAGAAATTGCATCGGGCTTGAATACGACAGTCAACATCCACACGTTCCTCCATGGGAGTAACGTCTGAGACAGTCTACGCTTTGATCGTTCCCTGGAAGACTGGCAGTAGTTTCCGATGCACATCTGGTGGCACTCTGTAATCTGTGGACTGTCAGAGTGTTGATGAAACACAGAAATTGCATCGGGTTTGAATACAACAATCACCATGCTCACTTTCCTCCATGTGAGTAATGTCTCAAACAATCTACGATTTGATCGTTCCCTTGAAGACCTGTAGTAGTTTCCGATGCACATCTGGTGGAATTCTGTAATCTGTGGACCTTCAAAGTGTTGATGAAACACAGGAATTGCATCGGGAGTGAATACAACAGTCACAATCGGCACTTTCCTCCATGGGAGTAATGTCTGATACAGTCTACGATTTGATCGTTCCCAGAACGACTAATAGTAGTTTCCGATGCACATCTGGAGACAATCTGTAATCTGTGGACTATCAGAGTGTTGATGAAACACAGAAATTGCATCGGGATCAAATACGACAGTAACCATCCGCACGTTCCTACATGGGTGTATTGTCTCAAACAGTTTACGATTTGATCCTTCACTGGATGACCAGTAGTAGTTTTAGATCCACATCTGGAGGCATTCTGTAATCTGAGCACTATCAGAGTGTAGATGAAACACAGAAATTGGATCGGGATTGAATACAACAGTCACCATGCTTAAATTCCTCCACGGGAGTAATGTCTCAAACAGTCTACGCTTTGATCATTCCCTGGAAGACCAGTAGTAGTTTCCGATGCACATCTAGTGGCATTCTGTAATCTGTGGACTATCAGAGTGTTGATGAAACACAGAAATTGGATCGGGATTGAATACAACAATCACTACACGCACTTTCCTCCATGGGAGTAATGTCACAAACAGTCTACGGTTTGATCGTTTCCGGGAAGACCAGTAGTAGTTTCCGATGCACATCTGGAGGCATTCAGTAATCTGTGGAATTTCAAAGTGTTCATGAAACACATAAAATGCATCGAGTTTGAATACAACAGTCACCATCCGCCCTTTCCTCCATGGGAGTAATGTCTCAAACAGTCTACGCTTTGATCGTTCCCAGGAAGACCGGTAGTAGTTTCCGATGCACATCTGGAGACAATCTGTAATCTGTGGACTATCAGAGTGTTGATGAAACACAGAAATTGCATCGGGCTTGAATACGACAGTCAACATCCACACGTTCCTCCATGGGAGTAACGTCTGAGACAGTCTACGCTTTGATCGTTCCCTGGAAGACCGGCAGTAGTTTCCGATGCACATCTGGTGGCACTCTGTAATCTGTGGACTGTCAGAGTGTTGATGAAACACAGAAATTGCATCGGGTTTGAATACAACAATCACCATGCTCACTTTCCTCAATGTGAGTAATGTCTCAAACAATCTACGATTTGATCGTTCCCTTGAAGACCTGTAGTAATTTCCGATGCACATCTGGAGGCATTCTGTAATCTATGGACCATCAGAGTATAGATGAAACACAGAAATTGCATCGGGATTGAATACAACAGTCACCATGCGCACTTTCTCCCATGGGAGTATTGTCTCAAACAGTCTACGCTTTGATCGTTTCCGGGAAGATCAGTAGTAGTTTCCGATGCACATCTGGAGGCATTCAGTAATCTGTGGACTTTCAAAGTGTTGATGAAACACATAAAATAAATCGAGTTTGAATACAACAGTCACCATCCGCCCTTTCCTCCATGGGAGTAATGTCTCAAACACTCTACGTTTTGATCGTTCCCAGGAAGACCGGCAGTAGTTTCCGATGCACATCTGGAGGCAATCTGTAATCTGTGGACTATCAGAGTGTAGATGAAACACAGAAATTGCATCGGGATTGAATACAACAGTCACCATGCGCACTTTCCTCCATGGGAGTATTGTCTCAAACAGTCTACGCTTCGATCGTTCCCTGGAAGACCAGTAGTAGTTTTAGATGCACATCTGGAGGCAATCTGTAATCTGTGGACTATCAGAGTGTAGATGAAACACAGAAATTGCATCGGGATTGAATACAACAGTCACCATGCGCACTTTCCTCCATGGGAGTATTGTCTCAAACAGTCTACGCTTCGATCGTTCCCTGGAAGACCAGTAGTAGTTTTAGATGCACATCTGGAGGCATTCTGTAATCTGTGGACTATCAGAGTGTAGATGAAACACAGAAATTGCATCGGGATTGAATACAACAGTCACACTGCTAAAATTCCTCCATGGGAGTAATGTCTCAAGGAGTCTACGCTTTGATCATTCCCTGGAAGACCAGTAGTAGTTTCCGATGCACATCTAGTGGCATTCTGTAATCTGTGGACTATCAGAGTGTTGATGAAACACAGAAATTCGATCGGGATTGAATACAACAATCACCATACGCACTTTCCACCATGGGAGTAATGTCTCAAACAGTCTACGGTTTGATCGTTTCCGGGAAGACCAGCAGTAGTTTCCGATGCACATCTGGAGGCATTCAGTAATCTGTGGACTTTCAAAGTGTTGATGAAACACATAAAATGCATCGAGTTTGAATACAACAGTCACCATCCGCTCTTTCCTCCATGGGAGAAATGTCTCAAACAGTCTACGCTTTGATCGTTCGTTGGAAGACCGGTAGTAGTTTCCGATGCACATCTGGAGGCAATCTGTAATCTGTGGACTATCAGAGAGTTGATGAAACATAGAAATTGCATCGGGATGGAATACAACAGCCACAATCCGCACTTTACTCCATGGGAGTAATGCCTGATACAGTATACGCTTTGATCGTTCCCAGGAAGACTAATAGTAGTTTCCGATGCACATTTGGAGACAATCTGTAATCTGTGGACTATCAGAGTGTTGATGAAACACAGAAATTGCATCGGTATTGAATACGACAGTCACCATCCGAACGTTCCTCCATGGGAGTAACGTCTGAGAAAGCCTACGATTTGATCGTTCCCTGGAAGACCGGTAGTAGTTTCCGATGCACTTCTGGTGGCCTCTGTAATCTGTGGACTGTCAGAGTGTTGATGAAACACAGAAATGGCATCGGGTTTGAATACAACAATCACCATGCACACTTTCATCCATGGGAGTAATGTCTCAAACAATCTACGATTTGATCGTTCCCTGGAAGACCAGTAGTAGTTTCCGATGCACATCTGGTGGAATTCTGTAATCTGTGGACCTTCAAAGTGTTGATGAAACACAGCAATTGCATGGGGAGTGAATACAACAGTCACAATCCGCACTTTCCTCCATGGGAGTAATGTCTGATACAGTCTCCGATTTGATCGTTCCGAGGAAGACTAATAGTAGTTTCCGATGCACATCTGGAGACAATCTGTAATCTGTGGACTATCAGAGTGTTGATGATACACAGAAATTGCATCGGGCTTGAATACGACAGTCAACATCCACACGTTCCTCCATGGGAGTAACGTCTCAAACAGTCTACGTTTTGATCGTTCCCAGGAAGACCGGTAGTAGTTTCCGATGCACATCTGGAGGCAATCTGTAATCTGTGGACTATCAGAGTGTAGATGAAACACAGAAATTGCATCGGGATTGAATACAACAGACACCATGCGCACTTTCCTCCATGGGAGTATTGTCTCAAACAGTCTACGCTTCGATCGTTCCCTGGAAGACCAGTAGTAGTTTTAGATGCACATCTGGAGGCATTCTGTAATCTGTGGACTATCAGAGTGTAGATGAAACACAGAAATTGCATCGGGATTGAATACAACAGTCACCCTGCTTAAATTCCTCCACGGGAGTAATGTCTCAAGGAGTCTACGTTTTGATCATTCCCTGGAAGACCAGTAGTAGTTTCCGATGCACATCTAGTGGCATTCTGTAATCTGTGGACTATCAGAGTGTTGATGAAACACAGAAATTCGATCGGGATTGAATACAACAATCACCATACGCACTTTCCTCCATGGGAGTAATGTCTCAAACAGTCTACGGTTTGATCGTTTCCGGGAAGACCAGCAGTAGTTTCCGATGGACATCTGGAGGCATTCAGTAATCTGTGGACTTTCAAAGTGTTGATGAAACACATAAAATGCATCGAGTTTGAATACAACAGTCACCATCCGCTCTTTCCTCCATGGGAGAAATGTCTCAAACAGTCTACGCTTTGATCGTTCCCTGGAAGACCGGTAGTAGTTTCCGATGCACATCTGGAGGCAATCTGTAATCTGTGGACTATCAGAGTGTTGATGAAACATAGAAATTGCATCGGGATGGAATACAACAGCCACAATCCGCACTTTCCTCCATGGGAGTAATGTCTGATACAGTATACGCTTTGATCGTCCCCAGGAAGACTAATAGTAGTTTCCGATGCACATTTGGAGACAATCTGTAATCTGTGGACTATCAGAGTGTTGATGAAACACAGAAATTGCATCGGTATTGAATACGACAGTCACCATCCGCACGTTCCTCCATGGGAGTAACGTCTGAGACAGTCTACGATTTGATCGTTCCCTGGAAGACCGGTAGTAGTTTCCGATGCACATCTGGTGGCCCTCTGTAATCTGTGGACTGTCAGAGTGTTGATGAAACACAGAAATGGCATCGGGTTTGAATACAACAATCACCATGCACACTTTCGTCCATGGGAGTAATGTCTCAAACAATCTACGATTTGTTCGTTCCCTGGAAGACCAGTAGTAGTTTCCGATGCACATCTGGTGGAATTCTGTAATCTGTGGAACTTCAAAGTGTTGATGAAACACAGAAATTGCATCGGGAGTGAATACAACAGTCACAATCCGCACTTTCCTCCATGGGAGTAATGTCTGATACAGTCTACGCTTTGATCGTTCCCAGGAAGACTAATAGTAGTTTACGATGCACATCTGGAGACATTCTGTAATCTGTGGACTATCAGAGTGTTGATGAAACACAGAAATTGCATCGGGCTTGAATGCGACAGTCAACATCCACACGTTCCTCCATGGGAGTAACGTCTGAGACAGTCTACGCTTTGATCGTTCCCTGGAAGACCGGTAGTAGTTTCCGATGCACATCTGGTGGCACTTTGTAATCTGTGGACTGTCAGAGTGTTGATGAAACACAGAAATTGCATCGGGATTGAATACAACAGTCACCATGCGCACTTTCTCCCATGGGAGTATTGTTTCAAACAGTCTACGCTTTGATCGTTTCTGGGAAAACCAGTAGTAGTTTCCGATGCACATCTGGAGGCATTCAGTAATCTGTGGACTTTCAAAGTGTTGATGAAACACATAAAATGCATCGAGTTTGAATACAACCGTCACCATACGCCCTTTCCCTCATGGGAGTAATGTCTCAAATAGTCTACGCTTTGATCGTTCCCAGGAAGACCGGTAGTAGTTTCCGATGCACATCTGGAGGCAATCTGTAATCTGTGGACTATCAGAGTGTTGATGTAACATAGAAATTGCATCGGGATGGAATACAACAGACACCATCCGCACTTTTCTCCATGGGAGTAATATCTGATACAGTCTACGCTTTGATCGTTCCCAGGAAGACTAATAGTAGTTTACGATGCAGAGACAATCTGTAATCTGTGGACTATCAGAGTGTAGAAGAAACACAGAAATTGCATCGGGATTGAATACAACAGTCACCATGCGCACTTTCCTCCACGCTAGGTATTTCTCAAACAGTCTACGTTTTGACCGTTCCCTGGAAGACTAGTAGTAGTTTCCGATGCACATCTAGTGGCATTCTGTAATCTGTGGACTATCAGAGTGTTGATGAAACTCAGAAATTGCATCGGAATTGACTACATCAGTCGCCATGCGCACTTTCCTCCAAGGGAGTAATGTCTCAAACAGTCTAGGTTTTGATTGTTCTCTGGAAGACCAGTAGCAGTGTCCGATGCACATCTGGTGGCATTCTGTAATCTGTGGACTATCAGAGTGTTGATGAAACACAGAAATTGGATCGGGATTGAATAAAACAATCACCATACGCACTATCCTCCATGGGAGTAATGTCTCAAACAGTCTGCGCTTTGATCGTTTCTGGGAAGACCAGTAGCAGTTTCCGATGAACATCTGGAGGCATTCAGTAATCTGTGGACTTTCAAAGTGTTGATGAAACACATAAAATGCATCGAGTTTGAATACAACAGTCACCATCCGCCCTTTCCTCCATGGGAGTAATGTCTCAAACAGTCTACGCTTTCATTGTTCCCAGGAAGACCGGTAGAGGTTTCCGATGCACATCTGGAGGCAATCTGTAATCTGTGGACTATCAGAGTGTTGATGAAACATAGAAATTGCATCGGGATGGAATACAACAGTCACAATCCGCACTTTCCTCCATGGGAGTAATGTCTGATACAGTCTACGTTTTGATCGTTCCCAGGAAGACTAATAGTAGTTTCCGATGCACATCTGGTGACAATCTGTAATCTGTGGACTATCAGAGTGTTGATGAAATATAGAAATTGCATCGGGCTTGAATACGACAGTCACCATCCGCACGTTCCTCCATGGGAGTAACGTCTGAGACAGTCTACGCTTTGATCGTTCCCTGGAAGACCGGTAGTACTTTCCGATGGACATCTGGTGGCACTCTGTAATCTGTGGACTGTCAGAGTGTTGATGAAACACAGAAATTGCATCGGGTTTGAATACAACAACACCATGTTCACTTTCCTCCATGTGAGTAATGTCTCAAACATTCTACGATTTGATCGTTCCCTGGAAGGCCAGTATTAGTTTCCGATGCACATCTTGAGGCATTCTGTAATCTGTGGACTATCAGAGTGTTGATGAAACACAGAAATTGGATCGGGATTGAATACAACAGTCACCATCCGCCCTTTCCTCCATGGGAGTAATGTCTCAAACAGTCTACGCTTTGATCGTTCCCAGGAAGACCGGTAGTAGCTTCCGATGCACATCTGGAGGCATTCAGTAATCTGTGGACTTTCAAAGTGTTGATGAAACACGTAAAATGCATTGAGTTTGAATACAACAGTCACCATCCGCCCTTTCCTCCATGGGAGTAATGTCTCAAACAGTCTACGCTTTGATCGTTCCCAGGAAGACCGGTAGTAGTTTCCGATGCACATCTGGAGGCAATCTGTAATCTGTGGACTATCAGAGTGTTGATGAAACATAGAAATTGCATCGGGATGGAATACAACAGTCACAATCCGCACTTTCCTCCATTGGAGTAATGTCTGATACAGTCTACGTTTTAATCGTTCCCAGGAAGACTAATAGTAGTTTCCGATGCACATCTGGAGGTATTCTGTAATCTGTGGACTATCAGAGTGTAGATGAAACACAGAAATTGCATCGGAATTGAATACAACAGTCACCATGCGCACTTTCCTCCAAGGGAGTATTGTCTCAAACAGTCTACGCTTTGATCGTTCCCTGGAAGACCGGTATTAGTTTTAGATGCACATCTGGAGGCATTCTGTAATCTGTGGACTATGAGAGTGTAGATGAAACACAGAAATTGCATCGGGATTGAATACAACAGTCAACATGCTTAATTTCCTCCACTGAAGTAATGTCGCAAACAATCTACGCTTTCATCGTTATCTGGAAGACCTGTAGTAGTTTCCGATGCACATCTAGTGGCATTCTGTAATCTGTGTACTATCAGAGTGTTAATGAAACTCAGAAATTGCATCGGGATTGACTACAACAATCACCATACGCACTTTCCTCCATGGGAGTAATGTCTCAAACAGTCTACGCTCTGATCGTTCCCTGGAAGACCAGTAGTAGTTTCCGATAGACATCTGGAGGCATTCTGTAATCTGTGGACTATCAGGGTGTTGATGAAACTCAGAAATTGCATCGGGATTGAATACAACATTCACCATGCGCACTTTCCTCCATGGGAGTAATGTCTCAAACAGTCTACACTTTGATCGTTCCCTGGAAGACCAGTAGTAGTTTCTGATGCACATCTGGTGGCATTCTGTAGTCTGTGGACTATCAGAGTGTTGATCAAACACAGATATTGTATCAGGATTGAATACAACAGTCACCATGCGCACTTTCCTCTATGGGAGTAATGTCTCAAACAATCTACGCTTTGATCGTTCCCTGGAAGACCAGTAGTAGCTTCCGATGCACATCTAGTGGCATTCTGTAATCTGTGGACTATCAGAGTGTTGATGAATCTCAGAAATTGCATCGGGATTGAATACATAAGTCGCCATGCGCACTTTCCTCTATGGGAGTAATGTCTCAAACAGTCTAGGATTTGATCGTTCCCTGGAAGACCAGTAGTAGTTCCCGATGTACATCTGGTGGCATTCTGTAATTTGGGGACCTTCACAGTGTTGATGAAACACAGAAATTGCATTGGGATTGAATACAACGGTCACCATCCGTACTTTCCTCCATGGGAGTAATGTTCCAAACTGTCTACGATTTGATCGTTCCCTGGAAGACCAGTAGTGGTTTCCGATGCACAACTGGTCTCATTCTGTAATCTGTGGACTATCAGGGTGTTGATGAAACACAGAAAATGCATCGGGATTGAATACAATAGTCACGATGCACACTTTCCTCCACGGGGTGATATCTCAAACAGTCTACGCTTTGACCGTTCCCTGGTATACCAGAAGTAGTTTCCGATGCACATCTGATGGCATTCTGTAACCTGTGGACTATCAGAGTGTTGATGAAACACAGAAACAGCATCGGGATTGAATACAACAGTCACCATGCGCACTTTACTCCATGGGAGTAATGTCTCAAAGAGTCTACGCTTTGATCGTTCCCTGTAAGACCAGTAGTAGTCTCCGATGCACATCTGGTGGCATTCTGTGATCTGTAGACTGACAGAGTGAGGATGAAACACAGAAATTGCATCTGGATTGAATGCAACAGTCAATATTCGCACTTCCCTCCATGGGAGTAATGTCTCAAACAGTCTACGGTCTGATCGTTCCCTGGAAGACCAGTAGTAGTTTCCGATAGACATCTGGAGGCATTCTGTAATCTGTGGACTATCTGGGTGTTGATAAAACACAGAAATTCCATCGGGATTGAATACAACAGTCACCATGCGCACTTTCTCCATGGGAGTAATTCTCAAACAGTCTACGCTTTGATCGTTCCCTGGAAGACCAGTAGTAGTTTCCGATGCACATCTGGTGGCATTCTGTAATCTGTGGACTATCAGAGTGTTGATGAAACACAGAAATAGCATCGGGATTGAATACAATAGTCACCATGCGCACTTTCCTCCATGGGAGTAATGTCTCAAACAGTCTACACTTTGATCGTTCCCTGGAAGACCAGTAGTAGTTTCTGATGCACATCTGGTGGCATTCTGTAGTCTGTGGACTATCAGAGTGTTGATCAAACAAAGATATTGTATTGGGATTGAATACAACAGTCACCATGCGCACTTTCCTCTATGGGAGTAATGTCTCAAACAGTGTACGCATTGATCGTTCCCTGTTGGACCAGTAGTAGCTTCCGATGCACATCTGGTGGCATTCTGTAATCTGTGGACTATCAGAGTGTTGATGAAACACAGAAATTGGATCGGGATTGAATACAACAGGCACCATACGCACTTTCCTCCATGGGAGTAATGTGTCTAACAGTCTACGCTTTGATCGTTCCCTGGAAGACCTGTAGTAGTTTCCGATACACATCTGGAGGCATTCAGTAATCTGTGGACTTTCAAAGTGTTGATGACACACAGAAAATGCATCGAGATTGAATACAACAGTCACCATCCGTACTTTCCTCCATGGGAGAAATGTCTCAAACAGTCTACGCTTTGATAGTTCCCAGGAAGACCGGTAGTAGTTTCCGATGCACATCTGGAGGCAATCTGTAATCTGTGGACTATCAGAGTGTTGATGAAACATAGAAATTGCATCGGGATGGAATACAACAGTCGCCATCCGCACTTTTCTCCATGGGAGTAATATCTGAAACAGTCTATGCTTTGATCGTACCCTGGAAGACCAGTAGTAGTTTCCGATGCACATCTGGAGTCTTCTGTAATCTGTGGACTATCAGAGTGTTGATGAAAATTGCATCGGTATTGAATACAACAGTCACCATGCGCACTTTCCTCCACGCTAGGTATGTCTCAAACAGTCTATGCTTTGATCGTTCCCTGGAAGACCAGTAGTTGTTTCCGATGCACATCTGGTGGCATTCTGTAATCTGTGGCCAATCACAATGTTGATAAAACACAGAAATTGCATCGGGATTGAATACAACAGTCACCATGCGCACTTTCCTATACGGGAGTAATGTCTCAAACAGTCTACGCTTTAATCGTTCCCTGGAAGACCAGTAGTAGTTTCCGATGCACATCTGGTGGCATTCTCTTATCTGTGGACTATCAGAGTGTTGATGAAATACAGAAATTGCATCGGGATTGAATACAACAGTCACAATCCCCACGTTCCTCCATGGGAGTAATGCCTGAAACAGTCTACGCTTTGATCTTTCCCTGGAAGACCAGTAGTAGTTTCCGATGCACATCTGGTGGCATTCTGTCATCTGTGGACTCTCAGAGTGTTGAGTAAACACAGAAACTGCATCGGGATTGAATACAACAGTCACCATTCGCACTTTTCTCCACGGAAGTAATGTCTCAAACAGTCTACGCTTTGATCGATCCCTGGAAGACCAGTAGCAGTTTCCGATGCACAATTGGTGGCATTCTGTAATCTGTGGACTATCAGAGTGTTGATGAAACACAGAAAATGCATCGGGATTGAATACAACAGTCGCCATGCGCACTTTCCTCCATGGGAGTAATGTCTCAAACAGTCTACGCTTTGATCGTTCCCAGGAAGACCAGTAGTAGTTCCGATGCAGTTCTGGATTCAATGTGTAATCAGTGGACTATCAGAGTGTTGATGAAACACAGAAATTGAATCGGAATTGAATACAACAGTAACCATCCGCACCTTCCTCCATGGGAATAATGTCTGAAACAGTCTACGATTTTAACGTTCCCTGGAAGAAAAGTAGCAGTTTCCGATGTACAATTGGTGGCATTCTGTAATCTGTGGACCTTCAAAATTTTGATGAAACACAGAAATTGCATCAAGAGTGAATACAACAGTCACCATCCGCACTTTCCTCCATGGGAGTAATGTCTGAAACAGTCTACGCTTTTATCGTTCCCTGGAAGACCAGTAGCAGTTTCCGATGCACAATTGGTGGCATTCTGTAATCTGTGGACCTTCAAAATGTTGATGAAACACAGAAATTGCATCAAGAGTGAATACAACAGTCACCATCCGCACTTTCTTCCATGGGAGTAATGTCTGAAACAGTCTACGCTTTGATCGTTCCCTGGAAGACCAGTAGTAGTTTCCGATGCACATCAGGTGGCATTCTGTAATCAGTGGACTATCACAGTGTTGATGAAACACAGAAATTGCATCGGGATTGAATACAACAGTCACGATGCTTAATTTCCTCCCCAGGAGTAATGTCTCAAACAGTCTACGCTTTGATCGTTCCCTGGAAGACCAATAGTAGTTTCCGATGCACATCTAGTGGCATTCTCTAATCTGTGGACTATCAGAGTGTTGATGAATCTCAGAAATTGCATCGGGATTGAATACATCAGTCGCCATGCGCACTTTCCTCCACGGGAGTAATGTCTCAAACAGTCTAGGTTCTGATCGTTCCCTGGAAGACCAGTAGTAGTTCCCGATGTACATCTGGTGGCATTCTGTAATTTGGGGACCTTCACAGTGTTGATGAAACACTGAAATTGCATCGGGAGTGAATACAACAGTCACAATCCGCACTTTCCTCCATGGGAGTAATGTCTGATACAGTCTACGCTTTGATCGTTCCCAGGGAGACTAATAGTAGTTTACGATGCACATCTGGAGACAATCTGCAATCTGTGGTCTATCAGAGTGTTGATGAAACACAGAAAATGCATCGGGCTTAAATACGACAGTCAACATCCACACGTTCCTCCATGGGAGTAACGTCTGAGACAGTCTACGCTTTGATCGTTCCCTGGAAGACCGGTAGTAGTTTCCGATGCACATCTGGTGGCACTCTGTAATCTGTGGACTGTCAGAGTGTTGATGAAACACAGAAATTGCATCGGGATTGAATACAACAGTCACCATGCGCACTTTCTCCCATGGGAGTATTGTCTCAAACAGTCTACGCTTTGATCGTTTCTGGGAAGACCGGTAGTAGTTTCCGATGCACATCTGGAGGCATACAGTAATCTGTGGACTTTCAAAGTGTTGATGAAACACATAAAATGCATCGAGTTTGAATACAACAGTCACCATGCGCACTTTCCTCCACGCTAGGTATGTCTCAAACAGTCTACGCTTTGATCGTTCCCTGGAAGACCAGTAGTAGTTTCCGATGCACATCTAGTGGCATTCTGTAATCTGTGGACTATCAGAGTGTTGATGAAACTCAGAAATTGCATCGGGATTGACTACATCAGTCGCCATGCGCACTTTCCTCCAAGAGAGTAATGTCTCAAACAGTCTAGGTTTTGATCGTTCCCTGGAAGACCAGTAGCAGTGTCCGATGCACATCTGGAGGCATTCAGTAATCTGTGGACTTTCAAAGTGTTGATGAAACACATAAAATGCATCGAGTTTGAATACAACAGTCACCATCCGCCCTTTCCTCCATGGGAGTAATGTCTCAAACAGTCTACGCTTTGATTGTTCCCAGGAAGACCGGTTGAAGTTTCCGATGCACATCTGGAGGCAATCTGTAATCTGTGGACTATCAGAGTGTTGATGAAACATAGAAATTGCATCGGGATGGAATACAACAGTCACAATCCGCACTTTCCTCCATGGGAGTAATGTCTGATACAGTCTACGTTTTGATCGTTCCCAGGAAGACTAATAGTAGTTTCCGATGCACATCTGGTGACAATCTGTAATCTGTGGACTACCAGAGTGTTGATGAAATATAGAAATTGCATCGGGCTAGAATACGACAGTCACCATCCGCACGTTCCTCCATGGGAGTAACGTCTGAGACAGTCTACGCTTTGATCGTTCCCTGGAAGACCGGTAGTAGTTTCCGATGGACATCTGGTGGCACTCTGTAATCTGTGGACTGTCAGAGTGTTGATGAAACACAGAAATTGCATCGGGTTTGAATACAACAACACCACGCTCACTTTCCTCCATGTGAGTAATGTCTCAAACAATCTACGATTTGATCGTTCCCTGGAAGGCCAGTATTAGTTTCCGATGCACATCTTGAGGCATTCTGTAATCTGTGGACTATCAGAGTGTTGATGAAACACAGAAATTGGATCGGGATTGAATACAACAGTCACCATACGCACTTTCCTCAATGGGAGTAATGTCTCAAACAGTCTACGCTTTGATCGCTTCCGGGAAGACCAGTAGTAGTTTCCGATGCACATCTGGAGTCATTCAGTAATCTGTGGACTTTCAAAGTGTTGATGAAACACATAAAATGCATCGAGTTTGAATACAACAGTCACCATCCGCCCTTTCCTCCATGGGAGTAATGTCTCAAACAGTCTACGCTTTGATCGTTCCCAGGAAGACCGGTAGTAGTTTCCGATGCACATCTGGAGGCTTTCAGTAATCTGTGGACTTTCAAAGTGTTGATGAAACACGTAAAATGCATTGAGTTTGAATACAACAGTCACCATCCGCCCTTTCCTCCATGGGAGTAATGTCTCAAACTGTCTACGCTTTGATCGTTCCCTGGAAGACCAGTAGTAGTTTCTGATGCACATCTGGTGGCATTCTGTAGTCTGTGGACTATCAGAGTGTTGATCAAACACAGATATTGTATCGGGATTGAATACAAGTCACCATCCGCACTTTCCTCCATGGGAGTAATGTTCCAAACTGTCTACGATTTTATCGTTCCCTGGAAGACCAGTAGTGGTTTCCGATGCACAACTGGTCTCATTCTGTAATCTGTGGACTATCAGGGTGTTGATGAAACACAGAAAATGCATCGGGATTGAATACAATAGTCACGATGAACACTTTCCTCCACGGGAGTGATATCTCAAACAGTCTACGCTGTGACCGTTCCCTGGTATACCAGAAGTAGTTTCCGATGCACATCTGATGGCATTCTGTAACCTGTGGACTATCAGAGTGTTGATGAAACACAGAAACAGCATCGGGATTGAATACAACAGTCACCATGCGCACTTTCCCCCATGGGAGTAATGTCTCAAACAGTCTACGCTTTGATCGTTCCCTGGAAGACCAGTAGTAGTCTCCGATGCACATCTGGTGGCATTCTGTAATCTGTAGACTGACAGAGTGAGGATGAAACACAGAAATTGCAACGGGATTGAATACAACAGTCAATATTCGCACTTCCCTCCATGGGAGTAATGTCTCAAAGAGTCTACGCTCTGATCGTTCCCTGGAAGACCGGTAGTAGTTTCCGATGCACATCTGGTGGCACTCTGTAATCTGTGGACTGTCAGAGTGTTGAAGAAACACAGAAATTGCATCGGGATTGAATACAACAGTCACCATGCGCACTTTCTCCCATGGGAGTATTGTCTCAAACAGTCTACGCTTTGATCGTTTCTGGGAAGACCGGTAGTAGTTTCCGATGCACATCTGGAGGCATACAGTAATCTGTGGACTTTCAAAGTGTTGATGAAACACATAAAATGCATCGAGTTTGAATACAACAGTCACCATGCGCAATTTCCTCCACGCTAGGTATGTCTCAAACAGTCTACGCTTTGATCGTTCCCTGGAAGACCAGTAGTAGTTTCCGATGCACATCTAGTGGCATTCTGTAATCTGTGGACTATCAGAGTGTTGATGAAACTCAGAAATTGCATCGGGATTGACTACATCAGTCGCCATGCGCACTTTCCTCCAAGAGAGTAATGTATCAAACAGTCTAGGTTTTGATCGTTCGCTGGAAGACCAGTAGCAGTGTCCGATGCACATCTGGTGGCATTCTGTAATCTGTGGACTATCAGAGTGTTGATGAAACACAGAAATTGGATCGGGATTGAATACAACAATCACCATACGCACTTTCCTCCATGGGAGTAATGTCTGAAACAGTCTGCGCTTTGATCGTTTCTGGGAAGACCAGTAGTAGTTTCCGATGCACATCTGGAGGCATTCAGTAATCTGTGGACTTTCAAAGTGTTGATGAAACACATAAAATGCATCGAGTTTGAATACAACAGTCACCATCCGCCCTTTCCTCCATGGGAGTAATGTCTCAAACAGTCTACGCTTTGATTGTTCCCAGGAAGACCGGTTGAAGTTTCCGATGCACATCTGGAGGCAATCTGTAATCTGTGGACTATCAGAGTGTTGATGAAACATAGAAATTGCATCGGGATGGAATACAACAGTCACAATCCGCACTTTCCTCCATGGGAGTAATGTCTGATACAGTCTACGTTTTGATCGTTCCCAGGAAGACTAATAGTAGTTTCCGATGCACATCTGGTGACAATCTGTAATCTGTGGACTACCAGAGTGTTGATGAAATATAGAAATTGCATCAGGCTAGAATACGACAGTCACCATCCGCACGTTCCTCCATGGGAGTAACGTCTGAGACAGTCTACGCTTTGATCGTTCCCTGGAAGACTGGTAGTAGTTTCCGATGGACATCTGGTGGCACTCTGTAATCTGTGGACTGTCAGAGTGTTGATGAAACACAGAAATTGCATCGGGTTTGAATACAACAACACCACGCTCACTTTCCTCCATGTGAGTAATGTCTCAAACAATCTACGATTTGATCGTTCCCTGGAACGCCAGTATTAGTTTCCGATGCACATCTTGAGGCATTCTGTAATCTGTGGACTATCAGAGTGTTGATGAAACACAGAAATTGGATCGGGATTGAATACAACAGTCACCATACGCACTTTCCTCCATGGGAGTAATGTCTCAAACAGTCTACGCTTTGATCGCTTCCGGGAAGACCAGTAGTAGTTTCCGATGCACATCTGGAGTCATTCAGTAATCTGTGGACTTTCAAAGTGTTGATGAAACACATAAAATGCATCGAGTTTGAATACAACAGTCACCATCCGCCCTTTCCTCCATGGGAGTAATGTCTCAAACAGTCTACGCTTTGATCGTTCCCAGGAAGACCGGTAGTAGTTTCCGATGCACATCTGGAGGCATTCAGTAATCTGTGGACTTTCAAAGTGTTGATGAAACACGTAAAATGCATTGAGTTTGAATACAACAGTCACCATCCGCCCTTTCCTCCATGGGAGTAATGTCTCAAACTGTCTACGCTTTGATCGTTCCCTGGAAGACCAGTAGTAGTTTCTGATGCACATCTGGTGGCATTCTGTAGTCTGTGGACTATCAGAGTGTTGATCAAACACAGATATTGTATCGGGATTGAATACAAGTCACCATCCGCACTTTCCTCCATGGGAGTAATGTTCCAAACTGTCTACGATTTGATCGTTCCCTGGAAGACCAGTAGTGGTTTCCGATGCACAACTGGTCTCATTCTGTAATCTGTGGACTATCAGGGTGTTGATGAAACACAGAAAATGCATCGGGATTGAATACAATAGTCACGATGAACACTTTCCTCCACGGGAGTGATATCTCAAACAGTCTACGCTTTGACCGTTCCCTGGTATACCAGAAGTAGTTTCCGATGCACATCTGATGGCATTCTGTAACCTGTGGACTATCAGAGTGTTGATGAAACACAGAAACAGCATCGGGATTGAATACAACAGTCACCATGCGCACTTTCCCCCATGGGAGTAATGTCTCAAACAGTCTACGCTTTGATCGTTCCCTGGAAGACCAGTAGTAGTCTCCGATGCACATCTGGTGGCATTCTGTAATCTGTAGACTGACAGAGTGAGGATGAAACACAGAAATTGCAACGGGATTGAATACAACAGTCAATATTCGCACTTCCCTCCATGGGAGTAATGTCTCAAACAGTCTACGCTCTGATCGTTCCCTGGAAGACCGGTAGTAGTTTCCGATGCACATCTGGTGGCACTCTGTAATCTGTGGACTGTCAGAGTGTTGATGAAACACAGAAATTGCATCGGGATTGAATACAACAGTCACCATGCGCACTTTCTCCCATGGGAGTATTGTCTCAAACAGTCTACGCTTTGATCGTTTCTGGGAAGACCGGTAGAAGTTTCCGATGCACATCTGGAGGCATACAGTAATCTGTGGACTTTCAAAGTGTTGATGAAACACATAAAATGCATCGAGTTTGAATACAACAGTCGCCATGCGCACTTTCCTCCACGCTAGGTATGTCTCAAACAGTCTACGCTTTGATCGTTCCCTGGAAGACCAGTAGTAGTTTCCGATGCACATCTAGTGGCATTCTGTAATCTGTGGACTATCAGAGTGTTGATGAAACTCAGAAATTGCATCGGGATTGACTACATCAGTCGCCATGCGCACTTTCCTCCAAGAGAGTAATGTATCAAACAGTCTAGGTTTTGATCGTTCCCTGGAAGACCAGTAGCAGTGTCCGATGCACATCTGGTGGCATTCTGTAATCTGTGGACTATCAGAGTGTTGATGAAACACAGAAATTGGATCGGGATTGAATACAACAATCACCATACGCACTTTCCTCCATGGGAGTAATGTCTCAAACAGTCTGCGCTTTGATCGTTTCTGGGAAGACCAGTAGTAGTTTCCGATGCACATCTGGAGGCATTCAGTAATCTGTGGACTTTCAAAGTGTTGATGAAACACATAAAATGCATCGAGTTTGAATACAACAGTCACCATCCGCCCTTTCCTCCATGGGAGTAATGTCTCAAACAGTCTACGCTTTGATTATTCCCAGGAATACCGGTTGAAGTTTCCGATGCACATCTGGAGGCAATCTGTAATCTGTGGACTATCAGAGTGTTGATGAAACACAGAAATTGCATCGGGATGGAATACAACAGTCACAATCCGCACTTTCCTCCATGGGAGTAATGTCTGATACAGTCTACGTTTTGATCGTTCCCAGGAAGACTAATAGTAGTTTCCGATGCACATCTGGTGACAATCTGTAATCTGTGGACTACCAGAGTGTTGAAGAAATATAGAAATTGCATCGGGCTAGAATACGACAGTCACCATCCGCACGTTCCTCCATGGGAGTAACGTCTGAGACAGTCTACGCTTTGATCGTTCCCTGGAAGACCGGTAGTAGTTTCCGATGGACATCTGGTGGCACTCTGTAATCTGTGGACTGTCAGAGTGTTGATGAAACACAGAAATTGCATCGGGTTTGAATACAACAACACCACGCTCACTTTCCTCCATGTGAGTAATGTCTCAAACAATCTACGATTTGATCGTTCCCTGGAAGGCCAGTATTAGTTCCCGATGCACATCTTGAGGCATTCTGTAATCTGTGGACTATCAGAGTGTTGATGAAACACAGAAATTGGTTCGGGATTGAATACAACAGTCACCATACGCACTTTCCTCCATGGGAGTAATGTCTCAAACAGTCTACGCTTTGATCGTTCCCAGGAAGACCGGTAGTAGTTTCCGATGCACATCTGGAGGCATTCAGTAATCTGTGGACTTTCAAAGTGTTGATGAAACACGTAAAATGCATTGAGTTTGAATACAACAGTCACCATCCGCCCTTTCCTCCATGGGAGTAATGTCTCAAACTGTCTACGCTTTGATCGTTCCCTGGAAGACCAGTAGTAGTTTCTGATGCACATCTGGTGGCATTCTGTAGTCTGTGGACTATCAGAGTGTTGATCAAACACAGATATTGTATCGGGATTGAATACAAGTCACCATCCGCACTTTCCTCCATGGGAGTAATGTTCCAAACTGTCTACGATTTGATCGTTCCCTGGAAGACCAGTAGTGGTTTCCGATGCACAACTGGTCTCATTCTGTAATCTGTGGACTATCAGGGTGTTGATGAAACACAGAAAATGCATCGGGATTGAATACAATAGTCACGATGCACACTTTCCTCCACGGGAGTGATATCTCAAACAGTCTACGCTTTGACCGTTCCCTGGAAGACCAGTAGTAGTCTCCGATGCACATCTGGTGGCATTCTGTAATCTGTAGACTGACAGAGTGAGGATGAAACACAGAAATTGCAACGGGATTGAATACAACAGTCAATATTCGCACTTCCCTCCATGGGAGTAATGTCTCAAACAGTCTACGCTCTGATCGTTCCCTGGAAGACCAGTAGTAGTTTCCGATAGACATCTGGAGGCATTCTGTAATCTGAAGACTATCAGGGTGTTGATAAAACACAGAAATTCCATCGGGATTGAATACAACAGTCACCATGCGCACTTTCTCCATGGGAGTAATTCTCAAACAGTCTACGCTTTGATCGTTCCCTGGAAGACCAGTAGTAGTTTCCGATGCACATCTGGTGGCATTCTGTAATCTGTGGACTATCAGAGTGTTGATGAAACTCAGAAATTGCATCGGGATTGAATACAACATTCACCATGCGCACTTTCCTCCATGGGAGTAATGTCTCAAACAGTCTACACTTTGATCGTTCCCTGGAAGACCAGTAGTAGTTTCTGATGCACATCAGGTGGCATTCTGTAGTCTGTGGACTATCAGAGTGTTGATCAAACACAGATATTGTATCGGGATTGAATACAACAGTCACCATGCGCACTTTCCTCTATGGGAGTAATGTCTCAAACAGTCTACGCTTTGATCGTTCCCTGGAAGACCAGTAGTAGCTTCCGATGCACATCTGGTGGCATTCTGTAATCTGTGGACTATCAGAGTGTTGATGAAACACAGAAATTGGATCGGGATTGAATACAACAGGCACCATACGCACTTTCCTCCATGGGAGTAAAGTGTCTAACAGTCTACGCTTTGATCGTTCCCTGGAAGACCAGTAGTAGTTTCCGATGCACATCTGGAGGCATTCAGAAATCTGTGGACTTTCAAAGTGTTGATGACACACAGAAAATGCATCGAGATTGAATACAACAGTCACCATCCGCACTTTCCACCATGGGAGAAATGTCTCAAACAGTCTACGCTTTGATCGTTCCCAGGAAGACCAGTAGTAGTTTCCGATGCACATCTGGAGGCAATCTGTAATCTGTGGACTGTCAGAGTGTTTATGAAACATAGAAATTGCCTCGGGATGCAATACAACAGTCGCCATCCGCACTTTTCTCCATGGGAGTAATATCTGAAACAGTCTATGCTTTGATCGTACCCTGGAAGACAGTAGTAGTTTCCGATGCACATCTGGAGTCTTCTGTAATCTGTGGACTATCAGAGTGTTGATGAAAATTGCATCGGTATTGAATACAACAGTCACCATGCGCACTTTCCTCCACGCTAGGTATGTCTCAAACAGTCTATGCTTTGATCGTTCCCTGGACCACCAGTAGTTGTTTCCGATGCACATCTGGTGGCATTCTGTAATCTGTGGCCAATCATAATGTTGATAAAACACAGAAATTGCATCGGGATTGAATACAACAGTCACCATGCGCACTTTCCTATACGGGAGTAATGTCTCAAACAGTCTACGCTTTAATCGTTCCCTGGAAGACCAGTAGAAGTTTCCGATTTACATCTGGTGGCATTCTCTTATCTGTGTACTATCAGAGTGTTGATGAAATACAGAAATTGCATCGGGATTGAATACAACAGTCACAATCCGCACGTTCCTCCATGGGAGTAATGCCTGAAACTGTCTACGCTTTGATCTTTCCCTGGAACACCAGTAGTAGTTTCCGATGCACATCTGGTGGCATTCTGTAATCTGTGGACTATCAGAGTGTTGAGTAAACACAGAAACTGCATCGGGATTGAATACAACAGTCACCATGCGCACTTTCCTCCATGGAAGTAATGTCTCAAACAGTCTACGCTTTGATCGATCCCTGGAAGACCAGTGGTAGTTTCCGACGCATATCTGGAGTCTTCTGTGATCTGTGGAGTATCAGAGTGTTGATGAAACACAGAAATTGCATCGGGATTGAATACAACAGTCACCATCCTCACTTTCCTCCATTGGAGTAATGTCTGAAACAGGCTACGATTTGATCGTTCCCTGGAAGACCAGTAGTAGTTTCCGATGAACATCTGGTTGCATTCTGTAATCTGTGGACTATCAGAGTGTTGCTGAAACACAGAAGTGGATCAGGATTGAATACAACAGTCACCATGCGCACTTTCCTCCATGGGAGAAATGTCTCAGGCAGTATACGCTTTGATAGTTCCCTGGAAGACCAGTAGTAGTTTCCGATGCAAATTTTGTAGCATTCTGTAATCTGTGGACTATCAGAGTGTTGATGAAACACAGAAATTTCATCGGGATTGAATACGACAGTCACCATTCGCACTTTCATCCAATGGAGTAATGTCTCAAACAGTATACGAGTTGATCGTTCCCTGGAAGGCCAGTGGTAGTTTCCGATGCACATCTGGAGGCATACTGTAATCTGTGGAATATCAGAGGGTTGATGAAACACAGAAATGGCATCGGGATAGAATACAACAGTCACCCTGCGCACTTTCCTCAGCGGGAGTAATGTCTCAAACAGTCTACCCTTTGATCGTTCCCTGGATGACCAGTAGTAGTTTCCGATGCACATCTGGTGGCATTCTGTAATCTGTGGACTGTCAGTGTTTTGATTAAACACAGAAACTGCATCGGGATTGAATACAACAGTCACCATGCGCACTTTCCTCCACGGAAGTAATGTCTCAAACAGTCTACGCTTTGATCGTTCCCTGGAAGACCAGTAGTAGTTTCCGATGCACGTCTGGTGGCATTCTGTAATCTGTGCACTATCAGAGTTTTGATTAAACAGAGAAACTGCATCGGGATTGAATACAACAGTCACCATGCGCA
Organism: Schistocerca gregaria; assembly: GCF_023897955.1. NCBI lineage: Eukaryota > Metazoa > Arthropoda > Insecta > Orthoptera > Acrididae > Schistocerca > Schistocerca gregaria. Next base: position 2,264,703 of record NC_064927.1, read on the forward strand.
CTTTCCTCCACGGAGGTAATGTCTCATACAGTCTAAGATTTGATCGTTCCCTGGAAGACCAGTAGTGGTTTCCGATGCACATGTGGAGGCATTCTGTAATCTGTGGAACTTCAAAGTGTTGATGAAACACAGAAATTGCAACGGGAGTGAATACAACAGTCACAATCCGCACTTTCCTCCATGGGAGTAATGTCTGATGCAGTCTAGGGTTTGATCGTTCCCAGGAAGACCAATAGTAGTTTCCGATGCACATCTGGAGACAATCTGTAATCTGTGGACTATCAGAGTGTTAATGAAACACAGAAATTGCATCGGGATTGAATACGACAGTCACCATTCGCACTTTCTTTCATGGGAGTAACGTCTGTAACAGTCTACGCTTTGATCGTTCCCTGGAAGACCAGTAGTAGTTTCCGATGCACATCTGGGGGCATTCTGAAGTCTGTGGACTGTCAGAGTGTTGATGAAACACAGAAATTGCATCGGGTTTGAATACAACAATCACCATGCGCACTTTCCTTCTTGGGAGTAATGTCTCAAACAATCTACGATTTGATCGTTCTCTGGAAGACCAGTAGTAGTTTCCGATGCACATCTGGTGGCATTCTGTAATCTGTGGCCTATCAGAGTGTTGATGAAACACAGAAAATGCATCGGGATTGAATACAACAGTCGCCATGCGCACTTTCCTCCATGGGAGTAATGTCTCAAACAGTCTACGCTTTGATCGTTCCCAGGAAGACCAGTAGTAGTTCCAATGCAGTTCTGGATTCAATGTGTTATCTGTGGACTATCAGAGTGTTGATGAAACACAGAAATTGAATCGGAATTGAATACAACAGTAACCATCCGCACCTTCCTCCATGGGAATAATGTCTGAAACAGTCTACGATTTTAACGTTCCCTGGAAGACCAGTAGCAGTTTCCGATGTACAATTGGTGGCATTCTGTAATCTGTGGACCTTCAAAATGTTGATGAAACACAGAAATTGCGTCAAGAGTGATTACAACAGTCACCATCCGCACTTTCCTCCATGGGAGTAATGTCTGAAACAGTCTACGCTTTTATCGTTCCCTGGAAGACCAGTAGCAGTTTCCGATGCACAATTGGTGGCATTCTGTAATCTGTGGACCTTCAAAATGTTGATGAAACACAGAAATTGCATCAAGAGTGAATACAACAGTCACCATCCGCACTTTCCTCCATGGGAGTAATATCTGAAACAGTCTACGCTTTGATCGTTCCCTGGAAGACCAGTAGTAGTTTCCGATGCACATCTGGTGGCATTCTGTAATCTGTGGACTATCACAGTGTTGATGAAACACAGAAATTGCATCGGGATTGAATACATCAGTCACCATGCTTAATTTCCTCCCCGGGAGTAATGTCTCAGACAGTCTACGCTTTGATCGTTCCCTGGAAGACCAGTAGTAGTTTCCGATGCACATCTAGTGGCATTCTCTAATCTGTGGACTATCAGAGTGTTGATGAATCTCAGAAATTGCATCGGGATTGAATACATCAGTCGCCATGCGCACTTTCCTCCACGGGAGTAATGTCTCAAACAGTCTAGGTAATTTGGGGACCTTCACAGTGTTGATGAAACACAGAAATTGCATCGGGATTGAATACAACGGTCACCATCCGCACTTTCCTCCATAGGAGTAATGTTCCAAACTGTCTACGATTTATCGTTCCCTGGAAGACCAGTAGTGGTTTCCGATGCACAACTGGTCTCACTCTGTAAACTGTGGACCATCAGGGTGTTGATGAATCACAGAAAATGCATCGGGATTGAATACAACAGTCACGATGCGCACATTCCTCCACGGGAGTGATATCTCAAACAGTCTACGTTTTGACCGTTCCCTGGAATACCTGTAGTAGTTTCCGATGCACATCTGATGGCATTCTGTAATCTGTGGACTATCAGAGTCTTGATGAAACACAGAAACAGCATCGGGATTGAATACAACAGTCACCATGCGCACTTTCCTCCGTGGGAGTAATGTCTCAAAGAGTCTACGCATTGATCGTTCCCTGGAAGACCCGTATTAGTTTCCGATAGACATCTGGAGGCATTCTGTAATCTGTGGACTATCAGAGTGTTGATAAAACTCAGAAATTCCATCGGGATTGAATACAACAGTCACCATGCGCACTTTCTCCATGGGAGTAATTCTCAAAGAGTCTACGCTTTGATCGTTCACTGGATGACCAGCAGTAGTTTCCGATGCACATCTGGTGGCATTCTGTAATCTGTGAACTATCAGAGTGTTGATTAAACACAGAAATTGGATCGTAATTGAATACAACAGGCACCATACGCACTTTCCTCCATGGGAGTAATGTCTCTAACAGTCTACGCTTTGATCGTTCCCTGGGAGACCAGTAGTAGTTTCCGATACACATCTGGAGGCATTCACTAATATGTGGGCTTTTAAAGTGTTGATGATACACAGAAAATGCATCGAGATTGAATACAACAGTCACCATCCGCACTTTCCTCCATGGGAGAAATGTCTGAAACAGTCTATGCATTGATCGTTCCCTGGAAGACCAGTAGTAGTTTCCGATGCACATCTGGTTTCATTTTGTAATCTCTGGACTATGAGAGTGTTGATGAAACATAGAAATTGCATCGGGATGGACTACAACTGTCACCATCCGCACTTTTCTCCATGGGAGTAATATCTGAAACAGTCTATGCTTTGATCGTAACCTTGGAGACCAGTAGTAGTTTCCGATGCACATCTGGTGGCATTCTGTAATCTGTGGACTATCAGAGTGTTGATGAAACACAGAAATTGCATCGGTATTGAATACAACAGTCACCATGCGCACTTTCCTCCACGCTAGGTATGTCTCAAACAGTCTATGCTTTGATCGATCCCTGGAAGACCAGTAGTAGCTTCCGATGCACATCTGGTGGCATTCTGTAATCTGTATACTATCAAAGTGTCGATGAAACACAGAATTGCTTCGGGATTGAATACAACAATCACCATCCACACTTTCCTCGATGGGAGTAATGTCTGAACAGTCTACGCTTTGATTGTTCCCTGGAAGACCAGTAGTAGTTTCCGATGCACATCTGGTGGCATTCTGTAATCTGTGGCCTATCACAATGTTGATAAAACACAGAAATTGCATCGGGATTGTATACAACAGTCACCATGCGCACTTTTCTCCACGGGAGTAATGTCTCAAACAGTCTACGCTTTGATCGTTCCCTGGAAGACCAGTAGTAGTTTCCGATGCTCATCTGGTGGCATTTTGTAATATGTGGACTATCAGAGTGTTGATGAAATACAGAAATTGCATCGGGATTGAATACAACAGTCACCATCCGCACGTTCCTCCATGGGAGTAATGCCTGAAACAGTCTACGCTTTGATCGTTCCCAGGAAGGCCAGTGGTAGTTTCCGATGCACATCTGGAGTCTTCTGTAATCTGTGGAGTATCAGAGTATTGATGAAACACAGAAATTGCATCGGGATTGAATACAACAGTCACCATCCGCACTTTCATTCATTGGAGTAATGTCTGAAACAGGCTACGATTTGATCGTTCCCTGGAAGACCAGTAGTAGTTTCCGATGCACATCTGGTGGCATTCTGTATTCTGGGGACTATCAGAGTGTTGCTGAAACACAGAAATTGCATCAGGATTGAATACAACAGTCACCATGCGCACTTTCCTCCATGGGAGAAATGTCTCAGGCAGTATACGATTTGATAGTTCCCTGGAAGACCAGTAGTAGTTTGCGATGCAAATCTTGTAGCATTCTGTAAACTGTCGACTATCAGAGTGTTGATGAAACACAGAAATTGCACCGGGATTGAATACAACAGTCACCATTCGCACTTTCATCCAATGGAGTAAGGTCTCAAAAAGTCTACGCTTTGATCGTTCCCTGGAAGACCAGTAGTAGTTTCCGATGCGCATCTGGAGGCATTCTGTAACCTGTGGACCTTCAAAGTTTTGATGAAACACAGAAATTGCATCGGGATTGAATACAACAGTCACCATGCGCACTTTCCTCCATGGGAGTAATGTCTCAAACAGTCTACGCTTTGATCGTTCCCAGAACGACCAGTAGTAGTTTCCGATGCTGTTCTGGATTCAATGTGTAATCTGTGGACTACCAGAGTGTTGATGAAACACAGAAATTGAATCGGAATTGAATACAACAGTCACCATCCGCACCTTCCTCCATGGGAGTAATGTCTGAAACAGTCTACGCTTTAATCGTTCCCTGGAAGACCAGTAGTAGTTTCGGATACACAATTGGAGGCATTCTGTAATCTGTGGACCTTCAAAATGTTGATGAAACACAGAAAATGCATCGGGATTGAATACAACAGTCACCATCCGCACGTTCCTCCATGGAAGTAACGTCTCAAACAGACTTCATTTTGATGGTTTTTTCTAAGACCAGTAGTAGTTTCCGATGCACATCTGGTGTCATTCTGTAGTCTGTCTACTATCAGAGTGTTGATGAAACACAGAAATTGCATCAGTATTGAATACAACAGTCACCATGCGCACTTTCCTACATGGGCGAAATGTCTCAAACAGTATACGCTTTGATCGTTCCCTGGAAGACCAGTAGCAGTTTCCGATACATATCCGGGAGCATTCTGTAATCTGTAGACTATCAGAGTGTTGATGAAACACAGAAATTGCATCGGTATTGAATACAACAGTCACCATGCGCACTTTCCTCCACGCTAGGTATGTCCCAAACAGTCTACGCTTTGATCGTTCCCTGGAAGACCAGTAGTAGTTTCCGATGCACATCTGGTGGCATTCTGTAATCTTTGGACTATCAGAGTGTTGATGAAACACAGAAATTGAATCGGAATTAAATACAACAGTCACCATCCGCACCTTCCTCCATGGGAGTAATGTCTGAAACAGTCTACGCTTTGATCTTTCCCTGGAAGACGAGTAGTAGCTTCCGATGTACAATTGGAGGCATTCTGTAATCTGTGGACTATCAGAGTGTTGATGAAAATCAGAAATTGCTTCGGGATTGAATACAACAGTCATCATCCGCACTTTCCTCCATGGGAGTAACGTCTCAAACAGTCTACACTATGATCGTTTTTTGGAAGACCAGTAGTAGTTTCCGATGCACATCTGGTGGCATTCTCTAATCTATGGACTATCAGATTGTTGATGAAACAAAGAAATTGCATCGGGTTGAATACAACAGTCACCATGCGCACTTTCCTCAATGGGAGTAATGTCTCAAACAGTCTACGCTTTGATCGTTCCCTGGAAGACCAGTAGTAGTTTCCGATGCACATCTGGTGGCATTCTGTAATCTGTGGACTGCCAGAGTGTTGATGAAACACAGAAAGTGCATCAGGATTGAATACAACAGTCACCATGCGCACTTTCCTCCATGGGAGAAATGTCTCAAACAGTATACGCTTTGATCGTTCCCTGGAGGACCAGTAGTAGTTTCCGATGCACATCCGGTAGCATTCTGTAATCTGTGGACTATCAGAGTGTTGATGAAACACAGAAATTGCATCGGGATTGATTACAACAGTCACCATGCGCACTTTCCTCCATGGGAGTAATGTCTCAAACAGTCTACGCTTTGATCGTTCCCTGGAAGACCAGTAGTAGTTCCCGATGCGCATCTGGAGGCATTCTGTAATCTGCGGACCTTCAAAGTTTTGATGAAACACAGACATTGCATCGGGATTGAATACAACAGCCACAATGCGCACTTCCTCCATGGGAGTAATGTCTCAAACCGTCTACGCTTTGATCGTTCCAAGGTGGACCAGTAGTAGTTTCCGATGCAGTTCTGGATTCAATGTGTAATCTGTGGACTACCAGAGTGTTGATGAAACACAGAAATTGAATCGGAATTGAATACAACAGTCACCATCCGCACCTTCCTCCAGGGGAGTAATGTCTCAAACAGTCTACGCTTTGATCGTTCCCTCGAAGACCAGTAGTAGTTTCCGATGCTCATCTGGTGGCATTCTGTAATCTGTGGACTATGAGAGTGTTGATGAAACACAGAAATTGCATCGGGATTGAATACAACAGGCACCATGCGCACTTTCCTTCACAGGAGTAATGTTTCAAACAGTCTAAATTTTGATCGTTCCCTGCAAGACCAGTAGTAGTTTCCGATGCACAGCTGGTGGCATTCTGTGATCTATGCAATATCAGAGTTTAGATGAAACAAAGAAATTGCATCGGGATTGAATACAACAGTCACCATGCGCACTATCCTAAATCGGAGTAATGTCTCAAACAGCCTACGCTTTGATCGATCCCTGGAAGACCAGTAGTAGTTTCCGATGCACTTCTGGTGGCATACTGTAATCTGTGGACTATCAGAGTGTTGATGAACCACAGAAATTGCATCGGAAATGAATACAACAGTCACCATATGCACTTTCCTCCATGGGAGTCATGTCTCTAACGGTGTACGCATTGATCGTTCCCTGGATGACTAGAAGTAGTCTCCGATGCACGTCTGGTGGCATTCTGTAATCTGTGGACTATCAGAGTGTTGATGAAACACAGAAATTGCATCGGGATTGAATACAACAGTCACCATGCGCACTTTCCTCAACGGGAGTAATGTCTCAAACAGTCTACGCTTTGATCGTTCCCTGGAAGCCCAGTAGTAGTTACCGATGCACATCTGGTGACATTCAGTAATCTGTTGACTATCAGAGTGTTTATGAAACACACAAATTGCATCGGGATTGAATACAACAGTCACCATCCGCACTTTCCTAAATGGGAGTAATGTCTCACTCAAACAGTCTACGTTTGATCGTCCCTTGAAAACCAGTAGTAGTTTCCGATGCACGTCTGGAGGCATTCAGTAATCTGTGGACCTTCAAAGTGTTGATGAAACACAGAAATTGCATCGGGTTAAATACAATAGTCACCATTCGCACTTACCTCCATGAGAGCAATGTCTCAATCAGTCTACGCTTTGATCGTTCCCTGGAAGACTAGTAGTAGTTTCCGATGCACATCTGGAATCATTCTGTAATCTGTGGACCGTAAATGTGTTGATGAAACACAAAAATTGCATTGGGAGTGAATACAACAAACACAATCTGCACTTTCCTCCATGGGAGTAGTGTCTGAAACAGTCTACGCTTTGATCGTTCCCTGGAAGACCAGTAGTATTTTCCAATGCCCATCTGGAGGCATTCAGTAATCTGTGGACTATCAGAGTGTTGATGAAACACAGAAATTGCATCGGGATTGAATACAACATTCACCATCCGCACTTTCCTCCATGGGAGTAATGTCGCACAGAGCCCACGCTTTGATCGTTCCCTGGAAGACCAGTAGTAGTTCCGATGCACATCTGGTGGCATTCTGTAATCTGTGGGCTATCAGAGTGTTGATGAAACACAGAAATATCATCGGGATTGAATACAACAGTCACCATGCCCACTTTCCTCCACGGAAGTAATGTCACAAACAGTCTAGGTTTTGCTCGTTCCCTGGAAGACCAGTAGTAGTTCCCGATATACATCTGGTGGAATTATGTAATTTGTGGACCATCAGAGTGTTGATGAAACACAGAAATTGCATCGGGATTGAATACAACAGTCACCATCCGCACTTTCCTCCATGGGAGTAATGTCTCAAACAGTCTACGCTTTGATCGCTCCCTGGAACACCAGTAGTGGTTTCCGATGCACAACTGGTGGCAATCTGTTATCTGTGGACTATCAGAGTGTTGATGAAACACAGAAATTGCATCGGGATTGAATACATCAGTCGCCATGCGCACTTTCCCCTCCACAGGAGTAATGTCTCAAACAGTCTAAATTTTGATCGTTCCCTGGAAGACCAGTAGTAGTTTCCGATGCACAGCTGGTGGCATTCTGTGATCTATGCAATATCAGAGTTTAGATGAAACAAAGAAATTGCATCGGGATTGAATACAACAGTCACCATCCGCACTTTCCTAAATGGGAGTAATGTCTCACCCAAACAGTCTACGTATGATCGTCCCTTGAAGACCAGTAGTAGTTTCCGATGCACATCTGGAGGCATTCTGTAATCTCTGGACCTTCAAAGTGTTGATGAAACACAGAAATTGCATCGGATTGAATACAACAGTCACCATGCGCACTTACCTCCATGAGAGCAATGTCTCAAACAGTCTACGCTTTGATCGTTCCCTGGAAGACCAGTAGTAGTTTCCGATGCACATCTGGAAGCATTCTGTAATCTGTGGACCTTAAATGTGTTGATGAAACACAGAAATTTCATCGGGACCGAATACAACAATCACAATCCGCACTTTCCTCCATGGGAGTAGTGTCTAAAACAGTCTACGCTTTAATCGTTCCCTGGAAGACCAGTAGTAGTTTCCGATGCCCATCTGGAGGCATTCAGTAATCTGTGGACTATCAGAGTGTTGATGAAACACAGAAATTGCATCGTGATTGAATACAACAGTCACCATGCGCATTTTCCTCCACGGGAGTAATGTCTCAAACAGTCTACGCTTTGATCGTTCCCTGGACGACCAGTAGTAGTTTCCGATGCACATCTGGTGACATTCTGTAATCTGTTGACTATCAGATTGCTTACGAAACACACAGATTGCATCGGGATTGAATACAACATTCACCATGCGCACTTTAATCCACGGGAGTGTTGTCTCAAATAGTCTACGTTTTGATCGTTCCCAGGAAGACCAGTAGTAGTTTCCGATTCAATTCTGGTGGCATTCTGTAATCTGTGGACTATCAGAGTGTTAATGAAACAAGGAAATTGCATCGGGATTGTATTCAACAGTCACCATCCGCACTTTCCTAAATGGGAATAATGTCTCATTCAAACAGTCTACGTTTGATCGTCCCTTGAAGACCAGTAGTAGTTTCCGATGCACACCTGGAGGCATTCTGTAATCTGTGGACCTTCAAAGTGTTGATGAAACACAGAAATTGCATCGGGTTTGAATACAACAGTCACCATGCGCACTTTCCTCCATGGGAGTAATGTCGCAAACATTCTAACTTTGATCGTTCCCTGGAAGACCAGTAGTGGTTTCCGATACACAACTGGTGGAATTCTGTAATCTGTGGACTATCAGAGTGTTGATGAAACACAGAAATTGCATCGGGATTGAATACAACAGTCACCATGCGCACTTACCTCCATGAGAGCAATGTCTCAAACAGTCTACGCTTTGATCGTTCCCTGGAAGACCAGTAGTAGTTTCCGATGCACATCTGGAAGCATGCTGTAATCTGTGGACCTTAAATGTGTTGATGAAACACAGAAATTTCATCGGGAGTGAATACAACAATCACAATCCGCACTTTCCTCCATGGGAGTAGTGTCTAAAACAGTCTACGCTTTAATCGTTCCCTGGAAGACCAGTAGTAGTTTCCGATGCCCATCTGGAGGCATTCAGTAATCTGTGGACTATCAGAGTGTTGATGAAACACAGAAATTGCATCGTGATTGAATACAACAGTCACCATGCGCATTTTCCTCCACGGGAGTAATGTCTCAAACAGTCTACGCTTTGATCGTTCCCTGGAAGACCAGTAGTAGTTTCCGATGCACATCTGGTGACATTCTGTAATCTGTTGACTATCAGAGTGTTTACGAAACACACAGATTGCATCGGGATTGAATACAACATTCACCAAGCGCACTTTAATCCACGGGAGTGTTGTCTCAAACAGTCTACGTTTTGATCGTTCCCAGGAAGACCAGTAGTAGTTTCCGATGCAATTCTGGTGGCATTCTGTAATCTGTAAACTATCAGAGTGTTAATGAAACAAGGAAATTGCACCGGGATTGAATACAACAGTCACCATCCGCACTTTCCTAAATGGGAATAATGTCTCATTCAAACAGTCTACGTTTGATCGTCCCTTGAAGACCAGTAGTAGTTTCCGATGCACACCTGGAGGCATTCTGTAATCTGTGGACCTTCAAAGTGTTGATGAAACACAGAAATTGCATCGGGTTTGAATACAACAGTCACCATGCGCACTTTCCTCCATGAGAGCAATGTCTCAAACAGTCTACGCTTTGATCGTTCCCTGGAAGACCAGTAGTAGTTTCCGATGCACATCTGGAGGCATTCTGTAATCTGTGGACCTTAAATGTGTTGATGAAACACAGAAATTGCATTGGGAGTGAATACAACAATCACAATCCGCACTTTCCTCCATGGGAGTAGTGTCTGAAACAGTCTACGCTTTGATCGTTCCCTGGAAGACCAGTAGTACTTTCCGATGCCCATCTGGTGGCATTCAGTAATCTGTGGACTATCAGAGTGTTGATGAAACACAGAAATTTCATCGGGATTGAATACAATAGTCACCATGCGCTTTTTCCTCCACGGGAGTAATGTCTCAAACAGACTAGGTTTTGATCGTTACCTGGAAGACCAGTAGTGGTTTCCGATGCACACCTGGTCTGATCCTGTAATCTGTGGCCTAGCAGGGTGTTGATGAAACACAGAAAATGCATCGGGATTGAATACAACAGTCACCATCCGCACTTTCCTCCATGGGAGTAATGTCCCAAACATTCTAAACTTTGATCGTTCCCTGGAAGACCAGTAGTGGTTTCCGATACACAACTGGTGGAATTCTGTAATCTGTGGACTATCAGAGTGTTGATGAAACACAGAAATTGCATCGGGATTGAATACAACAGTCACCATGCGCACTTTCCTCCATAGGAGTCATGTCTCAAACAGTCTACGTTCCGATCGTTCCCTGGAAGACCGGTAGTAGTTTCCGATGCACATCTGGTAGCATTCTGCAATCTCTGGACTATCATAGTGTTGATGAAACACAGAAATTGCATCGGGATTGAATACAACAATCATTATCCGCACTTTCCTAAATGGGGGTAATGTCTCACTCAAACAGTCTACGTCTGATCGTCCCTTGAAGACCAGTAGTAGTTTCCGATGCACATCTGGAGGCATTCTGTAATCTGTGGACCTTCAAAGTGTTGATGAAACACAGAAATTGCATAGGGTTTGAATACAAGTGTCACCATGCGCACTTTCCTCCATGAGAGCAATGTCTCAAACAGTCTACGCTTTGATCGTTCCCTGAAAGACCAGTAGTAGTTTCCGATGCACATCTGGAGGCATTCTGTAATCTGTGCACCTTCAATGTGTTGATGAAACACAGAAATTGCATCGGGATTGAATTCAACACTCACCATCCGCACTTTCCTAAATGGGAGTAATGTCTCACTCAAACAGTCTACGTTTGATCGTCCCTGGAAGACCAGTAGTGGTTTCCGATGCACAACTGGTCTGATTGTGTAATCTGTGGACTATCAGGGTGTTGATGAAACACAGAAAATGCATCGGGATTGAATACAACAGTCACCATCCGCACTTCCTCCATGGGAGTAATGTCGCAAACATTCTAAACTTTGATCGTTCCCTGGAAGACCAGTAGTGGTTTCCGATACACAACTGGTTGCATTATGTAATCTGTGGACTATCAGAGAGTTGAAGAAACACAGAAATTGCATCGGGATTGAATACAACAGTCATCATGCGCACTTTCCTCCACGGAAGTAATGTCTCAAACAGTCTACGCTTTGATTGTTCGCTGGAATACCATTAGTAGTCTCCGATGCACATCTGGTAGCATTCTGTAATCTGTGGACTATCAGAGTGTTGATGAAACACAGAAATTGCATCGGGATTGAATTCAACAGTCACCATCCGCACTTTCCTAAATGGGAGTAATGTCTCACTCAAACAGTCTACGTTTGATCGTCCCTTGAAGACTAGTAGTAGTTTCCGATGCACATCTGGAGGCATTCTGTAATCTGTGGACCTTCAAAGTGTTGATGAAACACAGAAATTGCATAGGGTTTGAATACAACAGTCACCATGCGCACTTTCCTCCATGAGAGCAATGTCTCAAACAGTCTACGCTTTGATCGTTCCCTGGAAGACCAGTAGTAGTTTCCGATGTAAATCTGGAGGCAATCTGTAATCTGTGGACTATCAGAGTGTTGATGAAACACAGAAATCTCATCGGGATTGAATACAACAGTCACCATGCCCACTTTCCTCCACGGAAGTAATGTCACAAACAGTCTAGGTTTTGATCGTTCCCAGGAAGACCAGTAAAAGTTCCCGATGTACATCTGGTGGAATTCTGTAATTTGTGGACCATCAGAGTGTTGATGAAACACAGAAATTGCATCGGGATTGAATACAACAGTCACCATCCGCACTTTCCTCCATGGGAGTAACGTCTAAAACAGTCTACGATTTGATCGTTCCCTGGATGACCAGTAGTGGTTTCCGATGCACAACTGGTGGCATTCTGTAATCTGTGGACTATCAGAGTGTTGATGAAAAACAGGAAATGCATCTTGAGTGAATACAACAGTCACCATGCGCAATTTCCTCCATGGGAGTAATGTCTCAAACAGTCTACCTTTCGATCGTTCCCTGGAAGACCAGTAGTAGTTCCCGATGTACATCTGGTGGCATTCTGTAATTTGGGGACTATCAGAGTGTTGATGAAACACAGAAATTGCATCGGGATTGAATCAAACAGTCACCATGCGCACTTTCCTCCATGGGAGTAATGTCTCAAACAGTCTACGCTTTGATCGTTTCCTGGAAGACCAGTAGTGGTTTCCGATGCACAACTGGTCTCATTCTGTAATCTGTGGACTATCAGGTTGTTGATGAAACACAGAAAATGCATCGGGATTGAATGCAACAGTCACCATGCGCACTTTCCTCCACGGGTGTGATATATCTAACAGTCTACGCTTTGATCGTTACCTCGAAGACCAGTACTAGATTCCGATGCACATCTGGTGGCATTCTGTAATCTGTGGACTATCAGAGTGTTGATGAAAAACAGAAAATGCATCTTGAGTGAATACAACAGTCACCATGCGCACTTTCCTCCATGGGGTAATGTCTCAAACAGTCTGCGCTTTGATCGTTCCCTGGAAGACCAGTAGTAGTTTCCGATGCACATCTGGTGGCACTTGTAAACTGTGGACTATCAGAGTGTTGATGAAACATAGAAATTGCATCGGGATTGAATACAACAGTCACCATGCGCACATTCTTCCACGGGAGTAATGTCTCAAACAGTTTACGCTTTGATTGTTCCCTGGAAGACCAGTAGTAGTTTCCGATGCACATCTAGTGGCTTTCTGTATTCTGTGGACTATCAGAGTGTTGATGAAACACAGAAATTGCATCGGGATTGAATACAACAGTCACCCTCCGCATTTTCCACCATGGGAGTAACGTCTGAAACAGTCTACGCTTTGATCGTTACCTCGAAGACCAGTAGTAGATTCCGATGCACATCTGGTGGCATTCTGTAATCTGTGGACTATCAGAGTGTTGAAGAAGAATAGAAAATGCATCTTGAGTGAATACAACAGTCACCATGCGCACTTTCCTCCATGGGAGTAATGTATCAAACAGTCTATGCTTTGATCGTTCCCTGGAAGACCAGTAGTAGTTCCCGATGTACATCTGGTGGCATTCTGTAATTTGGGGACTATCAGAGTGTTGATGAAACACAGTGATTGCATCGGGATTGAATACAACATTCACCAGCCGCACTTTCCTCCATGGGAGTAACGTCTGAAACAGTCTACGCTTTGAACGTTACCTCGAAGACCAGTAGTAGATTCCGATGCACATCTGGTGGCATTCTGTAATCTGTGGACTATCAGAGTGTTGAAGAAGAATAGAAAATGCATCTTGAGTGAATACAACAGTCACCATGCGCACTTTCCTCCATAGGAGTAATGTCTCAAACAGTCTGCGCTTTGATCGTTCCCTGGAAGACCAGTAGTAGTTTCCGATGCACATCTAGTGGCATTCTGTATTCTGTGGACTATCAGAGTGTTGATGAAACACAGAAATTGCATCGGGATTGAATACAACATTCACCATCCGCACTTTCCTCCATGGGAGTAATGTCTGAAACAGTCCACGCTTTGATCGTTCCCTGGAAGACCAGTAGTAGTTTCCGATGCACATCTGGAGACAATCTGTTATCTGTGGACTATCAGAGTGTTGATCTAACACAGAAATTGCATCGGATTGAATACAACAGTCACCCTCCGCAATTTCCTCCATGGGAGTAACGTCTGAAACAGTCTACGCTTTGATCGTTACCTCGAAGACCAGTAGTAGATTCCGATGCACATCTGGTGGCATTCTGTAATCTGTGGACTATCAGAGTGTTGATGAAGAACAGAAAATGCATCTTGAGTGAATACAACAGTCAATATTCGCACTTTCCTCCATGGGAGTAATGTCTCAAACAATCTACGCTTTGATCGTTCCCTGGAAGACCAGTAGTAGTTCCCGATGTACGTCTGGTGGCATTCTGTAATTTGGGGACTATCAGAGTGTTGATGAAACACAGTGATTGCATCGGGATTGAATACAACAGTCACCATGCGCACTTTCCTCCATGGGAGTAATGTCTCAAACAGTCTACATTTTGATCGTTCCCTGGAAGACCAGTAGTGGTCTCCGATGCACATCTGGTGGCATTCTGTAATCTGTGGACTAAAAGAGTGTTGATGAAGCACAGAAATTGCATCGGGATTGAATACAACAGCCAATATTCGCACATTCCTCCATGGGAGTAACGTCTCAAACAGTGTAAGTTCTGATCGTTCCCTGGAAGGCCAGTAGTAATTTCCGATGCACATCTGGAAACATTCAGTAATCTGTGGACCATCGGAGTGTTGATGAAACACAGAAAATGCATCGGGATTGAATACAACAGTCACCATGCGCACTCTCCTCCATGGGAGTAATATCTCAAACAGTCTACGCTTTGATCGTTCCCTGGAAGACCAGTAGTGGTTTCTGATGCACTACTGCTCTGATTCTGTAACTTGTGGACTATCAGGGTGTTGATGAAACACAGAAAATGCATCGGGATTGAATACAAAAGTCACCATCCGCACTTTCCTCCATGGGAGTAATGTCGCAAACATTCTAAACTTTGATCGTTCCCTGGAAGACCAGTATTGATTTCCGATAAACAACTGGTGGCATTCTGTAATCTGTGGACTATCAGAGTGTTGAAGAAACACAGAAATTGCATCGGGATTGAATACAACAGTCATCATGCGCACTTTCCTCCACGGAAGTAATGTCTCAAACAGTCTACGCTTTGATTGTTCCCTGAAATACCAGTAGTAGTTTCCGATGCACATCTGGAGTAAGTCTGTAATCTGTGGACTATCAGAGTGTTGATGAAACACAGAAATTACATCGGGATTGAATACAACAGTCACCATGCGCACTTTCCTCCATGGGAGTAATGTCACAAACAGTCTACGCTTTGATCGTTCCCTGGAAGACCAGTAGTGGTTTCCGACGCACAACTGGTCTCATTCTGTAATCTGTGGTCTATCAGGTTGTTGATGAAACACAGATAATGCATCGGGATTGAATGCAATAGTCACCATGTGCACTTTCCTCCATGGGTGTGATAAATCTAACAGTCTACGGTATGATCGTTCCCTGGAATATCTGTAGTGGCTTCCGATGCACATCTGGTTTCATTCAGTAATCTGTGGACTATCAGAGTGTTGATGAAACACAGAAATAGCTTCGGGATTGAATACAACAGTCACCATGCGCACTTTCCTCCATGGGAGTAATGTCTCAAACAGTCTACATTTTGATCGTTCCCTGGAAGACCAGTAGTAGTCTCCGATGCACATCTGGTGGCATTCTGTAATCTGTGGACTAACAGAGTGTTGAAGAAGCACAGAAATTGCATCGGGATTGAATACAACAGTCAATATTCGCACATTCCTCCATGGGTGTAATGTCTCAAACAGTGTACGCTCTGATCGTTCCCAGGAAGGCCAGTAGTAAGATCCGATGCACATCTGGAAACATTCTGTAATCTGTGGACTATCGGAGTGTTGATGAAACAGAGAAATTGCATCGGGATTGAATACAACAGTCACCATGCGCGCTTTCCTCCATGGGAATAATGTCTCAAACAGTCTACGCTTTGATCGTTCCCTGAAAGACCAGTAGTTTTTTCCGGTGCACAACTGATCCCATTCTGTAATCTGTGGACGATCAGGGTGTTAATGAAACACAGAAAATGCATCGGGACTGAATACAACATTCACCGTCCGCACTTTCCTCCATGGGAGAAATGTCTGAAACAGTCCACGCTTTGATCGTTCCCTGGAAGACCAGTAGTAGTTTCCGATGCACTTCTGGAGACAATCTGTTATCTGTGGACTATCAGAGTGTTGATCTAACACAGAAATTGCATCGGATTGAATACAACAGTCACCATCCGCACTTTCCTCCATCGGAGTAACGTCTGAAACAGTCTACGCTTTGATCGTTCCCTCGAAGACCAGTAGTAGTTTCCGATGCACATCTGGTGGCATTCTGTAATCTGTGGACTATCAGAGTGTTGATGAAACACAGAAATTGCATCGGGATTGAATACAACAGTCACCATGCGCACTTTCCTCCATGGGAGTAGTGTCTAAAACTGTCTACGCTCTGATCGTTCCCTGGAAGACCAGTAGTGGTTTCCGATGCACAACTGGTCTGATTCTGTAACTTGTGGACTATCAGGGTGTTGATGAAACACAGAAAATGCATCGGGATTGAATACAAAAGTCACCATCCGCACTTTCCTCCATGGGAGTAATGTCGCAAACATTCTAAACTTTGATCGTTCCCTGGAAGACCAGTAGTGGTTTCCGATAAACAACTGGTGGCATTCTGTAATCTGTGGACTATCAGAGTGTTGAAGAAACACAGAAATTGCATCGGGATTGAATACAACAGTCATCATGCGCACTTTCCTCCACAGAAGTAATGTCTCAAACAGTCTACGCTTTGATTGTTCCCTGAAATACCAGTAGTAGTTTCCGATGCACATCTGGAGGAATTCTGTAATCTGTGGACTATCAGAGTGTTGATGAAACACAGAAATTGCATCGGGATTGAATACAACAGTCACCATGCGCACTTTCCTCCATGGGAGTAATGTCTCAAACAGTCTACGTTTTGATCGTTCCCTGGAAGACCAGCATTAGTTTCCGATGCACATGTGGAGACAATCTGTTATCTGTGGACTATCAGAGTGTTGATCTAACACAGAAATTGCATCGGATTGAATACAACAGTCACCCTTCGCACTTTCCTCCATGGGAGTAACGTCTGAAACAGTCTACGCTTTGATCGTTACCTTGAAGACCAGTAGTAGATTCCGATGCACATCTGGTGGCATTCTGTAATCTGTGGACTATCAGAGTGTTGATGAAAAACAGAAAATGCATCTTGAGTGAATACAACAGTCACCATGCGCACTTTCCTCCATGGGAGTAATGTCTCAAACAGTCTACGCTTTGATCGTTCCCTGGAAGACCAGTAGTAGTTCCCGATGTACATCTGGTAGCATTCTGTAATTTGGGGACTATCAGAGTGTTGATGAAACACAGAGATTGCATCGGGATTGAATACAACAGTCACCATGTGCACTTTCCTCCATGGCAGTAATGTCTCAAACAGTCTACGCTTTGATCGTTCCCTGGAAAATCAGTAGTGGTTTCCGATGCACAACTGGTCTCATTCTGTAATCTGTGGACTATCAGGGTGTTGATGAAACACAGAAAATGCATCGGGATTGAATGCAACAGTCACCATGCGCACTTTCCTCCACGGGTGTGATAAATCTAACAGTGTACGCTTTGATCGCTAACTGGAATATCGGTAGTGGCTTCCGATGCACATCTGGTGGCATTCAGTAATCTGTGAACTATCAGGGTGTTGATGAAACACCGAAAATGCATCGGGATTGAATACAACAGTCAGCATGCGCACTTTCCCCCATGGGAGTAATGTCTCAAACAGTCTACATTTTGATCGTTCCCTGGAAGACCAGTAGTAGTCTCCGATGCACATCTGGTGGCATTCTGTAATCTGTGGACTAACAGAGCGTTGATGAAGCACAGAAACTGCATCGGGATTGAATACAACAGTCAATATTCGCACATTCCTCCATGGGAGTAATGTCTCAAACAGTGTACGCTCTGATCGTTCCCTGGAAGGCCAGTAGTAATTTCCGATGCACATCTGGAAACATTCTGTAATCTGTGGACTATCGGAGTGTTGATGAAACACAGAAACTGCATCGGGATTGAATACAACAGTCACCATGCGCACTTTCCTCCATGGGAGTCATGTCTCAAACAGTCTACGCTTTGATCGTTCCCTGAAAGACCAGTAGTTTTTTCCGATGCACCACTGATCCCATTCTGTAATCTGTGGACTATCAGGGTGTTGATGAGACACAGAAAATGCATCGGGATTGAATACAACATTCACCGTCCGCACTTTCCTCCATGGGAGTAATGTCTGAAACAGTCCACGCTTTGATCGTTCCCTGGAAGACCAGTAGTAGTTTCCGATGCACATCTGGAGACAATCTGTTATCTGTGGACTATCAGAGTGTTGATCTAACACAGAAATTGCATCGGATTGAATACAACAGTCACCCTCCGCACTTTCCTCCATGGGAGTAACGTCTGAAACAGTCTACGCTTTGATCGTTGCCTCGAAGACCAGTAGTAGTTTCCGATGCACATCTGGTGGCATTCTGTAATCTATGGACTATCAGAGTGTTGATGAAAAACAGAAAATGCATCTTGAGTGAATACAACAGTCACCATGCGCACTTTCCTCCATGGGAGTAATGTCTCAAACAGTCTACGCTTTGATCGTTCTTTGGAAGACCAGTAGTAGTTCCAGATGTACATCTTGTGGCATTCTGTAATTTGGGGACTATCAGAGTGTTGATGAAACACAGAGATTGCATCGGGATTGAATACAACAGTCATCAAGCGCACTTTCCTCCACGGAAGTAATGTCTCAAACAGTCTACGCTTTGATTGTTCCCTGAAATACCAGTAGTAGTTTCCGATGCACATCTGGAGGAATTCTGTAATCTGTGGACTATCAGAGTGTTGATGAAACACAGAAATTGCATCGGGATTGAATACAACAGTCAGCATGCGCACTTTCCTCCATGGGAGTCATGTCTCAAACAGTCTACGTTTTGATCGTTCCCTGGAAGACCAGCATTAGTTTCCGATGCACATGTGGAGCCATTCTGTTATCTGTGGACTATCAGAGTGTTGATCTAACACAGAAATTGCATCGGATTGTATACAACAGTCACCCTCCGCACTTTCCTCCATGGGAGTAACGTCTGAAACAGTCTACGCTTTGATCGTTACCTCGAAGACCAGTAGTGGATTCCGATGCACATCTGGTGGCATTCTGTAATCTGTGGACAATCACAGTGTTGAAGAAACACAGAAAATGCATCGGGATTGAATACAACAGTCAATATTCGCACATTCCTCCATGGGAGTAATATCTCAAACAGTGTACGCTCTGATCGTTCCCTGGAAGGCCAGTAGTAATTTCCGATGCACATCTGGAAACATTCTGTAATCTGTGGACTATCGGAGTGTTGATGAAACACAGAAATTGCATCGTTATTGAATACGTCACCATGCGCACTTTCCTCCATGGGAGTAATGTCTCAAACAGTCTACGCTTTGATCGATCCCTGAAAGACCAGTAGTTTTTTCCGATGCACAACTGATCCCATTCTGTAATCTGTGGACTATCAGGGTGTTGATGAAACACAGAAAATTCATCGGGATTGAATACAACATTCACCGTCCGCACTTTCCTCCATGGGAGTAATGTCTGAAACAGTCCACGTTTTGATCGTTCCCTGGAAGACCAGTAGTAGTTTCCGATGCACATCTGGAGACAATCTGTTATCTGTGGACTATCAGAGTGTTGATCTAACACAGAAATTGCATCGGATTGAATACAACAGTCACCATCCGCACTATCCTCCATGGGAGTAACGTCTGAAGCAGTCTACGCTTTGATCGTTCCCTGGAAGACCAGTAGTAGTTCCCGATGTACATCTGGTGGCATTCTGTAATTTGGGGACTATCAGAGTGTTGATGAAACACATAGTTTGCATCGGGATTGAATACAACAGTCACCATGCGCACTTTCCTCCATGGGAGTAATGTCTCAAACAGTCTACGCTTTGATCGTTCCCTGGAAGGCCAGTAGTGGTTTCCGATGCACAACTGGTCTCATTCTGTAATCTGTGGACTATCAGGGTGTTGATGAAACACAGCAAATGCATCGGGATTGAATGCAACAGTCACCATGGGCACTTTCCTCCACGGGTGTGATAAATCTAACAGTCTACGCTTTGATCGTTCCCTGGAATATCTGTAGTGGCTTCCGATGCACATCTGGTGGCATTCAGTAATCTGTGGACTATCAGAGTGTTGATGAAACACAGAAATAGCTTCGGGATTGAATACAACAGTCAGCATGCGCACTTTCCTCCATGGGAGTAATGTCTCAAACAGTCTACATTTTGATCGTTCCCTGGAATACCAGTAGTAGTCTCCGATGCACATCTGGTGGCATTCTGTAATCTGTGGACTAACAGAGTGGTGATGAAGCACAGAAATTGCATCGGGATTGAATACAACAGTCAATATTCGCACATTCCTCCATGGGAGTAATGTCTCAAACAGTGTACGCTCAGATCGTTCCCTGGAAGGCCAGTAGTAATTTCCGATGCACATCTGGAAACATTCTGTAATCTGTGGACCATCGGAGTGTTGATGAAACACAGAAATTGCATCGGGATTGAATACAACAGTCACCTTGCGCACTTTCCTCCATGGGAGTAATGTCTGAAACAGTCCACGCTTTGATCGTTCCCTGGAAGACCAGTAGTAGTTTCCGATGCACATCTGGAGACAATCAGTTATCTGTGGACTATCAGAGTGTTGATCTAACACAGAAATTGCATCGGATTGAATACAACAGTCACCATCCGCACTTCCCTCCATGGGAGTAACGTCTGAAACAGTCTACGCTTTGATCGTTCCCTCGAAGACCAGTAGTAGTTTCCGATGCACATCTGGTGGCATTCTGCAATCTGTGGACTATCAGAGTGTTGATGATACACAGAAATTGCATCGGGATTGAATACAACCGTCACCATGCGCTTTTTTCCTCCACGTGCGTAATGTCTCAAACAGTCTAGGTTTTGATCGTTCCCTGGAAGACCAGTAGTAGTTCCCGATGTACATCTGGTGGCATTCTGTAATTTGGGGACTATCAGAGTGTTGATCAAACACAGAAATTGCATCGGGATTGAATACAACAGTCACCATGCGCACTTTCCTCCATGGGAGTAGTGTCTCAAACAGTCTACGCTTTGATCGTTCCCTGGAAGACCAGTAGTGGTTTCCGATGCACAACTGGTCTGATTCTGTGACTTGTGGACTATCAGGGTGTTGATGAAACACAGAAAATGCATCGGAATTGAATACAAAAGTCACCATCCGCACTTTGCTCCATGGGAATAATGTCGCAAACATTCTAAACTTTGATCGTTCCCTGGAAGACCAGTAGTGGTATCCGATAAACAACTGGTGGCATTCTGTAATCTGTGGACTATCACAGTGTTGAAGAAACACAGAAATTGCATCGGGATTGAATACAACAGTCACCATGCGTACTTTCCTCCATGGGAGTCATGTCTCAAACAGTCTACCTTTTGATCGTTCCCTGGAAGACCAGCATTAGTTTCCGATGCACATGTGGAGACAATCTGTTATCTGTGGACTATCAGAGTGTTGATCTAACACAGAAATTGCATCGGATTGTATACAGCAGTCACCCTCCGCACTTTCCTCCATGGGAGTAACGTCTGAAACAGTCTACGCTTTGATCGTTACCTCGAAGACCAGTAGTAGATTCCGATGCACATCTGGTGGCATTCTGTAATCTGTGGACTATCAGAGTGTTGATGAAAAACAGAAAATGCAACTTGAGTGAATACAACAGTCACCATGCGCACTTTCCTCCATGGGAGTAATGTCTCAAACAGTCTACGCTTTGATCGTTCCCTGGAAGACCAGTAGTAGTTCCCGATGTACATCTGGTGGCATTCTGTAATTTGGGGACTATCAGAGTGTTGATGAAACACAGAGATTGCATCGGGATTGAATACAACAGTCACCATGCGCACTTTCCTCCATGGGAGTAATGTCTCATTCAGTCTACGCTTTGATCGTTCCCTGGAAGAACAGTAGTGGTTTCCGATGCACAACTGGTCTCATTCTGTAACCTGTGGACTATCAGGGTGTTGATGAAACACAGAAAATGCATCTTGATTGAATGCAACAGTCGCCATGCGCACTTTCCTCCACGGGTGTGATAAATCAAACAGTCTACGCTTTGATCGCTCCCTGGAATATCGGTAGTGGCTTCCGATGCACATCTGATGGCATTCAGTTATCTGTGGACTATCAGGGTGTTGATGAAACACCGAAAATGCATCGGGATTGAATACAACAGTCAACATGCGCACTTTCCTCCATGGGAGTAATGTCTCAAACAGTCTACGCATTGATCGTTCCCTGGAAGACCAGTAGTAGTTTCCGATGCACATCTGGTGGCACTTGTAATCTGTGGACTATCAGAGTGTTGATGAAACATAGAAATTGCATCGGGATTGAATACAACAGTCACCATGCGCACATTCTTCCACGGGAGTAATGTCTCAAACAGTTTACGCTTTGATTGTTCCCTGGAAGACCAGTAGTAGTTTCCGATGCACATCTAGTGGCATTCTGTAATCTGTGGACTATCAGAGTGTTGATGAAACACAGAAATTGCATCGGGATTGAATACAACAGTCAATATTCGCACATTCCTCCATGGGAGTAATGTCTCAAACAGTGTACGCTCTGATCGTTCCCTGGAAGGCCAGTAGTAATTTCCGATGCACATCTGGAAACATTCTGTAATCTGTGGACTATCGGAGTGTTGATGAAACACAGAAATTGCTTAGTTATTGAATACGTCACCATGTGCACTTTCCTCCATGGGAGTAATGTCTCAAACAGTCTACGCTTTCATCGATCCCTGAAAGACCAGTAGTTTTTTCTGATGCACACCTGATCCCATTCTGTAATCTGTGGACTATCAGGGTGTTGATGAAACACAGAAAATGCATCGGGATTGAATACAACATTCACCGTCCGCACTTTCCTCCATGGGAGTAATGTCTGAAACAGTCCACGCTTTGATCGTTCCCTGGAAGACCAGTAGTAGTTTCCGATGCACATCTGGAGACAATCTGTTATCTGAGGACTATCAGAGTGTTGATCTAACACAGATATTACATCGGATTGAATACAACAGTCACCATCCGCACTATCCTCCATGGGAGTAACGTCTGAAACAGTCTACGCTTTGATCGTTCCCTCGAAGACCAGTAGTAGTTTCCGATGCACATCTGGTGGCATTCTGTAATGTGTGGACTATCAGAGTGTTGATGAAACACAGAAATTGCATCGGGATTGAATACAACAGTCACCATGCGCACTTTCCTCCTCGAAAGTAATGTCTCAAACAGTCTACGCTTTGATTGTTCCCTGAAATACCAGTAGTAGTTTCCGATGCACATCTGGAGGAATTCTGTAATCTGTGGACTATCAGAGTGTTGATAAAACACAGAAATTGCATCGGGATTGAATACAACAGTCACCATGCGCACTTTCCTCCATGGGAGTCATGTCTCAAACAGTCTACGTTTTGATCGTTCCCTGGAAGACCAGCATTAGTTTCCGATGCAAATGTGGTAGCACTCTGTAGTCTGTGGACTATCAGTGTGTTGATAAAACACAGAAATTGCATCGGGATTGAATACAACAGTCACCATCCGCACTTTCCTAAATGGGAGTAATGTCTCACTCAAACAGTCTACGTTTGATCGTCCCTTCAAGACCAGTAGTAGTTTCCGATGCACATCTGCAGGCATTCTGTAATCTGTGGACCTTCAAAGTGTTGATGAAACACAGAAATTGCATCGCGTTTGAATACAACAGTCACCATGCGCACTTTCCTCCATGAGAGCAATGTCTCAAACAGTCTACGCTTTGATCGTTCCCTGGAAGACCAGTAGTAGTTTCCGATGCACATCTGGAGGCATTCTGTAATCTGTGGACCTTCAATGTGTTGATGAAACATAGAAATTGCATCGGGAGTGAATACAACAATCTCAATCCGAACTTTCCTCCATGGGTGTAGTGTCTGAAACAGTCTACGCTTTGATCGTTCCCTGGGAGACCAGTAGTAGTTTCCGATGCAAATCTGGAGGCATTCTGTAATCTGTGGACTATCAGAGTGTTGATGAAACACAGAAATTGCATCGGGATTGAATACAACATTCACCATCCGCACTTTCCTCCATGGGAGTAAAGTCGCAAACACTCTAGGTTTTGATCGTTGCCTGGAAGACCAGTAGTAGTTCCCGATATACATCTGGTGGAATTCTGTAATTTGTTGACCATCAGAGTGTTGATGAAACACAGAAATTGCATCGGGATTGAATACAACAGTCACCATACGCACTTTCCTCCATGGGAGTCATGTCTCAAACAGTCTACGTTTTGATCGCTCCCTGGAAGACCAGTAGTAGCTTCCGATGCACATCTGGTAGCATTCTGTAATCTGTGGACTATCAGAGTGTTGATGAAACACAGAAATTGCATCGGGATTGAATACAACAGTCACCATCCGCACTTTCCTAAATGGGAGTAATGTCACATTCAAACAGTCTACGTTTGATCGTCCCTTGAAGACCAGTAGTAGTTTCCGATGCACATCTGGAGGCATTCTGTAATCTGTGGACCTTCAAAGTGTTGATGAAACACATAAATTGCATCGGGTTTGAATACAACAGTCACCGTGCGCACTTTCCTCCATGAGAGCAATGTCTCAAACAGTCTACTCTTTGATCGTTCCCTGGAATATCTGTAGTAGTTTCCGATGCACATCTGGTGGCATTGAGTAATCTGTGGACTATCAGAGTGTTGATGAAACACAGAAATAGCTTCGGGATTGAATACAACAGTCACCATGCGCACTTTCCTCCATGGGAGTAATGTCTCAAACAGTCTACGTTTTGATCGTTCCCTGGAAGACCAGTAGTAGTCTCCGATGCACATCTGGTGGCATTCTGTAATCTGTGGACTAACAGAGTGTTGATGAAGCACAGAAATTGCATCGGGATTGAATACAACAGTCAATATTCGCACATTCCTCCATGGGAGTAATGTCTCAAACAGTGTACGCTCTGATCGTTCCCTGGAAGGCCAGTAGTAATTTCCGATGCACATCTGGAAACATTCTGTAATCTGTGGACTATCGGAGTGTTGATGAAACACAGAAATTGCATCGGGATTGAATGCAACAGTCACCATGCGCACTTTCCTCCATGGGAGTAATGTCTCAAACTGTTTACGCTTTCATTGTTCCCTGGAAGACCAATAGTAGTTTCCGATGCACATCTTGTGGCATTCTGTAATCTGTGGACTATCAGAGTGTTGATGAAACACAGAAATTGCATCGGGACTGTATACATCAGTCGCCATGCGCACTTTCCTCCACGTGAGTATTGTCTAAAACAGTCTAGGTTTTGATCGTTCCCTGGAAGACCAGTAGTAGTTCCCGATATACATCTGGTGGCATTCTGTACTTTGGGGACTATCAGAGTGTTGGAGAAACACAGAATTTGCATCGGGATTGAATACAACAGTCACCATCCGCACTTTCCTCCATGGGAGTAATGTCTCAAACAGTCTACGCTTTGATCGTTCCTCGGAAGACCAGTAGTTTTTTCCGAAGCACAACTGATCTCATTATGTAATCTGTGGACTATCAGGGTGTTGATGATACACAGAAAATGCATCGGGATTCAGTACAACAGTCACCATCCGCACTTTCCTCCACGAGAGTAACGTCTCGAACAGTCTACGCTTTGATCGTTCCCTGAAAGACCACTAGTAGTTCCCGATGTACATCTGGTGGCATTCTGTAATTTGTGGACTATCAGAGTGTTGATGAAACACAGAAATTGCATCGGGATTGAATACAACATTCACCATCCGCACTTTCCTCCATGGGAGTAATGTCTGAAACAGTCCACGCTTTGATCGTTCCCTGGAAGACCAGTAGTAGTTTCCGATGCACATCTGGAGACAATCTGTTATCTGTGGACTATCAGAGTGTTGATCTAACACAGAAATTGCATCGGATTGTATACAACAGTCACCCTCCGCACTTTCCTCCATGGGAGTAACGTCTGAAACAGTCTACGCTTTGATCGTTACCTCGAAGACCAGTAGTAGATTCCGATGCACATCTTGTGGCATTCTGTAATCTGTGGACTATCAGAGTGTTGATGAAAAACAGAAAATGCATCTTGAGTGAATACAACAGTCACCATGCGCACTTTCCTCCATGGGAGTAATGTCTCAAACAGTCTACGCTTTGATCGTTCCCTGGAAGACCAGTAGTTGTTCCCGATGTACATCTGGTGGCATTCTGTAATTTGGGGACTATCAGAGTGTTGATGAAACACAGAGATTGCATTTGGATTGAATACAACAGTCACCATGTGCACTTTCCTCCATGGGAGTAATGTCTCGAACAGTCTACCCTTTGATCGTTCCCTGGAAGACCAGTAGTGGTTTCCGATGCACAACTGGTCTCATTCTGTAATTTGTGGACTATCAGGGTGTTGATGAAACACAGAAAATGCATCGGGATTGAATGCAACAGTCAATATTCGCACTTTCCTCCATGGGAGTAATGTCTAAAACAGTGTACGCTCTGATCGTTCCCTGGAAGGCCAGTAGTAATTTCCGATGCACATCTGGAAACATTCTGTAATCTGTGGACTATCGGAGTGTTGATGAAACACAGAAATTGCATCGGGATTGAATACAACAGTCACCATGCGCACTTTCCTCCATGGGAGTAATGTCTCAAACAGTCTAAGCTTTGATCGTTCCCTGGAATATCTGTAGTGGCTTCCGATGCACATCTGGTGGCATTCAGTAATCTGTGGACTATCAGAGTGTTGATGAAACACAGAAATAGCTTCGGGATTGAATACAACAGTCACCATGCGCACTTTCCTCCATGGGAGTAATGTCTCAAACAGTCAACATTTTGATCGTTCCCTGGAAGACCAGTACTAGTCTCCGATGCACATCTGGTGGCATTCTGTAATCTGTGAACTAACAGAGTGTTGTTGAAGCACAGAAATTGCATCGGGATTGAATACAACAGTCAATATTCGCACTTTCCTCCATGGGAGTAATGTCTAAAACAGTGTACGCTCTGATCGTTCCCTGGAAGGCCAGTAGTAATTTCCGATGCACATCTGGAAACATTCTGTAATCTGTGGACTATCGGAGTGTTGATGAAACACAGAAATTGCTTAGTTATTGAATACGTCACCATGTGCACTTTCCTCCATGGGAGTAATGTCTCAAACAGTCTACGCTTTGATCGATCCCTGAAAGACCAGTAGTTTTTTCTGATGCACACCTGATCCCATTCTGTAATCTGTGGACTATCAGGGTGTTGATGAAACACAGAAAATGCATCGGGATTGAATACAACATTCACCGTCCGCACTTTCCTCCATGGGAGTAATGTCTGAAACAGTCCACGCTTTGATCGTTCCCTGGAAGACCAGTAGTAGTTTCCGATGCACATCTGGAGACAATCTGTTATCTGAGGACTATCAGAGTGTTGATCTAACACAGATATTACATCGGATTGAATACAACAGTCACCATCCGCACTATCCTCCATGGGAGTAACGTCTGAAACAGTCTACGCTTTGATCGTTCCCTCGAAGACCAGTAGTAGTTTCCGATGCACATCTGGTGGCATTCTGTAATGTGTGGACTATCAGAGTGTTGATGAAACACAGAAATTGCATCGGGATTGAATACAACAGTCACCATGCGCACTTTCCTCCTCGAAAGTAATGTCTCAAACAGTCTACGCTTTGATTGTTCCCTGAAATACCAGTAGTAGTTTCCGATGCACATCTGGAGGAATTCTGTAATCTGTGGACTATCAGAGTGTTGATAAAACACAGAAATTGCATCGGGATTGAATACAACAGTCACCATGCGCACTTTCCTCCATGGGAGTCATGTCTCAAACAGTCTACGTTTTGATCGTTCCCTGGAAGACCAGCATTAGTTTCCGATGCAAATGTGGTAGCACTCTGTAGTCTGTGGACTATCAGTGTGTTGATAAAACACAGAAATTGCATCGGGATTGAATACAACAGTCACCATCCGCACTTTCCTAAATGGGAGTAATGTCTCACTCAAACAGTCTACGTTTGATCGTCCCTTCAAGACCAGTAGTAGTTTCCGATGCACATCTGCAGGCATTCTGTAATCTGTGGACCTTCAAAGTGTTGATGAAACACAGAAATTGCATCGCGTTTGAATACAACAGTCACCATGCGCACTTTCCTCCATGAGAGCAATGTCTCAAACAGTCTACGCTTTGATCGTTCCCTGGAAGACCAGTAGTAGTTTCCGATGCACATCTGGAGGCATTCTGTAATCTGTGGACCTTCAATGTGTTGATGAAACATAGAAATTGCATCGGGAGTGAATACAACAATCTCAATCCGAACTTTCCTCCATGGGTGTAGTGTCTGAAACAGTCTACGCTTTGATCGTTCCCTGGGAGACCAGTAGTAGTTTCCGATGCAAATCTGGAGGCATTCTGTAATCTGTGGACTATCAGAGTGTTGATGAAACACAGAAATTGCATCGGGATTGAATACAACATTCACCATCCGCACTTTCCTCCATGGGAGTAAAGTCGCAAACACTCTAGGTTTTGATCGTTGCCTGGAAGACCAGTAGTAGTTCCCGATATACATCTGGTGGAATTCTGTAATTTGTTGACCATCAGAGTGTTGATGAAACACAGAAATTGCATCGGGATTGAATACAACAGTCACCATACGCACTTTCCTCCATGGGAGTCATGTCTCAAACAGTCTACGTTTTGATCGCTCCCTGGAAGACCAGTAGTAGCTTCCGATGCACATCTGGTAGCATTCTGTAATCTGTGGACTATCAGAGTGTTGATGAAACACAGAAATTGCATCGGGATTGAATACAACAGTCACCATCCGCACTTTCCTAAATGGGAGTAATGTCACATTCAAACAGTCTACGTTTGATCGTCCCTTGAAGACCAGTAGTAGTTTCCGATGCACATCTGGAGGCATTCTGTAATCTGTGGACCTTCAAAGTGTTGATGAAACACATAAATTGCATCGGGTTTGAATACAACAGTCACCGTGCGCACTTTCCTCCATGAGAGCAATGTCTCAAACAGTCTACTCTTTGATCGTTCCCTGGAATATCTGTAGTAGTTTCCGATGCACATCTGGTGGCATTGAGTAATCTGTGGACTATCAGAGTGTTGATGAAACACAGAAATAGCTTCGGGATTGAATACAACAGTCACCATGCGCACTTTCCTCCATGGGAGTAATGTCTCAAACAGTCTACGTTTTGATCGTTCCCTGGAAGACCAGTAGTAGTCTCCGATGCACATCTGGTGGCATTCTGTAATCTGTGGACTAACAGAGTGTTGATGAAGCACAGAAATTGCATCGGGATTGAATACAACAATCAATATTCGCACATTCCTCCATGGGAGTAATGTCTCAAACAGTGTACGCTCTGATCGTTCCCTGGAAGGCCAGTAGTAATTTCCGATGCACATCTGGAAACATTCTGTAATCTGTGGACTATCGGAGTGTTGATGAAACACAGAAATTGCATCGGGATTGAATGCAACAGTCACCATGCGCACTTTCCTCCATGGGAGTAATGTCTCAAACTGTTTACGCTTTCATTGTTCCCTGGAAGACCAATAGTAGTTTCCGATGCACATCTTGTGGCATTCTGTAATCTGTGGACTATCAGAGTGTTGATGAAACACAGAAATTGCATCGGGACTGTATACATCAGTCGCCATGCGCACTTTCCTCCACGTGAGTATTGTCTAAAACAGTCTAGGTTTTGATCGTTCCCTGGAAGACCAGTAGTAGTTCCCGATATACATCTGGTGGCATTCTGTACTTTGGGGACTATCAGAGTGTTGGAGAAACACAGAATTTGCATCGGGATTGAATACAACAGTCACCATCCGCACTTTCCTCCATGGGAGTAATGTCTCAAACAGTCTACGCTTTGATCGTTCCTCGGAAGACCAGTAGTTTTTTCCGAAGCACAACTGATCTCATTATGTAATCTGTGGACTATCAGGGTGTTGATGAAACACAGAAAATGCATCGGGATTCAGTACAACAGTCACCATCCGCACTTTCCTCCACGGGAGTAACGTCTCGAACAGTCTACGCTTTGATCGTTCCCTGAAAGACCACTAGTAGTTCCCGATGTACATCTGGTGGCATTCTGTAATTTGTGGACTATCAGAGTGTTGATGAAACACAGAAATTGCATCGGGATTGAATACAACATTCACCATCCGCACTTTCCTCCATGGGAGTAATGTCTGAAACAGTCCACGCTTTGATCGTTCCCTGGAAGACCAGTAGTAGTTTCCGATGCACATCTGGAGACAATCTGTTATCTGTGGACTATCAGAGTGTTGATCTAACACAGAAATTGCATCGGATTGTATACAACAGTCACCCTCCGCACTTTCCTCCATGGGAGTAACGTCTGAAACAGTCTACGCTTTGATCGTTACCTCGAAGACCAGTAGTAGATTCCGATGCACATCTTGTGGCATTCTGTAATCTGTGGACTATCAGAGTGTTGATGAAAAACAGAAAATGCATCTTGAGTGAATACAACAGTCACCATGCGCACTTTCCTCCATGGGAGTAATGTCTCAAACAGTCTACGCTTTGATCGTTCCCTGGAAGACCAGTAGTTGTTCCCGATGTACATCTGGTGGCATTCTGTAATTTGGGGACTATCAGAGTGTTGATGAAACACAGAGATTGCATTTGGATTGAATACAACAGTCACCATGTGCACTTTCCTCCATGGGAGTAATGTCTCGAACAGTCTACCCTTTGATCGTTCCCTGGAAGACCAGTAGTGGTTTCCGATGCACAACTGGTCTCATTCTGTAATTTGTGGACTATCAGGGTGTTGATGAAACACAGAAAATGCATCGGGATTGAATGCAACAGTCAATATTCGCACTTTCCTCCATGGGAGTAATGTCTAAAACAGTGTACGCTCTGATCGTTCCCTGGAAGGCCAGTAGTAATTTCCGATGCACATCTGGAAACATTCTGTAATCTGTGGACTATCGGAGTGTTGATGAAACACAGAAATTGCATCGGGATTGAATACAACAGTCACCATGCGCACTTACCTCCATGGGAGTAATGTCTCAAACAGTCTAAGCTTTGATCGTTTCCTGGAATATCTGTAGTGGCTTCCGATGCACATCTGGTGGCATTCAGTAATCTGTGGACTATCAGAGTGTTGATGAAACACAGAAATAGCTTCGGGATTGAATACAACAGTCACCATGCGCACTTTCCTCCATGGGAGTAATGTCTCAAACAGTCAACATTTTGATCGTTCCCTGGAAGACCAGTACTAGTCTCCGATGCACATCTGGTGGCATTCTGTAATCTGTGAACTAACAGAGTGTTGTTGAAGCACAGAAATTGCATCGGGATTGAATACAACAGTCAATATTCGCACTTTCCTCCATGGGAGTAATGTCTAAAACAGTGTACGCTCTGATCGTTCCCTGGAAGGCCAGTAGTAATTTCCGATGCACATCTGGAAACATTCTGTAATCTGTGGACTATCGGAGTGTTGATGAAACACAGAAATTGCATCGGGATTGAATACAACAGTCACCATGCGCACTTTCCTCCATGGGAGTAATGTCTCAAACAGTCTACGCTTTGATCGTTCCCTGAAAGACCAGTAGTTTTTTCCGATGCACAACTGATCTCATTCTGTAATCTGTGGACTATCAGGGTGTTGATGAAACACAGAAAATGCATCGGGATTGAATACAACATTCACCGTCCGCACTTTCCTCCATGGGAGTAATGTCTGAAACAGTCCACGCTTTGATCGTTCCCTGGAAGACCAGTAGTAGTTTCCGATGCACATCTGGAGACAATCTGTTATCTGTGGACTATCAGAGTGTTGATCTAACACAGAAATTGCATCGGATTGAATACAACAGTCACCATCCGCACTTTCCTCCATGGGAGTAACGTCTGAAACAGTCTACGCTTTGATCGTTCCCTCGAAGACGAGTAGTAGTTTCCGATGCACATCTGGTGGCATTCTGTAATCTGTGGACTATCAGAGTGTTGATGAAACACAGAAATTGCATCGGGATTGAATACAACAGTCACCATGCGCTTTTTCCTCCACGGGCGTAATGCCTCAAACAGTCTAGGTTTTGATCGTTCCCTGGAAGACCAGTAGTAGTTCCCGATGTACATCTGGTGGCATTCTGTAATTTGGGGACTATCAGAGTGTTGATGAAACACAGAAATTGCATCGGGATTGAATACAACAGTCACCATGCGAACTTTCCTCCATGGGAGTAGTGTCTCAAACAGTCTACGCTTTGATCGTTCCCTGGAAGACCAGTAGTGGTTTCCGATGCAAATCTGGAGGCATTCTGTAATCTGTGGACTATCAGATTGTTGATGAAACACAGAAATTGCATCGGGATTGAATACAACAGTCAACATGCGCACTTTCCTCCATGGGAGTAATGTCTCAAACAGTCTACGCATTGATCGCTCCCTGGAAGACCAGTAGTAGTTTCCGATGCACATCTGGTGGCACTTGTAATCTGTGGACTATCAGAGTGTTGATGAAACATAGAAATTGCATCGGGATTGAATACAACAGTCACCATGCGCACATTCTTCCACGGGAGTAATGTCTCAAACAGTTTACGCTTTGATTGTTCCCTGGAAGACCAGTAGTAGTTCCCGATGTACATCTGGTGGCATTCTGTAATTTGTGGACTATCAGAGTGTTGATGAAACACAGAAATTGCATCGGGATTGAATACAACATTCACCATCCGCACTTTCCTCCATGGGAGTAATGTCTGACACAGTCTACGTTTTGATCGTTCCCTGGAAAACCAGTAGTGGTTTCCGATGCACAACTGGTGGCATTCTGCAGTCACTGGACTATCAGAGTGTTGATGAAAAACAGAAAATTCATCGGGAGTGAATAGAACAGTCTCCATGCGCACTTTCCTCTAACGGAGTATGACTCAAACAGTCTACGCTCTGATCGTTCAGTGGAATACCAGTAGTGGTTTCCGATGCACACCTGGTGGCATTCTGTAATCTGTGGGCTATCAGAGTGTTGATGAAACACAGAAATACCATCGGGATTGAATACTATAGTCACCATGCGCACTTTCCTCCATGGGAGTAACGTCTGAAACAGTCTACGCTTTGATCGTTCCCTAGAAGACCAGTAGTAGTTCCCGAAGTACATCTGGTGGCATTCTGCAATTTGTGGACTATCCGAGAGTTGATGAAACACAGAAAATGCATCGAGATTGAATACAACAGTCACCATCCTCACTTCCCTCCATTTGAGTAACGTCTCAAACAGTCTACGCTTCGATCGTTCCCTGGAAGACCAGTAGTGGTTTCCGATGCACAACTGGTGGCATTCTGCAGTCAGTGGACTATCAGAGTGTTGATGAAAAACAGAAAATGCATCGGGAGTGATAACAACAGTCACCATGCTCACTTTCCTCCATGGGAGTAATGTCTCAAACAGTCTATGCTTTGATCATTAACTGGAATACCAGTAGTAGTTTCCGATGCACATGTGGTGGCATTTTGTAATCTGTGGACTATCAGAGTGTTGATGAAAGACAGAAATAGCATCGGGATTGAATACAACAGTCACCATGGGCATTTTCCTCCATGGGAGTAATGTCTCAAACAGTCTACGCTTTGATGGGTCCCAGGATGACCAGTAGTAGTTTCCGATGTACATCTGGAGACAATCAGTAATCTGTGGACTATCAGAGTGTTGATGAAACACTGAAATTGCATTGGGATTGGATACAACAGTCATCAAGCGCACTTTGCTCCACATGAGTAATGTCTCAAACAGTCCACGTTTTGATCGTTCCCTGGAAGACCAGTAGTAGTTTCCGATGCACATCTGGAGGCATTCTGTTGTCTGTGGACTATTAGAGTGTTGATGAAACACAGAAATTGCATCGGGAGTGAATACAACAATCACAATTCGCACTTTCCTCCATGGTAGTAATGTCTGACACAGTCTACGATTTGATCGTTCCCTGGAAGACCAGTAGTAGTTTCCGATGCACATCTGGAGGCATTCTGTTATCTGTGGACTATTAGAGTGTTGATGAAACACAGAAATTGCATCGTGATTGAATACAACATTCACCATGTGCACTTTCCTCCATGGGAGTAACGTCTGAATGAGTCTACGCTTTGATCGTTCCCTGGAAGACCAGTAGTAGTTCCCGATGTACATCTGGTGGATTTCTGTAATTTGTTTACTATCAGAGTGTTGTTGAAACACAGAAAATGCATCGGGATTGAATACAACAGTCACCATGCGCACTTTCCTCCATGGGAGTAATGTCTCAAACAGTCTACGCATTGATCGTCCCTGGTAGACCAGTAGTAGTTTCCGATGCACATGTGGTTTCATTCTGTAATCTGTGGAGTATCAGAGTGTTGATGAAACAGAGAAATTGCATCGTAATTGAATACAACATTACCATGCGCACTTTCCACCATGGGAGTAATGTCTCAAACAGTCTACGCTTTGATCATTCCCTGGAAGACCAGTAGTAGTTTCCGATGCACATCTGGAGAAATTCTGTAATCTGTGGACTATCAGAGTGTTAATGAAACACAGAAATTCCATCGGGATTGAATACAACAGTCACAATGCGCACTTTCCTCCACAGGAGTAATGTCGCAAACAGTCTAAACTTTCATCGTTCCCTGGAAGACCAGTAGTGGTTTTCGATACACAACTGGTGGCATTCTGTAATCTGTGGACTATCAGAGTGTTGATGAAACATAGAAATTAGCATCGGGATTGAATACAACAGTCACCATGCGCACTTTCCTCCATGGGAGTAATGTCTCAAGCAGTCTACGCATTGATCGTCCCTGGAAGACCAGTAGTAGTTTCCGATGCACATGTGGTGGCATTCTGTAATCTGTGTACTATCAGAGTGTTGATGAAACACAGAAATTGCATCGGGATTGAATACAACAGTCACCATGCGCACATTCCTCCACGGGAGTAACGTCTGAAACAGTCTACGCTTCGATCGTTCCCTGGAAGACCAGTAGTGGTTTCCGATGCACAACTGGTGGCATTCTGCAGTCAGTGGACTATCAGAGTGTTGATGAAAAACAGAAAATGCATCGGGAGTGATAACAAAAGTCACCATGCACACTTTCCTCCATGGGAGTAATGTCTCAAACAGTCTACGCTTTGATCGTTCCCTGGAATACCAGTAGTAGTTTCCGATGCACATCTGGTGGCATTCTGTAAACTGTGGACTATCAGAGTGTTGATGAAAGACAGAAATAGCATCGGGATTGAATACAACAGTCACCATGCGCACTTTCCTCCATGGGAGTAATGTCTCAAACAGTCTACGCATTGATCGTTCCCTGGAAGACCAGTAGTGGCTTCCGATGCACAACTGGTGGCATTCTGCAGTCAGTGGACTATCAGAGTGTTGATGAAAAACAGAAAATGCATCGGGATTGAATACAAAAGTCACCATTCGCACTTTCCTCCATAGGAGTAACGTCTGAAACTGTCTACGCTTTGATCGTTTCCTCGAAGACCAGTAGTAGTTTCCGATGCACATCTGGTGGAATTCTGTAATCTGTGGACTATCAGATTGTTGATGAAACACAGAAATTGCATCGGGATTGAGTACAACAGTCACCATGCGCACTTTCCTCCATGGGAGTAATGTCTCAAACAGTCTACGCATTGATCGTCCCTGGAAGACCAGTAGTAGTTTCCGATGCACATGTGGTGGCATTCTGTAATCTGTGGAATATCATAGTGTTGATGAAACACAGAAATTGCATCGGGATTGAATACAACAGTCACCATGCGCACTTTCCTCCACGGGAGTAGTGTCTCAAACAGTCTACGCTTTGATCATTCCGTGGAAGACCAGTAGTGATTTCCGATACACAACTGGTGGCATTCTGTAATCTGTGGACTATCAGAGTGTTGATGAAACACAGAAATTGCATTGGGATTGAATACAACAGTCACCATGCGCACTTTCCTCCACGTGAGTAATGTCTCAAACAGTCTACGCTTTGATTTTTCCCTGGAATACCAGTAGTAGTTTCCGATCACATCTGGTGGAATTCTGTAATCTGTGGACTATCAGAGTGTTGATGAAACACAGAAATAGCATCGGGATTGAATACAACAGTCACCAAGCGCACATCCCTCCATGGAAGTAATGTCTCAAACAGTCTACGTTTTGATCGTTCCCTGGAAGACCAGTAGTAGTTTCCGATGCACATCTGCTGGCATTCTGTAAACAGTGGACTATCAGATTGTTGATGAAACACAGAAACTGCATCGGGATTGAAAACAACAGTCACAATCCGCACTTTCCTAAATGGGAGTAATGTCTCACTCAAACAGTCTACGTTTGATCGTCCCTTGAAGACCAGTAGTAGTTTCCGATACACATCTGGAGACATTCTGTAATCTGAGAACCTTCAAAGTGTTGATGAAACACAGAAATTGCATCGGGTTTTAATACAACAGTCACTATGCGCACTTTCCTCCATGGGAGCAATGTCACAAACGGACTACGCTTTGATCGTTCCCTGGATGACCAGTAGTAGATTCCGATACACGTCTGGTGGCATTCTAAAATCTGTGGACTATCAGAGTGTTGATGAAACACAGAAATTGCATCGGGAGTGAATACAACAATCACAATCCGCACTTTCCTCCATGGGAGTAATGGCTGACTCAGTCTACGTTTTGATCGTTCCCTGGAAGACCAGTAGTAGTTTCCGATGCTCATCTGGAGGCATTCTGTAATCTGTGGACTATCAGAGTGTTGATGAAACACAGAAATTGCATCGGGATTAAATACAACATTCACCATCCGCACTTTCCTAAATGGGAGTAACGTCTGAAAGAGTCTACGCGTTGATCGTTCCCTGGAAGACCAGTAGTAGTTCCCGATGTACATCTGGTGGCATTCTGTAATCTGTGGACTATCAGAGTGTTGATGAAACACAGAAATTCCATCGGGATTGAATACAACAGTCACAATGCGCACTTTCCTCCACGGGAGTAATGTCTCAAACAGTCTACGCTTTGATTATTCCCTGGAATACCAGTAGTTGTTTCCGATGCACATCTGGTGGCATTCTGTAATCTGTAGACTATCTGAGTGTTGATGAAACACAGAAATTGCATTGGGATTGAATACAACAGTCATCATGCGCACTTTCCTCCACATGAGTAATGTCTCTAACAGTCTACGCTTTGATTTTTCCCTGGAATACCAGTAGTAGTTTCCGATGCACCACATGTGGCATTCTGTAATCTGTGGACTATCAGAGTGTTGATGAAACACAGAAATTGCATCGGGATTGAATACAATAGTCACCATGCGCACTTTCCTCCATGGGAGTAATGTCTCAAACAGTCTACGATTTGATCGATCCCTGGAAGACCAGTAGTGGTTTCCGATACACAACTGGTGGCATTCTGTAATCTGTGGACTATCAGAGTGTTGATGAAACACAGAAATTGCATCGGGAGTGAATACAACAATCTCAATTCGTACTTTCCTCCATGGGAGTAATGTCTGACACAGTCTACGTTTTGATCGTTCCCTGGAAGACCAGTAGTGGTTTCCGATGCACAACTGGTGGCATTCTGCAGTCACTGGACTATCAGAGTGTTGATGAAAAACAGAAAATTCATCGGGAGTGAATAGAACAGTCTCCATGCGCACTTTCCTCTAACGGAGTATGACTCAAACAGTCTACGCTCTGATCGTTCAGTGGAATACCAGTAGTGGTTTCCGATGCACATCTGGTGGCATTCTGTAATCTGTGGGCTATCAGAGTGTTGATGAAACACAGAAATACCATCGGGATTGAATACTATAGTCACCATGCGCACTTTCCTCCATGGGAGTAACGTCTGAAACAGTCTACGCTTTGATCGTTCCCTAGAAGACCAGTAGTAGTTCCCGAAGTACATCTGGTGGCATTCTGCAATTTGTGGACTATCCGAGAGTTGATGAAACACAGAAAATGCATCGAGATTGAATACAACAGTCACCATCCTCACTTCCCTCCATTTGAGTAACGTCTCAAACAGTCTACGCTTCGATCGTTCCCTGGAAGACCAGTAGTGGTTTCCGATGCACAACTGGTGGCATTCTGCAGTCAGTGGACTATCAGAGTGTTGATGAAAAACAGAAAATGCATCGGGAGTGATAACAACAGTCACCATGCTCACTTTCCTCCATGGGAGTAATGTCTCAAACAGTCTATGCTTTGATCATTAACTGGAATACCAGTAGTAGTTTCCGATGCACATGTGGTGGCATTTTGTAATCTGTGGACTATCAGAGTGTTGATGAAAGACAGAAATAGCATCGGGATTGAATACAACAGTCACCATGAGCATTTTCCTCCATGGGAGTAATGTCTCAAACAGTCTACGCTTTGATAGGTCCCAGGATGACCAGTAGTAGTTTCCGATGTACATCTGGAGACAATCAGTAATCTGTGGACTATCAGAGTGTTGATGAAACACAGAAATTGCATCGGGATTGAATACATCAGTCACCATCCGCACTTTCCTCCATAGGAGTAACGTCTGTAACAGTCTACGTTTTGATCGTTTCCTCGAAGACCAGTAGTAGTTTCTGATGCACATCTGGTGGAATTCTGTAATCTGTGGACTATCAGAGTGTTGATGAAACACAGAAATTGCATCGGGATTGAATACAACAGTCACCATGCGCACTTTCCTCCATGGGAGTAATGTCTCAAACATTCTACGCATTGATCGTCACTGGAAGGCCAGTAGTAGTTTCCGATGCACAACTGATCTCATTCTGTAATCTGTCGACTATCAGGGTGTTGATGAAACACAGAAAATGCATTGGGATTGAATACAAAAGTCACAATGCGCACTTTACTCCACGGGAGTAATGTCTCTGACAGTCTACGATTTGATCGTTCCCTGGAATACCAGTAGTAGTTTCCGATGCACATCTGGTGGCATTCTGTAATCTGTGGACTATCAGATTGTTGATGAAACACAGAAATTGCATCGGGATCGAATACAACAGTCACCATGCGCACTTTCCTCCACGGGAGTAATGTCTCAAGCAGTCTACGCTTTGATCGTTCCCTGGAAGACCACTAGTAGTTCCCGATGTACAACTGGTGGCATTCTGAATTTTTGTGGACTATCAGAGTGTTGATGAAAGACAGAAATTGCATCGGGATTGAATACAACAGTCACCATCCGCACTTTCCTCCATTGGAGTAATGTCGCAAACAGTCTAAACTTTGATCGTTCCCTGGAAGACCAGTAGTGGTCTCCGATACACAACTGGTGGCATTCTGTAATCTGTGGACTATAAGAGTGTTGATGAAACATATAAATTGCATCAGGATTTAATACAACAGTCATCATGCGCACATTCCTCCACGTGAGTAATGCCTCAAACAGTCTACGCTTTGATTTTTCCCTGGAATACCAGTAGTAGTTTCCGATGCACATCTGGTGGAATTCTGTAATCTGTGGACTATCAGAGTGTTGATGAAACACAGAAATAGCATCGGGATTTAATACAACAGTCACCATGCGCACTTTCCTCCATGGGAGTAACGTCTGAAACAGTCTACGCTTCGATCGTTCCCTAGAAGACCAGTAGTAGTTCCCCAAGTACATCTGGTGGCATTCGGCAATTTGTGGAGTATCCGAGAGTTGATGAAACACAGAAATTGCATCGGGATTGAATACAACAGTCGCTATCCTCACTTCCCTCCATGGGAGTAACGTCTCAAACAGTCTACGCTTCGATCGTTCCCTGGAAGACCAGTAGTGGTTTCCGATGCACAACTGGTGGCATTCTGCAGTCAGTGGACTATCAGAGTGTTGATGAAAAACAGAAAATGCATCGGGAGTGATATCAACAGTCACCATGCGCACTGTCCTCCATGGGAGTAATGTTTCAAACAGTCTACGCTTTGATCATTCCTTGGAATACCAGTAGTAGTTTCCGATGCACATCTGGTGGCATTCTGTAATCTGTGGACTATCAGAGTGTTAATGAAATACAGAAATTGCATCGGGATTGAATACAACAGTCACCATGCGCACTTTCCTCCATGGGAGTAATGTCTCAAACAGTCTACGCATTGATCATCCCTGGAGGACCAGTAGTAGTTTCCGATGCACATGTGGTGGCATTCTGTAATCTGTGGACTATCAGAGTGTTGATGAAACACAGAAATTGCATCGGGATTGAATACAACAGTCACCATGCGCACTTTCCTCCACGGGAGTAATGTCTCAAACAGTCTACGCTTTGATCATTCCCTGGAATACCAGTAGTAGTTTCCGATGCACATCTGGTGGCATTCTGTAATCTGTGGACTATCAGAGTGTTGATGAAACACAGAAATTCCATCGGGATTGAATACAACAGTCACAATGCGCACTTTCCTCCACAGGAGTAATGTCGCAAACAGTCTAAACTTTGATCGTTGCCTGGAAGACCAGTAGTGGTATCTGATACACAACTGGTGGCATTCTGTAATCTGTGGACTATCAGAGTGTTGATGAAACACTGAAATTGCATTGGGATTGGATACAACAGTCATCATGCGCACTTTCCTCCACGTGAGTAATGTCTCGAACAGTCTACGCTTTGATCATTCCCTGGAATACCAGCAGTTGTTTCCGATGCACTTCTGGTGGCATTCTGTAATCTGTGGACTATCAGAGTGTTGATGAAACACAGAAATAGCATCGGGACTGAATACAATAGTCACCATGCGCACTTTCCTCCATGGGAGTAATGTCTCAAACAGTCTACGATTTGATCGTTCCCTGGAAGACCAGTAGTGGTTTCCGATACACAACTGGTGGCATTCTGTAATCTGTGGACTATCAGAGTGTTGATGAAACACAGAAATTGCATCGGGAGTGAATACAACAATCACAATTCGCACTTTCCTCCATGGGAGTAATGTCTGACACAGTCTACGATTTGATCGTTCCCTGGAAGACCAGTAGAGGTTTCCGATGCACAACTGGTGGCATTCTGCAGTCAGTGGACTATCAGAGTGTTGATGAAAATCAGAAAATGCATCGGGAGTGAATACAACAGTCACCATGCGCACTTTCCTCTACGGGAGTATGTCTCAAACAGTCTACGCTCTGATCGTTCAATGGAATACCAGTAGTGGTTTCCGATGCACATCTGGTGGCATTCTGTAATCTGTGGACTATCAGAGTGTTGATGAAACACAGATATAGCTTCGGGATTTAATACAACAGTCGCCTGCGCAATTTCCTCCATGGGAGTAACGTCTGAAACAGTCTACGCCTTGATCGTTCCCTAGAAGACCAGTAGTAGTTCCCGAAGTACATCTGGTGGCATTCTGCAATTTGTGGACTATCCGAGAGTTGATGAAACACAGAAATTGCATCGGAATTTAATACAACAGTCGCCATCCTCACTTCCCTCCATGGGAGTAATGTCTCAAACATTCTACGCTTCGATCGTTCCCTGGAAGACCAGTAGTGGTTTCCGATGCACAACTGGTGGCATTCTGCAGTCAGTGGACTATCAGAGTGTTGATGAAAAACAGAAAATGCATCGGGAGTGATAACAACAGTCACCATGCGCACTTTCCTCCATGGGAGTAATGTCTCAAACAGTCTACGCTTTGATCATTCCCTGGAATACCAGTTGTAGTTTCCGATGCACATCTGGTTGCATTCTGTAATCTGTGGACTATCAGAGTGTTGACGAAAGACACAAATAGCATCGGGATTGAATACAACAGTCACCATGCGCATTTTCCTCAATGGGAGTAATGTCTCAAACAGTCTACGCTTTGATCGGTCCCAGGAAGACCAGTAGTAGTTTCCGATGTACATCTGGAGACAATCTGTAATCTGTGGACTATCAGAGTGTTGATGAAACACAGAAATTGCATCGGGATTGAATACAACAGTCACCATGCGCACTTTCCTCCATAAGAGTAATGTCTCAAACAGTCTACGCATTGATCGTCCCTGGAAGACCAGTAGTAGTTTCCGATGCACATGTGGTGGCATTCTGTAATCTGTGGACTATCAGAGTGTTGATGAAACACAGAAATTGCATCGGGATTGAATACAACAGTCACCATGCGCACTTTCCTCCACGGGAGTAATGTCTCAAACAGTCTACGCTTTGATCATTCCCTGGAATACCAGTAGTAGTTTCCGTAGCACATCTGGTGGCATTCTGTAATCTGTGGACTATCAGAGTGTGGATGAAACACAGAAAGTCCAT
The DNA here is from genome assembly GCF_023897955.1 of Schistocerca gregaria. Taxonomy (NCBI): domain Eukaryota; kingdom Metazoa; phylum Arthropoda; class Insecta; order Orthoptera; family Acrididae; genus Schistocerca; species Schistocerca gregaria. Next base: position 2,307,338 of record NC_064927.1, read on the forward strand.
CGGGATTGAATACAACAGTCACAATGCGCACTTTCCTCCACAGGGGTAATGTCGCAAACAGTCTAAACTTTGATCGTTCCCTGGAAGACCAGTAGTGGTATCCGATACACAACTGGTGGCATTCTGTAATCTGTGGACTATCAGAGTGTTGATGAAACACTGAAATTGCATTGGGATTGGATACAACAGTCATCATGCGCACTTGGCTCCATATGAGTAATGTCTCAAACAGTCTACGTTTTTATCGTTCCCTGGAAGAACAGTAGTAGTTTCCGATGCACATCTGGAGGCATTCTGTTATCTGTGGACTAATAGAGTGTTGATGAAACACAGAAATTGCATCGGGAGTGAATACAACAATCACAATTCGCACTTTCCTCCATGGTAGAAATGTCTGACACAGTCTACGTTTTGATCGTTCCCTGGAAGACCAGTAGTAGTTTCCGATGCACATCTGGAGGCATTCTGTTATCTGTGGACTATTAGAGTGTTGATGAAACACAGAAATTGCATCGGGATTGAATACAACATTCACCATGCGCACTTTCCTCCATGGGAGTAACGTCTGAAAGAGTCTACGCTTTGATCGTTCCCTGGAAGACCAGTAGTAGTTCCCGATGTACATCTGGTGGAATTCTGTAATTTGTGGACTATCAGAGTGTTGTTGAAACACAGAAAATGCATCGGGATTGAATACAACAGTCACCATGCGCACTTTCCTCCATGGGAGTAATGTCTCAAACAGTCTACGCATTGATCGTCCCTGGTAGACCAGTAGTAGTTTCCGATGCACATGTGGTTTCATTCTGTAATCTGTGGAGTATCAGAGTGTTGATGAAGCACACAAATTGCATCGTAATTGAATACAACACTACCATGCGCACTTTCCTCCATGGGAGTAATGTCTCAAACAGTCTACGCTTTGATCATTCCCTGGAATACCAGTAGTAGTTTCCGATGCACATCTGGTGGCATTCTGTAATCCGTGGACTATCAGAGTGTTGATGAAACACAGAAATTCCATCGGGATTGAATACAACAGTCACAATGCGCACTTTCCTCCACAGGAGTAATGTCCCAAACAGTCTAAACTTTGATCGTTCCCTGGAAGACCAGTAGTGGTTTCCGATACACAACTGGTGGCATTCTGTAATCTGTGGACTATCAGAGTGTTGATGAAACATAGAAATTGCATCGGGATTGAATACAACAGTCACCATGCGCACTTTCCTCCATGGGAGTAATGTCTCAAACAGTCTACGCATTGATCGTCCCTGGAAGACCAGTAGTAGTTTCCGATGCACATGTGGTGGCATTCTGTAATCTGTGTACTATCAGTGTGTTGTTGAAACACAGAAATTGCATCGGGATTGAATACAACAGTCACCATGCGCACATTCCTCAACGGGAGTAACGTCTCAAACAGTCTACGCTTCGATCGTTCCCTGGAAGACCAGTAGTGGTTTCCGATGCACAACTGGTGGCATTCTGCAGTCAGTGGACTATCAGAGTGTTGATGAAAAACAGAAAATGCATCGGGAGTGATAACAACAGTCACCATGCGCACTTTCCTCCATGGGAGTAATGTCTCAAACAGTCTACGCATTGATCGTTCCCTGGAATACCAGTAGTAGTTTCCGATGCACATCTGGTGGAATTCTGTAATCTGTGGACTATCAGAGTGTTGATGAAACACAGAAATTGCATCGGGATTGAATACAACAGTCACCATGCGCACTTTCCTCCATAAGAGTAATGTCTCAAACAGTCTACGCATTGATCGTCCCTGGAAGACCAGTAGTAGTTTCCGATGCACATGTGGTGGCATTCTGTAATCTGTGGACTATCAGAGTGTTGATGAAACACAGAAATTGCATCGGGATTGAATACAACAGTCACCATGCGCACTTTCCTCCACGGGAGTAATGTCTCAAACAGTCTACGCTTTGATCATTCCCTGGAATACCAGTAGTAGTTTCCGTAGCACATCTGGTGGCATTCTGTAATCTGTGGACTATCAGAGTGTGGATGAAACACAGAAAGTCCATCGGGATTGAATACAACAGTCACAATGCGCACTTTCCTCCACAGGGGTAATGTCGCAAACAGTCTAAACTTTGATCGTTCCCTGGAAGACCAGTAGTGGTATCCGATACACAACTGGTGGCATTCTGTAATCTGTGGACTATCAGAGTGTTGATGAAACACTGAAATTGCATTGGGATTGGATACAACAGTCATCATGCGCACTTGGCTCCATATGAGTAATGTCTCAAACAGTCTACGTTTTTATCGTTCCCTGGAAGAACAGTAGTAGTTTCCGATGCACATCTGGAGGCATTCTGTTATCTGTGGACTAATAGAGTGTTGATGAAACACAGAAATTGCATCGGGAGTGAATACAACAATCACAATTCGCACTTTCCTCCATGGTAGAAATGTCTGACACAGTCTACGTTTTGATCGTTCCCTGGAAGACCAGTAGTAGTTTCCGATGCACATCTGGAGGCATTCTGTTATCTGTGGACTATTAGAGTGTTGATGAAACACAGAAATTGCATCGGGATTGAATACAACATTCACCATGCGCACTTTCCTCCATGGGAGTAACGTCTGAAAGAGTCTACGCTTTGATCGTTCCCTGGAAGACCAGTAGTAGTTCCCGATGTACATCTGGTGGAATTCTGTAATTTGTGGACTATCAGAGTGTTGTTGAAACACAGAAAATGCATCGGGATTGAATACAACAGTCACCATGCGCACTTTCCTCCATGGGAGTAATGTCTCAAACAGTCTACGCATTGATCGTCCCTGGTAGACCAGTAGTAGTTTCCGATGCACATGTGGTTTCATTCTGTAATCTGTGGAGTATCAGAGTGTTGATGAAGCACACAAATTGCATCGTAATTGAATACAACACTACCATGCGCACTTTCCTCCATGGGAGTAATGTCTCAAACAGTCTACGCTTTGATCATTCCCTGGAATACCAGTAGTAGTTTCCGATGCACATCTGGTGGCATTCTGTAATCCGTGGACTATCAGAGTGTTGATGAAACACAGAAATTCCTTCGGGATTGAATACAACAGTCACAATGCGCACTTTCCTCCACAGGAGTAATGTCCCAAACAGTCTAAACTTTGATCGTTCCCTGGAAGACCAGTAGTGGTTTCCGATACACAACTGGTGGCATTCTGTAATCTGTGGACTATCAGAGTGTTGATGAAACATAGAAATTGCATCGGGATTGAATACAACAGTCACCATGCGCACTTTCCTCCATGGGAGTAATGTCTCAAACAGTCTACGCATTGATCGTCCCTGGAAGACCAGTAGTAGTTTCCGATGCACATGTGGTGGCATTCTGTAATCTGTGTACTATCAGTGTGTTGTTGAAACACAGAAATTGCATCGGGATTGAATACAACAGTCACCATGCGCACATTCCTCAACGGGAGTAACGTCTCAAACAGTCTACGCTTCGATCGTTCCCTGGAAGACCAGTAGTGGTTTCCGATGCACAACTGGTGGCATTCTGCAGTCAGTGGACTATCAGAGTGTTGATGAAAAACAGAAAATGCATCGGGAGTGATAACAACAGTCACCATGCGCACTTTCCTCCATGGGAGTAATGTCTCAAACAGTCTACGCATTGATCGTTCCCTGGAATACCAGTAGTAGTTTCCGATGCACATCTGGTGGAATTCTGTAATCTGTGGACTATCAGAGTGTTGATGAAACACAGAAATTGCATCGGGATTGAATACAACAGTCACCATGCGCGCTTTCCTCCATGGGAGTAATGTCTCAAACAGTCTACGCATTGATCGTCCCTGGAAGACCAGTAGTAGTTTCCGATGCACATGTGGTGGCATTCTGTAATCTGTGGACTATCAGAGTGTTGATGAAATACAGAAATTGCATCGGGATTGATTATAACAGTCACCATGCGCACTTTCCTCCATGGGAGTAATGTGTCATACAGTCTACGCATTGATCGTCCCTGGAAGACCAGTAGTAGTTTCCGATGCACATGTGGTGGCATTCTGTAATCTGTGGACTATCAGAGTGTTGATGAAACACAGATATTGCATCGGGAGTGAATACAACAATCACAATTCGCACATTCCTCCATGGTAGTAATGTCTGACACAGTCTACGTTTTGATCGTTCCCTGGAAGACCAGTAGTAGTTTCCGATGCACATCTGGAGGCATTCTGTTATCTGTGGACTATCAGAGTGTTGATGAAAAACAGAAAATGCATCGGGAGTGATAACAACATTCACCATGCGCACTTTCCTCCATGGGAGTAACGTCTGAAAGAGTCTACGCTTTGATCGTTCCATGGAAGACCAGTAGTAGTTTCCGATGCACATCTGGAGGCATTCTGTTATCTGTGGACTATTAGAGTGTTGATGAAACACAGAAATAGCATCGGGATTGAATACAACAGTCACCATAGGCACTTTCCTCCATGGGAGTAACGTCTGAAAGAGTCTACGCTTTGATCGTTCCCTGGAAGACCAGTAGTAGTTTCCGATGCACATGTGGTGGCATTCTGTAATCTGTGGACTATCAGAGTGTTGATGAAACACAGAAATAGCATCGGGATTTAATACAACAGTCACCATGCGCACTTTCCTCCATGGGAGTAACGTCTGAAACAGTCTACGCTTTGATCGTTCCCTAGAAGACCAGTAGTAGTTCCCGAAGTACATCTGGTGGCATTCTGCAATTTGTGGACTATCCGAGAGTTGATGAAACACAGAAATTGCATCGGAATTGAATACAACAGTCGCCATCCTCACTTCCCTCCATGGGAGTAACGTCTCAAACAGTCTACGCTTCGATTGTTCCCTGGAAGACCAGTAGTGGTTTTCGATGCACAACTGGTGGCATTCTGCAGTCGGTGGACTATCAGAGTATTGATGAAAAACAGAAAATGCATCGGGAGTGATAACAACAGTCACCATGCGCACTTTCCTCCATGGGAGTAATGTCTCAAACAGTCTACGCTTTGATCGTTCCCTGGAATACCAGTAGTAGTTTCCGATGCACATCTGGTGGCATTCCGTAATCTGTGGACTATCAGAGTGTTGATGAGAGACAGAATAGCATCGGGATTGAATACAACAGTCACCATGCGCATTTTCCTCCATGGGAGTAATGTCTCAAACAGTCCACGCATTGATCGGTCCCAGGAAGACCAGTAGTAGTTTCCGATGTACATCTGGAGACAATCTGTAATCTGTGGACTATCAGAGTGTTGATGAAACACAGAAATTGCATCGGGATTGAATACAACAGTCACCATCCGCACTTTCCTCCATAGGAGTAACGTCTGAAACTGTCTACGTTTTGATCGTTTCCTCGAAGACCAGTAGTAGTTTCCGATGCACATCTGGTGGAATTCTGTGATCTGTGGACTATCAGAGTGTTGATGAAACACAGAAATTGCATCGGGATTGAATACAACAGTCACCATGCGCACTTTCCTCCATGGGAGTAATGTCTCAAACAGGCTACGCATTGATCGTCCCTGGAAGACCAGTAGTAGTTTCCGATGCACATGTGGTGGCATTCTGTAATCTGTGGACTATCAGAGTGTTGATGAAATACAGAAATTGCATCGGGTTTGAATACAACAGTCACCATTCGCACTTTCCTCCATGGGAGTAATGTCTCAAACAGTCTACGAATTGATCGTCCCTGGAAGACCAGTAGTAGTTTCCGATGCACATGTAGTGGCATTCTGTAATCAGTGGACTATCAGAGTGTTGATGAAACACAGAAATTGCATCGGGATTGAATACAACAGTCACCATGCGCACTTTCCTCCACGGGAGTAATGTCTCAAACAGTCTACGCTTTGATCATTCCCTGGAATACCAGTAGTAGTTTCCGATGCACATCTGGTGGCATTCTGTAATCTGTGGACTATCAGAGTGTTGATGAAACACAGAAATTCCATCAGGATTGAATACAACAGTCACAATGCGCACTTTCCTCCACAGGAGTAATGTCGCCAACAGTCTAAAATTTGATCGTTCCCTGGAAGACCAGTAGTGGTATCCGATACACAACTGGTGGCATTCTGTAATCTGTGGACTATCAGAGTGTTGATGAAACACTGAAATTGCATTGGGATTGGATACAACAGTCATCATGCGCACTTTGCTCCACATGAGTAATGTCTCAAACAGTCCACGTTTTGATCGTTCCCTGGAAGACCAGTAGTAGTTTCCGATGCACATCTGGAGGCATTCTGTTGTCTGTGGACTATTAGAGTGTTGATGAAACACTGAAATTGCATCGGGAGTGAATACAACAATCACAATTCGCACTTTCCTCCATGGTAGTAATGTCTGACACAGTCTACGTTTTGATCGTTCCCTGGAAGACCAGTAGTAGTTTCCGATGCACATCTGGAGGCATTCTGTTATCTGTGGACTATTAGAGTGTTGATGAAACACAGAAATTGCATCGTGATTGAATACAACATTCACCATGTGCACTTTCCTCCATGGGAGTAACGTCTGAATGAGTCTACGCTTTGATCGTTCCCTGGAAGACCAGTAGTAGTTCCCGATGTACATCTGGTGGATTTCTGTAATTTGTGGACTATCAGAGTGTTGTTGAAACACAGAAAATGCATCGGGATTGAATACAACAGTCACCATGCGCACTTTCCTCCATGGGAGTAATGTCTCAAACAGTCTACGCATTGATCGTCCCTGGTAGACCAGTAGTAGTTTCCGATGCACATGTGGTTTCATTCTGTAATCTGTGGAGTATCAGAGTGTTGATGAAACACAGAAATTGCATCGTAATTGAATACAACATTACCATGCGCACTTTCCACCATGGGAGTAATGTCTCAAACAGTCTACGCTTTGATCATTCCCTGGAAGACCAGTAGTAGTTTCCGATGCACATCTGGAGAAATTCTGTAATCTGTGGACTATCAGAGTGTTGATGAAACACAAAAATTCCATCGGGATTGAATACAACAGTCACAATGCGCACTTTCCTCCACAGGAGTAATGTCGCAAACAGTCTAAACTTTGATCGTTCCCTGGAAGACCAGTAGTGGTTTTCGATACACAACTGGTGGCATTCTGTAATCTGTGGACTATCAGAGTGTTGATGAAACATAGAAATTAGCATCGGGATTGAATACAACAGTCACCATGCGCACTTTCCTCCATGGGAGTAATGTCTCAAGCAGTCTACGCATTGATCGTCCCTGGAAGACCAGTAGTAGTTTCCGATGCACATGTGGTGGCATTCTGTAATCTGTGTACTATCAGAGTGTTGATGAAACACAGAAATTGCATCGGGATTGAATACAACAGTCACCATGCGCACATTCCTCCACGGGAGTAACGTCTCATACAGTCTACGCTTCGATCGTTCCCTGGAAGACCAGTAGTGGTTTCCGATGCACAACTGGTGGCATTCTGCAGTCAGTGGACTATCAGAGTGTTGATGAAAAACAGAAAATGCATCGGGAGTGATAACAATAGTCACCATGCGCACTTTCCTCCATGGGAGTAATGTCTCAAACAGTCTACGCTTTGATCGTTCCCTGGAATACCAGTAGTAGTTTCCGATGCACATCTGGTGGCATTCTGTAAACTGTGGACTATCAGAGTGTTGATGAAAGACAGAAATAGCATCGGGATTGAATACAACAGTCACCATGCGCACTTTCCTCCATGGGAGTAATGTCTCAAACAGTCTACGCATTGATCGTTCCCTGGAAGACCAGTAGTGGCTTCCGATGCACAACTGGTGGCATTCTGCAGTCAGTGGACTATCAGAGTGTTGATGAAAAACAGAAAATGCATCGGGATTGAATACAAAAGTCACCATCCGCACTTTCCTCCATAGGAGTAACGTCTGAAACTGTCTACGCTTTGATCGTTTCCTCGAAGACCAGTAGTAGTTTCCGATGCACATCTGGTGGAATTCTGTAATCTGTGGACTATCAGATTGTTGATGAAACACAGAAATTGCATCGGGATTGAGTACAACAGTCACCATGCGCACTTTCCTCCATGGGAGTAATTTCACAAACAGTCTACGCATTGATCGTCCCTGGAAGACCAGTAGTAGTTTCCGATGCACATGTGGTGGCATTCTGTAATCTGTGGAAAATCATAGTGTTGATGAAACACAGAAATTGCATCGGGATTGAATACAGCAGTCACCATGCGCACTTTCCTCCACGGGAGTAATGTCTCAAACAGTCTACGCTTTGATCATTCCGTGGAAGACCAGTAGTGATTTCCGATACACAACTGATGGCATTCTGTAATCTGTGGACTATCAGAGTGTTGATGAAACACAGAAATTGCATTGGGATTGAATACAACAGTCACCATGCGCACTTTCCTCCACGTGAGTAATGTCTCAAACAGTCTACGCTTTGATTTTTCCCTGGAATACCAGTAGTAGTTTACGATCACATCTGGTGGAATTCTGTAATCTGTGGACTATCAGAGTGTTGATGAAACACAGAAATAGCATCGGGATTGAATACAACAGTCACCAAGCGCACATCCCTCCATGGAAGTAATGTCTCAAACAGTCTACGTTTTGATCGTTCCCTGGAAGACCAGTAGTAGTTTCCGATGCACATCTGCTGGCATTCTGTAAACAGTGGACTATCAGATTGTTGATGAAACACAGAAACTGCATCGGGATTGAAAACAACAGTCACAATCCGCACTTTCCTAAATGGGAGTAATGTCTCACTCAAACAGTCTACGTTTGATCGTCCCTTGAAGACCAGTAGTAGTTTCCGATACACATCTGGAGACATTCTGTAATCTGAGAACCTTCAAAGTGTTGATGAAACACAGAAATTGCATCGGGTTTTAATACAACAGTCACTATGCGCACTTTCCTCCATGGGAGCAATGTCTCAAACGGACTACGCTTTGATCGTTCCCTGGAAGACCAGTAGTTGTTTCCGATCACATCTGGTGGAATTCTGTGAACTGTGGACTATCAGAGTGTTGATGAAAGACAGAAATAGCATCGGGATTGAATACAACAGTCACCATGCGCACTTTCCTCCATGGGAGTAATGTCTCAAACAGTCTACGCATTGATCGTTCCCTGGAAGACCAGTAGTAGTTTCCGATGCTCATCTGGAGGCATTCTGTAATCTGTGGACTATCAGAGTGTTGATGAAACACAGAAATTGCATCGGGATTAAATACAACATTCACCATCCGCACTTTCCTAAATGTGAGTAACGTCTGAAAGAGTCTACGCGTTGATCGTTCCCTGGAAGACCAGTAGTATTTCCCGATGTACATCTGGTGGCATTCTGTAATCTGTGGACTATCAGAGTGTTGATGAAACACAGAAATTCCATCGGGATTGAATACAACAGTCACAATGCGCACTTTCCTCCACAGGAGTAATGTCGCAAACAGTCTAAACTTTGATCGTTCCCTGGAAGACCAGTAGTGGTTTCCGATACACAACTGGTGGCATTCTGTAATCTGTGGACTATCAGAGTGTTGATGAAACATAGAAATTGCATCGGGATTGAATACAACAGTCACCATGCGCACTTTCCTGCATGGGAGTAATGACTCAAACAGTCTACGGATTGATCGTCCCTGGTTGACCAGTAGTAGTTTCCGATGCACATGTGGTGGCATTCTGTTATCTGTGGACTATCAGAGTGTTGATGAAACACAGAAATTGCATCGGGATTGAATACAACAGTCACCATGCGCACATTCCTCCACGGGAGTAACGTCTCAAACAGTCTACGCTTCGATCGTTCCCTGGAAGACCAGTGGTGGTTTCCGATGCACAACTGGTGGCATTCTGCAGTCAGTGGACTATCAGAGTGTTGATGAAAAACAGAAAATGCATCGGGAGTGATAACAACAGTCACTATGCGCACTTTCCTCCATGGGAGTAATGTCTCAAACAGTCTACGCTTTGATCGTTCCCTGGAATACCAGTAGTAGTTTCCGATGCACATCTGGTGGCATTTTGTAAACTGTGGACTATCAGAGTGTTGATGAAACACAGAAATAGCATCGGGATTGAATACAACAGTCACCATGCGCACTTTCCTCCATGGGAGTAATGTCTCAAACAGTCTACGCATTGATCGTCCCTGGAAGACCAGTAGTAGTTTCCGATGCACATGTGGTGGCATTCTGTAATTTGTGGACTATCAGAGTGTTGATGAAACACAGAAATTGCATTGGGATTGAATACAACAGTCACCATGCGCACTTTCCTCCATGGGAGTAACGTCTGAAGCAGTATAAGCTTTGATCGTTCCCTAGAAGACCAGTAGTAGTTCCCGAAGTACATCTGGTGGCATTCTGTAATTTGTGGACTATCCGAGAGTTGATGAAACACAGAAATTGCATCGGGATTGAATACCACAGTCACCATACTCACTTCCCTCCATGGGAGTAACGACTCAAACAGTCTACGCTTCGATCGTTCCCTGGAAGACCAGTAGTGGTTTCCGATGCACAACTGGTGGCATTCTGCAGTCAGTGGACTATCAGAGTGTTGATGAAAAACAGAAAATGCATCGGGAGTGATAACAACAGTCACCATGCGCACTTTCCTCCATGGGAGTAATGTCTCAAACAGTCTACGCTTTGATCATTCCCTGGAATACCAGTAGTAGTTTCCGATGCACATCTGGTGGCATTCTGTAATCTGTGGACTATCAGAGTGCTGATGAAAGACAGAAATAGCATCGGGATTGAATACAACAGTCACCATGCGCATTTTCCTCCATGGAAGTAATGTCTCAAACAGTCTACGCTTTGATCGGTCCCAGGAAGACCAGTAGTAGTTTCCGATGTACATCTGGAGACAATCTGTAATCTGTGGACTATCAGAGTGTTGATGAAACACAGAAATTGCATCGGGATTGAATACAACAGTCACAATGCGCACTTTCCTCCATAGGAGTAACGTCTGAAACAGTCTACGTTTTGATCGTTTCCTTGAAGACCAGTAGTAGTTTCCGATGCACATCTGGTAAAATTCTGTAATCTGTGGACTATCAGAGTGTTAATGAAACACAGAAATTGCATCGGGATTGAATACAACAGTCACCATGCGCACTATCCTCCATGGGAGTAATGTCTCAAACAGTCTACGCATTGATCGTCCCTGGAAGACCAGTAGTAGTTTCCGATGCACATGTGGTGGCATTCTGTAATCTGTGGACTATCAGAGTGTTGATGAAATACAGATATCGCATCGGGATTGAATACAACAGTCACCATGCGCACTTTCCTCTATGGGAGTAATGTCTCAAACAGTCTACGCATTGATCATCCCTGGAAGACCAGTAGTAGTTTCCGATGCACATGTGGTGGCATTCTGTAATCTGTGGACTATCAGAGTGTTGATGAAACACAGAAATAGCATCGGGATTTAATACAACAGTCACCATGCGCACTTTCCTCCATGGGAGTAACGTCTGAAACAGTCTACGCTTTGATCGTTCCCTAGAAGACCAGTAGTAGTTCCCGAAGTACATCTGGTGGCATTCTGCAATTTGTGGACTATCCGAGAGTTGATGAAACACAGAAATTGCATCGGAATTGAATACAACAGTCGCCATCCTCACTTCCCTCCATGGGAGTAACGTCTCAAACAGTCTACGCTTCGATCGTTCCCTGGAAGACCAGTAGTGGTTTCCGATGCACAACTAGTGGCATTCTGCAGTCGGTGGACTATCAGAGTGTTGATGAAAAACAGAAAATGCATCGGGAGTGATAACAACAGTCACCATGCGCACTTTCCTCCATGGGAGTAATGTCTCAAACAGTCTACGCTTTGATCGTTCCCTGGAATACCAGTAGTAGTTTCCGATGCACATCTGGTGGCATTCTGTAATCTGTGGACTATCAGAGTGTTGATGGAAGACAGAATAGCATCGGGATTGAATACAACAGTCACCATGCGCATTTTCCTCCATGGGAGTAATGTCTCAAACAGTCTACGCTTTGATCGGTCCCAGGAAGACCAGTAGTAGTTTCCGATGTACATCTGGAGACAATCGGTAATCTGTGGACTATCAGAGTGTTGATGAAACACAGCAATTGCATCGGGATTGAATACAACAGTCACCATCCGCACTTTCCTCCATAGGAGTAACGTCTGAAACAGTCTACGTTTTGATCGTTTCCTTGAAGACCAGTAGTAGTTTCAGATGCACATCTGGTGGAATTCTGTAATCTATGGACTATCAGAGTGTTAATGAAACACAGAAATTGCATCGGGATTGAATACAACAGTCACCATGCGCACTTTCCTCCATGGGAGTAATGTCTCAAACAGTCTACGCATTGATCGTCCCTGGAAGACCAGTAGTAGTTTCCGATGCACATGTGGTGGCATTCTGTAATCTGTGGACTATCAGAGTGTTGATGAAATACAGATATTGCATCGGGATTGAATACAACAGTCACCATGCGCACTTTCCTCCATGGGAGTAATGTCTCAAACAGTCTAAGCATTGATCATCCCTGGAAGACCAGTAGTAGTTTCCGATGCACATGTGGTGGCATTCTGTAATCTGTGGACTATCAGAGTGTTGATGAAACACAGAAATTGCATCGGGATTGAATACAACAGTCACCATGCGCACTTTCCTCCACGGGAGTAATGTCTCAAACAGTCTACGCTTTGATAATTCCCTGGAATACCAGTAGTAGTTTCCGATGCACATCTGGTGGCATTCTGTAATCTGTGGACTATCAGAGTGTTGATGAAACACAGAAATTGCATCGGGAGTGAATACAACAATCACAATTCGCACTTTCCTCCATGGGAGTAATGTCTCAAACAGTCTACGATTTGATCGTTCCCTGGAAGACCAGTAGTGGTTTCCGATACACAACTGGTGGCATTCTGTAATCTGTGGACTATCAGAGTGTTGATGAAACACAGAAATTGCATCGGGAGTGAATACAACAATCACAATTCGCACTTTCCTCCATGGGAGTAATGTCTGACACAGTCTACGTTTTGATCTTTCCCTGGAAGACCAGTAGAGGTTTCCGATGCACAACTGGTGGCATTCTGCAGTCAGTGGACTATCAGAGTGTTGATGAAAAACAGAAAATGCATCGGGAGTGAATACAACAGTCACAATGCGCACTTTCCTCTACAGGAGTATGTCTCAAACAGTCTACGCTCTGATCGTTCAATGGAATACCAGTAGTGGTTTCCGATGCACATCTGGTGGCATTCTGTAATCTGTGGACTATCAGAGAGTTGATGAAACACAGAAATAGCATCGGGATTAATTACAACAGTCACCATGCGCACTTTCCTCCATGGGAGTAACGTCTGAAACAGTCTACGCTTTGATCGCTCCCTAGAAGACCAGTAGTAGTTCTCGAAGTACATCTGGTGGCATTCTGTAATCTGTGGACTATCAGAAGGTTGATGAAAGACAGAATAGCATCGTGATTGAATACAACAGTCACCATGCGCATTTTCCTCCATGGGAGTAATGTCTCAAACAGTCCACGCTTTGATCGGTCCCAGGAAGACCAGTAGTAGTTTCCGATGTACATCTGGAGACAATCTGTAATCTGTGGACTATCAGAGTGTTGATGAAACACAGAAATTGCATCGGGATTGAGTACAACAGTCACCATCCGCACTTTCCTCCATAGGAGTAACGTCTGAAACAGTCTACGTTTTGATCGTTTCCTCGAAGACCAGTAGTAGTTTCCGATGCACATCTGGTGGAATTCTGTAATCTGTGGACTATCAGAGTGTTGATGAAACACAGAAATTGCATCGGGATTGAATACAACAGCACCATGCGCACTTTCCTCCATGGGAGTAATGTCTCAAACAGTCTACGCATTGATCGTCCTTGGAAGACCAGTAGTAGTTTCCGATGCACATGTGGTGGCATTCTGTAATCTGTGGACTATCAGAGTGTTGATGAAATACAGAAATTGCATCGGGTTTGAATACAACAGTCACCATGCGCACTTTCCTCCATGGGAGTAATGTCTCAAACAGTCTACGAATTGATCGTCCCTGGAAGACCAGTAGTAGTTTCCGATGCACATGTGGTGGCATTCTGTAATCTGTGGACTATCAGAGTGTTGATGAAACACAGAAATTGCATCGGGATTGAATACTACAGTCACCATGCGCACTTTCCTCCACGGGAGTAATGTCTCAAACAGTCTACGCTTTGATCATTCCCTGGAATACCAGTAGTAGTTTCCGATGCACATCTGGTGGCATTCTGTAATCTGTGGACTATCAGAGTGTTGATGAAACACAGAAATTCCATCAGGATTGAATACAACAGTCACAATGCGCACTTCCCTCCACAGGAGTAATGTCTCAAACAGTCCACGTTTTGATCGTTCCCTGGAAGACCAGTAGTAGTTTCCGATGCACATCTGGAGGCATTCTGTTATCTGTGGACTATTAGAGTGATGATGAAACACAGAAATTGCATCGTGATTGAATACAACATTCACCATGTGCACTTTCCTCCATGGGAGTAACGTCTGAATGAGTCTACGCTTTGATCGTTCCCTGGAAGACCAGTAGTAGTTCCCGATGTACATCTGGTGGATTTCTGTAATTTGTGGACTATCAGAGTGTTGTTGAAACACAGAAAATGCATCGGGATTGAATACAACAGTCACCATGCGCACTTTCCTCCATGGGAGTAATGTCTCAAACAGTCTACGCATTGATCGTCCCTGGTAGACCAGTAGTAGTTTCCGATGCACATGTGGTTTCATTCTGTAATCTGTGGAGTATCAGAGTGTTGATGAAACACAGAAATTGCATCGTAATTGAATACAACATTACCATGCGCACTTTCCTCCATGGGAGTAATGTCTCTAACAGTCTACGCTTTGATCATTCCCTGGAATACCAGTAGTAGTTTCCGATGCACATCTGGTGGCATTCTGTAATCTGTGGACTATCAGATTGTTGATGAAACACAGAAATTCCATCGGGATTGAATACAACAGTCACAATGCGCACTTTCCTCCACAGGAGTAATGTCGCAAACA
The DNA here is from genome assembly GCF_023897955.1 of Schistocerca gregaria. Taxonomy (NCBI): domain Eukaryota; kingdom Metazoa; phylum Arthropoda; class Insecta; order Orthoptera; family Acrididae; genus Schistocerca; species Schistocerca gregaria. The sequence continues at coordinate 2,322,417 of NC_064927.1, forward strand.
GTCTAAACTTTGATCGTTCCCTGGAAGACCAGTAGTGGTTTTCGATACACAACTGGTGGCATTCTGTAATCTGTGGACTATCAGAGTGTTGATGAAACATAGAAATTGCATCGGGATTGAATACAACAGTCACCATGCGCACTTTCCTCCATGGGAGTAATGTCTCAAACAGTCTACGCATTGATCGTCCCTGGAAGACCAGTAGTAGTTTCCGATGCACATCTGGTGGCATTCTGTAAACTGTGGACTATGAGAGAGTTGATGAAAGACAGAAATAGCATCGGGATTGAATACAACAGTCACCATGCGCACTTTCCTCCATGGGAGTAATGTCTCAAACAGTCAACGCATTGTTCGTCCCTGGAAGACCAGTAGTAGTTTCCGATGCACATGTGGTGGCATTCTGTAATTTGTGGACTATCAGAGTGTTGATGAAACACAGAAATTGCATCGGGATTGAATACAACAGTCACCATGCGCACTTTCCTCCATGGGAGTAACGTCTGAAGCAGTCTAAGCTTTGATCGTTCCCTAGAAGACCAGTAGTAGTTCCCGAAGTACATCTGGTGGCATTCTGTAATTTGTGGACTATCCGAGAGTTGATGAAACACAGAAATTGCATCGGGATTGAATACCACAGTCACCATACTCACTTCCCTCCATGGGAGTAACGACTCAAACAGTCTACGCTTTGATCGCTCCCTAGAAGACCAGTAGTAGTTCTCGAAGTAAATCTGGTGGCATTCTGCAATTTGTGGACTATCCGAGAGTTGATGAAACACAGAAATTGCATCGGAATTGAATACAACAGTCGCCATCCTCACTTCCCTCCATGGGAGAAACGTCTCAAACAGTCTACGCTTCGATCGTTCCCTGGAAGACCAGTAGTGGTTTCCGATGCACAACTGGTGGCATTCTGCAGTCGGTGGACTATCAGAGTGTTGATGAAAAACAGAAAATGCATCGGGAGTGATAACAACAGTCACCATGCGCACTTTCCTCCATGGGAGTAATGTCTCAAACAGTCTACGCTTTGATCGTTCCCTGGAATACCAGTAGTAGTTTCCGATGCACATCTGGTGGCATTCTGTAATCTGTGGACTATCAGAGTGTTGATGAAAGACAGAATAGCATCGGGATTGAATACAACAGCCTCCATGCGCATTTTCCTCCATGGGAGTAATGTCTCAAACAGTCCACGCTTTGATCGGTCCCAGGAAGACCAGTAGTAGTTTCCGATGTACATCTGGAGACAATCTGTAATCTGTGGACTATCAGAGTGTTGATGAAACACAGAAATTGCATCGGGATTGAATACAACAGTCACCATCCGCACTTTCCTCCATAGGAGTAACGTCTGAAACAGTCTACGTTTTGATCGTTTCGTCGAAGACCAGTAGTAGTTTCCGATGCACATCTGGTGGAATTCTGTAATCTGTGGACTATCAGAGTGTTGATGAAACACAGAAATTGCATCGGGATTGAATACAACAGTCACCATGCGCACTTTCCTCCATGGGAGTAATGTCTCAAATAGTCTACGCATTGATCGTCCTTGGAAGACCAGTAGTAGTTTCCGATGCACATGTGGTGGCATTCTGTAATCTGTGGACTATCAGAGTGTTGATGAAATACAGATATTGCATCGGGATTGAATACAACAGTCACCATGCGCACTTTCCTCCATGGGAGTAATGTCTCAAACAGTCTACGAATTGATCGTCCCTGGAAGACCAGTAGTAGTTTCCGATGCACATGTGGTGGCATTCTGTAATCTGTGGACTATCAGAGTGTTGATGAAACACAGAAATTGCATCGGGTTTGAATACAACAGTCACCATGCGCACTTTCCTCCACGGGAGTAATGTCTCAAACAGTCTACGCTTTGATCATTCCCTGGAATACCAGTAGTAGTTTCCGATGCACATCTGGTGGCATTCTGTAATCTGTGGACTATCAGAGTGTTGATGAAACACAGAAATTCCATCAGGATTGAATACAACAGTCACAATGCGCACTTTCCTCCACAGGAGTAATGTCGCAAACAGTCTAAAATTTGATCGTTCCCTGGAAGACCAGTGGTGGTATCCGATACACAACTGGTGGCATTCTGTAATCTGTGGACTATCAGAGTGTTGATGAAACACTGAAATTGCATTGGGATTGGATACAACAGTCATCATGTGCACTTTGCTCCACATGAGTAATGTCTCAAACAGTCCACGTTTTGATCGTTCCCTGGAAGACCAGTAGTAGTTTCCGATGCACATCTGGAGGCATTCTGTTATCTGTGGACTATTAGAGTGATGATGAAACACAGAAATTGCATCGTGATTGAATACAACATTCACCATGTGCACTTTCCTCCATGGGAGTAACGTCTGAATGAGTCTACGCTTTGATCGTTCCCTGGAAGACCAGTAGTAGTTCCCGATGTACATCTGGTGGATTTCTGTAATTTGTGGACTATCAGAGTGTTGTTGAAACACAGAAAATGCATCGGGATTGAATACAACAGTCACCATGCGCACTTTCCTCCATGGGAGTAATGTCTCAAACAGTCTACGCATTGATCGTCCCTGGTAGACCAGTAGTAGTTTCCGATGCACATGTGGTTTCATTCTGTAATCTGTGGAGTATCAGAGTGTTGATGAAACACAGAAATTGCATCGTAATTGAATACAACATTACCATGCGCACTTTCCTCCATGGGAGTAATGTCTCTAACAGTCTACGCTTTGATCATTCCCTGGAATACCAGTAGTAGTTTCCGATGCACATCTGGTGGCATTCTGTAATCTGTGGACTATCAGATTGTTGATGAAACACAGAAATTCCATCGGGATTGAATACAACAGTCACAATGCGCACTTTCCTCCACAGGAGTAATGTCGCAAACAGTCTAAACTTTGATCGTTCCCTGGAAGACCAGTAGTGGTTTTCGATACACAACTGGTGGCATTCTGTAATCTGTGGACTATCAGAGTGTTGATGAAACATAGAAATTGCATCGGGATTGAATACAACAGTCACCATGCGCACTTTCCTCCATGGGAGTAATGTCTCAAACAGTCTACGCATTGATCGTCCCTGGAAGACCAGTAGTAGTTTCCGATGCACATCTGGTGGCATTCTGTAAACTGTGGACTATCAAAGTGTTGATGAAAGACAGAAATAGCATCGGGATTGAATACAACAGTCACCATGCGCACTTTCCTCCATGGGAGTAATGTCTCAAACAGTCAACGCATTGTTCGTCCCTGGAAGACCAGTAGTAGTTTCCGATGCACATGTGGTGGCATTCTGTAATTTGTGGACTATCAGAGTGTTGATGAAACACAGAAATTGCATCGGGATTGAATACAACAGTCACCATGCGCACTTTCCTCCATGGGAGTAACGTCTGAAGCAGTCTAAGCTTTGATCGTTCCCTAGAAGACCAGTAGTAGTTCCCGAAGTACATCTGGTGGCATTCTGTAATTTGTGGACTATCCGAGAGTTGATGAAACACAGAAATTGCATCGGGATTGAATACCACAGTCACCATACTCACTTCCCTCCATGGGAGTAACGACTCAAACAGTCTACGCTTTGATCGTACCCTGGAAGACTAGTAGTGGCTTCCGATGCACAACTGGTGGCATTCTGCTGTCAGTGGACTATCAGAGTGTTGATGAAAAACAGAAAATGCATCGGGAGTGAATACAAAAGTCAGCATGCGCACTTTCCTCAACGGGAGTATGTCTCAAACAGTCAACGCTCTGATCGTTCAATAGAATACCAGTAGTGGTTTCCGATGCACATCTGGTGGCATTCTGTAATTTGTGGACTATCAGAGTGTTGATGAAACACAGAAATAGCATCGGGATTCAATACAACAGTCACCATGCGCACTTTCCTCCATGGGAGTAACGTCTCAAACAGTCTACGCTTCGATCGTTCCGTGGAAGACCAGTAGTGGTTTCCGATGCACATCTGGTGGCATTCTGTAATCTGTGGACTATCAGAGTGTTGATGAAAGACAGAAATAGCATCGGGATTGAATACAACAGTCAACATGCGCATTTTCCTCCATGGGAGTAATGTCTCAAACAGTCTACGCTTTGATCGGTCCCAGGAAGACCAATAGTAGTTTCCGATGTACATCTGGAGACAATCTGTAATCTGTGGACTATCAGAGTGTTGATGAAACACAGGAATAGCATCGGGATTGAATACAACAGTCACCATCCGCACTTTCCTCCATAGGAGTAACGTCTGAAACTGTCTACGCTTTGATCGTTTCTTCGAAGACCAGTAGTAGATTCCGATGCACATCAGGTGGAATTCTGTAATCTGTGGACTATCAGATTGTTGATGAAACACAGAAATTGCATCGGGATTGAGTACAACAGTCACCATGCGCACTTTCCTCCATGGGAGTAATGTTTCAAACATTCTACGCATTGATCGTCCCTGGAAGACCACTAGTAGTTTCCGATGCACATGTGGTGGCATTCTGTAATCTGTGGAATATCAGAGTGTTGATGAAACACAGAAATTGCATCGGGATTGAATACAACAGTCACCATGCGCACTTTCCTCCACGGGAGTAATGTCTCAAACAGTCTACGCATTGATCGTCCCTGGAAGACCAGTAGTAGTTTCCGATGCACATCTGGTGGCATTCTGTAAACTGTGGACTATCAAAGTGTTGATGAAAGACAGAAATAGCATCGGGATTGAATACAACAGTCACCATGCGCACTTTCCTCCATGGGAGTAATGTCTCAAACAGTCTACGCATTGATCGTCCCTGGTAGACCAGTAGTAGTTTCCGATGCACATGTGGTTTCATTCTGTAATCTGTGGAGTATCAGAGTGTTGATGAAACACAGAAATTGCATCGTAATTGAATACAACATTACCATGCGCACTTTCCTCCATGGGAGTAATGTCTCTAACAGTCTACGCTTTGATCATTCCCTGGAATACCAGTAGTAGTTTCCGATGCACATCTGGTGGCATTCTGTAATCTGTGGACTATCAGATTGTTGATGAAACACAGAAATTCCATCGGGATTGAATACAACAGTCACAATGCGCACTTTCCTCCACAGGAGTAATGTCGCAAACAGTCTAAACTTTGATCGTTCCCTGGAAGACCAGTAGTGGTTTTCGATACACAACTGGTGGCATTCTGTAATCTGTGGACTATCAGAGTGTTGATGAAACATAGAAATTGCATCGGGATTGAATACAACAGTCACCATGCGCACTTTCCTCCATGGGAGTAATGTCTCAAACAGTCTACGCATTGATCGTCCCTGGAAGACCAGTAGTAGTTTCCGATGCACATCTGGTGGCATTCTGTAATTTGTGGACTATCAGAGTGTTGATGAAACACAGAAATTGCATCGGGATTGAATACAACAGTCACCATGCGCACTTTCCTCCATGGGAGTAACGTCTGAAGCAGTCTAAGCTTTGATCGTTCCCTAGAAGACCAGTAGTAGTTCCCGAAGTACATCTGGTGGCATTCTGTAATTTGTGGACTATCCGAGAGTTGATGAAACACAGAAATTGCATCGGGATTGAATACCACAGTCACCATACTCACTTCCCTCCATGGGAGTAACGACTCAAACAGTCTACGCTTTGATCGTACCCTGGAAGACTAGTAGTGGCTTCCGATGCACAACTGGTGGCATTCTGCAGTCAGTGGACTATCAGAGTGTTGATGAAAAACAGAAAATGCATCGGGAGTGAATACAAAAGTCAGCATGCGCACTTTCCTCAACGGGAGTATGTCTCAAACAGTCAACGCTCTGATCGTTCAATAGAATACCAGTAGTGGTTTCCGATGCACATCTGGTGGCATTCTGTAATTTGTGGACTATCAGAGTGTTGATGAAACACAGAAATAGCATCGGGATTCAATACAACAGTCACCATGCGCACTTTCCTCCATGGGAGTAACGTCTCAAACAGTCTACGCTTCGATCGTTCCGTGGAAGACCAGTAGTGGTTTCCGATGCACATCTGGTGGCATTCTGTAATCTGTGGACTATCAGAGTGTTGATGAAAGACAGAAATAGCATCGGGATTGAATACAACAGTCAACATGCGCATTTTCCTCCATGGGAGTAATGTCTCAAACAGTCTACGCTTTGATCGGTCCCAGGAAGACCAATAGTAGTTTCCGATGTACATCTGGAGACAATCTGTAATCTGTGGACTATCAGAGTGTTGATGAAACACAGGAATAGCATCGGGATTGAATACAACAGTCACCATCCGCACTTTCCTCCATAGGAGTAACGTCTGAAACTGTCTACGCTTTGATCGTTTCCTCGAAGACCAGTAGTAGATTCCGATGCACATCAGGTGGAATTCTGTAATCTGTGGACTATCAGATTGTTGATGAAACACAGAAATTGCATCGGGATTGAGTACAACAGTCACCATGCGCACTTTCCTCCATGGGAGTAATGTTTCAAACATTCTACGCATTGATCGTCCCTGGAAGACCACTAGTAGTTTCCGATGCACATGTGGTGGCATTCTGTAATCTGTGGAATATCAGAGTGTTGATGAAACACAGAAATTGCATCGGGATTGAATACAACAGTCACCATGCGCACTTTCCTCCACGGGAGTAATGTCTCAAACAGTCTACGCTTTGATCATTCCGTGGAAGACCAGTAGTGATTTACGATACACAACTGGTGGCATTCTGTAATCTGTGGACTATCAGAGTGTTGATGAAACACAGAAATTGCATTGGGATTGAATACAACAGTCACCATGCGCACTTTCCTCCACGTGAGTAATATCTCAAACAGTCTACGCTTTGATTTTTCCCTGGAATACCAGCAATAGTTTCCGATCACATCTGGTGGAATTCTGTAATCTGTGGACTATCAGAGTGTTGATGAAACACAGAAATAGCATCGGGATTGAATACAACAGTCACCAAGCGCACATCCCTCCATGGAAGTAATGTCTCAAACAGTCTACGTTTTGATCGTTCCCTGGAAGACCACTAGTAGTTTCCGATGCACATCTGCTGGCATTCTGTAAACAGTGGACTATCAGATTGTTGATGAAACACAGAAACTGCATCGGGATTGAATACAACAGTCACAATCCGCACTTTCCTAAATGGGAGTAATGTCTCACTCAAACAGTCTACGTTTGATCGTCCCTTGAAGACCAGTAGTAGTTTCCGATACACATCTGGAGACATTCTGTAATCTGAGAACCTTCAAAGTGTTGATGAAACAGAAATTGCATCGCGTTTTAATACAACAGTCACTATGCGCACTTTCTTCCATGGGAGCAATGTCTCAAACGGACTACGCTTTGATCGTTCCCTGGAAGACCAGTAGTAGTTTCCGATGCACGTCTGGTGGCATTTTAAAATCTGTGGACTATCAGAGTGTTGATGAAACACAGAAATTGCATCGGGAGTGAATACAACAATCACAATCCGCACTTTCCTCCATGGGAGTAATGTCTGACTCAGTCTACGTTTTGATCGTTCCCTGGAAGACCAGTAGTAGTTTCCGATGCTCATCTGGAGGCATTCTGTAATCTGTGGACTATCAGAGTGTTGATGAAACCCAGATATTGCATCGGGATTAAATACAACATTCACCATCCGCACTTTCCTAAATGGGAGTAATGTCTGAAACAGTCCACGCTTTGATCGTTCCCTGGAAGACCAGTAGTAGTTCCGATGCACATCTGGTGGCAATCTGTAATCTGTGGGCTGTCAGAGTGTTGATGAAACACAGAAATTGCATCGGGATGGAATACAACAGTCACCATGCGCACTTTCCTCCATGGAAGTAATGTCTGAAACAGTCTACGCATTGATCGTCTCTGGAAGACCAGTAGTAGTTTCCGATGCACATGTGGTGGCATTCTGTAATCTGTGGACTATCAGAGTGTTGATGAAACACAGATATTGCATCGGGATTGAATACAACAGTCACCATGCGCACTTTCCTCCACGGGAGTAATGTCTCAAACAGTCTACGCTTTGATCATTCCCTGGAAAACCAGTAGTAGTTTCCGATGCACATCTGGAGGCATTCTGTAATCTGTGGACTATCATAGTGTTGATGAAACACAGAAATTGCATCGGGATTAAATACAACATTCACCATCCGCACTTTCCTCCATGGGAGTAATGTCTGAAACTGTCCACGCTTTGATCGTTCCCTGGTAGACCAGTAGTAGTTCCGATGCACATCTGATGGCATTCTGTAATCTGTGGGCTGTCAGAGTGTTGATGAAACACAGAAATATCATCGGGATTGAATACAACAGTCACCATCCGCACTTTCCTCCATGGGAGTAACGTCTCAAACAGTCTACGATTTGATCGTTTCCTGGAAGACCAGTAGTGGTTTCTGATACACAACTGGTGGCATTCTGTAATCTGTGGACAAACAGAGTGTTGATGAAACACAGAAATGGCATTGGGATTGAATACAACAGTCATCATGCGCACTTTCCTCCATGTGAGTAATGTCTTAAACAGTCTACGCTTTGATTTTTTCCTGGAATACCTGTAGTAGTTTCCGATGCATATCTGGTGGAATTTTGTAATCTGTGGATTATCAGAGTGTTGATGAAACACAGGAATAGCATCGGGATTGAATACAACAGTCACCATGCGCAATTCCCTCCATGGGAGTAATGTCTCAAACAGTCTACGTTTTGATCGTTCCCTGGAAGACCAGTAGTAGTTTCCGATGCACATCTGCTGGCACTCCGTAATCTGTGGACTATCAGAGTGTTGATGAAACACAGAAATTGCATCGGGATTGAATACAACAGTCACCATGTGCACTTTCCTCTACGGGAGTATGTCTCAAACAGTCAACGCTCTGATCGTTCAATAGAATTCCAGTAGTGGTTTCCGATGCACATCTGGTGGCATTCTGTAATTTGTGGACTATCAGAGTGTTGATGAAACACAGAAATAGCATCGGGATTAAATACAACAGTCACCATGCGCACTTTCCTCCATGGGAGTAACGTCTGAAACAGTCTACGCTTTGATCTTTCCCTAGAAGACCAGTAGTAGTTCCCGAAGTACATCTGGTGGCATTCTGCAATTTGTGGACTATCCGAGAGTTGATGAAACACAGAAATTGCAACGGGATTGAATACAACAGTCACCATCCTCACTTCCCTTCATGGGAGTAACGTCTCAAACAGTCTACGCTTCGATCGTTCCCTGGAAGACCAGTAGTGGTTTCCGATGCACAACTGGTTTCATTCTGCAGTCAGTGGACTATCAGAGTGTCGATGAAAAACAGAAAATGCATCGGGAGTGATAGCAACAGTCACCATGCGCACTTTCCTCCATGGGAGTAATGTCTCAAACAGTCTACACTTTGATCGTTCCCTGGAATGCCAGTAGTAGTTTCCGATGCACATCTGGTGGCATTCTGTAATCTGTGGACTAACAGAGTGTTGATGAAACACAGAAATTGCATTGGGATTGAATACAACAGTCATCATGCGCACTTTCCTCTACGTGAGTATGTCTCAAACAGTCAACGCTCTGATCGTTCAATAGAATACCAATAGTGGTTTCAGATGCACATCTGGTGGCATTCTGCAGTCAGTGGACTATCAGAGTGTCGATGAAAAACAGAAAATGCATCGGGAGTGATAGCAACAGTCATCATGCGCAATTTCCTCCATGGGAGTAATGTCTCAAACAGTCTACACTTTGATCGTTCCCTGGAATACCAGTAGTAGTTTCCGATGCACATCTGGTGGCATTCTGTAATCTGTGGACTATCAGAGTGTTGATGAAAGACAGAAATAGCATCGGGATAGAATACAACAGTCACCATGCGCATTTTCCTCCATGGGAGTAATGTCTCAAACAGTCTATGCTTTGATCGGTCCCAGGAAATGCAATAGTAGTTTCCGATGTACATCTGGAGACAATCTGTAATCTGTGGACTATCAGAGTGTTGATGAAACACAGAAATTGCATCGGGATTGAATACAACAGTCACCATCCGCACTTTCCTCCATAGGAGTAACGTCTGAAACAGTCTACGCTTTGATCGTTTCCTCGAAGACCAGTAGTAGTTTCCGATGCACATCTGGTGGAATTCTGTAATCTGTGGACTATCAGAGTGTTGATGAAACACAGAAATTGCATCGGGATTGAATACAACAGTCACCATGCGCACTTTCCTCCATGGGAGTAATGTCTCAAACAGTCTACGCATTTATCGTCCCTGGAAGACCAGTAGTAGTTTCTGATGCACATGTGGTGGCATTCTGTAATCTGTGGAATATCAGAGAGTTGATGAAACACAGAAACTGCATCGGGATTGAATACAACAGTCACAATCCGCACTTTCCTAAGTGGGAGTAATGTCTCACTCAAAGAGTCTACGTTTTATCGTCCCTTGAAGACCAGTAGTAGTTTCCGATACACATCTGGAGGCATTCTGTAATCTGAGAACCTTCAAAGTGTTGATGAAACACAGAAATTGCATCGGGTTTTAATACAACAGTCGCTATGCGCACTTTCCTCCATGCGAGCAATGTCTCAAACAGTCTACGCTTTGATCGTTCCCTGGAAGACCAGTAGTAGTTTCCGATGCACGTCTGGTGGCATTCTAAAATCTGTGGACTATCAGAGTGTTGATGAAACACAGAAATTGCATCGGGAGTGAATACAACAATCACAATCCGCACTTTCCTCCATGGGAGTAATGTCTGACTCAGTCTACGTTTTGATCGTTCCCTGGAAGACCAGTAGTAGTTTCCGATGCTCATCTGGAGGCATTCTGTAATCTGTGGACTATCAGAGTGTTGATGAAACACAGAAATTGCATCGGGATTAAATACAACATTCACCATGCGCACTTTCCTCCATGGGAGTAATGTCTGAAACAGTCCACGCTTTGATCGTTCCCTGGAAGACCAGTAGTAGTTCCGATGCACATCTGGTGGCAATCTGTAATCTGTGGGCTGTCAGAGTGTTGATGAAACACAGAAAAATCATCGGGATTGAATACAACAGTCACCATGCGCACTTTCCTCCATGGGAGTAATGTCTGAAACTGTCTACGCATTGATCGTCCCTGGAAGACCAGTAGTAGTTTCCGATGCACATGTGGTGGCATTCTGTAATCTGTGGACTATCAGAGTGTTGATGAAACACAGAAATTGCATCGGGATTGAATACAACAGTCACCATGCGCACTTTCCTCCACGGGAGTAATGTCTCAAACAGTCTACGCTTTGATCATTCATTGGAAAACCAGTAGTAGTTTCCGAAGCACATCTGGTGGCATTCTGTAATCTGTGGGCTGTCAGAGTGTTGATGAAACACAGAAATATCATCGGGATTGAATACAACAGTCACCATCCGCACTTTCCTCTATGGGAGTAACGTCTCAAACAGTCTACGATTTGATCGTTCCCTGGAAGACCAGTAGTGGTTTCCGATACACAACTGGTAGCATTCTGTAATCTGTGGACTAACAGAGGGTTGATGAAACACAGAAATTGCATTGGGATTGAATACAACAGTCATCATGCGCACTTTCCTCCATGTGAGTAATGTCTTAAATAGTCTACGCTTTGATTTTTCCCTGGAATACCAGTAGTAGTTTCCGATGCATATCTGGTGGAATTTTGTAATCTGTGGACTATCAGAGTGTTGATGAAACACAGGAATGGCATCGGGATTGAATACAACAGTCACCATGCGCACTTCCCTCCATGGGAGTAATGTCTCAAACAGTCTACGTTTTGATCGTTCCCTGGGAGACCAGTAGTAGTTTCCGATGCACATCTGCTGGCACTCAGTAGTCTGTGGACTATCAGAGTGTTGATGAAACACAGAAATTGCATCGGGATTGAATACAACAGTCACCATCCGCACTTCCCTAAATGGGAGTAATGTCTCCCTCAAACAGTCTAGGTTTGATCGTCCCTTGAAGACCAGTAGTAGTTTCCGATGCACATCTGGAGGCATTCTGTAATCTGCAGACCTTCAAAGTGTTGATGAAACAGAGAAATTGCATCGGATTTGAATACAACTGTCACCATGCGCACTTTCCTCCATGGGAGCAATGTCTCTAACAGTCTACGCTTTGATCTTTCCCTGGAAGACCAGTAGAAGTTTCCGATGCACGTCTGGTGACATTCTGTAATCTGTGGACTATCAGAGTGTTGATGAAACACAGAAATTGCATCGGGATTAAATACAACATTCACCATGCGCACTTTCCTCCATGGGAGTAATGTCTGAAACAGTCCACGCTTTGATCGTTCCCTGGAAGACCAGTAGTAGATCCGATGCACATCTGGTGGCAATCTGTAATCTGTGGGCTGTCAGAGTGTTGATCAAACACAGAAATTGCATCGGGATTGAATACAACAGTCACCATGCGCACTTTCCTCCATGGGAGTAATGTCTCAAACAGTCTACGCTTTGATCATTCCCTGGAATACCAGTAGTAGTTTCCGATGCACATCTGGTGGCATTCTGTAATCTGTGGACTATCAGAGTGTTGATGAAACATAGAAATTGCATCGGGATTGAATACAACAGTCACCATGCGCACTTTCCTCCACGGGAGTAATGTCTCAAACAGTCTACGCTTTGATCATTCCCTGGAAAACCAGTAGTAGTTTCCGAAGCACATGTGGTGGCATTCTGTAATCTGTGGACTATCAGAGTGTTGATGAAACACAGAAATTGCATCGGGATTGAATACAACAGTCACCATGCGCACTTTCCTCCACGGGAGTAATGTCTCAAACAGTCTACGCTTTGATCATTCCCTGGAATACCAGTAGTAGTTTCCGATGCACATCTGGTGGCATTCTGTAATCTGTGGACTATCAGAGTGTTGATGAAACACAGAAATTCCATCAGGATTGAATACAACAGTCACAATGCGCACTTTCCTCCACAGGAGTAATGTCGCAAACAGTCTAAAATTTGATCGTTCCCTGGAAGACCAGTGGTGGTATCCGATACACAACTGGTGGCATTCTGTAATCTGTGGACTATCAGAGTGTTGATGAAACACTGAAATTGCATTGGGATTGGATACAACAGTCATCATGTGCACTTTGCTCCACATGAGTAATGTCTCAAACAGTCCACGTTTTGATCGTTCCCTGGAAGACCAGTAGTAGTTTCCGATGCACATCTGGAGGCATTCTGTTATCTGTGGACTATTAGAGTGATGATGAAACACAGAAATTGCATCGTGATTGAATACAACATTCACCATGTGCACTTTCCTCCATGGGAGTAACGTCTGAATGAGTCTACGCTTTGATCGTTCCCTGGAAGACCAGTAGTAGTTCCCGATGTACATCTGGTGGATTTCTGTGATTTGTGGACTATCAGAGTGTTGTTGAAACACAGAAAATGCATCGGGATTGAATACAACAGTCACCATGCGCACTTTCCTCCATGGGAGTAATGTCTCAAACAGTCTACGCATTGATCGTCCCTGGTAGACCAGTAGTAGTTTCCGATGCACATGTGGTTTCATTCTGTAATCTGTGGAGTATCAGAGTGTTGATGAAACACAGAAATTGCATCGTAATTGAATACAACATTACCATGCGCACTTTCCTCCATGGGAGTAATGTCTCTAACAGTCTACGCTTTGATCATTCCCTGGAATACCAGTAGTAGTTTCCGATGCACATCTGGTGGCATTCTGTAATCTGTGGACTATCAGATTGTTGATGAAACACAGAAATTCCATCGGGATTGAATACAACAGTCACAATGCGCACTTTCCTCCACAGGAGTAATGTCGCAAACAGTCTAAACTTTGATCGTTCCCTGGAAGACCAGTAGTGGTTTTCGATACACAACTGGTGGCATTCTGTAATCTGTGGACTATCAGAGTGTTGATGAAGCATAGAAATTGCATCGGGATTGAATACAACAGTCACCATGCGCACTTTCCTCCATGGGAGTAATGTCTCAAACAGTCTACGCATTGATCGTCCCTGGAAGACCAGTAGTAGTTTCCGATGCACATCTGGTGGCATTCTGTAAACTGTGGACTATCAGAGTGTTGATGAAAGACAGAAATAGCATCGGGATTGAATACAACAGTCACCATGCGCACTTTCCTCCATGGGAGTAATGTCTCAAACAGTCAACGCATTGTTCGTCCCTGGAAGACCAGTAGTAGTTTCCGATGCACATGTGGTGGCATTCTGTAATTTGTGGACTATCAGAGTGTTGATGAAACACAGAAATTGCATCGGGATTGAATACAACAGTCACCATGCGCACTTTCCTCCATGGGAGTAACGTCTGAAGCAGTCTAAGCTTTGATCGTTCCCTAGAAGACCAGTAGTAGTTCCCGAAGTACATCTGGTGGCATTCTGTAATTTGTGGACTATCCGAGAGTTGATGAAACACAGAAATTGCATCGGGATTGAATACCACAGTCACCATACTCACTTCCCTCCATGGGAGTAACGACTCAAACAGTCTACGCTTTGATCGTACCCTGGAAGACCAGTAGTGGCTTCCGATGCACAACTGGTGGCATTCTGCAGTCAGTGGACTATCAGAGTGTTGATGAAAAACAGAAAATGCATCGGGAGTGAATACAAAAGTCAGCATGCGCACTTTCCTCAACGGGAGTATGTCTCAAACAGTCAACGCTCTGATCGTTCAATAGAATACCAGTAGTGGTTTCCGATGCACATCTGGTGGCATTCTGTAATTTGTGGACTATCAGAGTGTTGATGAAACACAGAAATTGCATCGGGATAGAATACAACAGTCACCATGCGCACTTTCCTCCACGGGAGTAATGTCTCAAACAGTCTACGCTTTGATCATTCCGTGGAAGACCAGTAGTGATTTCCGATACACAACTGGTGGCATTCTGTAATCTGTGGACTATCAGAGTGTTGATGAAACACATAAATTGCATTGGGATTGAATACAACAGTCACCATGCGCACTTTCCTCCACGTGAGTAATATCTCAAACAGTCTACGCTTTGATTTTTCCCTGGAATACCAGCAGTAGTTTCCGATCACATCTGGTGGAATTCTGTAATCTGTGGACTATCAGAGTGTTGATGAAACACAGAAATAGCATCGGGATTGAATACAACAGTCACCAAGCGCACATCCCTCCATGGAAGTAATGTCTCAAACAGTCTACGTTTTGATCGTTCCCTGGAAAACCACTAGTAGTTTCCGATGCACATCTGCTGGCATTCTGTAAACAGTGGACTATCAGATTGTTGATGAAACACAGAAACTGCATCGGGATTGAATACAACAGTCACAATCCGCACTTTCCTAAATGGGAGTAATGTCTCACTCAAACAGTCTACGTTTGATCGTCCCTTGAAGACCAGTAGTAGTTTCCGATACAAATCTGGAGACATTCTGTAATCTGAGAACCTTCAAAGTGTTGATGAAACAGAAATTGCATCGCGTTTTAATACAACAGTCACTATGCGCACTTTCTTCCATGGGAGCAATGTCTCTAACGGACTACGCTTTGATCGTTCCCTGGAAGACCAGTAGTAGTTTCCGATGCACGTCTGGTGGCATTCTAAAATCTGTGGACTATCAGAGTGTTGATGAAACACAGAAATTGCATCGGGAGTGAATACAACAATCACAATCCGCACTTTCCTCCATGGGAGTAATGCCTGACTCAGTCTACGTTTTGATCGTTCCCTGGAAGACCAGTAGTAGTTTCCGATGCTCATCTGGAGGCATTCTGTAATCTGTGGACTATCAGAGTGTTGATGAAACCCAGATATTGCATCGGGATTAAATACAACATTCACCATCCGCACTTTCCTAAATGGGAGTAATGTCTGAAACAGTCCACGCTTTGATCGTCCCCTGGAAGACCAGTAGTAGTTCCGATGCTCATCTGGTGGCAATCTGTAATCTGTGGGCTGTCAGAGTGTTGATGAAACACAGAAATTGCATCGGGATGGAATACAACAGTCACCATGCGCACTTTCCTCCATGGAAGTAATGTCTGAAACAGTCTACGCATTGATCGGCTCTGGAAGACCAGTAGTAGTTTCCGATGCACATGTGGTGGCATTCTGTAATCTGTGGACTATCAGAGTGTTGATGAAACACAGATATTGCATCGGGATTGAATACAACAGTCACCATGCGCACTTTCCTCCACGGGAGTAATGTCTCAAACAGTCTACGCTTTGATCATTCCCTGGAAAACCAGTAGTAGTTTCCGATGCACATCTGGTGGCATTCTGTAATCTGTGGACTATCAGAGTGTTGATGAAACACAGAAATTCCATCGGGATTGAATACAACAGTCACAATGCGCACTTTCCTCCACAGGAGTAATGTCGAAAACAGTCTAAATTTTGATCGTTCCCTGGAAGACCAGTAGTGGTTTCCGATACACAACTGGTGGCATTCTGTAATCTGTGGACTATCAGAGTGTTGATGAAACACAGACATTGCATTGGGATTGAATACAACAGTCATCATGCGCACTTTCCTCCACGTGAGTAATGTCTCAAACAGTCTACGCTTTGATTTTTCCCTGGAATGCCAGTAGTAGTTTCCGATGCACATCTGGAGGCATTCTGTAATCTGTGGACTATCATAGTGTTGATGAAACACAGAAATTGCATCGGGATTAAATACAACATTCACCATCCGCACTTTCCTCCATGGGAGTAATGTCTGAAACTGTCCACGCTTTGATCGTTCCCTGGTAGACCAGTAGTAGTTCCGATGCACATCTGATGGCATTCTGTAATCTGTGGGCTGTCAGAGTGTTGATGAAACACAGAAATATCATCGGGATTGAATACAACAGTCACCATCCGCACTTTCCTCCATGGGAGTAACGTCTCAAACAGTCTACGATTTGATCGATCCCTGGAAGACCAGTAGTGGTTTCTGATACACAACTGGTGGCATTCTGTAATCTGTGGACAAACAGAGTGTTGATGAAACACAGAAATGGCATTGGTATTGAATACAACAGTCATCATGCGCACTTTCCTCCATGTGAGTAATGTCTTAAACAGTCTACGCTTTGATTTTTTCCTGGAATACCTGTAGTAGTTTCCGATGCATATCTGGTGGAATTTTGTAATCTGTGGATTATCAGAGTGTTGATGAAACACAGGAATAGCATCGGGATTGAATACAACAGTCACCATGCGCAATTCCCTCCATGGGAGTAATGTCTCAAACAGTCTACGTTTTGATCGTTCCCTGGAAGACCAGTAGTAGTTTCCGATGCACATCTGCTGGCACTCTGTAATCTGTGGACTATCAGAGTGTTGATGAAACACAGAAATTGCACCGGGATTGAATACAACAGTCACCATGTGCACTTTCCTCTACGGGAGTATTTCTCAAACAGTCAACGCTCTGATCGTTCAATAGAATACCAGTAGTGGTTTCCGATGCACATCTGGTGGCATTCTGTAATTTGTGGACTATCAGAGTGTTGATGAAACACAGAAATAGCATCGGGATTAAATACAACAGTCACCATGCGCACTTTCCTCCATGGGAGTAACGTCTGAAACAGTCTACGCTTTGATCTTTCCCTAGAAGACCAGTAGTAGTTCCCGAAGTACATCTGGTGGCATTCTGCAATTTGTGGACTATCCGAGAGTTGATGAAACACAGAAATTGCAACGGGATTGAATACAACAGTCACCATCCTCACTTCCCTTCATGGGAGTAACGTTTCAAACAGTCTACGCTTCGATCGTTCCCTGGAAGACCAGTAGTGGTTTCCGATGCACAACTGGTTTCATTCTGCAGTCAGTGGACTATCAGAGTGTCGATGAAAAACAGAAAATGCATCGGGAGTGATAGCAACAGTCACCATGCGCACTTTCCTCCATGGGAGTAATGTCTCAAACAGTCTACACTTTGATCGTTCCCTGGAATGCCAGTAGTAGTTTCCGATGCACATCTGGTGGCATTCTGTAATCTGTGGACTATCATAGTGTTGATGAAACACAGAAATATCATCGGGATTGAATACAACAGTCACCATCCGCACTTTCGTCCATGGGAGTAACGTCTCAAACAGTCTACGATTTGATCGTTCCCTGGAAGACCAGTAGTGGTTTCCGATACACAACTGGTGGCATTCTGTAATCTTTGGACTAACAGAGTGTTGATGAAACACAGAAATTGCATTGGGATTGAATACAACAGTCATCATGCGCACTTTCCTCTACGTGAGTATGTCTCAAACAGTCAACGCTCTGATCGTTCAATAGAATACCAATAGTGGTTTCAGATGCACATCTGGTGGCATTCTGCAGTCAGTGGACTATCAGAGTGTCGATGAAAAACAGAAAATGCATCGGGAGTGATAGCAACAGTCATCATGCGCACTTTCCTCCATGGGAGTAATGTCTCAAACAGTCTACACTTTGATCGTTCCCTGGAATACCAGTAGTAGTTTCCGATGCACATCTGGTGGCATTCTGTAATCTGTGGACTATCAGAGTGTTGATGAAAGACAGAAATAGCATCGGGATAGAATACAACAGTCACCACGCGCATTTTCCTCCATGGGAGTAATGTCTCAAACAGTCTATGCTTTGATCGGTCCCAGGAAATCCAATAGTAGTTTCCGATGTACATCTGGAGACAATCTGTAATCTGTGGACTATCAGAGTGTTGATGAAACACAGAAATTGCATCGGGATTGAATACAACAGTCACCATCCGCACTTTCCTCCATAGGAGTAACGTCTGAAACAGTCTACGCTTTGATCGTTTCCTCGAAGACCAGTAGTAGTTTCCGATGCACATCTGGTGGAATTCTGTAATCTGTGGACTATCAGAGTGTTGATGAAACACAGAAATTGCATCGGGATTGAATACAACAGTCACCATGCGCACTTTCCTCCATGGGAGTAATGTCTCAAACAGTCTACGCATTGATCGTCCCTGGAAGACCAGTAGTAGTTTCTGATGCACATGTGGTGGCATTCTGTAATCTGTGGAATATCAGAGAGTTGATGAAACACAGAAACTGCATCGGGATTGAATACAACAGTCACAATCCGCACTTTCCTAAGTGGGAGTAATGTCTCACTCAAAGAGTCTACGTTTTATCGTCCCTTGAAGACCAGTAGTAGTTTCCGATACACATCTGGAGGCATTCTGTAATCTGAGAACCTTCAAAGTGTTGATGAAACACAGAAATTGCATCGGGTTTTAATACAACAGTCGCTATGCGCAATTTCCTCCATGCGAGCAATGTCTCAAACAGTCTACGCTTTGATCGTTCCCTGGAAGACCAGTAGTAGTTTCCGATGCACGTCTGGTGGCATTCTAAAATCTGTGGACTATCAGAGTGTTGATGAAACACAGAAATTGCATCGGGAGTGAATACAACAATCACAATCCGCACTTTCCTCCATGGGAGTAATGTCTGACTCAGTCTACGTTTTGATCGTTCCCTGGAAGACCAGTAGTAGTTTCCGATGCTCATCTGGAGGCATTCTGTAATCTGTGGACTATCAGAGTGTTGATGAAACACAGAAATTGCATCGGGATTAAATACAACATTCACCATGCGCACTTTCCTCCATGGGGGTAATGTCTGAAACAGTCCACGCTTTGATCGTTCCCTGGAAGACCAGTAGTAGTTCCGATGCACATCTGGTGGCAATCTGTAATCTGTGGCCTGTCAGAGTGTTGATGAAACACAGAAATATCATCGGGATTGAATACAACAGTCACCATGCGCACTTTCCTCCATGGGAGTAATGTCTGAAACTGTCTACGCATTGATCGTCCCTGGAAGACCAGTAGTAGTTTCCGATGCACATGTGGTGGCATTCTGTAATCTGTGGACTATCAGAGTGTTGATGAAACACAGAAATTGCATCGGGATTGAATACAACAGTCACCATGCGCACTTTCCTCCACGGGAGTAATGTCTCAAACAGTCTACGCTTTGATCATTCCCTGGAAAACCAGTAGTAGTTTCCGAAGCACATCTGGTGGCATTCTGTAATCTGTGGGCTGTCAGAGTGTTGATGAAACACAGAAATATCATCGGGATTGAATACAACAGTCACCATCCGCACTTTCCTCTATGGGAGTAACGTCTCAAACAGTCTACGATTTGATCGTTCCCTGGAAGACCAGTAGTGGTTTCCGATACACAACTGGTAGCATTCTGTAATCTGTGGACTAACAGAGGGTTGATGAAACACAGAAATTGCATTGGGATTGAATACAACAGTCATCATGCGCACTTTCCTCCATGTGAGTAATGTCTTAAATAGTCTACGCTTTGATTTTTCCCTGGAATACCAGTAGTAGTTTCCGATGCATATCTGGTGGAATTTTGTAATCTGTGGACTATCAGAGTGTTGATGAAACACAGGAATAGCATCGGGATTGAATACAACAGTCACCATGCGCACTTCCCTCCATGGGAGTAATGTCTCAAACAGTCTACGTTTTGATCGTTCCCTGGGAGACCAGTAGTAGTTTCCGATGCACATCTGCTGGCACTCTGTAGTCTGTGGACTATCAGAGTGTTGATGAAACACAGAAATTGCATCGGGATTGAATACAACAGTCACCATCCGCACTTCCCTAAATGGGAGTAATGTCTCCCTCAAACAGTCTAGGTTTGATCGTCCCTTGAAGACCAGTAGTAGTTTCCGATGCACATCTGGAGGCATTCTGTAACCTGCAGACCTTCAAAGTGTTGATGAAACAGAGAAATTGCATCGGATTTGAATACAACTGTCACCATGCGCACTTTCCTCCATGGGAGCAATGTCTCTAACAGTCTACGCTTTGATCTTTCCCTGGAAGACCAGTAGAAGTTTCCGATGCACGTCTGGTGACATTCTGTATTCTGTGGACTATCAGAGTCTTGATGAAACAAAGAAATTGCATCGGGATTGAATACAACAATCACAATCCGCACTTTCCCCCATGGGAGTAATGTCTGACACAGTCTACGTTTTGATCGTTCCCTGGCAGACCAGTAGTAGTTTCCGATTCATATCTGGAGGTATTCTGTAACCTGTGGACTATCAGAGTGTTGATGAAACACAGAAATTGCATCGGGATTAAATACAACATTCACCATCCGCACTTTCCTCCATGGGAGTAAAATCTGAAACAGTCTACGCTTTAATCGTTTCCTAGAAGACCAGTAGTAGTTCCCGAAGTACATCTGGTGGCATTCTGCAATTTGTGGACTATCCGAGAGTTGATGAAACACAGAAATAGTATCGGGATTGAATACAACAGTCACCATCCTCACTTCCCTCCATGGGAGTAACGTCTCAAACAGTCTACGCTTCGATCGTTCCCTGGAAGACCAGTAGTGGTTTCCGATGCACAACTGGTGGCATTCTGCAGTCAGTGGACTATCAGAGTGTTGATGAAAAACTGAAAATGCATCGGGAGTGATAACAACAGTTACCATGCGCACTTTCCTCCATGGGAGTAATGTCTCAAACAGTCTACACTTTGATCGTTCCCTGGAATACCAGTAGTAGTTTCCGATGCACATCTGGTGGCATTCTGTAATCTGTGGACTATCAGAGTGTTGATGAAAGACAGAAATAGCATCGGGATTGAATAAAACAGTCACCATGGGCATTTTCCTTCATGGGAGTAATGTCTGAAACAGTTTACGCTTTGATCGGTCCAAGGAAGACCAGTAGTAGTTTCCGATGCACATCTTGAGACAATCTGTAATCTGTTGACTATCAGAGTGTTGATGAAACACAGAAATTGCATCGGGATTGAATACAACAGGCACCATCCGCACTTTCCTCCATGGGAGTAACGTCTGAAACAGTCTACGCTTTGATCGTTTCCTCGAAGACCAGCAGTAGTTTTCGATGCACATCTGGTGGAATTCTGTAATCTGTGGACTATCAGAGTGTTGATGAAACATAGAAATTGCATCGGGATTGAATACAACAGTCACCATGCGCACTTTCCTCAATGGGAGTAATGTCTCAAACAGTCTACGCATTGATCGGCCCTGGAAGACCAGTAGTAGTTTCCGATGCACATGTGGTGGCATTCTGTAATCTGTGGACTATCAGAGTGTTGATGAAACACATAAATTGCATCGGGATTGAATACAACAGTCACCATGCCCACTTTCCTCCACGGGAGTAATGTCTCAAACAGTCTACGATTTGATCATTCTCTGGAATACCAGGAGTAATTTCCGATGTACATCTGGTGCCATTCTGTAATCTGTGGACTATCAGAGTGTTGATGAAACACAGAAATATCATCGGGATTGAATACAACAGTCACCATCCACACTTTCCTCCATGGGAGTAATGTCTCCAACAGTCTACGCCTTCATCGTTCCCTGGAAGACCAGTAGTGGTTTCCGATGCACAACTGGTGGCATTCTGTAATCTGTGGACTATCAGAGTGTTGATGAAACACAGAAATAGCATCGGGATTGAATACAACAGTCACCAAGCGCACATCCCTCCATGGAAGTAATGTCTCAAACAGTCTACGTTCTGATCGTTCCCTGGAAGACCAGTAGTAGTTTCCGATGCACATCTGCTGGCATTCTGTAAACAGTGGACTATCAGATTGTTGATGAAACACAGAAACTGCATCGGGATTGAATACAACAGTCACAATCCGCACTATCCTAAATGGGAGTAATGTCTCACTCAAACAGTCTACGTTTGATCGTCCCTTGAAGACCAGTAGTAGTTTCCGATACACATCTGGAGACATTCTGTAATCTGAGAACCTTCAAAGTGTTGATGAAACACAGAAATTGCATCGGGTTTTAATACAACAGTCACTATGCGCACTTTCCTACATGGGAGCAATGTCTCAAACGGACTACGCTTTGATCGTTCAATGGAAGACCAGTAGTAGTTTCCGATGCACGTCTGGTGGCATTCTAAAATCTGTGGACTATCAGAGTGTTGATGAAACACAGAAATTGCATCGGGAGTGAATACAACAATCACAATCCGCACTTTCTACCATGGGAGTAATGTCTGACTCAGTCTACGTTTTGATCGTTCCCTGGAAGACCAGTAGTAGTTTCCGATGCTCATCTGGAGGCATTCTGTAATCTGTGGACTATCAGAGTGTTGATGAAACACAGAAATTGGATCGGGATTAAATACAACATTCACCATCCGCACTTCCTAAATGGGAGTAATGTCTGAAACAGTCCTTGCTTTGATCGTTCCCTGGAAGACCAGTAGTAGTTCCGATGCACATCTGGTGGCAATCTGTAATCTGTTGGCTGTCAGAGTGTTGATGAAACACAGAAATATCATCGGGATGGAATACAACAGTCACCATGCGCACTTTCCTCCATGGAAGTAATGTCTGAAACAGTCTACGCATTGATCGTCCCTGGAAGACCAGTAGTAGTTTCCGATGCACATGTGGTGGCATTCTGTAATCTGGGGACTATCATAGTGTTGATGAAACACATATATTGCATCGGGATTGAATACAACAGTCACCATGCGCACTTTCCTCCACGGGAGTAATGTCTCAAACAGTCTACGCATTTATCATTCCCTGGAAAACCAGTAGTAGTTTCCGATGCACATCTGGTGGCATTCTGTAATCTGTGGACTATCAGAGTGTTGATGAAACACAGAAATTCCATCGGGATTGAATACAACAGTCACAATGCGCACTTTCCTCCACAGGAGTAATGTCGAAAACAGTCTAAATTTTGATCGTTCCCTGGAAGACCAGTAGTGGTTTCCGATACACAACTGGTGGCATTCTGTAATCTGTGGACTATCAGAGTGTTGATGAAACACAGAAATTGCATTGGGATTGAATACAACAGTCATCATGCGCACTTTCCTCCACGTGAGTAATGTCTCAAACAGTCTACGCTTTGATTTTTCCCTGGAATACCAGTAGTAGTTTCCGATGCACATCTGGAGGCATTCTGTAATCTATCATAGTGTTGATGAAACACAGAAATTGCATCGGGATTAAATACAACATTCACCATCCGCACTTTCCTCCATGGGAGTAATGTCTGAAACAGTCCACGCTTTGATCGTTCCCTGGTAGACCAGTAGCAGTTCCGATGCACATCTGATGGCATTCTGTAATCTGTGGGCTGTCAGAGTGTTGATGAAACACAGAAATATCATCGGGATTGAATACAACAGTCACCATCCGCACTTTCCTCCATGGGAGTAACGTCTCAAACAGTCTACGATTTGATCGTTCCCTGGAAGACCAGTAGTGGTTTCCGATACACAACTGGTGGCATTCTGTAATCTGTGGAGTAACAGAGTGTTGATGAAACACAGAAATGGCATTGGGACTGAATACAACAGTCATCATGCGCACTTTCCTCCATGTGAGTAATGTCTTAAACAGTCTACGCTTTGATTTTTCCCTGGAATACCTGTAGTAGTTTCCGATGCATATCTGGTGGAATTTTTTAATCTGTGGATTATCAGAGTGTTGATGAAACACAGGAATAGCATCGGGATTGAATACAACAGTCACCATGCGCACTTCCCTCCATGGGAGTAATGTCTCAAACAGTCTACGTTTTGATCGTTCCCTGGAAGACCAGTAGTAGTTTCCGATGCACATCTGCTGGCACTCTGTAATCTGTGGACTATCAGAGTGTTGATGAAACACAGAAATTGCATCGGGATTGAATACAACAGTCACCATGTGCACTTTCCTCTACAGGAGTATGTCTCAAACAGTCAACGCTCTGATCGTTCAATAGAATACCAGTAGTGGTTTCCGATGCACATCTGGTGGCAATCTGTAATATGTGGACTATCAGAGTGTTGATGAAACACAGAAATAGCATCGGGATTAAATACAACAGTCACCATGCGCACTTTCCTCCATGGGAGTAACGTCTGAAACAGTCTACGCTATGATCTTTCCCTAGAAGACCAGTAGTAGTTCCCGAAGTACATCTGGTGGCATTCTGCAATTTGTGGACTATCCGAGAGTTGATGAAACACAGAAATTGCAACGGGATTGAATTCAACAGTCACCATCCTCACTTCCCTTCATGGGAGTAACGTCTCAAACAGTCTACGCTTCGATCGTTCCCTGGAAGACCAGTAGTGGTTTCCGATGCACAACTGGTTTCATTCTGCAGTCAGTGGACTATCAGAGTGTCGATGAAAAACAGAAAATGCATCGGGAGTGATAGCAACAGTCACCATGCGCACTTTCCTCCATGGGAGTAATGTCACAAACAGTCTACACTTTGATCGTTCCCTGGAATGCCAGTAGTAGTTTCCGATGCACATCTGGTGGCATTCTGTAATCTGTGGATTATCATAGTGTTGATGAAACACAGAAATATCATCGGGATTGAATACAACAGTCACCATCCGCACTTTCGTCCATGGGAGTAACGTCTCAAACAGTCTACGATTTGATCGTTCCCTGGAAGACCAGTAGTGGTTTCCGATACACAACTGGTGGCATTCTGTAATCTTTGGACTAACAGAGTGTTGATGAAACACAGAAATTGCATTGGGATTGAATACAACAGTCATCATGCGCACTTTCCTCCTTGTGAGTAATGTCTTAAACAGTCTACGCTTTGATTTTTTCCTGGAATACCAGTAGTAGTTTCCGATGCATATCTGGTGGAATTTTGTAATCTGTGGACTATCAGAGTGTTGATGAAACACAGGAATAGCATCGGGATTGAATACAACAGTCACCATGAGCACTTCCCTCCATAGGAGTAATGTCTCAAACAGTGTACGTTTTGATCGTTCCCTGGAAGACCAGTAGTAGTTTCCGATGCACATCTGCTGGCACTCTGTAATCTGTGGACTATCAGAGTGTTGATGAAAGACAGAAATTGCATCGGGACTGAATACAACAGTCACCATGCGCACTTTCCTCTACGTGAGTATGTCTCAAACAGTCAACGCTCTGATCGTTCAATAGAATACCAATAGTGGTTTCAGATGCACATCTGGTGGCATTCTGCAGTCAGTGGACTATCAGAGTGTCGATGAAAAACAGAAAATGCATCGGGAGTGATAGCAACAGTCATCATGCGCAATTTCCTCCATGGGAGTAATGTCTCAAACAGTCTACACTTTGATCGGTCCCAGGAAATCCAATAGTAGTTTCCGATGTACATCTGGAGACAATCTGTAATCTGTGGACTATCAGAGTGTTGATGAAACACAGAAATTGCATCGGGATTGAATACAACAGTCACCATCCGCACTTTCGTCCATAGGAGTAACGTCTGAAACAGTCTACGCTTTGATCGTTTCCTCGAAGACCAGTAGTAGTTTCCGATGCACATCTGGTGGAATTCTGTAATCTGTGGACTATCAGAGTGTTGATGAAACACAGAAATTGCATCGGGATTGAATACAACAGTCACCATGCGCACTTTCCTCAATGGGAGTAATGTCTCAAACAGTCTACGCATTGATCGGCCCTGGAAGACCAGTAGTAGTTTCCGATGCACATGTGGTGACATTCTGTAATCTGTGGACTATCAGAGTGTTGATGAAACACATAAATTGCATCGGGATTGAATACAACAGTCACCATGCCCACTTTCCTCCACGGGAGTAATGTCTCAAACAGTCTACGATTTGATCATTCTCTGGAATACCAGGAGTAATTTCCGATGTACATCTGGTGGCATTCTGTAATCTGTGGACTATCCGAGTGTTGATGAAACACAGAAATATCATCGGGATTGAATACAACAGTCACCATCCACACTTTCCTCCATGGGAGTAATGTCTCCAACAGTCTACGCATTGTTCGGCCCTGGAAGACCAGTAGTGGTTTCCGATGCACAACTGGTGGCATTCTGTAATCTGTGGACTATCAGAGTGTTGATGAAACACAGAAATAGCATCGGGATTGAATACAACAGTCACCAAGCGCACAACCCTCCATGGAAGTAATGTCTCAAACAGTCTACGTTTTGATCGTTCCCTGGAAGACCAGTAGTAGTTTCCGATGCACATCTGCTGGCATTCTGTAAACAGTGGACTATCAGATTGTTGATGAAACACAGAAACTGCATCGGGATTGAATACAACAGTCACAATCCGCACTATCCTAAATGGGAGTAATGTCTCACTCAAACAGTCTACGTTTGATCGTCCCTTGAAGACCAGTAGTAGTTTCCGATACACATCTGGAGACATTCTGTAATCTGAGAACCTTCAAAGTGTTGATGAAACACAGAAATTGCATCGGGTTTTAATACAACAGTCACTATGCGCACTTTCCTCCATAGGAGCAATGTCTCAAACGGACTACGCTTTGATCGTTCAATGGAAGACCAGTAGTAGTTTCCGATGCACGTCTGGTGGCATTCTACAATCTGTGGACTATCAGAGTGTTGATGAAACACAGAAATTGCATCGGGAGTGAATACAACAATCACAATCCGCACTTTCCTCCATGGGAGTAATGTCTGACTCAGTCTACGTTTTGATCGTTCCCTGGAAGACCAGTAGTAGTTTCCGATGCTCATCTGGAGGCATTCTGTAATCTGTGGACTATCAGAGTGTTGATGAAACACAGAAATTGCATCGGGATTAAATACAACATTCACCATCCGCACTTTCCTAAATGGGAGTAATGTCTGAAACAGTCCACGCTTTGATCGTTCCCTGGAAGACCAGTAGTGGTTTCCGATGCACAACTGGTTTCAATCTGCAGTCAGTGGACTATCAGAGTGTCGATGAAAAACAGAAAATGCATCGGGAGTGATAGCAACAGTCACCATGCGCACTTTCCTCCATGGGAGTAATGTCTCAAACAGTCTACACTTTGATCGTTCCCTGGAATGCCAGTAGTAGTTTCCGATGCACATCTGGTGGCATTCTGTAATCTGTGGACTATCATAGTGTTGATGAAACACAGAAATATCATCGGGATTGAATACAACAGTCACCATCCGCACTTTCGTCCATGGGAGTAACGTCTCAAACAGTCTACGATTTGATCGTTCCCTGGAAGACCAGTAGTGGTTTCCGATACACAACTGGTGGCATTCTGTAATCTTTGGACTAACAGAGTGTTGATGAAACACAGAAATTGCATTGGGATTGAATACAACAGTCATCATGCGCACTTTCCTCCTTGTGAGTAATGTCTTAAACAGTCTACGCTTTGATTTTTCCCTGGAATACCAGTAGTAGTTTCCGATGCATATCTGGTGGAATTTTGTAATCTGTGGACTATCAGAGTGTTGATGAAACACAGGAATAGCATCGGGATTGAATACAACAGTCACCATGAGCACTTCCCTCCATAGGAGTAATGTCTCAAACAGTCTACGTTTTGATCGTTCCCTGGAAGACCAGTAGTAGTTTCCGATGCACATCTGCTGGCACTCTGTAATCTGTGGACTATCAGAGTGTTGATGAAAGACAGAAATTGCATCGGGACTGAATACAACAGTCACCATGCGCACTTTCCTCTACGTGAGTATGTCTCAAACAGTCAACGCTCTGATCGTTCAATAGAATACCAATAGTGGTTTCAGATGCACATCTGGTGGAATTCTGCAGTCAGTGGACTATCAGAGTGTCGATGAAAAACAGAAAATGCATCGGGAGTGATAGCAACAGTCATCATGCGCAATTTCCTCCATGGGAGTAATGTCTCAAACAGTCTACACTTTGATCGTTCCCTGGAATACCAGTAGTAGTTTCCGATGCACATCTGGTGGCATTCTGTAATCTGTGGACTATCAGAGTGTTGATGAAAGACAGAAGTAGCATCGGGATTGAATACAACAGTCACCATGCGCATTTTCCTCCATGGGAGTAATGTCTCAAACAGTCTACGCTTTGATCGGTCCCAGGAAATCCAATAGTAGTTTCCGATGTACATCTGGAGACAATCTGTAATCTGTGGACTATCAGAGTGATGATGAAACACAGAAATTGCATCGGGATTGAATACAACAGTCACCATCCGCACTTTCCTCCATAGGAGTAACGTCTGAAACAGTCTACGCTTTGATCGTTTCCTCGAAGACCAGTAGTAGTTTCCGATGCACATCTGGTGGAATTCTGTAATCTGTGGACTATCAGAGTGTTGATGAAACACAGAAATTGCATCGGGATTGAATACAACAGTCACCATGCGCACTTTCCTCCATGGGAGTAATGTCTCAAACAGTCTACGCATTGATCGTCCCTGGAAGACCAGTAGTAGTTTCTGATGCACATGTGGTGGCATTCTGTAATCTGTGGAATATCAGAGAGTTGATGAAACACAGAAATTGCATCGGGATTGAATACAACAGTCACCATGCGCACTTTCATCCACGGGAGTAATGTCTCAAACAGTCTACGCTTTGATAATTCCCTGGAAGACCAGTAGTGATTTCCGATACACAACTGGTGGCATTCTGTAATCTGTGGACTATCAGAGTGTTGATGAAACACAGAAATGGCATTGGGATTGAATACAACAGTCATCATGCACACTTTCCTCCACGTGAGTAATGTCTCAAACAGTCTACGCTTTGATTTTTTCCTGGAATACCAGTAGTAGTTTCCGATGCACATATGCTGGCATTCAGTAAACTGTGGACTATCAGATTGTTGATGAAACACAGAAACTGCATCGGGATTGAATACAACAGTCACAATCCGCACTTTCCTAAGTGGGAGTAATGTCTCACTCAAACAGTCTACGTTTGATCGTCCCTTGAAGACCAGTAGTAGTTTCCGATACACATCTGGAGGCATTCTGTAATCTGAGAACCTTCAAAGTGTTGATGAAACACAGAAATTGCATCGGGTTTTAATACAACAGTCGCTATGCGCACTTTCCTCCATGGGAGCAATGTCTCAAACAGTCTACGCTTTGATCGTTCCCTGGAAGACCAGTAGTAGTTTCCGATGCACGTCTGGTGGCATTCTAAAATCTGTGGACTATCAGAGTGTTGATGAAACACAGAAATTGCAATCGGGAGTGAATACAACAATCACAATCCGCACTTTCCTCCATGGGAGTAATGTCTGACTCAGTCTACGTTTTGATCGTCCCCTGGAAGACCAGTAGTAGTTTCCGATGCTCATCTGGAGGCATTCTGTAATCTGTGGACTATCAGAGTGTTGATGAAACACAGAAATTGCAACGGGATTAAATACAACATTCACCATCCGCACTTTCCTAAATGGGAGTAATGTCTGAAACAGTCCACGCTTTGATCGTTCCCTGGAAGACCAGTAGTAGTTCCGATGCACATCTGGTGGCAATCTGTAATCTGTGGGCTGTCAGAGTGTTGATGAAACACAGAAATATCATCGGGATGGAATACAACAGTCACCATGCGCACTTTCCTCCATGGAAGTAATGTCTGAAACAGTCTACACATTGATCGTCCCTGGAAGATCAGTAGTAGTTTCCGATGCACATGTGGTGGCGTTCTGTAATCTGTGGACTATCAGAGTGTTGATGAAACACAGAAATTGCATCGGGATTAAATACAACATTCACCATCCGCACTTTCCTCCATGGGAGTAATGTCTGAAACAGTCCACGCTTTGATCGTTCCCTGGTAGACCAGTAGCAGTTCCGATGCACATCTGATGGCATTCTGTAATCTGTGGGCTGTCAGAGTGTTGATGAAACACAGAAATATCATCGGGATTGAATACAACAGTCACCATCCGCACTTTCCTCCATAGGAGTAACGTCTCAAACAGTCTACGATTTGATCGTTCCCTGGAAGACCAGTAGTGGTTTCCGATACACAACTGGTGGCATTCTGTAATCTGTGGAGTAACAGAGTGTTGATGAAACACAGAAATGGCATTGGGATTGAATACAACAGTCATCATGCGCACTTTCCTCCATGTGAGTAATGTCTTAAACAGTCTACGCTTTGATTTTTCCCTGGAATACCTGTAGTAGTTTCCGATGCATATCTGGTGGAATTTTGTAATCTGTGGATTATCAGAGTGTTGATGAAACACAGGAATAGCATCGGGATTGAATACAACAGTCACCATGCGCACTTCCCTCCATGGGAGTAATGTCTCAAACAGTCTACGTTTTGATCGTTCCCTGGAAGACCAGTAGTAGTTTCCGATGCACATCTGCTGGCACTCTGTAATCTGTGGACTATCAGAGTGTTGATGAAACACAGAAATTGCATCGGGATTGAATACAACAGTCACCATGTGCACTTTCCTCTACGGGAGTATGTCTCAAACAGTCAACGCTCTGATCGTTCAATAGAATACCAGTAGTGGTTTCCGATGCACATCTGGTGGCATTCTGTAATTTGTGGACTATCAGAGTGTTGATGAAACACAGAAATAGCATCGGGATTAAATACAACAGTCACCATGCGCACTTTCCCCCATGGGAGTAACGTCTCAAACAGTCTACGCTATGATCTTTCCCTAGAAGACCAGTAGTAATTCCCGAAGTACATCTGGTGGCATTCTGCAATTTGTGGACTATCCGAGAGTTGATGAAACACAGAAATTGCAACGGGATTGAATACAACAGTCACCATCCTCACTTCCCTTCATGGGAGTAACGTCTCAAACAGTCTACGCTTCGAACGTTCCCTGGAAGACCAGTAGTGGCTTCCGATGCACAACTGGTTTCATTCTGCAGTCAGTGGACTATCAGAGTGTCGATGAAAAACAGAAAATGCATCGGGAGTGATAGCAACAGTCACCATGCGCACTTTCCTCCATGGGAGTAATGTCTCAAACAGTCTACACTTTGATCGTTCCCTGGAATGCCAGTAGTAGTTTCCGATGCACATCTGGTGGCATTCTGTAATCTGTGGACTATCATAGTGTTGATGAAACACAGAAATATCATCGGGATTGAATACAACAGTCACCATCCGCATTTTCGTCCATGGGAGTAACGTCTCAAACAGTCTACGATTTGATCGTTCCCTGGAAGACCAGTAGTGGTTTCCGATACACAACTGGTGGCATTCTGTAATCTTTGGACTAACAGAGTGTTGATGAAACACAGAAATTGCATTGGGATTGAATACAACAGTCATCATGCGCACTTTCCTCCTTGTGAGTAATGTCTTAAACAGTCTACGCTTTGATTTTTCCCTGGAATACCAGTAGTAGTTTCCGATGCATATCTGTTGGAATTTTGTAATCTGTGGACTATCAGAGTGTTGATGAAACACAGGAATAGCATCGGGATTGAATACAACAGTCACCATGAGCACTTCCCTCCATAGGAGTAATGTCTCAAACAGTCTACGTTTTGATCGTTCCCTGGAAGACCAGTAGTAGTTTCCGATGCACATCTGCTGGCACTCTGTAATCTGTGGACTATCAGAGTGTTGATGAAAGACAGAAATTGCATCGGGACTGAATACAACAGTCACCATGCGCACTTTCCTCTACGTGAGTATGTCTCAAACAGTCAACGCTCTGATCGTTCAATAGAATACCAATAGTGGTTTCAGATGCACATCTGGTGACATTCTGCAGTCAGTGGACTATCAGAGTGTCGATGAAAAACAGAAAATGCATCGGGAGTGATAGCAACAGTCATCATGCGCAATTTCCTCCAAGGGAGTAATGTCTCAAACAGTCTACACTTTGATCGTTCCCTGGAATACCAGTAGTAGTTTCCGATGCACATCTGGTGGCATTCTGTAATCTGTGGACTATCAGAGTGTTGATGAAAGACAGAAGTAGCATCGGGATTGAATACAACAGTCACCATGCGCATTTTCCTCCATGGGAGTAATGTCTCAAACAGTCTACGCTTTGATCGGTCCCAGGAAATCCAATAGTAGTTTCCGATGTACATCTGGAGACAATCTGTAATCTGTGGACTATCAGAGTGTTGATGAAACACAGAAATTGCATCGGGATTGAATACAACAGTCACCATCCGCACTTTCCTCCATAGGAGTAACGTCTGAAACAGTCTACGCTTTGATCGTTTCCTCGAAGACCAGTAGTAGTTTCCGATGCACATCTGGTGGAATTCTGTAATCTGTGGACTATCAGAGTGTTGATGAAACACAGAAATTGCATCGGGATTGAATACAACAGTCACCATGCGCACTTTCCTCCATGGGAGTAATGTCTCAAACAGTCTACGCATTGATTGTCCCTGGAAGACCAGTAGTAGTTTCTGATGCACATGTGGTGGCATTCTGTAATCTGTGGAATATCAGAGAGTTGATGAAACACAGAAATTGCATCGGGATTGAATACAACAGTCACCATGGGCACTTTCATCCACGGGAGTAATGTCTCAAACAGTCTACGCTTTGATAATTCCCTGGAAGACCAGTAGTGATTTCCGATACACAACTGGTGGCATTCTGTAATCTGTGGACTATCAGAGTGTTGATGAAACACAGAAATGGCATTGGGATTGAATACAACAGTCATCATGCACACTTTCCTCCACGTGAGTAATGTCTCAAACAGTCTACGCTTTGATTTTTCCCTGGAATACCAGTAGTAGTTTCCGATGCACATATGCTGGCATTCAGTAAACTGTGGACTATCAGATTGTTGATGAAACACAGAAACTGCATCGGGATTGAATACAACAGTTACAATCCGCACTTTCCTAAGTGGGAGTAATGTCTCACTCAAACAGTCTACGTTTGATCGTCCCTTGAAGACCAGTAGTAGTTTCCGATACACATCTGGAGGCATTCTGTAATCTGAGAACCTTCAAAGTGTTGATGAAACACAGAAATTGCATCGGGTTTTAATACAACAGTCACTATGCGCACTTTCCTCCATGATAGCAATGTCTCAAACAGTCTACGCTTTGATCGTTCCCTGGAAGACCAGTAGTAGTTTCCGATGCACGTCTGGTGGCATTCTAAAATCTGTGGACTATCAGAGTGTTGATGAAACACAGAAATTGCATCGGGAGTGAATACAACAATCACAATCCGCACTTTCCTCCATAGGAGTAATGTCTGACTCAGTCTACGTCTTGATCGTTCCCTGGAAGACCAGTAGTAGTTTCCGATGCTCATCTGGAGGCATTCTGTAATCTGTGGACTATCAGAGTGTTGATGAAACACAGAAATTGCATCGGGATTAAATACAACACTCACCATGCGCACTTTCCTCCATGGGAGTAATGTCTGAAACAGTCCACGCTTTGATCGTTCCCTGGAAGACCAGTAGTAGTTCCGATGCACATCTGGTGGCAATCTGTAATCTGTGGGCTGTCAGAGTGTTGATGAAACACAGAAATATCATCGGGATTGAATACAACAGTCACCATGCGCACTTTCCTCCATGGGAGTAATGTCTGAAACTGTCTACTCATTGATCGTCCCTGGAAGACCAGTAGTAGTTTCCGATGCACATGTGGTGGCATTCTGTAATCTGTGGACTATCAGAGTGTTGATGAAACACAGAAATTGCATCGGGATTGAATACAACAGTCACCATGCGCACTTTCCTCCACGGGAGTAATGTCTCAAACAGTCTACGCTTTGATCATTCCCTGGAAAACCAGTAGTAGTTTCCGATGCACATCTGGTGGCATTCTGTAATCTGTGGGCTGTCAGAGTGTTGATGAAACACAGAAATATCATCGGGATTGAATACAACAGTCACCATCCGCACTTTCCTCTATGGGAGTAACGTCTCAAACAGTCTACGATTTGATCGTTCCCTGGAAGACCAGCAGTGGTTTCCGATACACAACTGGTAGCATTCTGTAATCTGTGGACTAACAGAGGGTTGATGAAACACAGAAATTGCATTGGGATTGAATACAACAGTCATCATGCGCACTTTCCTCCATGTGAGTAATGTCTTAAATAGTCTACGCTTTGATTTTTCCCTGGAATACCAGTAGTAGTTTCCGATGCATATCTGGTGGAATTTTGTAAACTGTGGACTATCAGAGTGTTGATGAAACACAGGAATAGCATCGGGATTGAATACAACAGTCACCATGCGCACTTCCCTCCATGGGAGTAATGTCTCAAACAGTCTACGTTTTGATCGTTCCCTGGAAAACCAGTAGTAGTTTCCGATGCACATCTGCTGGCACTCTGTAATCTGTGGACTATCAGAGTGTTGATGAAACACAGAAATTGCATCGGGATTGAATACAACAGTCACCATCCGCACTTCCCTAAATGGGAGTAATGTCTCCCTCAAACAGTCTAGGTTTGATCGTCCCTTGAAGACCAGTAGTAGTTTCCGATGCACATCTGGAGGCATTCTGTAATCTGCAGACCTTCAAAGTGTTGATGAAACAGAGAAATTGCATCGGATTTGAATACAACAGTCACCAAGCGCACTTTCCTCCATGGGAGCAATGTCTCTAACAGTCTACGCTTTGATCGTTCCCTGGCAGACCAGTAGTAGTTTCCGATTCACATCTGGAGGTATTCTGTAATCTGTGGACTATCAGAGTGTTGATGAAACACAGAAATTGCATCGGGATTAAATACAACATTCACCATCCGCACTTTCCTCCATGGGAGTAAAATCTGAAACAGTCCACGCTTTGATCGTTCCCTGGAAGACCAGTAGTAGTTCCGATGCACATCTGGTGGCATTGTGTAATCTGTGGGCTGTCAGAGTGTTGATGAAACATAGAAATATCATCGGGATTGAATACAACAGTCACCATCCGCACTTTCCTCCATGGGAGTAACGTCTCAAACAGTCTACGATTTGATCGTTCCCTGGAAGACCAGTAGTGGCTTCCGATGCACAACTGGTGGCATTCTGCAATCAGTGGACTATCAGAGTGTTGATGAAAATCAGAAAATGCATCGGGATTGAATACAACAGTCACCATGCGCTCTTTCCTCTATGGGAGTAACGTCTGAAACAGTCTACGCTTTAATCGTTTCCTAGAAGACCAGTAGTAGTTCCCGAAGTACATCTGGTGGCATTCTGTAATCTGTGGACTATCAGAGTGTTGATGAAACACAGAAATATCATCGGGATTGAATACAACAGTCACCATCCGCACTTTCCTCCATGGGAGTAATGTCTCCAACATTCTACGCTTTCATCGTTCCCTGGAAGACCAGTAGTGGTTTCCGATGCACAACTGGTGGCATTCTGTAATCTGTGGACTATCAGAGTGTTGATGAAACACAGAAAATGCATCGGGTTTGAATACAACAGTCACCATCCGCACTTTCCTCCATGGGAGTAATGTCTCGAACAGTCTACGCTTTGATCGTTCCCTGGAAGACTAGTAGTGGTTTCCGATGCACAACTGGTGGCATTCTGTAATCAGTTGGCTATCAGAGTGTTGATGAAAAACAGAAATAGCATCGGGATATAATACAACAGTCACCTTTCGCACTTTCCTCCATGGGAGTAACGTCTGAAACAGTCTACGCTTTGATCGTTCCCTACAAGACCAGTAGTAGTTCCCGATGTACATCTGGTGGCATTCTGTAATTTGTGGACTATCCGAGAGTTGATGAAACACAGAAATTGCATCGGGATTGAATACAACAGTCACCATCCTCACTTCCCTCCATGGGAGTAACGTCTAAAACAGTCTACGCTTTGATCGTTCCCTGGAAGACCAGTAGTGCTTTCCGATGCACAACTGGTGGCATTCTGCATTCAGTGGACTATCAGAGTGTTGATGAAAGACAGAATAAGCATCGGGAGTGATAACAACAGTCACCATGCGCACTTTCCTCCATGGGAGTAATGTCTCAAACAGTCTACGCTTTGATCGTTCCCTGGAATACCAGTAGTAGTTTCCGATGCACATCTGGTGGCATTCTGTAATCTGTGGGCTATCAGAGTGTTGATGAAACACAGAAATTGCATCGGGAGTGAATACAAAAATCACAATCCGCACCTTCCTCCATGGGAGTAATGTCTGACACAGTCTACGTTTTGATCGTTCCCTGGAAGGCCAGTAGTAGTTTCCGATGCACATCTGGAGGCATTCTGTAATCTGTGGACTATCAGAGTGTTGATGAAACACAGAAATTGCATCGGGATTGAATACAACAGTCACCATCCGCACTTTCCTCCATGGGAGTAATGTCTCCAACAGTCTACGCTTTCATCGTTCCCTGAAAGACCAGTAGTGGTTTCCGATGTACAACTGGTGGCATTCTGTAATCTGTGGACTATCAGAGTGTTGATGAAACACAGAAAATGCATCGGGTTTGAATACAACAGTCACCATCCGCACTTTCCTCCATGGGAGTAATGTCTCAAACAGTCTACGCTTTGATCGTTCCCTGGAAGACCAGTAGTGGTTTCCGATACACAACTGGTAGCATTCTGTAATCTGTGGACTAACAGAGTGTTGATGAAACACAGAAATTGCATTGGGATTGAATACAACAGTCATCATGCGCACTTTCCTCCATGTGAGTAATGTCTTAAATAGTCTACGCTTTCATTTTTCCCTGGAATACCAGTAGTAGTTTCCGATGCATATCTGGTGGAATTTTGTAATCTGTGGACTATCAGAGTGTTGATGAAACACAGGAATAGCATCGGGATTGAATACAACAGTCACCATGCGCACTTCCCTCCATGGGAGTAATGTCTCAAACAGTCTACGTTTTGATCGTTCCCAGGAAGACCAGTAGTAGTTTCCGATGCACATCTGCTGGCACTCTGTAATCTGTGGACTATCAGAGTGTTGATGAAACACAGAAATTGCATCGGGATTGAATACAACAGTCACCATCCGCACTTCCCTAAATGGGAGTAATGTCTCACTCAAACAGTCTAGGTTTGATCGTCCCTTGAAGACCAGTAGTAGTTTCCGATGCACATCTGGATTCATTCTGTAATCTGTGGACCTTCAAAGTGTTGATGAAACAGAGAAATTGCATCGGATTTGAATACAACAGTCACCATGCGCACTTTCCTAAATGGGAGCAATGTCTCTAACAGTCTACGCTTTGATCTTTCCCTGGAAGACCAGTAGAAGTTTCCGATGCACGTCTGGTGACATTCTGTATTCTGTGGACTATCAGAGTCTTGATGAAACGAAGAAATTGCATCGGGATTGAATACAACAATCACAATCCGCACTTTCCTCCATGGGAGTAATGTCTGACACAGTCTACGTTTTGATCGTTCCCTGGCAGACCAGTAGTAGTTTCCGATTCACATCTGGAGGTATTCTGTAATCTGTGGACTATCAGAGTGTTGATGAAACACAGAAATTGCATCGGGATTAAATACAACATTCACCATCCGCACTTTCCTCCATGGGTGTAAAATCTGAAACAGTCCACGCTTTGATCGTTCCCTGGAAGACCAGTAGTAGTTCCGATGCACATCTGGTGGCATTCTGTAACCTGTGGGCTGTCAGAGTGTTGATGAAACACAGAAATATCATCGGGATTGAATACAACAGTCACCATCCGCAATTTCCTCCATGGGATTAACGTCTCAAACAGTCTACGATTTGATCGTTCCCTGGAAGACCAGTAGTGGCTTCCGATGCACAACTGGTGGCATTCTGCAATCAGTGGACTATCAGAGTGTTGATGAAAATCAGAAAATGCATCGGGATTAAATACAACAGTCACCATGCGCACTTTCCTCTATGGGAGTAACGTCTGAAACAGTCTACGCTTTAATCGTTCCCTAGAAGACCAGTAGTAGTTCCCGAAGTACATCTGGTGGAATTCTGCAATTTGTGGACTATCCGAGAGTTGATGAAACACAGAAATAGTATCGGGATTGAATACAACAGTCACCATCCTCACTTCCCTCCATGGGAGTAACGTCTCAAACAGTCTACGCTTCGATCGTTCCCTGGAAGACCAGTAGTGGTTTCCAATGCACAACTGGTGGCATTCTGCAGTCAGTGGACTATCAGAGTGTTGATGAAAAACAGAAAATGCATCGGGAGTGATAACAACAATTACCATGCGCACTTTCCTCCATGGGAGTAATGTCTCAAACAGTCTACGCTTTGATCGTTCCCTGGAATACCAGTAGTAGTTTCCGATGCACATCTGGTGGCATTCTGTAATCTGTGGACTATCAGAGTGTTGATGAAAGACAGAAATAGCATCGGGATTGAATAAAACAGTCACCATGGGCATTTTCCTTCATGGGAGTAATGTCTGAAACAGTCTACGCTTTGATCGGTCCAAGGAAGACCAGTAGTAGTTTCCGATGCACATCTTGAGACAATCTGTAATCTGTTGACTATCAGAGTGTTGATGAAACACAGAAATTGCATCGGGATTGAATACAACAGGTACCATCCGCACTTTCCTCCATGGGAGTAACGTCTGAAACAGTCTACGCTTTGATCGTTTCCTCGAAGACCAGCAGTAGTTTTCGATGCACATCTGGTGGAATTCTGTAATCTGTGGACTATCAGAGTGTTGATGAAACATAGAAATTGCATCGGGATTGAATACAACAGTCACCATGCCCACTTTCCTCAATGGGAGTAATGTCTCAAACAGTCTACGCATTGATCGTCCCTGGAAGACCAGTAGTAGTTTCCGATGCACATGTGGTGGCATTCTGTAATCTGTGGACTATCAGAGTGTTGATGAAACACAGAAATTGCATCGGGATTGAATACAACAGTCACCATGCCCACTTTCCTCCACGGGAGTAATGTCTCAAACAGTCTACGATTTGATCATTCTCTGGAATACCAGTAGTAATTTCCGATGTACATCTGGTAGCATTCTGTAATCTGTGGACTATCAGAGTGTTGATGAAACACAGAAATATCATCGGGATTGAATACAACAGTCACCATCCGCACTTTCCTCCATGGGAGTAATGTCTCCAACAGTCTACGCTTTCATCGTTCCCTGGAAGACCAGTAGTGGTTTCCGATGCACAACTGGTGGCATTCTGTAATCTGTGGACTATCAGAGTGTTGATGAAACACAGAAAATGCATCGGGTTTGAATACAACAGTCACCATCCGCACTTTCCTCCATGGGAGTAATGTCTCGAACAGTCTACGCTTTGATCGTTCCCTGGAAGACCAGTAGTGGTTTCCGAAGCACAACTGGTGGCATTCTGTAATCAGTTGGCTATCAGAGTGTTGATGAAAAACAGAAAGAGCATTGGGATATAATACAACAGTCACCTTTCGCACTTTCCTCCATGGGAGTAACGTCTGAAACAGTCTACGCTTTGATCGTTCCCTACAAGACCAGTAGTAGTTCCCGATGTACATCTGGTGGCATTCTGTAATTTGTGGACTATCCGAGAGTTGATGAAACACAGAAATTGCATCGGGATTGAATACAACAGTCACCATCCTCACTTCCCTCCATCTGAGTAACGTCTCAAACAGTCTACGCTTTGATCGTTCCCTGGAAGACCAGTAGTGCTTTCCGATGCACAACTGGTGGCATTCTGCATTCAGTGGACTATCAGAGTGTTGATGAAAAACAGAAAATGCATCGGGAGTGAATACAACAGTCACCATGCGCACTTTCCTCCATGCGAGTAATGTTTTAAACAGTCTACGCTATGATCGTTACCTGGAATACCAGTAGTAGTTTCCGATGCACATCTGGTGGCATTCTGTAATCTGTGGACTATCAGAGTGTTGATGAAAGACAGAATAAGCATCGGGAGTGATAACAACAGTCACCATGCGCACTTTCCTCCATGGGAGTAATGTCTCAAACAGTCTACGCTTTGATCGTTCCCTGGAATACCAGTAGTAGTTTCCGATGCACATCTGGTGGCATTCTGTAATCTGTGGACTATCAGAGTGTTGATGAAACACAGAAATTGCATCGGGAGTGAATACAACAATCACAATCCGCACCTTCCTCCATGGGAGTAATGTCTGACACAGTCTACGTTTTGATCGTTCCCTGGTAGGCCAGTAGTAGTTTCCGATGCACATCTGGAGGCATTCTGCAATCTGTGGACTATCAGAGTGTTGATGAAACACAGAAATTGCATCCGGATTGAATACAACAGTCACCATCCGCACTTTCCTCCATGGGAATAATGTCTCCAACAGTCTACGCTTTCATCGTTCCCTGGAAGACCAGTAGTGGTTTCCGATGCACAACTGGTGGCATTCTGTAATCTGTGGACTATCAGAGTGTTGATGAAACACAGAAAATGCATCGGGTTTGAATACAACAGTCACCATCCGCACTTTCCTCCATGGGAGTAATGTCTCAAACAGTCTACGCTTTGATCGTTCCCTGGAAGACCAGTAGTGGTTTCCGATGCACAACTGGTGGCATTCTGTAATCAGTTGACTATCTGAGTGTTGATGAAAAACAGAAATAGCATCGGGATTGAATACAACAGTCACCTTGCGCACTTTCCTCCATGGGAGTAACGTCTGAAACAGTCTACGCTTTGATCGTTCCCTACAAGACCAGTAGTAGTTCCCGATGTACATCTGGTGGCATTCTGTAATTTGTGGACTATCCGAGAGTTGATGAAACACAGAAATTGCATCGGGATTGAATACAACAGTCACCATCCTCACTTCCCTCCATGGGAGTAACGTCTCAAACAGTC
This sequence comes from Schistocerca gregaria, assembly GCF_023897955.1. Lineage (NCBI taxonomy): Eukaryota > Metazoa > Arthropoda > Insecta > Orthoptera > Acrididae > Schistocerca > Schistocerca gregaria. The sequence continues at coordinate 2,363,924 of NC_064927.1, forward strand.
TACGCTTTGATCGTTCCCTGGAAGACCAGTAGTGCTTTCCGATGCACAACTGGTGGCATTCTGCATTTAGTGGACTATCAGAGTGTTGATGAAAAACAGAAAATGCATCGGGAGTGAATACAACAGTCACCATGCGCACTTTTCTCCATGGGAGTAATGTCTGAAACAGTCTACGCTTTAATCGTTCCCTGGAATACCAGTAGTAGTTTGCGATGCACATCTGGTGGCATTCTGTAATCTGTGGACTATCAGAGTGTTGATGAAAGACAGAATAAGCATCGGGAGTGATAACAACAGTCACCATGCGCACTTTCCTCCATGGGAGTAATGTCTCAAACAGTCTACGCTTTGATCGTTCCCTGGAATACCAGTAGTAGTTTCCGATGCACATCTGGTGGCATTCTGTAATCTGTGGACTATCAGAGTGTTGATGAAACACAGAAATTGTATCGGGAGTGAATACAACAATCACAATCCGCACCTTCCTCCATGGAAGTAATGTCTGACACAGTCTACGTTTTGATCGTTCCCTGGAAGGCCAGTAGTAGTTTCCGATGCACATCTGGAGGCATTCTGTAATCTGTGGACTATCAGAGTGTTGATGAAACACAGAAATTGCATCGGGATTGAATACAACAGTCACCATCCGCACTTTCCTCCATGGGAATAATGTCTCCAACAGTCTGCGCTTTCATCGTTCCCTGGAAGACCAGTAGTGGTTTCCGATGCACAACTTGTGGCATTCTGTAATCTGTGGACTATCAGAGTGTTGATGAAACACAGAATATGCATCGGGTTTGAATATAACAGCCACCATCCGCACTTTCCTCCATGGGAGTAATGTCTCAAACAGTCTACGCTTTGATCGTTCCCTGGAAGACCAGTAGTGGTTTCCGATGCACAACTGGTGGCATTCTGTAATCAGTTGACTATCTGAGTGTTGATGAAAAACAGAAATAGCATCGGGATTGAATACAACAGTCACCTTGCGCACTTTCCTCCATGGGAGTAACGTCTGAAACAGTCTACGCTTTGATCGTTCCCTACAAGACCAGTAGTAGTTCCCGATGTACATCTGGTGGCATTCTGTAATTTGTGGACTATCCGAGAGTTGATGAAACACAGAAATTGCATCGGGATTGAATACAACAGTCACCATCCTCACTTCCCTCCATGGGAGTAACGTCTCAAACAGTCTACGCTTTGATCGTTCCCTTTAAGACCAGTAGTGCTTTCCGATGCACAACTGGTGGCATTCTGCATTTAGTGGACTACCAGAGTGTTGATGAAAAACAGAAAATGCATCGGGAGTGAATACAACAGTCACCATGCGCACTTTCCTCCATGGGAGTAATGTCTCAAACAGTCTACGCTTTAATCGTTCCCTGGAATACCAGTAGTAGTTTCTGATGCACATCTGGTGGCATTCTGTAATCTGTGGACTATCAGTGTGTTGATGAAAGGCAGAAATAGCATCGGGATTGAATACAACAGTCACCATTCGCATTTTCCCCCATGGGAGTAATGTCTCAAACGGTCTAGGTTTCATCGTTCCCTGGAAGACCAGTAGTAGTTCCCGATGTACATCTGGTGGCATTCTGTAATTTAAGGGCTATCAGAGTATTGATGAAACACAGAAATTGCATCGGGATTGAATACAACAGTAACCATGCGCACTTTCCTCCACGGGAGTGATTTCTCTAACAGTCTACGCTTTGATCGTTCCCTGGAACGGTGGCATTCTGTAATCTGTGGACTATCAGAGTGTTGATGAAACACAGAAATAGCATCGGGATTGAATATAACAGTCACCATGCGAACTTTCCTCCATGGGAGTAACGTCTGAAACAATGTACGTTTTGATCGTCCCTTGAAGACCAGAAGCATTTACCGATGCACATCTGGAGTCATTCTGTAGTCTGTGGGCTCTCAGAGTGTTGATGAAACACAGAAATATCATCGGGATTGAATAAAACAGTCACCATGCCCACTTTCCTCCACGGAAGTAATGTCACAAACAGTCTAGGATATGATCGTTCCCAGGAAGACCAGTAGTAGTTCCCGATGTACATCAGGTGGAATTCTGTAATTTGTGGACTATCAGAGTGTTGATGAAACACAGAAATTGCATCGGGATTGAATACAACAGTCACCATGCGCACTTTCCTCTATGGGAGTAACGTGTGAAACAGTCTACGCTTTAATCGTTCCCTAGAAGACCAGTAGTAGTTCCCGAAGTACATCTGGTGGCATTCTGCAATTTGTGGACTATCCGAGAGTTGATGAAACACAGATATAGTATCGGGATTGAATACAACAATCACCATCCTCACTTCCCTCCATGGGAGTAACGTCTCAAACAGTCTACGCTTCGATCGTTCCCTGGAAGGCCAGTAGTGGTTTCCGATGCACAACTGGTGGCATTCTGCAGTCAGTGGACTATCAGAGTGTTGATGAAAAACAGAAAATGCATCGGGAGTGATAACAACAGTTACCATGCGCACTTTCCTCCATGGGAGTAATGTCTCAAACAGTCTACGCTTTGATCGTTCCCTGGAATACCAGTAGTAGTTTCCGATGCACATCTGGTGGCATTCTGTAATCTGTGGACTATCAGAGTGTTGATGAAAGACAGAAATAGCATCGGGATTGAATAAAACAGTCACCATGGGCATTTTCCTTCATGGGAGTAATGTCTGAAACAGTCTACGCTTTGATCGGTCCAAGGAAGACCAGTAGTAGTTTCCGATGCACATCGTGAGACAATCTGTAATCTGTTGACTATCAGAGTGTTGATGAAACACAGACATTGCATCGGGATTGAATACAACAGGCACCATCCGCACTTTCCTCCATGGGAGTAACGTCTGAAACAGTCTACGCTTTGATCGTTTCCTCGAAGACCAGCAGTAGTTTTCGATGCACATCTGGTGGAATTCTGTAATCTGTGGACTATCAGAGAGTTGATGAAACATAGAAATTGCATCGGGATTGAATACAACAGTCACCATGCGCACTTCCCTCCATGGGAGTAATGTCTCAAACAGTCTACGTTTTGATCGTTCCCTGGAAAACCATTAGTAGTTTCCGATGCACATCTGCTGGCACTCTGTAATCTGTGGACTATCAGAGGGTTGATGAAACACAGAAATTGCATCGGGATTGAATACAACAGTCACCATCCGCACTTCCCTAAATGGGAGTAATGTCTCCCTCAAACAGTCTAGGTTTGATCGTCCCTTGAAGACCAGTAGTAGTTTCCGATGCACATCTGGAGGCATTCTGTAATCTGCAGACCTTCAAAGTGTTGATGAAACAGAGAAATTGCATCGGATTTGAATACAACAGTCACCATGCGCACTTTCCTCCATGGGAGCAATGTCTCTAACAGTCTACGCTTTGATCTTTCCCTGGAAGACCAGTAGAAGTTTCCGATGCACGTCTGGTGACATTCTGTATTCTGTGGACTATCAGGGTCTTGATGAAACAAAGAAATTGCATCGGGATTGAATAAAACAATCACAATCCGCACCTTCCTCCATGGGAGAAATGTCTGACACAGTCTACGTTTTGATCGTTCCCTGGCAGACCAGTAGTAGTTTCCGATTCACATCTGGAGGTATTCTGTAATCTGTGGACTATCAGAGTGTTGATGAAACACAGAAATTGCATCGGGATTAAATACAACATTTACCATCCGCACTTTCCTCCATGGGAGTAAAATCTGAAACAGTCCACGCTTTGATCGTTCCCTGGAAGACCAGTAGTAGTTCCGATGCACATCCGGTGGCATTCTGTAATCTGTGGGCTGTCAGAGTGTTGATGAAACATAGAAATATCATCGGGATTGAATACAACAGTCACCATCCGCACTTTCCTCCATGGGAGTAACGTCTCAAACAGTCTACGATTTGATCGTTCCCTGGAAGACCAGTAGTGGCTTCCGATGCACAACTGGTGGCATTCTGCAATCAGTGGACTATCAGAGTGTTGATGAAAATCAGAAAATGCATCGGGATTGAATACAACAGTCACCATGCGCTCTTTCCTCTATGGGAGTAACGTCTGAAACAGTCTACGCTTTAATCGTTTCCTAGAAGACCAGTAGTAGTTCCCGAAGTACATCTGGTGGCATTCTGTAATCTGTGGACTATCAGAGTGTTGATGAAACACAGAAATATCATCGGGATTGAATACAACAGTCACCATCCGCACTTTCCTCCATGGGAGTAATGTCTCCAACATTCTACGCTTTCATCGTTCCCTGGAAGACCAGTAGTGGTTTCCGATGCACAACTGGTGGCATTCTGTAATCTGTGGACTATCAGAGTGTTGATGAAACACAGAAAATGCATCGGGTTTGAATACAACAGTCACCATCCGCACTTTCCTCCATGGGAGTAATGTCTCGAACAGTCTACGCTTTGATCGTTCCCTGGAAGACCAGTAGTGGTTTCCGATGCACAACTGGTGGCATTCTGTAATCAGTTGGCTATCAGAGTGTTGATGAAAAACAGAAATAGCATCGGGATATAATACAACAGTCACCTTTCGCACTTTCCTCCATGGGAGTAACGTCTGAAACAGTCTACGCTTTGATCGTTCCCTACAAGACCAGTAGTAGTTCCCGATGTACATCTGGTGGCATTCTGTAATTTGTGGACTATCCGAGAGTTGATGAAACACAGAAATTGCATCGGGATTGAATACAACAGTCACCATCCTCACTTCCCTCCATGGGAGTAACGTCTAAAACAGTCTACGCTTTGATCGTTCCCTGGAAGACCAGTAGTGCTTTCCGATGCACAACTGGTGGCATTCTGCATTCAGTGGACTATCAGAGTGTTGATGAAAAACAGAAAATGCATCGGGAGTGAATACAACAGTCACCATGCGCACTTTCCTCCATGCGAGTAATGTTTTAAACAGTCTACGCTTTGATCGTTACCTGGAATACCAGTAGTAGTATCCGATGCACATCTGGTGGCATTCTGTAATCTGTGGACTATCAGAGTGTTGATGAAAGACAGAATAAGCATCGGGAGTGATAACAACAGTCACCATGCGCACTTTCCTCCATGGGAGTAATGTCTCAAACAGTCTACGCTTTGATCGTTCCCTGGAATACCAGTAGTAGTTTCCGATGCACATCTGGTGGCATTCTGTAATCTGTGGGCTATCAGAGTGTTGATGAAACACAGAAATTGCATCGGGAGTGAATACAAAAATCACAATCCGCACCTTCCTCCATGGGAGTAATGTCTGACACAGTCTACGTTTTGATCGTTCCCTGGAAGGCCAGTAGTAGTTTCCGATGCACATCTGGAGGCATTCTGTAATCTGTGGACTATCAGAGTGTTGATGAAACACAGAAATTGCATCGGGATTGAATACAACAGTCACCATCCGCACTTTCCTCCATGGGAGTAATGTCTCCAACAGTCTACGCTTTCATCGTTCCCTGGAAGACCAGTAGTGGTTTCCGATGTACAACTGGTGGCATTCTGTAATCTGTGGACTATCAGAGTGTTGATGAAACACAGAAAATGCATCGGGTTTGAATACAACAGTCACCATCCGCACTTTCCTCCATGGGAGTAATGTCTCAAACAGTCTACGCTTTGATCGTTCCCTGGAAGACCAGTAGTGGTTTCCGATGCACAACTGGTGGCATTCTGTAATCAGTTGACTATCAGAGTGTTGATGAATAACAGAAATAGCATCGGGATTGAATACAACAGTCACCATGCGCACTTTCCTCCATGGGAGTAATGTCTGAAACAGTCTACGCATTGATCGTGCCTGGAAGACCAGTAGTAGTTTCCGATGCACATGTGGTGGCATTCTGTAATCTGTGGACTATCAGAGTGTTGATGAAACACAGAAATAGCATCGGGATTGTATACAACAGTCACAATGCGCACTTTCCTCGACGGGAGTAATGTCTCAAACAGTCTACGCTTTGATCATACCCTGGAAAACCAGTAGTAGTTTCCGATGAACATCTGGTGGCATTCTGTAATCTGTGGGCTGTCGGAGTGTTGATGAAACACAGAAATATCTTCGGGATTGAATACAACAGTCACCATCCGCACTTTCCTCCATGGGAGTAACGTCTCAAACAGTCTACGATTTGATCGTTCCCTGGAAGACCAGTAGTGGTTTCCGATACACAACTGGTAGCATTCTGTAATCTGTGGACTAACAGAGTGTTGATGAAACACAAAAATTGCATTGGGATTGAATACAACAGTCATCATGCGCACTTTCCTCCATGTGAGTAATGTCTTAAATAGTCTACGCTTTCATTTTTCCCTGGAATACCAGTAGTAGTTTCCGATGCATATCTGGTGGAATTTTGTAATCTGTGGACTATCAGAGTGTTGATGAAACACAGGAATAGCATCGGGATTGAATACAACAGTCACCATGCGCACTTCCCTCCATGGGAGTAATGTCTCAAACAGTCTACGTTTTGATCGTTCCCTGGAAGACCAGTAGTAGTTTCCGATGCACATCTGCTGGCACTCTGTAATCTGTGGACTATCAGAGTGTTGATGAAACACAGAAATTGCATCGGGATTGAATACAACAGTCACCATCCGCACTTCCCTAAATGGGAGTAATGTCTCACTCAAACAGTCTAGGTTTGATCGTCCCTTGAAGACCAGTAGTAGTTTCCGATGCACATCTGGATGCATTCTGTAATCTGTGGACCTTCAAAGTGTTGATGAAACAGAGAAATTGCATCGGATTTGAATACAACAGTCACCATGCGCACTTTCCTAAATGGGAGCAATGTCTCTAACAGTCTACGCTTTGATCTTTCCCTGGAAGACCAGTAGAAGTTTCCGATGCACGTCTGGTGACATTCTGTATTCTGTGGACTATCAGAGTCTTGATGAAAGAAAGAAATTGCATCGGGATTGAATACAACAATCACAATCCGCACTTTCCTCCATGGGAGTAATGTCTGACACAGTCTACGTTTTGATCGTTCCCTGGCAGACCAGTAGTAGTTTCCGATTCACATCTGGAGGTATTCTGTAATCTGTGGACTATCAGAGTGTTGATGAAACACAGAAATTGCATCGGGATTAAATACAACATTCACCATCCCCACTTTCCTCCATGGGAGTAAAATCTGAAACAGTCCACGCTTTGATCGTTCCCTGGAAGACCAGTAGTAGTTCCGATGCACATCTGGTGGCATTCTGTAATCTGTGGGCTGTCAGAGTGTTGATGAAACACAGAAATATCATCGGGATTGAATACAACAGTCACCATCCGCACTTTCCTCCATGGGATTAACGTCTCAAACAGTCTACGATTTGATCGTTCCCTGGAAGACCAGTAGTGGCTTCCGATGCACAACTGGTGGCATTCTGCAATCAGTGGACTATCAGAGTGTTGATGAAAATCAGAAAATGCATCGGGATTAAATACAACAGTCACCATGCGCACTTTCCTCTATGGGAGTAACGTCTGAAACAGTCTACGCTTTAATCGTTCCCTAGAAGACCAGTAGTAGTTCCCGAAGTACATCTGGTGGAATTCTGCAATTTGTGGACTATCCGAGAGTTGATGAAACACAGAAATAGTATCGGGATTGAATACAACAGTCACCATCCTCACTTCCCTCCATGGGAGTAACGTCTCAAACAGTCTACGCTTCGATCGTTCCCTGGAAGACCAGTAGTGGTTTCCAATGCACAACTGGTGGCATTCTGCAGTCAGTGGACTATCAGAGTGTTGATGAAAAACAGAAAATGCATCGGGAGTGATAACAACAATTACCATGCGCACTTTCCTCCATGGGAGTAATGTCTCAAACAGTCTACGCTTTGATCGTTCCCTGGAATACCAGTAGTAGTTTCCGATGCACATCTGGTGGCATTCTGTAATCTGTGGACTATCAGAGTGTTGATGAAAGACAGAAATAGCATCGGGATTGAATAAAACAGTCACCATGGGCATTTTCCTTCATGGGAGTAATGTCTGAAACAGTCTACGCTTTGATCGGTCCAAGGAAGACCAGTAGTAGTTTCCGATGCACATCTTGAGACAATCTGTAATCTGCTGACTATCAGAGTGTTGATGAAACACAGAAATTGCATCGGGATTGAATACAACAGGCACCATCCGCACTTTCCTCCATGGGAGTAACGTCTGAAACAGTCTACGCTTTGATCGTTTCCTCGAAGACCAGCAGTAGTTTTCGATGCACATCTGGTGGAATTCTGTAATCTGTGGACTATCAGAGTGTTGATGAAACATAGAAATTGCATCGGGATTGAATACAACAGTCACCATGCGCACTTTCCTCAATGGGAGTAATGTCTCAAACAGTCTACGCATTGATCGTCCCTGGAAGACCAGTAGTAGTTTCCGATGCACATGTGGTGGCATTCTGTAATCTGTGGACTATCAGAGTGTTGATGAAACACAGAAATTGCATCGGGATTGAATACAACAGTCACCATGCCCACTTTCCTCCACGGGAGTAATGTCTCAAACAGTCTACGATTTGATCATTCTCTGGAATACCAGTAGTAATTTCCGATGTACATCTGGTAGCATTCTGTAATCTGTGGACTATCAGAGTGTTGATGAAACACAGAAATATCATCGGGATTGAATACAACAGTCACCATCCGCACTTTCCTCCATGGGAGTAATGTCTCCAACAGTCTACGCTTTCATCGTTCCCTGGAAGACCAGTAGTGGTTTCCGATGCACAACTGGTGGCATTCTGTAATCTGTGGACTATCAGAGTGTTGATGAAACACAGAAAATGCATCGGGTTTGAATACAACAGTCACCATCCGCACTTTCCTCCATGGGAGTAATGTCTCGAACAGTCTACGCTTTGATCGTTCCCTGGAAGACCAGTAGTGGTTTCCGAAGCACAACTGGTGGCATTCTGTAATCAGTTGGCTATCAGAGTGTTGATGAAAAACAGAAAGAGCATTGGGATATAATACAACAGTCACCTTTCGCACTTTCCTCCATGGGAGTAACGTCTGAAACAGTCTACGCTTTGATCGTTCCCTACAAGACCAGTAGTAGTTCCCGATGTACATCTGGTGGCATTCTGTAATTTGTGGACTATCCGAGAGTTGATGAAACACAGAAATTGCATCGGGATTGAATACAACAGTCACCATCCTCACTTCCCTCCATCTGAGTAACGTCTCAAACAGTCTACGCTTTGATCGTTCCCTGGAAGACCAGTAGTGCTTTCCGATGCACAACTGGTGGCATTCTGCATTCAGTGGACTATCAGAGTGTTGATGAAAAACAGAAAATGCATCGGGAGTGAATACAACAGTCACCATGCGCACTTTCCTCCATGCGAGTAATGTTTTAAACAGTCTACGCTATGATCGTTACCTGGAATACCAGTAGTAGTTTCCGATGCACATCTGGTGGCATTCTGTAATCTGTGGACTATCAGAGTGTTGATGAAAGACAGAATAAGCATCGGGAGTGATAACAACAGTCACCATGCGCACTTTCCTCCATGGGAGTAATGTCTCAAACAGTCTACGCTTTGATCGTTCCCTGGAATACCAGTAGTAGTTTCCGATGCACATCTGGTGGCATTCTGTAATCTGTGGACTATCAGAGTGTTGATGAAACACAGAAATTGCATCGGGAGTGAATACAACAATCACAATCCGCACCTTCCTCCATGGGAGTAATGTCTGACACAGTCTACGTTTTGATCGTTCCCTGGTAGGCCAGTAGTAGTTTCCGATGCACATCTGGAGGCATTCTGCAATCTGTGGACTATCAGAGTGTTGATGAAACACAGAAATTGCATCCGGATTGAATGCAAAAGTCACCATCCGCACTTTCCACCATGGGAATAATGTCTCCAACAGTCTACGCTTTCATCGTTCCCTGGAAGACCAGTAGTGGTTTCCGATGCACAACTGGTGGCATTCTGTAATCTGTGGACTATCAGAGTGTTGATGAAACACAGAAAATGCATCGGGTTTGAATACAACAGTCACCATCCGCACTTTCCTCCATGGGAGTAATGTCTCAAACAGTCTACGCTTTGATCGTTCCCTGGAAGACCAGTAGTGGTTTCCGATGCACAACTGGTGGCATTCTGTAATCAGTTGACTATCTGAGTGTTGATGAAAAACAGAAATAGCATCGGGATTGAATACAACAGTCACCTTGCGCACTTTCCTCCATGGGAGTAACGTCTGAAACAGTCTACGCTTTGATCGTTCCCTACAAGACCAGTAGTAGTTCCCGATGTACATCTGGTGGCATTCTGTAATTTGTGGACTATCCGAGAGTTGATGAAACACAGAAATTGCATCGGGATTGAATACAACAGTCACCATCCTCACTTCCCTCCATGGGAGTAACGTCTCAAACAGTCTACGCTTTGATCGTTCCCTGGAAGACCAGTAGTGCTTTCCGATGCACAACTGGTGGCATTCTGCATTTAGTGGACTATCAGAGTGTTGATGAAAAACAGAAAATGCATCGGGAGTGAATACAACAGTCACCATGCGCACTTTTCTCCATGGGAGTAATGTCTGAAACAGTTTACGCTTTAATCGTTCCCTGGAATACCAGTAGTAGTTTGCGATGCACATCTGGTGGCATTCTGTAATCTGTGGACTATCAGAGTGTTGATGAAAGACAGAATAAGCATCGGGAGTGATAACAACAGTCACCATGCGCACTTTCCTCCATGGGAGTAATGTCTCAAACAGTCTACGCTTTGATCGTTCCCTGGAATACCAGTAGTAGTTTCCGATGCACATCTGGTGGCATTCTGTAATCTGTGGACTATCAGAGTGTTGATGAAACACAGAAATTGCATCGGGAGTGAATACAACAATCACAATCCGCACCTTCCTCCATGGGAGTAATGTCTGACACAGTCTACGTTTTGATCGTTCCCTGGAAGGCCAGTAGTAGTTTCCGATGCACATCTGGAGGCATTCTGTAATCTGTGGACTATCAGAGTGTTGATGAAACACAGAAATTGCATCGGGATTGAATACAACAGTCACCATCCGCACTTTCCTCCATGGGAGTAATGTCTCAAACAGTCTACGCTTTGATCGTTCCCTGGAAGACCAGTAGTGGTTTCCGATGCACAACTGGTGGCATTCTGTAATCAGTTGACTATCTGAGTGTTGATGAAAAACAGAAATAGCATCGGGATTGAATACAACAGTCACCTTGCGCACTTTCCTCCATGGGAGTAACGTCTGAAACAGTCTACGCTTTGATCGTTCCCTACAAGACCAGTAGTAGTTCCCGATGTACATCTGGTGGCATTCTGTAATTTGTGGACTATCCGAGAGTTGATGAAACACAGAAATTGCATCGGGATTGAATACAACAGTCACCATCCTCACTTCCCTCCATGGGAGTAACGTCCCAAACAGTCTACGCTTTGATCGTTCCCTGGAAGACCAGTAGTGCTTTCCGATGCACAACTGGTGGCATTCTGCATTTAGTGGACTATCAGAGTGTTGATGAAAAACAGAAAATGCATCGGGAGTGAATACAACAGTCACCATGCGCACTTTCCTCCATGGGAGTAATGTCTCAAACAGTCTACGCTTTAATCGTTCCCTGGAATACCAGTAGTAGTTTCTGATGCACATCTGGTGGCATTCTGTAATCTGTGGACTATCAGTGTGTTGATGAAAGGCAGAAATAGCATCGGGATTGAATACAACAGTCACCATTCGCATTTTCCCCCATGGGAGTAATGTCTCAAACGGTCTAGGTTTCATCGTTCCCTGGAAGACCAGTAGTAGTTCCCGATGTACATCTGGTGGCATTCTGTAATTTAAGGGCTATCAGAGTATTGATGAAACACAGAAATTGCATCGGGATTGAATACAACAGTAACCATGCGCACTTTCCTCCACGGGAGTGATTTCTCTAACAGTCTACGCTTTGATCGTTCCCTGGAACGGTGGCATTCTGTAATCTGTGGACTATCAGAGTGTTGATGAAACACAGAAATAGCATCGGGATTGAATATAACAGTCACCATGCGAACTTTCCTCCATGGGAGTAACGTCTGAAACAATGTACGTTTTGATCGTCCCTTGAAGACCAGAAGCATTTACCGATGCACATCTGGAGTCATTCTGTAGTCTGTGGGCTCTCAGAGTGTTGATGAAACACAGAAATATCATCGGGATTGAATAAAACAGTCACCATGCCCACTTTCCTCCACGGAAGTAATGTCACAAACAGTCTAGGATATGATCGTTCCCAGGAAGACCAGTAGTAGTTCCCGATGTACATCAGGTGGAATTCTGTAATTTGTGGACTATCAGAGTGTTGATGAAACACAGAAATTGCATCGGGATTGAATACAACAGTCACCATGCGCACTTTCCTCTATGGGAGTAACGTGTGAAACAGTCTACGCTTTAATCGTTCCCTAGAAGACCAGTAGTAGTTCCCGAAGTACATCTGGTGGCATTCTGCAATTTGTGGACTATCCGAGAGTTGATGAAACACAGATATAGTATCGGGATTGAATACAACAATCACCATCCTCACTTCCCTCCATGGGAGTAACGTCTCAAACAGTCTACGCTTCGATCGTTCCCTGGAAGGCCAGTAGTGGTTTCCGATGCACAACTGGTGGCATTCTGCAGTCAGTGGACTATCAGAGTGTTGATGAAAAACAGAAAATGCATCGGGAGTGATAACAACAGTTACCATGCGCACTTTCCTCCATGGGAGTAATGTCTCAAACAGTCTACGCTTTGATCGTTCCCTGGAATACCAGTAGTAGTTTCCGATGCACATCTGGTGGCATTCTGTAATCTGTGGACTATCAGAGTGTTGATGAAAGACAGAAATAGCATCGGGATTGAATAAAACAGTCACCATGGGCATTTTCCTTCATGGGAGTAATGTCTGAAACAGTCTACGCTTTGATCGGTCCAAGGAAGACCAGTAGTAGTTTCCGATGCACATCGTGAGACAATCTGTAATCTGTTGACTATCAGAGTGTTGATGAAACACAGACATTGCATCGGGATTGAATACAACAGGCACCATCCGCACTTTCCTCCATGGGAGTAACGTCTGAAACAGTCTACGCTTTGATCGTTTCCTCGAAGACCAGCAGTAGTTTTCGATGCACATCTGGTGGAATTCTGTAATCTGTGGACTATCAGAGAGTTGATGAAACATAGAAATTGCATCGGGATTGAATACAACAGTCACCATGCGTACTTTCCTCAATGGGAGTAATGTCTCAAACAGTCTACGCATTGATCGTCCCTGGAAGACCAGTAGTAGTTTCCGATGCACATGTGGTGGCATTCTGTAATCTGTGGACTATCAGAGTGTTGAAGAAACACAGAAATTGCATCGGGATTGAATACAACAGTCATCATGCCCACTTTTCTCCACGGGAGTAATGTCTCAAACAGTCTACGATTTGATCATTCTCTGGAATACCAGTAGTAATTTCCGATGTACATCTGGTGGCATTCTGTAATCTGTGGACTATCAGAGTGTTGATGAAACACAGAAATATCATCGGGATTGAATACAACAGTCACCATCCTCACTTCCCTCCATGGGAGTAACGTCTCAAACAGTCTACGCTTTGATCGTTCCCCGGAAGACTAGTAGTGGTTTCCGATGCACAACTGGTGGCATTCTGCAGTCAGTGGACTATCAGAGTGTTGATGAAACACAGAAATAGCATCGGGATAGAATATAACAGTCACCATGCGAACTTTCCTCCATGGGAGTAACGTCTGAAACAGTGTACGTTTTGATCGTCCCTTGAAGACCAGAAGCATTTACCGATGCACATCTGGAGTCATTCTGTAGTCTGTGGGCTCTCAGAGTGTTGATGAAACACAGAAATATCATCGGGATTGAATAAAACAGTCACCATGCCCACTTTCCTCCACGGAAGTAATGTCACAAACAGTCTAGGATATGATCGTTCCCAGGAAGACCAGTAGTAGTTCCCGATGTACATCAGGTGGAATTCTGTAGTTTGTGGACTATCAGAGTGTTGATGAAACACAGAAATTGCATCGGGATTGAATACAACAGTCACCATGCGCACTTCCCTCTATGGGAGTAACGTGTGAAACAGTCTACGCTTTAATCGTTCCCTAGAAGACCAGTAGTAGTTCCCGAAGTACATCTGGTGGCATTCTGCAATTTGTGGACTATCCGAGAGTTGATGAAACACAGATATAGTATCGGGATTGAATACAACAGTCACCATCCTCTCTTCCCTCCATGGGAGTAACGTCTCAAACAGTCTACGCTTCGATCTTTCCCTGGAAGGCCAGTAGTGGTTTCCGATGCACAACTGGTGGCATTCTGCAGTCAGTGGACTATCAGAGTGTTGATGAAAAACAGAAAATGCATCGGGAGTGATAACAACAGTTACCATGCGCACTTTCCTCCATGGGAGTAATTTCTCAAACAGTCTACGCTTTGATCGTTCCCTGGAATACCAGTAGTAGTTTCCGATGCACATCTGGTGGCATTCTGTAATCTGTGGACTATCAGAGTGTTGATGAAAGACAGAAATAGCATCGGGATTGAATAAAACAGTCACCATGGGCATTTTCCTTCATGGGAGTAATGTCTGAAACAGTCTACACTTTGATCGGTCCAAGGAAGACCAGTAGTAGTTTCCGATGCACATCGTGAGACAATCTGTAATCTGTTGACTATCAGAGTGTTGATGAAACACAGACATTGCATCGGGATTGAATACAACAGGCACCATCCGCACTTTCCTCCATGGGAGTAACGTCTGAAACAGTCTACGCTTTGATCGTTTCCTCGAAGACCAGCAGTAGTTTTCGATGCACATCTGGTGGAATTCTGTAATCTGTGGACTATCAGAGAGTTGATGAAACATAGAAATTGCATCGGGATTGAATACAACAGTCACCATGCGCACTTTCTTCAATGGGAGTAATGTCTCAAACAGTCTACGCATTGATCGTCCCTGGAAGACCAGTAGTAGTTTCCGATGCACATGTGGTGGCATTCTGTAATCTGTGGACTATCAGAGTGTTGAAGAAACACAGAAATTGCATCGGGATTGAATACAACAGTCATCATGCCTACTTTTCTCCACGGGAGTAATGTCTCAAACAGTCTACGATTTGATCATTCTTTGGAATACCAGTAGTAATTTCCGATGTACATCTGGTGGCATTCTGTAATCTGTGGACTATCAGAGTGTTGATGAAACACAGAAATATCATCGGGATTGAATACAACAGTCACCATCCTCACTTCCCTCCATGGGAGTAACGTCTCAAACAGTCTACGCTTTGATCGTTCCCCGGAAGACTAGTAGTGGTTTCCGATGCACAACTGGTGGCATTCTGCAGTCAGTGGACTATCAGAGTGTTGATGAAAAACAGAAAATGCATCGGGAGTGAATACAACAGTCTCCATGCGCACATTCCTCAATGGGAGTAATGTCTCAAACAGTCTACGCTTTGATCGTTCCCTGGAGTACCAGTAGTAGTTTCCGATGCACATCTGGTGGCATTCTGTAATCTGTGGACTATCAGAGTGTTGATGAAAGACAGAAATAGCATCGGGATTGAATACAACAATCACCATGCGCATTTTCCTCCATGGGAGTAATGTCTCAAACAGTCTACGCTTTGATCGGTCCCAGGAAGACCAGTAGAAGTTTCC
Source organism: Schistocerca gregaria (assembly GCF_023897955.1). NCBI lineage: Eukaryota > Metazoa > Arthropoda > Insecta > Orthoptera > Acrididae > Schistocerca > Schistocerca gregaria. Next base: position 2,379,635 of record NC_064927.1, read on the forward strand.
GATGCACATCTGGAGACAATCTCTAATCTGTGGACTATCAGATTGTTGATGAAACACAGAAAATGCATCGGGTTTGAATACAACAGTCACCATCCGCACTTTCCTCCATGGGAGTAATGTCTCAAACAGTCTACGCTTTGATCGTTCCCTGGAAGACCAGTAGTGGTTTCCGATGAACAACTGGTGGCATTCTGTAATCAGTTGACTATCTGAGTGTTGATGAAAAACAGAAATAGCATCGGGATTGAATACAACAGTCACCTTGCGCACTTTCCTCCATGGGAGTAACGTCTGAAACAGTCTACGCTTTGATCGTTCCCTACAAGACCAGTAGTAGTTCCCGATGTACATCTGGTGACATTCTGTAATTTGTGGACTATCCGAGAGTTGATGAAACACAGAAATTGCATCGGGATTGAATACAACAGTCACCATCCTCACTTCCCTCCATGGGAGTAACGTCTCAAACAGTCTACGCTTTGATCGTTCCCTGGAAGACCAGTAGTGCTTTCCGATGCACAACTGGTGGCATTCTGCATTCAGTAGACTATCAGAGTGTTGATGAAAAACAGAAAATGCATCGGGAGTGAATACAACAGTCACAGTGCGCACTTTCCTCCATGGGAGTAATGTCTCAAACAGTCTACGCTTTAATCGTTCCCTGGAATACCAGTAGTAGTTTCTGATGCACATCTGGTGGCATTCTGTAATCTGTGGACTATCAGTGTGTTGATGAAAGGCAGAAATAGCATCGGGATTGAATACAACAGTCACCATTCGCATTTTCCCCCATGGGAGTAATGTCTCAAACGGTCTAGGTTTCATCGTTCCCTGGAAGACCAGTAGTAGTTCCCGATGTACATCTGGTGGCATTCTGTAATTTAAGGGCTATCAGAGTATTGATGAAACACAGAAATTGCATCGGGATTGAATACAACAGTAACCATGCGCACTTTCCTCCACGGGAGTGATTTCTCTAACAGTCTACGCTTTGATCGTTCCCTGGAACGGTGGCATTCTGTAATCTGTGGACTATCAGAGTGTTGATGAAACACAGAAATAGCATCGGGATTGAATATAACAGTCACCATGCGAACTTTCCTCCATGGGAGTAACGTCTGAAACAATGTACGTTTTGATCGTCCCTTGAAGACCAGAAGCATTTACCGATGCACATCTGGAGTCATTCTGTAGTCTGTGGGCTCTCAGAGTGTTGATGAAACACAGAAATATCATCGGGATTGAATAAAACAGTCACCATGCCCACTTTCCTCCACGGAAGTAATGTCACAAACAGTCTAGGATATGATCGTTCCCAGGAAGACCAGTAGTAGTTCCCGATGTACATCAGGTGGAATTCTGTAATTTGTGGACTATCAGAGTGTTGATGAAACACAGAAATTGCATCGGGATTGAATACAACAGTCACCATGCGCACTTTCCTCTATGGGAGTAACGTGTGAAACAGTCTACGCTTTAATCGTTCCCTAGAAGACCAGTAGTAGTTCCCGAAGTACATCTGGTGGCATTCTGCAATTTGTGGACTATCCGAGAGTTGATGAAACACAGATATAGTATCGGGATTGAATACAACAATCACCATCCTCACTTCCCTCCATGGGAGTAACGTCTCAAACAGTCTACGCTTCGATCGTTCCCTGGAAGGCCAGTAGTGGTTTCCGATGCACAACTGGTGGCATTCTGCAGTCAGTGGACTATCAGAGTGTTGATGAAAAACAGAAAATGCATCGGGAGTGATAACAACAGTTACCATGCGCACTTTCCTCCATGGGAGTAATGTCTCAAACAGTCTACGCTTTGATCGTTCCCTGGAATACCAGTAGTAGTTTCCGATGCACATCTGGTGGCATTCTGTAATCTGTGGACTATCAGAGTGTTGATGAAAGACAGAAATAGCATCGGGATTGAATAAAACAGTCACCATGGGCATTTTCCTTCATGGGAGTAATGTCTGAAACAGTCTACGCTTTGATCGGTCCAAGGAAGACCAGTAGTAGTTTCCGATGCACATCGTGAGACAATCTGTAATCTGTTGACTATCAGAGTGTTGATGAAACACAGACATTGCATCGGGATTGAATACAACAGGCACCATCCGCACTTTCCTCCATGGGAGTAACGTCTGAAACAGTCTACGCTTTGATCGTTTCCTCGAAGACCAGCAGTAGCTTTCGATGCACATCTGGTGGAATTCTGTAATCTGTGGACTATCAGAGAGTTGATGAAACATAGAAATTGCATCGGGATTGAATACAACAGTCACCATGCGTACTTTCCTCAATGGGAGTAATGTCTCAAACAGTCTACGCATTGATCGTCCCTGGAAGACCAGTAGTAGTTTCCGATGCACATGTGGTGGCATTCTGTAATCTGTGGACTATCAGAGTGTTGAAGAAACACAGAAATTGCATCGGGATTGAATACAACAGTCATCATGCCCACTTTTCTCCACGGGAGTAATGTCTCAAACAGTCTACGATTTGATCATTCTCTGGAATACCAGTAGTAATTTCCGATGTACATCTGGTGGCATTCTGTAATCTGTGGACTATCAGAGTGTTGATGAAACACAGAAATATCATCGGGATTGAATACAACAGTCACCATCCTCACTTCCCTCCATGGGAGTAACGTCTCAAACAGTCTACGCTTTGATCGTTCCCCGGAAGACTAGTAGTGGTTTCCGATGCACAACTGGTGGCATTCTGCAGTCAGTGGACTATCAGAGTGTTGATGAAACACAGAAATAGCATCGGGATAGAATATAACAGTCACCATGCGAACTTTCCTCCATGGGAGTAACGTCTGAAACAGTGTACGTTTTGATCGTCCCTTGAAGACCAGAAGCATTTACCGATGCACATCTGGAGTCATTCTGTAGTCTGTGGGCTCTCAGAGTGTTGATGAAACACAGAAATATCATCGGGATTGAATAAAACAGTCACCATGCCCACTTTCCTCCACGGAAGTAATGTCACAAACAGTCTAGGATATGATCGTTCCCAGGAAGACCAGTAGTAGTTCCCGATGTACATCAGGTGGAATTCTGTAATTTGTGGACTATCAGAGTGTTGATGAAACACAGAAATTGCATCGGGATTGAATACAACAGTCACCATGCGCACTTCCCTCTATGGGAGTAACGTGTGAAACAGTCTACGCTTTAATCGTTCCCTAGAAGACCAGTAGTAGTTCCCGAAGTACATCTGGTGGCATTCTGCAATTTGTGGACTATCCGAGAGTTGATGAAACACAGATATAGTATCGGGATTGAATACAACAGTCACCATCCTCTCTTCCCTCCATGGGAGTAACGTCTCAAACAGTCTACGCTTCGATCTTTCCCTGGAAGGCCAGTAGTGGTTTCCGATGCACAACTGGTGGCATTCTGCAGTCAGTGGACTATCAGAGTGTTGATGAAAAACAGAAAATGCATCGGGAGTGATAACAACAGTTACCATGCGCACTTTCCTCCATGGGAGTAATTTCTCAAACAGTCTACGCTTTGATCGTTCCCTGGAATACCAGTAGTAGTTTCCGATGCACATCTGGTGGCATTCTGTAATCTGTGGACTATCAGAGTGTTGATGAAAGACAGAAATAGCATCGGGATTGAATAAAACAGTCACCATGAGCATTTTCCTTCATGGGAGTAATGTCTGAAACAGTCTACACTTTGATCGGTCCAAGGAAGACCAGTAGTAGTTTCCGATGCACATCGTGAGACAATCTGTAATCTGTTGACTATCAGAGTGTTGATGAAACACAGACATTGCATCGGGATTGAATACAACAGGCACCATCCGCACTTTCCTCCATGGGAGTAACGTCTGAAACAGTCTACGCTTTGATCGTTTCCTCGAAGACCAGCAGTAGTTTTCGATGCACATCTGGTGGAATTCTGTAATCTGTGGACTATCAGAGAGTTGATGAAACATAGAAATTGCATCGGGATTGAATACAACAGTCACCATGCGCACTTTCTTCAATGGGAGTAATGTCTCAAACAGTCTACGCATTGATCGTCCCTGGAAGACCAGTAGTAGTTTCCGATGCACATGTGGTGGCATTCTGTAATCTGTGGACTATCAGAGTGTTGAAGAAACACAGAAATTGCATCGGGATTGAATACAACAGTCATCATGCCTACTTTTCTCCACGGGAGTAATGTCTCAAACAGTCTACGATTTGATCATTCTTTGGAATACCAGTAGTAATTTCCGATGTACATCTGGTGGCATTCTGTAATCTGTGGACTATCAGAGTGTTGATGAAACACAGAAATATCATCGGGATTGAATACAACAGTCACCATCCTCACTTCCCTCCATGGGAGTAACGTCTCAAACAGTCTACGCTTTGATCGTTCCCCGGAAGACTAGTAGTGGTTTCCGATGCACAACTGGTGGCATTCTGCAGTCAGTGGACTATCAGAGTGTTGATGAAAAACAGAAAATGCATCGGGAGTGAATACAACAGTCTCCATGCGCACATTCCTCAATGGGAGTAATGTCTCAAACAGTCTACGCTTTGATCGTTCCCTGGAGTACCAGTAGTAGTTTCCGATGCACATCTGGTGGCATTCTGTAATCTGTGGACTATCAGAGTGTTGATGAAAGACAGAAATAGCATCGGGATTGAATACAACAATCACCATGCGCATTTTCCTCCATGGGAGTAATGTCTCAAACAGTCTACGCTTTGATCGGTCCCAGGAAGACCAGTAGAAGTTTCCGATGCACATCTGGAGACAATCTCTAATCTGTGGACTATCAGAGTGTTGATGAAACACAGAAAATGCATCGGGTTTGAATACAACAGTCACCATCCGCACTTTCCTCCATGGGAGTAATGTCTCAAACAGTCTACGTTTTGATCGTTCCCTGGAAGACCAGTAGTGGTTTCCGATGAACAACTGGTGGCATTCTGTAATCAGTTGACTATCTGAGTGTTGATGAAAAACAGAAATAGCATCGGGATTGAATACAACAGTCACCTTGCGCACTTTCCTCCATGGGAGTAACGTCTGAAACAGTCTACGCTTTGATCGTTCCCTACAAGACCAGTAGTAGTTCCCGATGTACATCTGGTGACATTCTGTAATTTGTGGACTATCCGAGAGTTGATGAAACACAGAAATTGCATCGGGATTGAATACAACAGTCACCATCCTCACTTCCCTCCATGGGAGTAACGTCTCAAACAGTCTACGCTTTGATCGTTCCCTGGAAGACCAGTAGTGCTTTCCGATGCACAACTGGTGGCATTCTGCATTCAGTAGACTATCAGAGTGTTGATGAAAAACAGAAAATGCATCGGGAGTGAATACAACAGTCACAGTGCGCACTTTCCTCCATGGGAGTAGTGTCTCAAACAGTCTACGCTTTAATCGGTCCCTGGAATACCAGTAGTAGCATCTGATGCACATCTGGTGGCATTCTGTAATCTGTGGACTATCAGTGTGTTGATGAAAGGCAGAAATAGCATCGGGATTGAATACAACAGTCACCATTCGCATTTTCCCCCATGGGAGTAATGTCTCAAACAGTCTAGGTTTCATCGTTCCCTGGAAGACCAGTAGTAGTTCCCGATGTACATCTGGTGGCATTCTGTAATTTGGGGACTATCAGAGTATTGATGAAACACAGAAATTGCATCGGGATTGAATACAACAGTAACCATGCGCACTTTCCTCCACGGGAGTGATATCTCTAACAGTCTACGCTTTGATCGTTCCCTGGAACGGTGGCATTCTGTAATCTGTGGACTATCAGAGTGTTGATGAAACACAGAAATAGCATCGGGATTGAATACAACAGTCACCATGCGCACATTCCTCCATGGGAGTAACGTCTCAAACAGTGTACGTTTTGATCGTCCCTTGAAGACCAGAAGCATTTACCGATGCACATCTGGAGTCATTCTGTAATCTGTGGGCTCTCAGAGTGTTGATGAAACACAGAAATATCATCGGGATTGAATACAACAGTCACCATGCCCACTTTCCTCCACGGAAGTAATGTCACAAACAGTCTAGGATATGATCGTTCCCAGGAAGTCCAGTAGTAGTTCTCGATGTACATCAGGTGGAATTCTGTAATTTGTGGACTATCAGAGTGTTGATGAAACACAGAAATTGCATCGGGATTGAATACAACAGTCACCATGCGCACTTTCCTCTATGGGAGTAACGTGTGAAACAGTCTACGCTTTAATCGTTCCCTAGAAGACCAGTAGTAGTTCCCGAAGTACATCTGGTGGCATTCTGCAATTTGTGGACTATCCGAGAGTTGATGAAACACAGATATAGTATCGGGATTGAATACAACAGTCACCATCCTCACTTCCCTCCATGGGAGTAACGTCTCAAACAGTCTACGCTTCGATCGTTCCCTGGAAGACCAGTAGTGGTTTCCGATGCACAACTGGTGGCATTCTGCAGTCAGTGGACTATCAGAGTGTTGATGAAAAACAGAAAATGCATCGGGAGTGATAACAACAGTTACCATGCGCACTTTCCTCCATGGGAGTAATGTCTCAAACAGTCTACGATTTGATCGTTCCCTGGAATACCAGTAGTAGTTTCCGATGCACATCTGGTGGCATTCTGTAATCTGTGGACTATCAGAGTGTTGATGAAAGACAGAAATAGCATCGGGATTGAATAAAACAGTCACCAAGGGCATTTCCCTTCATGGGAGTAATGTCTGAAACAGTCTACGCTTTGATCGGTCCAAGGAAGACCAGTAGTAGATTCCGATGCACATCTTGAGACAATCTGTATTCTGTTGACTATCAGAGTGTTGATGAAACACAGAAATTGCATCGGGATTGAATACAACAGGCACCATCCGCACTTTCCTCCATGGGAGTAACGTCTGAAACAGTCTACGCTTTGATCGTTTCCTCGAAGACCAGCAGTAGTTTTCGATGCACATCTGGTGGAATTCTGTAATCTGTGGACTATCAGAGAGTTGATGAAACATAGAAATTGCATCGGAATTGAATACAACAGTCACCATGCGCACTTTCCTCAATGGGAGTAATGTCTCAAACAGTCTACGCATTGATCGTCCCTGGAAGACCAGTAGTAGTTTCCGATGCACATGTGGTGGCATTCTGTAATCTGTGGACTATCAGAGTGTTGAAGAAACACAGAAATTGCATCGGGATTGAATACAACAGTCACCATGCCCACTTTCCTCCACGGGAGTAATGTCTCAAACAGTCTACGATTTGATCATTCTCTGGAATACCAGTAGTAATTTCCGATGTACATCTGGTGGCATTCTGTAATCTGTGGACTATCAGAGTGTTGATGAAACACAGAAATATCATCGGGATTGAATACAACAGTCACCATCCGCACTTTCCTCCATGGGAGTAATGTCTCCAACAGTCTACGCTTTCATCGTTCCCTGGAAGACCAGTAGTGGTTTCCGATGCACAACTGGTGGCATTCTGTAATCTGTGGACTATCAGAGTGTTGATGAAACACAGAAAATGCATCGGGTTTGAATACAACAGTCACCATCCGCACTTTCCTCCATGAGAGTAATGTCTCGAACAGTCTACGCTTTGATCGTTCCCTGGAAGACCATTAGTGGTTTCCGATGCACAACTGGAGGCATTCTGTAATCAGTTGACTATCAGAGTGTTGATGAAAAACAGAAATAGCATCGGGATTGAATACAACAGTCACCTTGCGCACTTTCCTCCATGGGAGTAATGTCTGAAACAGTCTACGCTTTGATCGTTCCCTACAAGACCAGTAGTAGTTCCCGATGTACATCTGGTGGCATTCTGTAATTTGTGGACTATCCGAGAGTTGATGAAACACAGAAATTGCATCGGGATTGAATACAACAGTCACCATCCTCACTTCCCTCCATGGGAGTAACGTCTCAAACAGTCTACGCTTTGATCGTTCCCTGGAAGACCAGTAGTGCTTTCCGATGCACAACTGGTGGCATTCTGCATTCAGTGGACTATCAGAGTGTTGATGAAAAACAGAAAATGCATCGGGAGTGAATACAACAGTCACCATGCGCACTTTCCTCCATGCGAGTAATGTTTTAAACAGTCTACGCTTTGATCGTTACCTGGAATACCTGTAGTAGTTTCCGATGCACATCTGGTGGCATTCTGTAATCTGTGGACTATCAGAGTGTTGATGAAAGACAAAATAAGCATCGGGAGTGATAACAACAGTCACCATGCGCACTTTCCTCCATGGGAGTAATGTCTCAAACAGTCTACGCTTTGATCGTTCCCTGGAATACCAGTAGTAGTTAACGATGCACATCTGGTGGCATTCTGTAATCTGTGGACTATCAGAGTGTTGATGAAACACAGAAATTGCATCGGGAGTGAATACAACGATCACAATCCGCACCTTCCTCCATGGGAGTAATGTCTCACGCAGTCTACGTTTTGATCGTTCCCTGGAAGGCCAGTAGTAATTTCCGATGTACATCTGGTGGCATTCTGTAATCTGTGGACTATCAGAGTGTTGATGAAACACAGAAATATCATCGGGATTGAATACAACAGTCACCATCCTCACTTCCCTCCATGGGAGTAACGTCTCAAACAGTCTACGCTTTGATCGTTCCCCGGAAGACTAGTAGTGGTTTCCGATGCACAACTGGTGGCATTCTGCAGTCAGTGGACTATCAGAGTGTTGATGAAAAACAGAAAATGCATCGGGAGTGAATACAACAGTCTCCATGCGCACATTCCTCAATGGGAGTAATGTCTCAAACAGTCTACGCTTTGATCGTTCCCTGGAGTACCAGTAGTAGTTTCCGATGCACATCTGGTGGCATTCTGTAATCTGTGGACTATCAGAGTGTTGATGAAAGACAGAAATAGCATCGGGATTGAATACAACAATCACCATGCGCATTTTCCTCCATGGGAGTAATGTCTCAAACAGTCTACGCTTTGATCGGTCCCAGGAAGACCAGTAGAAGTTTCCGATGCACATCTGGAGACAATCTCTAATCTGTGGACTATCAGAGTGTTGATGAAACACAGAAAATGCATCGGGTTTGAATACAACAGTCACCATCCGCACTTTCCTCCATGGGAGTAATGTCTCAAACAGTCTACGCTTTGATCGTTCCCTGGAATACCAGTAGTAATTTCCGATGTACATCTGGTGGCATTCTGTAATCTGTGGACTATCAGAGTGTTGATGAAACACAGAAATATCATCGGGATTGAATACAACAGTCACCATCCGCACTTTCCTCCATGGGAGTAATGTCTCCAACAGTCTACGCTTTCATCGTTCCCTGGAAGACCAGTAGTGGTTTCCGATGCACAACTGGTGGCATTCTGTAATCTGTGGACTATCAGAGTGTTGATGAAACACAGAAAATGCATCGGGTTTGAATACAACAGTCACCATCCGCACTTTCCTCCATGAGAGTAATGTCTAGAACAGTCTACGCTTTGATCGTTCCCTGGAAGACCATTAGTGGTTTCCGATGCACAACTGGAGGCATTCTGTAATCAGTTGACTATCAGAGTGTTGATGAAAAACAGAAATAGCATCGGGATTGAATACAACAGTCACCTTGCGCACTTTCCTCCATGGGAGTAATGTCTGAAACAGTCTACGCTTTGATCGTTCCCTACAAGACCAGTAGTAGTTCCCGATGTACATCTGGTGGCATTCTGTAATTTGTGGACTATCCGAGAGTTGATGAAACACAGAAATTGCATCGGGATTGAATACAACAGTCACCATCCTCACTTCCCTCCATGGGAGTAACGTCTCAAACAGTCTACGCTTTGATCGTTCCCTGGAAGACCAGTAGTGCTTTCCGATGGACAACTGGTGGCATTCTGCATTCAGTGGACTATCAGAGTGTTGATGAAAAACAGAAAATGCATCGGGAGTGAATACAACAGTCACCATGCGCACTTTCCTCCATGCGAGTAATGTTTTAAACAGTCTACGCTTTGATCGTTACCTGGAATACCTGTAGTAGTTTCCGATGCACATCTGGTGGCATTCTGTAATCTGTGGACTATCAGAGTGTTGATGAAAAACAAAATAAGCATCGGGAGTGATAACAACAGTCACCATGCGCACTTTCCTCCATGGGAGTAATGTCTCAAACAGTCTACGCTTTGATCGTTCCCTGGAATACCAGTAGTAGTTAACGATGCACATCTGGTGGCATTCTGTAATCTGTGGACTATCAGAGTGTTGATGAAACACAGAAATTGCATCGGGAGTGAATACAACGATCACAATCCGCACCTTCCTCCATGGGAGTAATGTCTCACGCAGTCTACGTTTTGATCGTTCCCTGGAAGGCCAGTAGTAATTTCCGATGTACATCTGGTGGCATTCTGTAATCTGTGGACTATCAGAGTGTTGATGAAACACAGAAATATCATCGGGATTGAATACAACAGTCACCATCCTCACTTCCCTCCATGGGAGTAACGTCTCAAACAGTCTACGCTTTGATCGTTCCCCGGAAGACTAGTAGTGGTTTCCGATGCACAACTGGTGGCATTCTGCAGTCAGTGGACTATCAGAGTGTTGATGAAAAACAGAAAATGCATCGGGAGTGAATACAACAGTCTCCATGCGCACATTCCTCAATGGGAGTAATGTCTCAAACAGTCTACGCTTTGATCGTTCCCTGGAGTACCAGTAGTAGTTTCCGATGCACATCTGGTGGCATTCTGTAATCTGTGGACTATCAGAGTGTTGATGAAAGACAGAAATAGCATCGGGATTGAATACAACAATCACCATGCGCATTTTCCTCCATGGGAGTAATGTCTCAAACAGTCTACGCTTTGATCGGTCCCAGGAAGACCAGTAGAAGTTTCCGATGCACATCTGGAGACAATCTCTAATCTGTGGACTATCAGAGTGTTGATGAAACACAGAAAATGCATCGGGTTTGAATACAACAGTCACCATCCGCACTTTCCTCCATGGGAGTAATGTCTCAAACAGTCTACGCTTTGATCGTTCCCTGGAAGACCAGTAGTGGTTTCCGATGAACAACTGGTGGCATTCTGTAATCAGTTGACTATCTGAGTGTTGATGAAAAACAGAAATAGCATCGGGATTGAATACAACAGTCACCTTGCGCACTTTCCTCCATGGGAGTAACGTCTGAAACAGTCTACGCTTTGATCGTTCCCTACAAGACCAGTAGTAGTTCCCGATGTACATCTGGTGACATTCTGTAATTTGTGGACTATCCGAGAGTTGATGAAACACAGAAATTGCATCGGGATTGAATACAACAGTCACCATCCTCACTTCCCTCCATGGGAGTAACGTCTCAAACAGTCTACGCTTTGATCGTTCCCTGGAAGACCAGTAGTGCTTTCCGATGCACAACTGGTGGCATTCTGCATTCAGTAGACTATCAGAGTGTTGATGAAAAACAGAAAATGCATCGGGAGTGAATACAACAGTCACAGTGCGCACTTTCCTCCATGGGAGTAGTGTCTCAAACAGTCTACGCTTTAATCGGTCCCTGGAATACCAGTAGTAGCATCTGATGCACATCTGGTGGCATTCTGTAATCTGTGGACTATCAGTGTGTTGATGAAAGGCAGAAATAGCATCGGGATTGAATACAACAGTCACCATTCGCATTTTCCCCCATGGGAGTAATGTCTCAAACAGTCTAGGTTTCATCGTTCCCTGGAAGACCAGTAGTAGTTCCCGATGTACATCTGGTGGCATTCTGTAATTTGGGGACTATCAGAGTATTGATGAAACACAGAAATTGCATCGGGATTGAATACAACAGTAACCATGCGCACTTTCCTCCACGGGAGTGATATCTCTAACAGTCTACGCTTTGATCGTTCCCTGGAACGGTGGCATTCTGTAATCTGTGGACTATCAGAGTGTTGATGAAACACAGAAATAGCATCGGGATTGAATACAACAGTCACCATGCGCACTTTCCTCCATGGGAGTAACGTCTCAAACAGTGTACGTTTTGATCGTCCCTTGAAGACCAGAAGCATTTACCGATGCACATCTGGAGTCATTCTGTAATCTGTGGGCTCTCAGAGTGTTGATGAAACACAGAAATATCATCGGGATTGAATACAACAGTCACCATGCCCACTTTCCTCCACGGAAGTAATGTCACAAACAGTCTAGGATATGATCGTTCCCAGGAAGTCCAGTAGTAGTTCTCGATGTACATCAGGTGGTATTCTGTAATTTGTGGACTATCAGAGTGTTGATGAAACACAGAAATTGCATCGGGATTGAATACAACAGTCACCATGCGCACTTTCCTCTATGGGAGTAACGTGTGAAACAGTCTACGCTTTAATCGTTCCCTAGAAGACCAGTAGTAGTTCCCGAAGTACATCTGGTGGCATTCTGCAATTTGTGGACTATCCGAGAGTTGATGAAACACAGATATAGTATCGGGATTGAATACAACAGTCACCATCCTCACTTCCCTCCATGGGAGTAACGTCTCAAACAGTCTACGCTTCGATCGTTCCCTGGAAGACCAGTAGTGGTTTCCGATGCACAACTGGTGGCATTCTGCAGTCAGTGGACTATCAGAGTGTTGATGAAAAACAGAAAATGCATCGGGAGTGATAACAACAGTTACCATGCGCACTTTCCTCCATGGGAGTAATGTCTCAAACAGTCTACGATTTGATCGTTCCCTGGAATACCAGTAGTAGTTTCCGATGCACATCTGGTGGCATTCTGTAATCTGTGGACTATCAGAGTGTTGATGAAAGACAGAAATAGCATCGGGATTGAATAAAACAGTCACCAAGGGCATTTCCCTTCATGGGAGTAATGTCTGAAACAGTCTACGCTTTGATCGGTCCAAGGAAGACCAGTAGTAGATTCCGATGCACATCTTGAGACAATCTGTATTCTGTTGACTATCAGAGTGTTGATGAAACACAGAAATTGCATCGGGATTGAATACAACAGGCACCATCCGCACTTTCCTCCATGGGAGTAACGTCTGAAACAGTCTACGCTTTGATAGTTTCCTCGAAGACCAGCAGTAGTTTTCGATGCACATCTGGTGGAATTCTGTAATCTGTGGACTATCAGAGAGTTGATGAAACATAGAAATTGCATCGGAATTGAATACAACAGTCACCATGCGCACTTTCCTCAATGGGAGTAATGTCTCAAACAGTCTACGCATTGATCGTCCCTGGAAGACCAGTAGTAGTTTCCGATGCACATGTGGTGGCATTCTGTAATCTGTGGACTATCAGAGTGTTGAAGAAACACAGAAATTGCATCGGGATTGAATACAACAGTCACCATGCCCACTTTCCTCCACGGGAGTAATGTCTCAAACAGTCTACGATTTGATCATTCTCTGGAATACCAGTAGTAATTTCCGATGTACATCTGGTGGCATTCTGTAATCTGTGGACTATCAGAGTGTTGATGAAACACAGAAATATCATCGGGATTGAATACAACAGTCACCATCCGCACTTTCCTCCATGGGAGTAATGTCTCCAACAGTCTACGCTTTCATCGTTCCCTGGAAGACCAGTAGTGGTTTCCGATGCACAACCGGTGGCATTCTGTAATCTGTGGACTATCAGAGTGTTGATGAAACACAGAAAATGCATCGGGTTTGAATACAACAGTCACCATCCGCACTTTCCTCCATGAGAGTAATGTCTCGAACAGTCTACGCTTTGATCGTTCCCTGGAAGACCATTAGTGGTTTCCGATGCACAACTGGAGGCATTCTGTAATCAGTTGACTATCAGAGTGTTGATGAAAAACAGAAATAGCATCGGGATTGAATACAACAGTCACCTTGCGCACTTTCCTCCATGGGAGTAATGTCTGAAACAGTCTACGCTTTGATCGTTCCCTACAAGACCAGTAGTAGTTCCCGATGTACATCTGGTGGCATTCTGTAATTTGTGGACTATCCGAGAGTTGATGAAACACAGAAATTGCATCGGGATTGAATACAACAGTCACCATCCTCACTTCCCTCCATGGGAGTAACGTCTCAAACAGTCTACGCTTTGATCGTTCCCTGGAAGACCAGTAGTGCTTTCCGATGCACAACTGGTGGCATTCTGCATTCAGTGGACTATCAGAGTGTTGATGAAAAACAGAAAATGCATCGGGAGTGAATACAACAGTCACCATGCGCACTTTCCTCCATGCGAGTAATGTTTTAAACAGTCTACGCTTTGATCGTTACCTGGAATACCTGTAGTAGTTTCCGATGCACATCTGGTGGCATTCTGTAATCTGTGGACTATCAGAGTGTTGATGAAAGACAAAATAAGCATCGGGAGTGATAACAACAGTCACCATGCGCACTTTCCTCCATGGGAGTAATGTCTCAAACAGTCTACGCTTTGATCGTTCCCTGGAATACCAGTAGTAGTTAACGATGCACATCTGGTGGCATTCTGTAATCTGTGGACTATCAGAGTGTTGATGAAACACAGGAATTGCATCGGGAGTGAATACAACGATCACAATCCGCACCTTCCTCCATGGGAGTAATGTCTCACGCAGTCTACGTTTTGATCGTTCCCTGGAAGGCCAGTTGTAGTTTCCGATGCACATCTGGAGGCATTCTGTAATCTGTGGACTATCAGAGTGTTGATGAAACACAGAAATTGCATCGGGATTGAATACAACAGTCACCATCCGCACTTTCCTCCATGGGAGTAATGTCTCCAACAGTCTACGCTTTCATCGTTCCCTGGAAGACCAGTAGTGGTTTCCGATGCACAACTGGTGGCATTCTGTAATCAGTTGACTATCAGAGTGTTGATGAAACACAGAAATAGCATCGGGATTGAATACAACAGTCACCTTGCGCACTTTCCTCCATGGGAGTAACGTCTGAAACAGTCTACGCTTTGATCGTTCCCTACAAGACCAGTAGTAGTTCCCGATGTACATCTGGTGGCATTCTGTAATTTGTGGACTATCCGAGAGTTGATGAAACACAGAAATTGCATCGGGATTGAATACAACAGTCACCATCCTCACTTCCCTCCATGGGAGTAACGTCTCAAACAGTCTACACTTTGATCGTTCCCCGGAAGACTAGTAGTGGTTTCCGATGCACATCTGGTGGCATTCTGCAGTCAGTGGACTATCAGAGTGTTGATGAAAAACAGAAAATGCATCGGGAGTGAATACAACAGTCACCATGCGCACATTCCTCCATGGGAGTAACGTCTGAAACAGTCTAGGCTTTGATCGTTCCCTGGAGTACCAGTAGTAGTTTCCGATGCACATCTGGTGGCATTCTGTAATCTGTGGACTATCAGAGTGATGATGAAAGACAGAAATAGCATCGGGATTGAATACAACAATCACCATGCGCATTTTCCTCCATGGGAGTAATGTCTCAAACAGTCTACGCTTTGATCGGTCCCAGGAAGACCAGTAGAAGTTTCCGATGCACATCTGGAGACAATCTCTAATCTGTGGACTATCAGAGTGTTGATGAAACACAGAAATAGCATCGGGATTGAATACAACAGTCACCATCCGCACTTTCCTCCATGGGAGTAACGTCTGAAACAGTCTAGGCTTTGATCGTTTCCTCGAAGACCAGTAGTAGTTACCGAAGCACATCTGGTGGAATTCTGTAATCTATGGACTATCAGAGTGTTGATGAAAGACAGAAATAGCATCGGGAGTGATAACAAAAATCACCATGCGCACTTTCCTCCATGGGAGTAATGTCTCAAACAGTCTACGCTTTGATCGTTCCCTGAAATACCAGTAGTAATTTCCGATGCACATCTGGTGGCATTCTGTAATCTGTGGACTATCAGAGTGTTGATGACAAACAGAAAATGCATCGGGAGTGAATACAACAGTCACCATGCGCACTTTCCTCCATGGGAGTAATGTTTTAAACAGTCTACGCTTTGATCGTTCCCTGGAATACCAGTAGTAGTTTCCGATGCACATCTGGTGGCATTCTTTAATCGGTGGGCTATCAGAGTGTTGATGAAAGAAAGAAATAGCATCGGGAGTGATAACAACAGTCACCATGCGCTCTTTCCTCCATAGGAGTAATGTCTCAAACAGTCTACGCTTTGATCGTTCCCTGGAATACCAGTAGTAGTTTCCGATAAACATCTGGTAGCATTCTGTAATCTGTGGACTATCAGAGTGTTGATGAAAGACAGAAATTGCATCGGGATTGAATACAACAGTCACCATGCGCACTTTCCTCCATGGGAGTAATGTCTCAAACAGTCTACGCATTGATCGTCCCTGGAAGACCAGTAGTAGTTTCCGATGCACGTGTGGTGGCATTCTGTAATCTGTGGACCTTCAAACTGTTGATGAAACTGAGAAATTGCATCAGGTTTGAATACAACAGTCACCATGCGCTCTTTCCTCCATGGGAGCAATGTCTCAAACAGTCTACGCTTTGATCGTTCCCTGGAAGACCAGTAGTAGTTTCCGAGGCAGGTCTGGTGGCATTCTGTAATCTGTGGACTATCAGAGTGTTGATAAAACACAGAAATTGCATCGGGAGTGAATACAACAATCACAATCCGCACTTTCCTCCATAGGAGTAATGTCTGACACAGTCTACGTTTTGATCGTTCCCTGAAATACCAGTAGTAGTTTCCGATGCACATCTGGAGGCATTCTGTAATCTCTGGACTATCAGAGTGTTGATGAAACACAGAAATTGCATCTGGATTGAATACAACATTCACCATCCGCACTTTCCTCCATGGGAGTAATGTATGAAACAGTCCACGCTTTGATCGTTCCCTGGAAGACCAGTAGTAGTTCCGATGCACATCTGGTGGCATTCTGTAATCTGTGAGCTATCAGAGTGTTGATGAAACACAGATATATCATCGGGATTGAATACAACAGTCACCATGCCCACTTTCCTCCACGGAAGTAATGTCACAAACAGTCTAGGATTTGATCGTTCCCAGGAAGACCAGTAGTAGGTTCCGATGCGCATCTGGTGGCATTCTGTAAACTGTGGACTATAAGAGTGTTGATGAAAGACAGAAATAACATCGGGATTGAATAAAGCAGTCACCTTGTGCACTTTCCTCCATGGGAGTAACGTCTGAAACAGTCTACGCTTTGATCGTACCCTAGAAGACCAGTAGTAGTTACCGAAGTACATCTGGTGGCATTCTGTAATTTGTGGACTATCCGAGAGTTGATGAAACACAGAAATTGCATCGGGATTGAATACAACAGTCACCATGCGTACTTTCCTCCACGGGAGTAATGTCTCAAACTGTCTACGCTTTGATCGTTCCCTGGAAGACCAGCAGTAGTTTCCGATGCACATCTAGTGGCATTCTGTTATCTGTGGACTATCAGAGTGTTGATGAAACACAGAAATTGCATCGGGATTGAATACATCAGTCGCCATGCGCACCTTCCTCCACCGGTGTAATGTCTCAAACAGTCTAGGTTTTGATCGTTCCCTGGAATACCAGTAGTAGTTACCGATGTACATCTGGTGGCATTCTGTAATTTGGGGACTATCAGAGTGTTGATGAAACACAGATATTGCGTCGGGATTCAATACAACAGTCGCCATTCGCACATTCCTCCATGGGAGTAACGTCTCAAACAGTATACGCTTTGATCGTTCCCTGGAAGACCAGTATTTTTTTCAGATGCACAAATGGTCTCATTCTGTAATCTGTGGACTATCAGGGTGTTGATGAAACACGGAAAATTCATCGGGATTTAATACAACAGTCACCATGCGCACCTTCCTCCATGGGAGTGATATTTTAAACAGTCTACGCTTTGATCGTGCCCTGGAATACCAGTAGTAGTTTCCAATGCACATCTGGTAGGATTCTGTAATCTGTGGACTATAAGAGTGTTGATGAAACACAGAAATTGCATCGGGATTTAATACGACAGTCACCATCCGCACTTTCCTAAATGGGAGTAATGTCTCACTCAAACAGTCTACGTTTGATCGTCCCTTGAAGACCAGTAGTAGTTTCCGATGCACATCTGGAGGCATTCTGTAATCTGTGGACCTTCAAAGTGTTGATGAAACAGAGAAATTGCATCGGGTTTGTATACAACAGTCACCATGCGCACTTTCCTCCATGGGAGCAGTGTCTCAAACAGTCTACGCTATGATCGTTCCCTGGAAGACCAGTAGTAGTTTCCGATGCACGTCTGGTGGCATTCTGTAATCTGTGGACTATCAGAGTGTTGATGAAACACAGAAATTGCATCGGGATTGAATACAACAAACACAATCCGCACTTTCCTCCATGGGAGTAATGTCTGACACAGTCTACGTTTTGATCGTTCCCTGGAAGATCAGTAGTGGTTTCTGATGCACAACTGGTGGCATTCTGTAATCTGTGGACTATCAGATTGTTGATGAAACACAGAAATAGCATCGGGATTGAATACAACAGTCACCATGCGCACTTTCCTCCATGGGAGTTATGTCTCAAACAGTGTACGTTTTGATCGTCCCTTGAAGACCAGAAGTATTTTCCGATGCACATCTGGAGTCATTCTGTAATCTGTGGGCTATCAGTGTTGATGAAACACAGAAATATCATCGGGATTGAATACAACAGTCACCATGCCCACTTTCCTCCACGGAAGTAATGTCACAAACAGTCTGAGATATGATCGTTCCCAGGAAGACCAGTAGTAGTTCCCGATGTACATCTGGTGGAATTCTGTAATTTGAGGACTATCAGAGTGTTGATGAAACACAGAAATTGCATTGGGATTGAATACAACAGTCACCATCCGCACTTAACTCCATGGGAGTAATGTCTCAAACAGTCTACGCTTTGATCGTTTCCTGGAAGACCAGTAGTGGTTTCCGATGCACAATTGGTGGCATTCTGTAATCTGTGGACTATCAGAGTGTTGATGAAACACAGCTAATGCATCGGGTTTGAATACAACAGTCACCATCCGCACTTTCCTCCATGGGAGTAACGTCTCTAACAGTCTACGCTTTGATCGTTCCCTGGTAGACCAGTAGTGGTTTCCGATGCACAACTGGTGGCATTCTGTTATCATTGCCTATCAGAGTGTTGATGAAAGACAGAAATTGCATCGGGAGTGAATACAACTGTCACCATGCGCACTTTCCTCCATGGGACTAATCTCTCAAACAGTCTACGCTTTGATCGTTCCCTGAAATACCAGTAGTAGTTTCCGACGCACATCTGGAAGCATTCTGTAAACTGTGGACTATCAGAGTGTTGATGATAGAAAGAAATAGCATCGGGATTGAATACAACAGTCACCTTGCACACTTTCCTCCATGGGAGTAACGTCTGAAACAGTCAACGCTTTGATCGTTCCCTAGAAGACCAGTAGTAGTTCCCGAAGTACATCTGGTGGCATTCTGTAATTTGTAGACTATCCGAGAGTTGATGAAACACAGAAATTGCATCGGGATTGAATACAACAGTCACCATCCTCACTTCCCTCCATGGGAGTAACGTCTCAAACAGTCTACGCTTTGATCGTTCCCTGGAAGACTAGTAGGGGTTTCCGATGCACAACTGGTGGCATTCTGCAGTCAGTGGACTATCAGAGTGTTGATGAAAAACAGAAAATGCATCGGGAGTGAATACAACAGTCACCATGCGCACATTCCTCAATGGGAGTAATGTATCAAACAGTCTACGCTTTGATCGTTCCCTGGAGTACCAGTAGTAGTTTCCGATGCACATCTGGTGGCATTCTGTAATCTGTAGACTATCAGAGTGTTGATGAAAGACAGAAGTAGCATCGGGATTGAATACAACAATCACCATGCGCATTTTCCTCCATGGGAGTAATGTCTCAATTAGTCTACGCTTTGATCGGTCCCAGGAAGACCAGTAGAAGTTTCCGATGCACATCTGGAGACAATCTGCAATCTGTGGACTATCAGAGTGTTGATGAAACACAGAAATTGCATCGGGATTGAATACAACAGTCACCATCCGCACTTTCCTCCATGGGAGTAATGTCTCAAACAGTCTACGCTTTGATCGTTCCCTGGAATACCAGTAGTAGTTTCCGATGCACATCTGGTGGCTTTCTATAATCGCTGGACTATCAGAGTGTTGATGAAAGAAAGAAACAGCATCGGGAGTGATAACAACAGTCACCATGCGCACTTTCCTCCATAGGAGTAATGTCTTAAACAGTCTACCCTTTGATCGTTCCCTGGAATACCAGTAGTAGTTTCCGATAAACATCTGGTGGCATTCTGTAATCTGTGGACTATCAGAGTGTTGATGAAAGACAGAAATTGCATCGGGATTGAATACAACAGTCACCATGCGCACTTTCCTCCATGGGAGTAATGTCTCAAACAGTCTACGCATTGATCGTCCCTGGAAGACCAGTAGTAGTTTCCGATGCACGTGTGGTGGCATTCTGTAATCTGTGGACCTTCAAACTGTTGATGAAACGGAGAAATTGCAACAGGTTTGAATACAACAGTCACCATGCGCACTTTCCTCCATGGGAGCAATGTCTCAAACAGTCTACGCTTTGATCGTTCCCTGGAAGACCAGTAGTAGTTTCCGATGCAGGTCTGGTGGCATTCTGTAATCTGTGGACTATCAGAGTGTTGATGAAACACAGAAATTGCATCGGGAGTGAATACAACAATCACAATCCGCACTTTCCTCCATAGGAGTAATGTCTGACACAGTCTACGTTTTGGTCGTTCCCTGGAAGACCAGTAGTAGTTTCCGATGCACATCTGGTGGCATTCTGTAATCTGTGGGCTATCAGAGTGTTGATGAAACACAGAAATATCATCGGGATTGAATACAACAGTCACCATGCCCACTTTCCTCCACGGAAGTAATGTCACAAACAGTCTAGGATTTGATCGTTCCCAGGATGACCAGTAGTAGTTTCCGATGCGCATCTGGTGGCATTCTGTAAACTGTGGACTATCAGAGTGTTGATGAAAGACAGAAATAACATCGGGATTGAATAAAGCAGTCACCTTGCGCACTTTCCTCCATGGGAGTAACGTCTGAAACTGTCTACGCTTTGATCGTACCCTAGAAGACCAGTAGTAGTTCCCGAAGTACATCTGGTGGCATTCTGTAATTTGTGGACTATCCGAGAGTTGATGAAACACAGAAATTGCATCGGGATTGAATACAACAGGCACCATGCGTACTTTCCTCCACGGGAGTAATGTCTCAAACAGTCTACGCTTTGATCGTTCCCTGGAAGACCAGCAGTAGTTTCCGATGCACATCTAGTGGCATTCTGTTATCTATGGACTATCAGAGTGTTGATGAAACACAGAAATTGCATCGTGATTGAATACATCAGTCGCCATGCGCACCTTCCTCCACCGGTGTAATGTCTCAAACAGTCTAGGTTTTGATCGTTCCCTGCAATACCAGTAGTAGTTCCCGATGTACATCTAGTGGCATTCTGTAATTTGGGGACTATCAGAGTGTTGATGAAACACAGTAATTGCGTCGGGATTGAATACTACAGTCACCATGCCCACTTTCCTCCACGGAAGTAATGTCACAAACAGTCTAGGATTTCATCGTTCCCAGGAAGACCAGTAGTAGTTCCCGATGTACATCTGGTGGAATTCTGTAATTTGTGGACTATCAGAGTGTTGATGAAACACGGAAAATGCATCGGGATTTAATACAACAGTCACCATGCGCACTTCCCTCCATGGGAGTGATATTTTAAACAGTCTACGCTTTGATCGTTCATTGGAATACCAGTAGTAGTTTCCAATGCACATCTGGTAGCATTCTGTAATCTGTGGACTATCAGAGTGTTGATGAAACACACAAATTGCATCGGGATTGAATACTACAGTCACCATGCCCACTTTCCTCCACGGAAGTAATGTCACAAACAGTCTAGGATTTCATCGTTCCCAGGAAGACCAGTAGTAGTTCCCGATGTACATCTGGTGGAATTCTGTAATTTGTGGACTATCAGAGTGTTGATGAAACACAGAAATTGCATCGGGATTGAATACAACAGACACCATCCGCACTTAACTCCATGGGAGTAATGTCTCAAATAGTCTACGCTTTGATCGATCCCTGGAAGACCAGTAGTGGTTTCCGATGCACAATTGGTGGCATTCTGTAATCTGTGGACTATCAGAGTGTTGATGAAAAACAGAAAATGCATCGGGAGTGAATACAACAGTCACCATGCGCTCTTTCCTCCATGGGAGTAATCTCTCAAACAGTCTACGCTTTGATCGTCCCTGAAATTCCAGTTGTAGTTTCCGACGCACATCTGGTAGCATTCTGTAAACTGTGGACTATCAGAGTGTTGATGAAAGACAGAAATAGCATCGGGATTGAATACAACAGTCACCTTGCACACTTTCCTCTAGGGGAGTAACGTCTGAAACAGTCTACGCTTTGATCGTTTCTAGAAGACCAGTAGTAGTTCCCGAAGTACATCTGGTGGCATTCTGTAACTTGTGGACTATCCGAGAGTTGATGAAACACAGAAATTGCATCGGGATTGAATACAACAGTCACCATCCCTCCATGGGAGTAACGTCTCAAACAGTCTAAGCTTTGATCGTTCCCTGGAATACTAGTAGTGGTTTCCGATGCACAACTGGTGGCATTCTGCAGTCAGTGGACTATCAGAGTGTTGATGAAAAACAGAAAATGCATCGGGAGTGAATACAACAGTCACCATGCGCACATTCCTCAATGGGAGTAATGTATCAAACAGTCTACGCTTTGATCGTTCCCTGGAGTACCAGTAGTAGTTTCCGATGCACATCTGGTGGCATTCTGTAATCTGTGGACTATCAGAGTGTTGATGAAAGGCAGAAGTAGCATCGGGATTGAATACAACAATCACCAAGCGCATTTTCCTCCATGGGAGTAATGTCTCAATTAGTCTACGCTTTGATCGGTCCCAGGAAGACCAGTAGAAGTTTCCGATGCACATCTGGAGACAATCTGCAATCTGTGGACTATCAGAGTGTTGATGAAACACAGAAATTGCATCGGGATTGAATACAACAGTCACCATCCGCACTTTCCTCCATGGGAGTAACGTCTGAAACAGTCTAGGCTTTGATCGCTTCCTTGAAGACCAGTAGTAGTTTCCGATGCACATCTGGTGGAATTCTGTAATCTATGGACTATCAGAGTGTTGATGAAAGACAGAAATAGCATCGGGAGTGATAACAACAATCACCATTCGCACTTTCCTCCATGGGAGTAATGTCTCAAACAGTCTACGCTTTGATCGTTCCCTGGAATACCAGTAGTAGTTTCCGATGCACATCTGGTGGCATTCTGTAATCGGTGGACTATCAGAGTGTTGATGAAAGAAAGAAACAACATCGGGAGTGATAACAATAGTCACCATGCGCACTTTCCTCCTTAGGAGTAATGTCTCAAACAGTCTACCCTTTGATCGTTCCCTGGAATACCAGTAGTAGTTTCCGATAAACATCTGGTGCAATTCTGTAATCTGTGGACTATCAGAGTGTTGATGAAAGACAGAAATTGCATCGGGATTGAATACAACAGTCACCATGCGCACTTTCCTCCATGGGAGTAATGTCTCAAACAGTCTACGCATTGATCGTCCCTGGAAGACCAGTAGTAGTTTCCGATGCACGTGTGGTGGCATTCTGTAATCTGTGGACCTTCAAACTGTTGATGAAACGGAGAAATTCCTACAGGTTTGAATACAACAATCACCATGCGCACTTTCCTCCATGGGAGCAATGTCTCAAACAGTCTACGCTTTGATCGTTCCCTGGAAGACCAGTAGTAGTTTCCGATGCAGGTCTGGTGGCATTCTGTAATCTGTGGACCATCAGAGTGTTGATGAAACACAGAAATTGCATAGGGAGTGAATACAACAATCACAATCCGCACTTTCCTCCATAGGAGTAATGTCTGACACAGTCTACGTTTTGATCGTTCCCTGGAAGACCAGTAGTAGTTTCCGATGCACATCTGGAGGCATTCTGTAATTTCTGGACTATCAGAGTGTTGAAGAAACACAGAAATTGCATCGGGATTGAATACAACATTCACCATTCGCACTTTCCTCCATGGGAGTAATGTATGAAACAGTCCCCGCTTTTATCGTTCCCTGGAAGACCAGTAGTAGTTCCGATGCACATCTGGTGGCATTCTGTAATCTGTGGGCTATCAGAGTGTTGATGAAACACAGAAATATCATCGGGATTGAATACAACAGTCACCATGCCCACTTTCCTCCACGGAAGTAATGTCACAAACAGTCTAGGATTTGATCGTTCCCAGGAAGACCAGTAGTAGTTTCCGATTCGCATCTGGTGGCATTCTGTAAACTGTGGACTATCAGAGTGTTGATGAAAGACAGAAATAACATCGGGATTGAATAAAGCAGTCACCTTGCGCACTTTCCTCCATGGGAGTAACGTCTGAAACAGTCTACGCTTTGATCGTACCCTAGAAGACCAGTAGTAGTTCCCGAAGTACATCTGGTGGCATTCTATAATTTGTGGACTATCCGAGAGTTGATGAAACACAGAAGTAGCATCGGGATTGAATACAACAATCACCATGAGCATTTTCCTCCATGGGAGTAATGTCTCAATTAGTCTACGCTTTGATCGGTCCCAGGAAGACCAGTAGAAGTTTCCGATGCACATCTGGAGACAATCTGCAATCTGTGGACTATCAGAGTGTTGATGAAACACAGAAATTGCATCGGGATTGAATACATCAGTCGCCATGCGCACCTTCCTCCACCGGTGTAATGTCTCAAACAGTCTAGGTTTTGATCGTTCCCTGGAATACCAGTAGTAGTACCCGATGTACATCTGGTGGCATTCTGTAATTTGGGGACTATCAGACTGTTGATGAAACACAGAAATTGCGTCGGGATTGAATACAACAGTCACCATCCGCACATTCCTCCATGGGAGTAACGTCTCAAACAGTCTACGCTTTGATCGTTCCCTGGAAGACCAGTAGTTTTTTCCGATGCACAAATGGTCTCATTCTGTAATCTGTGGACTATCAGGGTGTTGATGAAACACGGAAAATGCATCGGGATTTAATACAACAGTCACCATGCGCACTTTCCTCCATGGGAGTGATATTTTAAACAGTCTACGCTTTGATCGTTCATTGGAATACCAGTAGTAGTTTCCAATGCACATCTGGTGGAATTATGTAATTTGTGGACTATCAGAGTGTTGATAAAACACAGAAATTGCATCGGGATTGAATACAACAGTCACCATCCGCTCTTTCCTCCATGGGAGTAATGTCTCAAACAGTCTACGCTTTGATCGTTCCCTGGAAGACCAGTAGTGGTTTCCGATGCACAACTGGTGGCATTCTGTAATCTGTGGACTATCAGAGTGTTGATGAAACACAGAAATAGCATCGGGATTGAATACAACAGTCACCATGCGCACTTTCCTCCATGGGAGTAATGTCTTAAACAGTCTAGGATTTCATCGTTCCCAGGAAGACCAGTAGTAGTTCCCGATGTACATCTGGTGGAATTCTGTAATTTGTGGACTATCAGAGTGTTGATAAAACACAGAAATTGCATCGGGATTGAATACAACAGTCACCATCCGCTCTTTCCTCCATGGGAGTAATGTCTCAAACGGTCTACGCTTTGATCGTTCCCTGGAAGACCAGTAGTGGTTTCCGATGCACAACTGGTGGCATTCTGTAATCTGTGGACTATCAGAGTGTTGATGAAACACAGAAATAGCATCGGGATTGAATACAACAGTCACCATGCGCACTTTCCTCCATGGGAGTAATGTCTTAAACAGTGTACGTTTTGATCGTCCCTTGAAGACCAGAAGTATTTTCCGATGCACATCTGGAGTCATTCTGTAATCTGTGGGCTATCAGAGTGTTGATGAAACACAGAAATATCATCGGGATTGAATACAACAGTCACCATGCCCACTTTCCTCCACGGAAGTAATGTCACAAACAGTCTAGGATATGATCGTTCCCAGGAAGACCAGTAGTAGTTCCCGATGTACATCTGGTGGAATTCTGTAATTTGTGGACTATCAGAGTGTTCATGAAACACAGAAGTTGCATCGGGATTGAATACAACAGTCACCATCCGCACTTAACTCCATGGGAGTAATGTCTCATATAGTCTACGCTTTGATCGTTCCCTGGAAGACCAGTAGTGGTTTCCGATGCACAATTGGTGGCATTCTGTAATCTGTGGACTATCAGAGTGTTGATGAAACACAGAAAATGCATCGGGTTTGAATACAACAGTCACCATCCGCACTTTCCTCCATGGGAGTAACGTCTCAAACAGTCTACGCTTTGATCGTTCCCTGGTAGACCAGTAGTGGTTTCCGATGCACAACTGGTGGCATTCTGTTATCAGTGGACTATCAGAGTGTTGATGAAAAACAGAAAATGCATCGGGAGTGAATACAACAGTCACCATGCGCACTTTCCTCCATGGGAGTAATCTCTCAAACAGTCTACGCTTTGATCGTCCCTGAAATACCTGTTGTAGCTTCCGACGCACATCTGGTAGCATTCTGTAAACTGTGGACTATCAGAGTGTTGATGAAAGACAGAAATAGCATCGGGATTGAATACAACAGTCACCTTGCACACGTTCCTCTCGGGGAGTAACGTCTGAAACAGTCTACGCTTTGACGTTCCCTAGAAGACCAGTAGTAGTTCCCGAAGTACATCTGGTGGCATTCTGTAACTTGTGGACTATCCGAGAGTTGATGAAACACAGAAATTGCATCGGGATTGAATACATCAGTCACCATCCTCACTTCCCTCCATGGGGGTAACGTCTCAAACAGTCTACGCCTTGATCGTTCCCTGGAATACTAGTAATGGTTTCCGATGCACAACTGGTGGCATTCTGCAGTCAGTGGACTATCAGAGTGTTGATGAAAAACAGAAAATGCATCGGGAGTGAATACAACAGTCACCATGCGCACATTCCTCAATGGGAGTAACGTATCAAACAGTCTACGCTTTGATCGATCCCTGGAGTACCAGTAGTAGTTTCCGATGCACATCTGGTGGCATTCTGTAATCTGTGGACTATAAGAGTGTTGATGAAAGGCAGAAGTAGCATCGGGATTGAATACAACAATCAACATGCGCATTTTCCTCCATGGGAGTAATGTCTCAAACAGTCTACGCTTTGATCGCTCCCTGGAATACCAGTAGTAGTTTCCGATGCACATCTGGAGACAATCTGTATTCTGTGGACTATCAGAGTGTTGATGAAACACAGAAATTGCATCGGGATTGAATACAACAGTCACCATACGCACTTTCCTCCATGGGGGTAACGTCTGAAACAGTCTAGACTTTGATCGCTTCCTCGAAGACCAGTAGTAGTTTCCGATGCACATCTGGTGGAATTCTGTAATCTATGGACTATCAGAGTGTTGATGAAAGACAGAAATAGCATCGGGAGTGATAACAACAATCACCATGCGCACTTTCCTCCATGGGAGTAATGTCTCAAACAGTCTACGCTTTGATCGTTCCCTGGAATACCAGTAGTAGTTTCCGATGCACATCTGGTATCATTCTGTAATCGGTGGACAATCAGAGTGTTGATGAAAGAAAGAAATAGCATCGGGAGTGATAACAACAGTCACCATCCGCACTTTCCTCCATGGGAGTAACGTCTGAAACAGTCTAGGCTTTGATCGCTTCCTCGAAGACCAGTAGTAGTTTCCGTTGCACATCTGGTGGAATTCTGTAATCTATGAACTATCAGAGTGTTGATGAAAGACAGAAATAGCATCGGGAGTGATAACAACAATCACCTTGCGCACTTTCCTCCATAGGAGTAATGTCTCAAACAGTCTACGCTTTGATCGTTCCCTGGAATACCAGTAGTAGTTTCCGATAAACATCTGGTGGCATTCTGTAATCTGTGGACTATCAGAGTGTTGATGAAAGACAGAAATTGCATCGGGATTGAATACAACAGTCACCATGCGCACTTTCCTCCATGGGAGTAATGTCTCAAACAGTCTACGCATTGATCGTCCCTGGAAGACCAGTAGTAGTTTCCGATGCACGTGTGGTGGCATTCTGTAATCTGTGGACCTTCAAACTGTTGATGAAACGGAGAAATTGCATCAGGTTTGAATACAACAGTCACCATGCGCACTTTCCTCCATGGGAGCAATGTCTCAAACAGTCTACGCTTTGATCGTTCCCTGGAAGACCAGTAGTAGTTTCCGATGCAGGTCTGGTGGCATTCTGTAATCTGTGGTCAATCAGAGTGTTGATGAAACACAGAAATTGCATCGGGAGTGAATACAACAATCACAATCCGCACTTTCCTCCATAGGAGTAATGTCTGACACAGTCTACGTTTTGATCGTTCCCTGGAAGACCAGTAGTAGTTTCCGATGCACATCTGGAGGCATTCTGTAATCTCTGGACTATCAGAGTGTTGAAGAAACACAGAAATTGCATCGGGATTGAATACAACATTCACTATCCGCACTTTCCTCCATGGGAGTAATGTATGAAACAGTCCACGCTTTGATCGTTCCCTGGAAGACCAGTAGTAGTTCCGATGCACATCTGGTGGCATTCTGTAATCTGTGGGCTATCAGAGTGTTGATGAAACACAGAAATATCATCGGGATTGAATACAACAGTCACCATGCCCACTTTCCTCAACGGAAGTAATGTCACAAACAGTCTAGGATTTGATCGTTCCCAGGAAGACCAGTAGTAGTTTCCGATGCGCATCTGGTGGCATTCTGTAAACTGTGGACTATCAGAGTGTTGATGAAAGACAGAAATAACATCGGGATTAAATAAAGCAGTCACCTTGCGCACTTTCCTCCATGGGAGTAACGTCTGAAACAGTCTACGCTTTGATCGTACCCTAGAAGACCAGTAGTAGTTCCCGAAGTACATCTGGTGGCATTCTGTAATTTGTGGACTATCCGAGAGTTGATGAAACACAGAAATTGCATCGGGATTGAATACAACAGTCACCATGCGTACTTTCCTCCACGGGAGTAATGTCTCAAACAGTCTACGCTTTGATCGTTCCCTGGAAGACCAGCAGTAGTTTCCGATGCACATCTAGTGGCATTCTGTTATCTGTGGACTATCAGAGTGTTGATGAAACACAGAAATTGCATCGGGATTGAATACATCAGTCGCCATGCGCACCTTCCTCCACCGGTGTAATGTCTCAAACAGTCTAGGTTTTGATCGTTCCCTGGAATACCAGTAGTAGTTCCCGATGTACATCTGGTGGCATTCTGTAATTTGGGGACTACCAGAGTGTTGATGAAACACAGAAATTGCATCGGGATTGAATACAACAGTCACAATCCGCACTTTCCTCCACGGAATTAATGTCACAAACAGTCTAGGATTTGATCGTTCCCAGGAAGACCAGTAGTAGTTCCCGATGTACATCTGGTGGAATTCTGTAAATTGTGGACCTTCAGAGTGTTGATAAAACACAGAAATTGCATCGGGATTGAATACAACAGTCACCATGCGCACATTCCTCAATGGGAGTAATGTATCAAACAGTCTACGCTTTGATCGTTCCCTGGAGTACCAGTAGTAGTTTCCGATGCACATCTGGTGGTATTCTGCAATCTGTGGACTATCAGAGTGTTGATGAAAGACAGAAGTAGCATCGGGATTGAATACAACAATCACCATGCGCATTTTCCTCCATGGGAGTAATGTCTCAAACAGTCTACGCTTTCATCGGTCCCAGGAAGACCAGTAGAAGTTTCCGATGCACATCTGGAGACAGTCTGTAATCTGTGGACTATCAGAGTGTTGATGAAACACAGAAATTGCATCGGGATTGAATACAACAGTCACCATCCGCACTTTCCTCCATGGGAGTAACCTCTGAAACAGTCTAGGCTTTGATCGCTTCCTCGAAGACCAGTAGTAGTTTCCGATGCACATCTGGTGGAATTCTGTAATCTTTGGACTATCAGAGTGTTGATGAAAGACAGAAATAGCATCGGGAGTGATAACAACAATCACCATGCGCACTTTCCTCCATGGGAGTAATGTCTCAAACAGTTTACGCTTTGATCGTTCCCTGGAATACCAGTAGTAGTTTCCAATGCACATCTGGTGGCATTCTGAAATCGGTGGACTATCAGAGTGTAGATGAAAGAAAGATATAGCATCGGGAGTGATAACAACAGTCACCATGCGCACTTTCCTCCATAGGAGTAATGTCTCAAACAGTCTACGCTTTGATCGTTCCCTGGAATACCAGTACTAGTTTCCGATAAACATCTGGTGGCATTCTGTAATCTGTGGACTATCAGAGTGTTGATGAAAGACAGAAATTGCATCGGGATTGAATACAACAGTCACCATGCGCACTTTCCTCCATGGGAGTAATGTCTCAAACAGTCTACGCATTGATCGTCCCTGGAAGACCAGTAGTAGTTTCCGATGCACGTGTGGTGGCATTCTGTAATCTGTGGACCTTCAAACTGTTGATGAAACGGAGAAATTGCATCAGGTTTGAATACAACAGTCACCATGCGCACTTTCCTCCATGGGAGCAATGTCTCAAACAGTCTACGCTTTGATCGTTCCATGGAAGACCAGTAGTAGTTTCCGATGCAGGTCTGGTGGCATTCTGTAATCTGTGGACTATCATAGTGTTGATGAAACACAGAAATTGCATCGGGAGTGAATACAACAATCACAATCCGCACTTTCCTCCATAGGAGTAATGTCTGACACAGTCTACGTTTTGATCGTTCCCTGGAAGACCAGTAGTAGTTTCCGATGCACATCTGGAGGCATTCTGTAATCTCTGGACTATCAGAGTGTTGAAGAAACACAGAAATTGCATCGGGATTGAATACAACATTCACCATCCGCACTTTCCTCCATGGGAGTAATGTATGAAACAGTCCAAGCTTTGATCGTTCCCTGGAAGACCAGTAGTAGTTCCGATGCACATCTTGTGGCATTCTGTAATCTGTGGGCTATCAGAGTGTTGATGAAACACAGAAATATCATCGGGATTGAATACAACAGTCACCATGACCACTTTCCTCCACGGAAGTAATGTCACAAACAGTCTAGGATTTCATCGTTCCCAGGAAGACCAGTAGTAGTCCCGATGTATATCTGGTGGAATTCTGTAATTTGTGGACTATCAGAGTGTTGATAAAACACAGAAATTGCATCGGGATTGAATACAACAGTCACCATCCGCTCTTTCCTCCATGGGAGTAATGTCTCAAGAAGTCTACGCTTTGATCGTTCCCCGGAAGACCAGTAGTGGTTTCCGATGCACAACTGGTGGCATTCTGTAATCTGTGGACTATCAGAGTGTTGATGAAACACAGAAAATGCATCGGGTTTGAATACAACAGTCACCATCCGCACTTTCCTCCTTGGGAGTAACGTCTCAAACAGTCTACGCTTTGATCGTTCCCTGGTAGACCAGTAGTGGTTTCCGATGCACAACTGGTGGCATTCTGTTATCAGTGGACTATCAGAGTGTTGATGAAAAACAGAAAATGCATCGGGAGTGAATACAACAGTCACCATGCGCACTTTCCTCCATGGGAGTAATCTCTCAAACAGTCTACGCTTTGATCGTCCCTGAAATACCTGTTGTAGTTTCCGACGCACATCTGGTAGCATTCTGTAAACTGTGGACTATCAGAGTGTTGATGAAAGACAGAAATAGCATCGGGATTGAATACAACAGTCACCTTGCACACTTTCCTCTCGGGGAGTAACGTCTGAAACAGTCTACGCTTTGACGTTCCCTAGAAGACCAGTAGTAGTTCCCGAAGTATATCTGGTGGCATTCTGTAACTTGTGGACTATCCGAGAGTTGATGAAACACAGAAATTGCATCGGGATTGAATACATCAGTCACCATCCTCACTTCCCTCCATGGGAGTAACGTCTGAAACAGTCTAGGCTTTGATCGCTTCCTCGAAGACCAGTAGTAGTTTCCGTTGCACATCTGGTGGAATTCTGTAATCTATGAACTATCAGAGTGTTGATGAAAGACAGAAATAGCATCGGGAGTGATAACAACAATCACCTTGCGCACTTTCCTCCATAGGAGTAATGTCTCAAACAGTCTACGCTTTGATCGTTCCCTGGAATACCAGTAGTAGTTTCCGATAAACATCTGGTGGCATTCTGTAATCTGTGGACTATCAGAGTGTTGATGAAAGACAGACATTGCATCGGGATTGAATACAACAGTCACCATGCGCACTTTCCTCCATGGGAGTAATGTCTCAAACAGTCTACGCATTGATCGTCCCTGGAAGACCAGTAGTAGTTTCCGATGCACGTGTGGTGGCATTCTGTTAATCTGTGGACCTTCAAATTGTTGATGAAACGGAGAAATTGCATCAGGTTTGAATACAACAGTCACCATGCGCACTTTCCTCCATGGGAGCAATGTCTCAAACAGTCTACGCTTTGATCGTTCCCTGGAAGACCAGTAGTATTTTCCGATGCAGGTCTGGTGGCATTCTGTAATCTGTGGACTATCAGAGTGTTGATGAAATACAGAAATTGCATCGGGAGTGAATACAACAATCACAATCCGCACTTTCCTCCATAGGAGTAATGTCTGACACAGTCTACGTTTTGATCGTTCCCTGGAAGACCAGTAGTAGTTTCCGATGCGCATCTGGTATCATTCTGTAAACTGTGGACTATCAGAGTGTTGATGAAAGACAGAAATAACATCGGGATTGAATAAAGCAGTCACCTTGCGCACTTTCCTCCATGGGAGTAACGTCTGAAACAGACTACGCTTTGATCGTACCCTAGAAGACCAGTAGTAGTTCCCGAAGTACATCTGGTGGCATTCTGTAATTTGTGGACTATCCGAGGGTTGATGAAACACAGAAATTGCATCGGGATTGAATACAACATTCACCATGCGTACTTCCCTCCACGGGAGTAATGTCTCAAACAGTCTACGCTTTGATCTTTCCCTGGAAGACCAGCAGTAGTTTCCGATGCACATCTAGTGGCATTCTGTTATCTGTGGACTATCAGAGTGTTGATGAAACACAGAAATTGCATCGGGATTGAATATATCAGTCGCCATGCGCACCTTCCTCCACCGGTGTAATGTCTCAAACAGTCTAGGTTTTGATCGTTCCCTGGAATACCAGTAGTAGTTCCCGATGTACATCTGGTGGCACTCTGTAATCTGTGGACTGTCAGAGTGTTGATGAAACACAGAAATTGCATCGGGATTGAATACAACAGTCACCATCCGCACTTTCCTAAATGGGAGTAATGTCTCACTCAAACAGTCTACGTTTGATCGTCCCTTCAAGACCAGTAGTAGTTTCCGATGCACATCTGGAGGCATTCTGTAATCTGTGGACCTTCAAAGTGTTGATGAAACAGAGAAATTGCATCGGGTTTGAATACAACAGTCACCATGCGCACTTTCCTCCATGAGAGCAATGTCTCAAACAGTCTACGCTTTGATCGTTCCCTGGAAGACCAGTAGTAGTTATCGATGCACGTCTGGTGGCATTCTGTAATCTGTGGACTATCAGAGTGTTGATGAAACACAGTAATTGCATCGGGAGTGAATACAACAATCACAATCCGCACTTTCCTCCATGGGAGTAATGTCTGACACAGTCTACGTTTTGATCGTTCCCTGGAAGACCAGTAGTAGTTTCCGATGCACATCTGGAGGCATTCTGTAATCTCTGGACTATCAGAGTGTTGATGAAACACAGAAATTGC
Source organism: Schistocerca gregaria (assembly GCF_023897955.1). Classification (NCBI taxonomy): domain Eukaryota; kingdom Metazoa; phylum Arthropoda; class Insecta; order Orthoptera; family Acrididae; genus Schistocerca; species Schistocerca gregaria. Next base: position 2,413,442 of record NC_064927.1, read on the forward strand.
ATCGGGATTGAATACAACATTCACCATCCGCACTTTCCTCCATGGGAGTAATGTATGAAACAGTCCACGCTTTGATCGTTCCCTGGAAGACCAGTAGTAGTTTCGATGCACATCTGGTGGCATTCTGTAATCTGTGGACTATCAGGGTGTTGATGAAAGACAGAAGTAGAATCGGGATTGAATACAACAATCACCATGCGCATTTTCCTCCATGGGAGTAATGACTCAAACAGTCTACGCTTTGATCGGTCCCAGGAAGACCAGTAGAAGTTTCCGATGCACATCTGGAGACAATCTGTAATCTGTGGACTATCAGAGTGTTGATGAAACACAGAAATTGCATCGGGATTGAATACAACAGTCACCATCCCCACTTTCCTCCATGGGAGTAACGTCTGAAACAGTCTAGGCTTTGATCGCTTCCTCGAAGACCAGTAGTAGTTTCCGATGCACATCTGGTGGAATTCTGTAATCTCTGGACTATCAGAGTGTTGATGAAACACAGAAATTGCTTCGGGATTTAATACAACATTCACCATCCGCACTTTCCTCCATGGGAGTAATGTATGAAACAGTCCACGCTTTGATCGTTCCCAGGAAGACCAGTAGTAGTTTCGATGCACATCTGGTGGCATTCTGTAATCTGTGGGCTATCAGAGTGTTGATGAAACACAGAAATATCATCGGGATTGAATACTACAGTCACCATGCCCACTTTCCTCCACGGAAGTAATGTTACAAACAGTCTAGGATTTGATCGTTCCCAGGAAGACCAGTAGTAGTTCCCGATGTACATCTGGTGGAATTCTGTAATTTGTGGACTATCAGAGTGTGGATAAAACACAGAAATTGCATCGGGATTGAATACAACAGTCACCATCCGCACTTTCCTCCATGGAAGTAAAGTCTCAAACAGACTACGCTTTGATCGTTCCCTGGAAGACCAGTAGTTGTTTCCGATGCACAACTGGTGGCATTCTGTAATCTGTGGACTATCAAAGTGTTGATGAAACACAGAAAATGCTTCGGGTTTGAATACAACAGTCACCATCCGCACTTTCCTCCATGGGAGTAACGTCTCAAACAGTCTACGCTTTGATCGTTCCCTGGAAGACCAGTAGTGGTTTCCGATGCACAACTGGTGGCATTCTGTAATCAGTGGACTATCAGAGTGTTGATGAAAAACAGAAAATGCATCGGGAGTGAATACAACAGTCACCATGCGCACTTTCCTCCATTGGAGTAATCTCTCAAACAGTCTACGCTGTGATCGTTCCCTGAAATACCAGTAGTAGTTTCCGATGCAAATCTGGTGGCATTCTGTAAACTGTGGACTATCAGAGTGTTGATGAAAGACAGAAATAACATCGGGATTGAATACAACAGTCACCTTGCGCACTTTCCTCCATGGGAGTAACGTGTGAAACGGTCTATGCTTTGATCGTTCCCTAGAAGACCAGTAGTAGTTCCCGGAGTACATCTGGTGGCATTCTGTAATTTGTGGACTATCCGAGAGTTGATGAAACACAGAAATTGCATCGGGATTGAATACAACAGTCACCATCCTCACTTCCCTCCATGGGAGTAACGTCTCAAACAGTCTACGCTTTGATCGTTCCCTGGAAGATCAGTAGTGGTTTCCGATGCACAACTGGTGGCATTCTGCAGTCAGTGGACTATCAGAGTGTTGATGAAAAACAGAAAATGCATCGGGAGTGAATACAACAGTCACCATGCGCTCTTTCCTCCATGGGAGTAATGTCTCAAACAGTCTACGCTTTGATCGTTCCCTGGAATACCAGTAGTAGTTTCTGAAGCACATCTGGTGGCATTCTGCAATCTGTGGACTATCAGAGTGTTGATGAAAGACAGAAATATCATCAGGATTGAATACAACAGTCACCATGCGCATTTTCCTAAATGGGAGTAATGTCTCACACAGTCTACGCTTTGATCGGTCCCAGGAAGACCAGTAGTAGTTTCCGATGCACATCTGGAGACAATCTGTAATCTGTGGACTATCAGAGTGTTGATGAAACACAGAAATTGCTTCGGTATTGAATACAACAGTCACCATCCGCACTTTCCTCCATGGGAGTAACGTCTGAAACAGTCTACGCTTTGATCGTTTCCTCGAAGACCAGTAGTAGTTTCCGATACACATCTGGTGGAATTCTGTAATCTGTGGACTATCAGAGTGTTGATTAAACACAGAAATTGCATCGGGATTGAATACAACAGTCACCATGCGCACTTTCCTCCATGAGAGTAATGTCTCAAACAGTCTACACTTTGATCGTTCCCAGGAAGACGTTTAGTAGTTTCCGATGCACATCTGGTGGCATTCTGTAATCTGTGGACTGTCAGAGTGTTGATGAAAGACAGAAATGGCATCGGGATTGAATACAACAGTCACCATCCGCACTTTCCTCCATGGGAGTACTGTCTGAAACAGTCCACGCTTTGATCGTTCCCTGGATGACCAGTAGTAGTTTCCGATGCACATCTGGTGGCATTCTGTAATCTGTGAACTATCAGAGTGTTGATTAAACACATAAATTGCATCGGGATTGAATACAATAATCACCATGCGTACTTTCCTCCACGGGAGTAATGTCTCAAACAGTCTACGCTTTGATCGTTCCCTGGAAGACCAGCAGTAGTTTCCGATGCACATCTAGTGGCATTCTGTTATCTGTGGACTATCAGAGTGTTGATGAAACACAGAAATTGCATGAGGATTGAATACATCAGTCGCCATGCGCACCTTCCTCCACCGGTGTAATGTCTCAAACAGTCTAGGTTTTGATAGTTCCCTGGAATACCAGTAGTAGTTCCGGATGTACATCTGGTGGCATTCTGTAATTTGGGGACTATCAGAGTGTTGATGAAACACAGTAATTGCATCGGGATTGAATACAACAGTCACCATCGGCACCTTCCTCCATGGGAGTAACGTCTCTAACAGTCTACGCTTTGATCGTTCCCTGGAAGACCAGTAGTTTTTTCCGATGCACATATGGTCTTATTCTGTAATCTGTGGACTATCATTGTGTTGATGAAACACGGAAAATGCATCGGGATTTAATACAACAGTCACCATGCGCACTTTCCTCCATGGGATTGATATTTTAAACAGTCTACGTTTTGATCGTTCCCTGGAATACCAGTAGTAGTTTCCAATGCTCATCTGGTAGCATTCTGTAATCTGTAGACTATCGGAGTGTTGATTAAACACAGAAATTGCATTGGTATTGAATACAACAGTCACCATGCGAACTTTCCTCCACGGGTGTAATTTATCAAACAGTCTACGTTTTGATGGATCCCTGGAAGACTAGTAGTTGTTTTCGATGCACAACTGGTCTCATTCTGTAATCTGTGGAGTATCATGGTGTTGATGAAACACAGTAAATGCATCGGGATTGAATGTAACAGTCACCATGCGCACTTTCCTCCACGGGAGTAATATCCCTAACAGTATACGCTTTGACCGTTCCCTGGAATACCAGTAGTAGTTTCCGATGCACATCTGGTGGCATTCTGTAATCTGTGGACTATCAGAGCGTTGATAAAACACAGAAATAGCATCGGGATTGAATACAACAGTCACCATGTGCGCTTTCCTCCATGTTAATAATGTCTCAATCAGTCTACGCTTTTATCGTTCCCTGGAAGACTAGTGTTAGTTTCCGATGCACATCTGGAGGCATTCTGTAATCTGTGGACTATCAGAGTGTTGATGAAACACAGAAATTGCATCGGGATTGAATACAACAGTCAATATTCGCACTTTCCTCCATAGGAGCAATGTCTCAAACAGTCTACGCTTTGATCGATCCCTGGAAGACCAGTAGTTTTTTCCGATGCACATCTAGTGGCATTCAGTTATCTGTGGACTATCAGAGTGTTGATGAAACACAGAAATTGCATCGGGATTGAATACAACAGTCACCATGCGCACTTACCTCCATGGGAGTGATGTCTCAATCAGTCTACGCTTTGATCGTTCCCTGGAATACCAGTAGTAGTTCCCGATGTACATCTGGTGGCATTCTGTAATTTGGGGACTATCAGAGTGTTCATGAAACACAGAAATTGCTTCGGGATTGAATACAACATTCACCATCCGCACTTTCCTCCATGGGAGTAATGTATGAAACAGTCCACGCTTTGATCGTTCCCAGGAAGAGCAGTAGTAGTTTCGATGCACATCTGGTGGCATTCTGTAATCTGTGGGCTATCAGAGTGTTGTTGAAACACAGAAATTTCATCGGGATTGAATACTACAGTCACCATGCCCACTTTCCTCCACGGAAGTAATGTTACAAACAGTCTAGGATTTGATCGTTCCCAGGAAGACCAGTAGTAGTTCCCGATGTACATCTGGTGGAATTCTGTAATTTGTGGACTATCAGAGTGTGGATAAAACACAGAAATTGCATCGGGATTGAATACAACAGTCACCATCCGCACTTTCCTCCATGGAAGTAAAGTCTCAAACAGACTACGCTTTGATCGTTCCCTGGAAGACCAGTAGTGGTTTCCGATGCACAACTGGTGGCATTCTGTAATCTGTGGACTATCAAAGTGTTGATGAAACACAGAAAATGCTTCGGGTTTGAATACAACAGTCACCATCCGCACTTTCCTCCATGGGAGTAACGTCTCAAACAGTCTACGCTTTGATCGTTCCCTGGAAGACCAGTAGTGGTTTCCGATGCACAACTGGTGGCATTCTGTAATCAGTGGACTATCAGAGTGTTGATGAGAAACAGAAAATGCATCGGGAGTGAATACAACAGTCACCATGCGCACTTTCCTCCATGGGAGTAATCTCTCAAACAGTCTACGCTGTGATCGTTCCCTGAAATACCAGTAGTAGTTTCCGATGCAAATCTGGTGGCATTCTGTAAAGTGTGGACTATCAGAGTGTTGATGAAAGACAGAAATAACATCGGGATTGAATACAACAGTCACCTTGCGCACTTTCCTCCATGGGAGTAACGTCTGAAACGGTCTATGCTTTGATCGTTCCCTAGAAGACCAGTAGTAGTTCCCGGAGTACATCTGGTGGCATTCTGTAATTTGTGGACTATCCGAGAGTTGATGAAACACAGAAATTGCATCGGGATTGAATACAACAGTCACCATCCTCACTTCCCTCCATGGGACTAACGTCTCAAACAGTCTACGCTTTGATCGTTCCCTGGAAGATCAGTAGTGGTTTCCGATGCACAACTGGTGGCATTCTGCAGTCAGTGGACTATCAGAGTGTTGATGAAAAACAGAAAATGCATCGGGAGTGAATACAACAGTCACCATGCGCTCTTTTCTCCATGGGAGTAATGTCTCAAACAGTCTACGCTTTGATCGTTCCCTGGAATACCAGTAGTAGTTTCTGAAGCACATCTGGTGGCATTCTGCAATCTGTGGACTATCAGAGAGTTGATGAAAGACAGAAATAGCATCGGGATTGAATACAACAGTCACCATGCGCATTTTCCTAAATGGGAGTAATGTCTCACACAGTCTACGCTTTGATCGGTACCAGGAAGACCAGTAGTAGTTTCCGATGCACATCTGGAGACAATCTGTAATCTGTGGACTATCAGAGTGTTGATGAAACACAGAAATTGCTTCGGTATTGAATACAACAGTCACCATCCGCACTTTCCTCCATGGGAGTAACGTCTGAAACAGTCTACGCTTTGATCGTTTCCTCGAAGACCAGTAGTAGTTTCCGATGCACATCTGGTGGAATTCTGTAATCTGTGGACTATCAGAGTGTTGATTAAACACAGAAATTGCATCGGGATTGAATACAACAGTCACCATGCGCACTTTCCTCCATGAGAGTAATGTCTCAAACAGTCTACACTTTGATCGTTCCCAGGAAGACGTTTAGTAGTTTCCGATGCACATCTGGTGGCATTCTGTAATCTGTGGACTGTCAGAGTGTTGATGAAAGACAGAAATGGCATCGGGATTGAATACAACAGTCACCATCCGCACTTTCCTCCATGGGAGTAATGTCTGAAACAGTCCACGCTTTGATTGTTCCCTGGATGACCAGTAGTAGTTTCCGATGCACATCTGGTGGCATTCTGTAATCTGTGAACTATCAGAGTGTTGATTAAACACATAAATTGCATCGGGATTGAATACAACAATCACCATGCGTACTTTCCTCCACGGGAGTAATGTCTCAAACAGTCTACGCTTTGATCGTTCCCTGGAAGACCAGCAGTAGTTTCCGATGCACATCTAGTGGCATTCTGTTATCTGTGGACTATCAGAGTGTTGATGAAACACAGAAATTGCATCAGGATTGAATACATCAGTCGCCATGCGCACCTTCCTCCACCGGTGTAATGTCTCAAACAGTCTAGGTTTTGATAGTTCCGTGGAATACCAGTAGTAGTTCCGGATGTACATCTGGTGGCATTCTGTAATTTGGGGACTATCAGAGTGTTGATGAAACACAGAAATTGCATCGGGATTGAATACAACAGTCACCATCGGCACCTTCCTCCATGGGAGTAACGTCTCTAACAGTCTACGCTTTGATCGTTCCCTGGAAGACCAGTAGTTTTTTCCGATGCACAAATGGTCTTATTCTGTAATCTGTGGACTATCATTGTGTTGATGAAACACGGAAAATGCATCGGGATTTAATACAACAGTCACCATGCGCACTTTCCTCCATGGGATTGATATTTTAAACAGTCTACGTTTTGATCGTTCCCTGGAATACCATTAGTAGTTTCCAATGCACATCTGGTAGCATTCTGTAATCTGTAGACTATCAGAGTGTTGATTAAACACAGATATTGCATTGGGATTGAATACAACAGTCACCATGCGAACTTTCCTCCACGGGTGTAATTTATCAAACAGTCTACGTTTTGATGGATCCTTGGAAGACCAGTAGTTGTTTTCGATGCACAACTGGTCTCATTCTGTAATCTGTGGAGTATCATGGTGTTGATGAAACACAGTAAATGCATCGGGATTGAATGTAACAGTCACCATGCGCACTTTCCTCCACGGGAGTAATATCCCTAACAGTATACGCTTTGACCGTTCCCTGGAATACCAGTAGTAGTTTCCGATGCACATCTGGTGGCATTCTGTAATCTGTGGACTATCAGAGCGTTGATAAAACACAGAAATAGCATCGGGATTGAATACAACAGTCACCATCCGCCCTTTCCTCCGTGGGAGTAACATCTCAAACGGTCTACGCTTTGATCGTTCCCTGGTAGACCAGTAGTTTTTTCCGATTCACCACTGGTCTCATTCTGTAATCTGTGGACTCTCAGGTTGTTGATGAAACACAGAAAATGCATCGTGATTCAATACAACAGTCACCATGCGCACTTTCCTCCATGGGAGTGATATCTCAAACAGTCTACGCTTTGATCGTTCCCTGGAAGACCAGTAGTTTTTTCCGATGCACAACTGGTCTCATTCTGTAATCTGTGGACTATCAGGGTGTTGATGAAACACAGAAAATGCATCGTGATTGAATACAACAGTCACCATTCGCACTTTCCTTCATGGGAGTGATATCTCAAAGCGTCTACGCTTTGATCGTTCCCTGGAATACCAGTAGTAGTTTCCGATGCACATCTGGTGGCATTCTGTAATCTGTGGACTAATAGAGTGTTGATGAAACACAGATATAGCATCGATATTGAAAACAACAGTCACCATGCGCACTTTCCTCCATGGAAGTAATGTCAAAAACAGTCTACGCTTTGAACGTTAACAGGAAGACCAGTAGTACTTTCCGATGCACATCTGATGGCATTCTGTAATCTGTGGACTATCAGAGTGTTGGTGAAACACAGAGATAGCATCGGGATTGAATACAACAGTAACCATGCGCACATTCCTCCATCTGAGTAATGTCTCAAACAGTCTACGCTTTGATCGTTCCCTGGAAGACCAGTAGTACTTTTCGATGCACATCTGGTGGCATTCTGTAATCTGTGGACTATCAGGGTGTTGATGAAACACAGAAATTGCATCTGGATTGAATACAACAGTCACCATGCGCACTTTCCTCCACGGAACTAATGTCTCAAACAGTCTACGCTTTGATCGTTTCCGGGAAGACCAGTAGTAGTTTCCGATGCACATCTGGTGGCATTCTGTAATTTGTGGACTATCGGAGTGTTAATGAAACACAGAAATTAAATCGGGATTTAATACAACAGTCACCTTGCGCACTTTCCTCCATGGGAGTAACGTCTCAAACAGTCTACGCTTTGATCGTTCCCTGGAATACCAGTAGTTGTTCCCGATGTTCATCTGGTGGCTTTCTGTAATTTGGGGACTATCAGAGTGTTGATGAAACGCAGATATTCCTTCGGGATTGAATTCAACAGTCACCATCCGCACTTTCATCCATGGGAGTAACGTCTCTAACAGTCTACGCTTTGATCGTTCCCTGGAAGACCAGTAGTTTTTTCCGATGCACAAATGGTCTCATTCTGTAATCAGTGGACTATCATTGTGTTGATGAAACACGGAAAATGCATCGGGATTTAATACAACAGTCACCATGCGCACTTTCCTCCATGGGATTGATATTTTAAACAGTCTACGTTTTGATCGTTCCCTGGAATACCAGTAGTAGTTTCCAATGCACATCTGGTAGCATTCTGTAATCTGTAGACTATCAGAGTGTTGATTAAACACAGAAATTGCATCGGGATTGAATACAACAGTCACCATGCGAACTTTCCTCCACGGGTGTAATTTCTCAAACAGTCTACGTTTTGATGGATCCCTGGAAGACCAGTAGTGGTTTTCGATGCACAACTGGTCTCATTCTGTAATCTTTGGAGTATCAGGGTGTTGATGAAACACAGTAAATGCATCGGGATTGAATGTAACAGTCACCATGCGCACTTTCCTCCACGGGAGTAATATCCCTAACAGTATACGCTTTGATCGTTCCCTGGAATACCAGTAGTAGTTTCCGATGCACATCTGGTGGCATTCTGTATTCTGTGGACTATCAGAGCGTTGATGAAACACAGAAATAGCATCGGGGATTGAATACAACAGTCACCATGTAAGCTTTCCTCCATGTTAATAATGTCTCAATCAGTCTACGCTTTTATCGTTCCCTGGAAGACTAGTGTTAGTTTCCGATGCACATCTGGAGGCATTCTGTAATCTGTGGACTATCAGAGTGTTGATGAAACACAGAAATTGCATCGGGATTGAATACAACAGTCAATATTCGCACTTTCCTCCATGGGAGTAATGTCTCAAACAGTCTACGCTTTGATCGATCCCTGGAAGACCAGTAGTTTTTTCCGATGCACATCTAGTGGCATTCTGTTATCTGTGGACTATCAGAGTGTTGATGAAACACAGAAATTGCATCGGGATTGAATACAACAGTCACCATGCGCACTTACCTCCATGGGAGTGATGTCTCAATCAGTCTACGCTCTGATCGTTCCCTGGAATACCAGTAGTAGTTCCCGATGTACATCTGGTGGCATTCTGTAATTTGGGGACTATCAGAGTGTTCATGAAACACAGAAATTGCATCGGGATTGAATACAACAGTCACCATCCGCCCTTTCCCCCGTGGGAGTAACATCTCAAACGGTCTACGCTTTGATCGTTCCCTGGTAGACCAGCAGTTTTTTCCGATTCACCACTGGTCTCATTCTGTAATCTGTGGACTTTCAGGTTGTTGATGAAACACAGAAAATACATCGTGATTCAATACAACAGTCACCATGCGCACTTTCCTCAATGGGAGAGATATCTCAAACAGTCTACGCTTTGATCGTTCCCTGGAATACCAGTAGTGGTTTTGGATGCACATCTGGTCTCATTCTGTAATCTGTGGACTATCAGGGTGTTGATGAAACACAGAAAATGCATCGGGATTGAATGCAACAGTCATTATGCGCACTTTCCTCCACGGGAGTGATATCTCTAATAGTCTACGCTTTGATCGTTCCATGGAAGACCAGTAGTTTTTTCCGATGCACAACTGGTCTCATTCTGTAATCTGTGGACTATCAGGGTGTTGATGAAACACAGAAAATGCATCGTGATTGAATACAACAGTCACCATGCGCACTTTCCTCCATGGAAGTAATGTCAAAAACAGTCTACGCTTTGATCGTTAACAGGAAGACCAGTAGTACTTTCCGATGCACATCTGATGGCAATCAGTAATCTGTGGACTATCAGAGTGTTTGTGAAACATAGAGATAGCATCGGGATTGAATACAACAGTAACCATGCGCACATTCCTCCATCTGAGTAATGTCTCAAACAGTCTACGCTTTGATCGTTCCCTGGAAGACCTGTAGTACTTTTCGATGCACATCTGGTGGCATTCTGTAATCTGTGGACTATCAGGGTGTTGATGAAACACAGAAAATGCACCGGGATTGAATGCAACAGCCACCATGCGCACTTTCCTCCGCGGGAGTGATATCTCTAACAGTCTACGCTTTGATCGTTCCCTGGAAGACCGTTAGTAGTTTCCGATGCACATCTGGAGGCAATCTGTAATCTGTGGACTATCAGAGTGTTGATGAAACATAGAAATTGCATCGGGATGAAATACAGCAGTCACCATCCGCACGTTTCTCTATGGGAGTCATATTTGAAACAGTCTATGCTTTGATCGTTCCCTGGAAGACCAGTAGTAGTTTCCGATGCACATCTGGAGGCATTCTGTAATCTGTGGACCTTCAAAGTGTTGATGAAACACAGAAATTGCATCGGGAGTGAATACAACAGTCACAATCCGCATTTTCCTCCATGGGAGTAATGTCTGATACAGTGTACGCTTTGATCGTTCCCAGGAAGACCAGTAGTAGTTTCCGATGCACATCTGGAGACAATCTGTGATCTGTGGACTATCAGAGTGTTGATGAAACATAGAAATTGCATCGGGATGGAATACAACAGTCACCATCCGCACGTTTCTCCATGGGAGTCATATCTGAAACAGTCTATGCTTTGATCGTTCCCTGGAAGACCAGTAGTAGTTTCCGATGCACATCTGGAGGCATTCTGTAATCTGTGGACCTTCAAAGTGTTGATGAAACACAGAAATTGCATCGTGATTGAATACAACAGTCACCATCCGCACTTTCCTAAATGGGAGTAACGTCTGAAACAGTCTACGCTTTGATCGTTTCCTCTAAGAAAAGTAGTAGTTTCCGATGCACATCTGGTGGCATTCTGTAATCTGTGGACTATCAGAGTGTTGATGAAACACAGAAATTGCATTGGGATTGAATACAACAGTCACCATGCGCACTTTCCTCCATGGGAGTAATGTCTCAAACAGTCTACGCTTTGCTCGTTCCCTGGAAGACTAGTAGTAGTTTCCGATGCACATCTGGAGCATTCTGTAATCTGTGGACTATCAGAGTGTTGATGAAACACAGAAATTGCATTGGGTTTGATTACAACAGTCACCATGCGCACTTCCCTCCATGGGAGAAATTCTCAGACATTCTACGCTTTGAACGTTCCCTGGAAGAACAGTAGTAGTTTCCGAGGCACGTCTGGAGGCATTCTGTAATCTGTGGACTATCAGAGTGTTGGTGAAACACAGAGATAGCATCGGGATTGAATACAACAGTAACCATGCGCACATTCCTCCATCTGAGTAATGTCTCAAACTGTCTACGCTTTGATCGTTCCCTGGAAGACCAGTAGTACTTTTCCATGCACATCTGGTGGCATTCTCTAATCTGTGGACTATCAGAGTGTTGATGAAACCCTGAAATTGCATCGGGATTGAATACAACAGTCACCATGCGCACTTTCCCCCACGGGAGTAATGTCTCAAGCAGTCTACGCTTTGATCGTTTCCTGCAAGACTTTAGTAGTTTCCGATGCACATCTGTTGGCATTCTGTAATCTTTGGACTATCAGAGTGTTGATGAAACACAGAAATTGCATCGGGATTGAATACAACAGTCACCATGCGCACTTTCCTCCATGGGAGTAATGTCTCAAACAGTCTACGCTTTGATCGTTCCCTGGAAGACCAGTAGTAGTTTCCGATGCACATCTGGAGGCATTCTGTAATCTGTGGACCTTCAAAGTGTTGATGAAACACAGAAATTGCATCGAGTTTGAATAAAACAGTCACCTTCCGCACTTTCCTCCATGGGAGTAATGTCTCAAACAGTCTACGCGTTGATCGTTCCCAGGAAGACCAGATGTAGTTTCCGATGCTCATCTGGTGGCATTCTGTAATCTGTGGACTATCAGAATGTTGATGAAACCCAGAAATTGCATCGGTATTTAATACAACAGTTACCATGCGCACTATCGTCCATGGGAGTGATGTCTCAAACAGTCTACGCTTTGATCGTTCCCTGGAAGACCAGTAGTAGTTACTGATGCACATCTGGTGGCATTCTGTAATCTGTGGACTATCAGAGTGTTGATGAAACACAGAAATTGAATCGGGATTGAATGCAACAGTCACCATGCGCACTTTCCTCCATGGGAGAAACATCTCAAACAGTCTACGCTTTGATCGTTCCCTGTTAGACCAGTAGTTTTTTCCGATGCACAACTGGTCTCATTCTGTAATCTGTGGACTATCAGAGTGTTGATGAAACACAGATATTGCATCGGGAGTGAATACAACAGTCACCATCTGCACTTTCCTCCATGGCAGTAACGTCTGAAACAGTCTACGCTTTGATCGTTTCCTCTAAGAAAAGTAGTAGTTTCCGATGCACATCTGGTGGCATTCTGTAATCTCTGGACTATCAGAGTGTTGATGAAACACAGAAATTGCATTGGGATTGAATACAACAGTCACCATGCGCACTTTCCTCCATGGGAGTAATGTGTCAAACAGTCTACGCTTTGCTCGTTCCCTGGAAGACCAGTAGTAGTTTCCGATGCACATCTGGAGCATTCTGAAATCTGTGGACTATCAGAGTTTTGATGAAACACAGAAATTGCATCGGGATTGATTACAACAGTCACCATGCGCACTTCCCTCCATGGGAGTAATTCTCAGACATTCTACGCTTTGAACGTTCCCTGGAAGAACAGTAGTAGTTTCCGAGGCACGTCTGGAGGCATTCTGTAATCTGTGGACTATCAGAGTGTTGGTGAGACACAGAGATAGCATCGGGATTGAATACAACAGTAACCATGCGCACATTCCTCCATCTGAGTAATGTCTCAAACTGTCTACGCTTTGATCGTTCCCTGGAAGACTAGTAGTAGTTTCCGATGCACATCTGGAGCATTCTGTAATCTGTGGACTATCAGAGTGTTGATGAAACACAGAAATTGCATTGGGTTTGATTACAACAGTCACCATGCGCACTTCCCTCCATGGGAGTAATTCTCAGACATTCTACGCTTTGAACGTACCCTGGAAGAACAGTAGTAGTTTCCGAGGCACGTCTGGAGGCATTCTGTAATCTGTGGACTATCAGAGTGTTGGTGAAACACAGAGATAGCATCGGGATTGAATACAACCGTAACCATGCGCACATTCCTCCATCTGAGTAATGTCTCAAACTGTCTACGCTTTGATCGTTCCCTGGAAGATCAGTAGTACTTTTCGATGCACATCTGGTGGCATTCTCTAATCTGTGGACTATCAGAGTGTTGATGAAACCCGGAAATTACATCGGGATTGAATACAACAGTCACCATGCGCACTTTCCCCCACGGGAGTAATGTCTCAAGCAGTCTACGCTTTGATCGTTTCCTGCAAGACTTTAGTAGTTTCCGATGCACATCTGTTGGCATTCTGTAATCTGTGGCCTATCAGAGTGTTGATGAAACACAGAAATTGCATCGGGATTGAATACAACAGTCACCATGCGCACTTTCCTCCATGGGAGTAATGTCTCAAAGAGTCTACGCTTTGATCGTTCCCTGGAAGACCAGTAGTAGTTTCCGATGCACATCTGGAGGCATTCTGTAATCTGTGGACCTTCAAAGTGTTGATGAAACACAGAAATTGCATCGAGTTTGAATAAAACAGTCACCTTCCGCACTTTCCTCCATGGGAGTAATGTCTCAAACAGTCTACGCTTTGATCGTTCCCAGGAAGACCAGAAGTAGTTTCCGATGCACATCTGGTGGCATTCTGTAATCTGTGGACTATCAGAATGTTGATGAAACCCAGAAATTGCATCGGTATTTAATACAACAGTTACCATGCGCACTATCGTCCATGGGAGTGATGTCTCAAACAGTCTACGCTTTGATCGTTCCCTGGAAGACCAGTAGTAGTTACTGATGCACATCTGGTGGCATTCTGTAATCTGTGGACTATCAGAGTGTTGATGAAACACAGAAATTGAATCGGGATTGAATGCAACAGTCACCATGCGCACTTTCCTCCATGGGAGAAACATCTCAAACAGTCTACGCTTTGATCGTTCCCTGTTAGACCAGTAGTTTTTTCCGATGCACAACTGGTCTCATTCTGTAATCTGTGGTCTATCAGGGTGTTGATGAAACACAGAAAATGCATCGTGATTGAATACAACAGTCACCATGCGCACTTTCCTCCATGGGAGTGATATATCAAACAGTCTACGCTTTGATCGTTCCCTGGAAGACCGTTAGTAGTTTCCGGTGTACATCTGGACACAATCTGTAATCTGTGGACTATCAGAGTGTTGATGAAACACAGATATTGCATCGGGATTGAATACAACAGTCACCATCTGCACTTTCCTCCATGGCAGTAACGTCTGAAACAGTCTACGCTTTGATCGTTTCCTCTAAGAAAAGTAGTAGTTTCCGATGCACATCTGGTGGCATTCTGTAATCTCTGGACTATCAGAGTGTTGATGAAACACAGAAATTGCATTGGGATTGAATACAACAGTCACCATGCGCACTTTCCTCCATGGGAGTAATGTGTCAAACAGTCTACGCTTTGCTCGTTCCCTGGAAGACCAGTAGTAGTTTCCGATGCACATCTGGAGCATTCTGAAATCTGTGGACTATCAGAGTTTTGATGAAACACAGAAATTGCATCGGGATTGATTACAACAGTCACCATGCGCACTTCCCTCCATGGGAGTAATTCTCAGACATTCTACGCTTTGAACGTTCCCTGGAAGAACAGTAGTAGTTTCCGAGGCACGTCTGGAGGCATTCTGTAATCTGTGGACTATCAGAGTGTTGGTGAGACACAGAGATAGCATCGGGATTGAATACAACAGTAACCATGCGCACATTCCTCCATCTGAGTAATGTCTCAAACTGTCTACGCTTTGATCGTTCCCTGGAAGACCAGTAGTACTTTTCGATGCACATCTGGTGGCATTCTGTAATCTGTGGACTATCAGAGTGTTGATGAAACACAGAAATTGCATCGGGATTGAATACAACAGTCACCATGCGCACTTTCCTCCATGGGAGTAATGTCTCAAACAGTCTACGCTTTGATCGTTCCCTGGAAGACCAGTAGTAGTTTCCGATGCACATCTGGAGGCATTCTGTAATCTGTGGACCTTCAAAGTGTTGATGAAACACAGAAGTTGCATCGAGTTTGAATAAAACAGTCACCTTCCGCACTTTCCTCCATGGGAGTAATGTCTCAAACAGTCTACGCTTTGATCGTTCCCTGGAAGACCAGTAGTAGTTACTGATGCACATCTGGTGGCATTCTGTAATCTGTGGACTATCAGAGTGTTGATGAAACACAGAAATTGAATCGGGATTGAATTAAAACAGTCACCATGCGCACTTTCCTCCATGGGTTCAACATCTCAAACAGTCTACGCTTTGATCGTTCCCTGTTAGACCAGTAGTTTTTTCCGATGCACAACTGGTCTCATTCTGTAATCTGTGGACTATCAGGGTGTTGATGAAACACAGAAAATGCATAGTGATTGAATACAACAGTCACCATGCGCACTTTCCTCCATGGGAGTAATATCTCAAACAGTCTACGCTTTGATCGTTCCGTGGAATACCAGTAGTGGTTTTGGATGCACAACTGGTCTCATTCTGTAATCTGTGGACTATCAGGGTGTTGATGAAACACAGAAAATGCATCGGGATTGAATGCAACAGTCACCATGCGCACTTTCCTCCACGGGAGTGATATCTCTAACAGTCTACGCTTTGATCGTTCCCTGGAATACCAGTAGTAGTTTCCGATGCACATCTGGTAGCATTCTGTAATCTGTGGACTATCAGAGTGTTGATGAAACACAGAAATTGCATCGGGATTTAATACAACAGTCACCATGCGCACTTTCCTCCATGGGAGTAACGTCTCTAACAGTCTACGCTTTGATCGTTCCCTGGAAGACCAGTAGCTTTTTCCGATGCACAACTGGTCTCATTCTGTAATCTGTGGACTATCAGGGTGTTGATGAAACACAGAAATTGAATCGTGATTGAATACAACAGTCACCATGCGCACTTTAATCCATGGGAGTGATATTTCAAATAGTCTACGCTTTCATCGTTCCCTGGAATACCAGTAGTAGTTCCCGATGTACTTCTGGTGGCATTCTGTAATTTGGGGACTGTCTGAGTGTTGATGAAACACAGAAATTGCATCGGGATTGAATACAACAGTCACCATCCGCACTTCCTTCCATGGGAGTAACATCTAAACAGTCTACGTTTTGATCGTTACCTGGAAGACCAGTAGTTTCTTCCGATGCACAACTGGTCTCATTCTCTAGTCTGTGGACTATCAGGGTGTTGATGAAACACAGAAAATGCATCGTGATTGAATAAAACAGTCACCATGCGCACTTTCCTCCATGGGAGTGATATCTCAAACAGTCTACGCTTTGATCGTTCCCTGGAATACCAGTAGTAGTTTCCGATGCACATCTGGTGGCATTCTGTAATCTGTGGACTATCAGGGTGTTGATGAAACACAGAAATTGCATCGGGATTGAATACAACAGTCACCATGCGCACTTTCCTCCATGGGAGTAATATCAAAAACAGTCTACGCTTTTATCGTTCCCAGGAAGACCAGTAGTAGTTTCCGATGCACATCTGGAGGCAATCTGTAATCTATGGACTATCAGAGTGTTGATGAAAAATAGAAATTGCATCGGGATGAAATATAAAAGTCACCATCCGAAAGTTTCTCCATGGGAGTCATATCTGAAACAGTCTATGCTTTGATCGTTCCCTGGAAGACCAGTAGTAGTTTCCGATGCACATCTGAGGGCATTCTGTAATCTGTGGACCTTCAAAGTGTTGATGAAACACAGAAATTGCATCGGGATTTAATACAACAGTCACCATCCGCACTTTCCTCCATGGGAGTAATTCTCAAACAGTCTACGCTTTGATCGTTCCCTGGAAGACCAGTAGTAGTTTCCGATGCACATCTGGTGGCATTCTGTAATCTTTGGACTATCAGAGTGTTGATGAAACACAGAAATTGCATCGTGATTGAATACAACAGTCACCATCCGCACTTTCCTCCATGGGAGTAACGTCTGAAACAGTCTACGCTTTGATCGTTTCCTCTAGGACCAGTAGTAGTTTCCGATGCACATCTGGTGGCATTCTGTAATCTGTGGACTATCAGAGTGTTTTGAAACACAGAGATAGCATCGGGATTGAATACAACAGTAACCATGCGCACATTCCTCCATCTGAGTAATGTCTCAAACTGTCTACGCTTTGATCGTTCCCTGGAAGACCAGTAGTACTTTTCGATGCACATCTGGTGGCATTCTGTAATCTGTGTACTATCAGAGTGTTGATGAAACCCAGAAAACGCATCGGGATTGAATACAACAGTCACCATGCGCTCTTTCCTCCACGGCAGTAATGTCTCAAGCAGTCTACGCTTTGATCGTAGTAACCATGCGCACATTCCTCAATCTGAGTAATGTCTCAAACTGTGTACGCTTTGATCGTTCCCTGGAAGACCAGTAGTACTTTTCGATGCACATCTGGTGGCATTCTGTAATCTGTGTACTATCAGAGTGCTGATGAAACCCAGAAATTGCATCGGGATTGAATACAACAGTCACCATGCGCACTTTCCTCCATGGGAGTAATGTCTCAAACAGTCTACGCTTTGATCGTTACCTGGAAGACCAGTAGTAGTTTCCGATGCACATCTGGTGGCATTCTGTAATCTGTGGAGTATAAGAGTGTTGATGAAACATAGAAATTGCATCGGGATGGAATACAACAGTCACCATCTGCAGTTTCCTCCATGGCAGTAACGTCTGAAACAGTCTACTCTTTGACCGTTCCCTTGAAGACCAGTAGTAGTTTCCGATGCACATCTGGTGGCATTCTGTAATCTGTGGACTATCAGAGTGTTGATGAAACACAGAAATTGAATCGGGATTGAATGCA
The DNA here is from genome assembly GCF_023897955.1 of Schistocerca gregaria. Lineage (NCBI taxonomy): Eukaryota > Metazoa > Arthropoda > Insecta > Orthoptera > Acrididae > Schistocerca > Schistocerca gregaria. Next base: position 2,431,802 of record NC_064927.1, read on the forward strand.
ACTGTCACCATCTGCACTGTTCTCCATGGGAGTAATATCTGAAACAGTCTACGCTTTGATCGTTCCCAGAAAGACCAGTAGTAGTTTCCGATGCACATCTGGTGGCATTCTGTAATCTGTGGACTAAATGAGTGTTGATGAAACACAGAAATTGCATCGGGATTGAATACAACAGTCACCATGCGCACTTTCCTCCATGGGAGTAATGTCTCAAACAGTCTACGCTTTGATCGTTACCTGGAAGACCAGTAGTAGTTTCCGATGCACATCTGGTGGCATTCTGTAATCTGTGGAGTATAAGAGTGTTGATGAAACATAGAAATTGCATCGGGATGGAATACAATAGTCACCATCTGCAGTTTCCTCCATGGCAGTAACGTCTGAAACAGTCTACTCTTTGACCGTTCCCTTGAAGACCAGTAGTAGTTTCAGATGCACATCTGGTGGCATTCTGTAATCTGTGGACTATCAGAGTGTTGATGAAACACAGAAATTGAATCGGGATTGAATGCAACTGTCACCATCTGCACTTTTCTCCATGGGAGTAATATCTGAAACAGTCTACGCTTTGATCGTTCCCAGGAAGACCAGTAGTAGTTTCCGACCCACATGTGGAGACAATCTGTAATCTGCGGACTATCAGAGTGTTGATGAAACACAGAAATTGCATCGGGATTCAATACAAAAGTCACCATGTGCAATTTCCTCCATGGGAGTAATGCCTCAAACAGTCTATGCTTTGATCGTTCCCAGGAAGACCAGTAGTAGTTTCCGATGCACATCTGGTGGCATTCTGTAATCTGTGGACTGTCAGAGTGTTGATAAAACACAGAAATTGCATCGGGTTTGAATACAACAGTCACCATGCGCACTTTCCTCCATGGGAGTAATGTCTCAAACAGTCTACGCTTTGATCGTTCCCAGGAAGACCAGTAGTAGTTTCCGATGCACATCTGGTGGCATTCAGTAATCTATGGACTATCGGAGTGTTGATGAAACACAGAAATTGCATCGGGATTGAATACAACAGTCACCATGCGCACTTTCCTCCATGGGAGTAATGTCTGAAACAGTCTACGCTTTGATCGTTCCCTGGAAGACCAGTCGTAGTTTCCGATGCACATGTGGAGGCATTCTGAAATCTGTGGACTAACTGAGTGTTGATGAAACACAGAAATTGCATCGGGATTGAATACAAGTCACCATGCACACTTTCCTCAATGGGAGTAATGTCTCAAACAGTCTATGCTTTGATCGTTCCCAGGAAGACCATTAGTAGTTTCAGATGCACATCTGGTGGCATTCTGTAATCTGTGGACTGTCAGAGTGGTGATGAAACACAGATATTGTATCGGGTTTGAATACCACAGTCACCATGCGCACTTTCCTCCATGGGAGTAATGTCTCAAACAGTCTACGCCTTGATCGTTCCCTGGAAGACCAGTAGTAGTTTCCGATGCACATCTGGTGGCATTCTGTAATCTGTGGACTATCAGAGTGTTGATGAAACACAGAAATTGAATCGGGATTGAATGCAACTGTCACCATCTGCACTTTTCTCCATGGGAGTAATATCTGAAACAGTCTACGCTTTGATCGCTCCCTGGAATACCAGTAGTAGTTTCCGATGCACATCTGGAGGCGTTCTGTAAACTGTAGACCTTCAAAGTGTTGATGAAACACAGAAATTGCATCGGGAGTGAATACAACAGTCACAATCCGCACTTTCCTCCATGGGAGTAATGTCTGATACAGTCTACGCTTTGATCGTTCCCAGGAAGACCAGTAGTAGTTTCCGACCCACATGTGGAGACAATCTGTAATCTGCGGACTATCAGAGTGTTGATGAAACACAGAAATTGCATCGGGATTCAATACAAAAGTCACCATGCGCACTTTCCTCCATGGGAGTAATGCCTCAAACAGTCTATGCTTTGATCGTTCCCAGAAAGACCAGTAGTAGTTTCCGATGCACATCTGGTGGCATTCTGTAATCTGTGGACTGTCAGAGTGTTGATAAAACACAGAAATTGCATCGGGTTTGAATACAACAGTCACCATGCGCACTTTCCTCCATGGGAGTAATGTCTCAAACAGTCTACGCTTTGATCGTTCCCAGGAAGACCAGTAGTAGTTTCCGATGCACATCTGGTGGCATTCAGTAATCTATGGACTATCGGAGTGTTGATGAAACACAGAAATTGCATCGGGATTGAATACAACAGTCACCATGCGCACTTTCCTCCATGGGAGTAATGTCTGAAACAGTCTACGCTTTGATCGTTCCCTGGAAGACCAGTCGTAGTTTCCGATGCACATGTGGAGGCATTCTGAAATCTGTGGACTAACTGAGTGTTGATGAAACACAGAAATTGCATCGGGATTGAATACAAGTCACCATGCACACTTTCCTCAATGGGAGTAATGTCTCAAACAGTCTATGCTTTGATCGTTCCCAGGAAGACCATTAGTAGTTTCAGATGCACATCTGGTGGCATTCTGTAATCTGTGGACTGTCAGAGTGGTGATGAAACACAGATATTGTATCGGGTTTGAATACCACAGTCACCATGCGCACTTTCCTCCATGGGAGTAATGTCTCAAACAGTCTACGCCTTGATCGTTCCCTGGAAGACCAGTAGTAGTTTCCGATGCACATCTGGTGGCATTCTGTAATCTGTGGACTATCAGAGTGTTGATGAAACACAGAAAATGAATCGGGATTGAATGCAACTGTCACCATCTGCACTTTTCTCGATGGGAGTATTATCTGAAACAGTCTACGCTTTGATCGCTCCCTGGAATACCAGTAGTAGTTTCCGATGCACATCTGGAGGCGTTCTGTAAACTGTAGACCTTCAAAGTGTTGATGAAACACAGAAATTGCATCGGGAGTGAATACAACAGTCACAATCCGCACTTTCCTCCATGGGAGTAATGTCTGATACAGTCTACGCTTTGATCGTTCCCAGGAAGACCAGTAGTAGTTTCCGACCCACATGTGGAGACAATCTGTAATCTGTGGACTATCAGAGTGTTGATGAAACACAGAAATTGCATCGGGATTCAATACAAAAGTCACCATGCGCACTTTCCTCCATGGGAGTAATGCCTCAAACAGTCTATGCTTTGATCGTTCCCAGAAAGACCAGTAGTAGTTTCCGATGCACATCTGGTGGCATTCTGTAATCTGTGGACTGTCAGAGTGTTGATAAAACTCAGAAATTGCATCGGGTTTGAATACAACAGTCACCATGCGCACTTTCCTCCATGGGAGTAATGTCTCAAACAGTCTACGCTTTGATCGTTCCCAGGAAGACCAGTAGTAGTTTCCGATGCACATCTGGTGGCATTTAGTAATCTATAGACTATCGGAGTGTTGATGAAACACAGAAATTGCATCGGGATTGAATACAACAGTCACCATGCGCACTTTCCTCCATGGGAGTAATGTCTGAAACAGTCTACGCTTTGATCGTTCCCTGGAAGACCTGTCGTAGTTTCCGATGCACATGTGGAGGCATTCTGAAATCTGTGGACTAACTGAGTGTTGATGAAACACAGAAATTGCATCGGGATTGAATACAACAGTCACCATGCGCACTTTCCTCCATGGGAAAAAAGTCTCAAACAGTCTACGCTTTGATCGTTACCTGGAAGACCAGTAGTAGTTTCCGATGCACATCTGGTGGCATTCTGTAATCTGTGGAGTATAAGAGTGTTGATGAAACATAGAAATTGCATCGGGATGGAATACAATAGTCACCATCTGCAGTTTCCTCCATGGCAGTAACGTCTGAAACAGTCTACTCTTTGACCGTTCCCTTGAAGACCAGTAGTAGTTTCAGATGAACATCTGGTGGCATTCTGTAATCTGTGGACTGTCAGAGTGGTGATGAAACACAGATATTGTATCGGGTTTGAATACCACAGTCACCATGCGCACTTTCCTCCATGGGAGTAATGTCTCAAACAGTCTACGCCTTGATCGTTCCCTGGAATACCAGTAGTAGTTTCCGATGCACATCTGGTGGCATTCTGTAATCTGTGGACTATCAGAGTGTTGATGAAACACAGAAATTAAATCGGGATTGAATGCAACTGTCACCATCTGCACTTTTCTCCATGGGTGTAATATCTGAAACAGTCTATGCTTTGATCGCTCCCTGGAATACCAGTAGTAGTTTCCGATGCACATCTGGATGCGTTCTGTAAACTGTAGACTTTCAAAGTGTTGATGAAACACAGAAATTGCATCGGGAGTGAATACAACAGTCACAATCCGCACTTTCCTCCATGGGAGTAATGTCTGATACAGTCTACGCTTTGATCGTTCCCAGGAAGACCAGTAGTAGTTTCCGACCCACATGTGGAGACAATCTGTAATCTGCGGACTATCAGAGTGTTGATGAAACACAGAAATTGCATCGGGATTCAATACAAAAGTCACCATGTGCACTTTCCTCCATGGGAGTAATGCCTCAAACAGTCTATGCTTTGATCGTTCCCAGGAAGACCAGTAGTAGTTTCCGATGCCCATCTGGTGGCATTCTGTAATCTGTGGACTGTCAGAGTGTTGATAAAACACAGAAATTGCATCGGGTTTGAATACAACAGTCACCATGCGCACTTTCCTCCATGGGAGTAATGTCTCAAACAGTCTACGCTTTGATCGTTCCCAGGAAGACCAGTAGTAGTTTCCGATGCACATCTGGTGGCATTCAGTAATCTATGGACTATCGGAGTGTTGATGAAACACAGAAATTGCATCGGGATTGAATACAACAGTCACCATGCGCACTTTCCTCCATGGGAGTAATGTCTGAAACAGTCTACGCTTTGATCGTTCCCTGGAAGACCAGTCGTAGTTTCCGATGCACATGTGGAGGCATTCTGAAATCTGTGGACTAACTGAGTGTTGATGAAACACAGATATTGCATCGGGATTGAATACAAGTCACCATGCACACTTTCCTCAATGGGAGTAATGTCTCAAACAGTCTACGCTTGAATCGTTCCCTGGAAGACCATTAGTAGTTTCCGGTGTACATCTGGAGACAATCTGTAATCTGTGGACTATCAGAGTGTTGATGAAACACAGAAATTGCATCGGGATTGAATACAACAATCACCATCTGCACTTTCCTCCATGGCAGTAACGTCTGAAACATTCTACGGTTTGATCGTTCCCTGGAAGACCAGTAGTAGTTTCCGATGCACATCTGTTGGCATTCTGTAATCTGTGGACTGTCAGAGTGTTGATGAAACACAGAAATTGCATCGGGTTTGAATACAACAGTCTCCATGCGCACGTTCCTCCATGGGAGTAATGTCTCAAACAGTCTACGCTTTCATCGTTCCCTGGAAGACCAGTAGTAGTTTCCGATGCACATCTGGTCGCATTCTGTAATCTATGGACTATCAGAGTGTTGATGAAACACAGAAATTGCATCGGGATTGAATACAACATTCACCATGCGCACTTTCCTTCATGGGAGTTATTCTCACACAGTCTACGGCTTGATCGTTCCCTGGAAGGCCAGTAGTAGTTTCCTATGCACATCTGGAGGCATTCTGTAAACTGTGGACTATAAGAGTGTTGATGAAACATAGCAATTGCATCGGGATGGAATACAACAGTCACCATCTACACTTTTTTCCATGGGAGTAATATCTGAAACAGTCTACGATTTGATCGCCCCCTGAAATACCAGTAGTAGTTTCCAAAGCACATCTGGAGGCATTCTGTAAACTGTAGACCTTCAAAGTGTTGATGAAACACAGAAATTGCATCGGGAGGGAATACAACAATCACAATCCGCACTTTACTCCATTGGAGTAATGTCTGAAACAGTCTACGCTTTGATCGTTCCCAGGAAGACCAGTAGTAGTTTCCGATGCACATGTGGAGACAATCTGTAATCTGTGGACTATCAGAGTGTTGATGTAACACAGAAATTGCATCGGGATTGAATACAACAGTCACCATCTGCACTTTCCTCCATGGGAGTAATGTCGGAAACAGTCTACCTTTGATCGTTCCCTGGAAGACCGTTAGTAGTTTCCGGTGTACATCTGGAGACAATCTGTAATTGTGGACTATCAGAGTGTTGATGAAACACAGAAATTGCAACAGGATTGAATACAACAGTCACCATCTGCACTTTCCTCCATGGCAGTAACGTCTGAAAGAGTCTACGCTTTGATCGTTCCCTGGAAGACCAGCAGTAGTTTCCGATGGACATCTGGTGGCATTCTGTAATCTGTGGACTGTCAGAGTGTTGATGAAACACAGAAATTGCATCGGGTTTGAATACAACAGTCACAATCCGCACTTTCCTCCATGGGAGTAATGTCTGATACAGTCTACGCTTTGACCGTTCCCAGGAAGACCAGTTGTAGTTTCCGATGCACATCTGGAGACAATCTGTAATCTGTGGACTATCAGAGTGTTGATGAAACACAGAAATTGCATCGGGATTGAATACAACAGTCACCATCTGCAGTTTCCTCCATGGCAGTATCGTCTGAAACAGTCTACTCTTTGATCGTTCCGTTGAAGACCAGTAGTAGTTTCCGATGCACATCTGGTGGCATTCTGTAATCTGTGGACTGTCAGAGTGTTGATGAAACACAGAAATTGTATCGGTTTTGAATACTACAGTCACCATGCGCACTTTCCTCCATGGGAGTAATGTCTCAAACAGTCTACGCCTTGATCGTTCCCTGGAAGACTAGTAGTAGTTTCCGATGCACATCTGGAGGCATTCTGTAATCTGTGGACTATCAGAGTGTTGATGAAACACAGAAATTGAATCGGGATTGAATGCAACAGTCACCATGCGCACTTTCTTCCATGGGAGTAATGTATGAAACAGTCTACGCTTTGATCGTTACCTGGAAGACCATTAGTAGGTTCCGGTGTATATCTCGAGGCATTCTGTAACCTATGGACCTTCAAAATGTTGATGAAACACAGAAATTGCATCGGGAGTGACTACAACAACCACCATAAACACTTTCGTCCATAGGAGTAATGTCTCAAACAGTCTAGGCTGTGATCGTTCCAAGGAAGACCAGTAGTAGTTTCCGATGCACATCTGGATTCAAACTGTAATCTGTGGACTATAAGAGTGTTGATGAAACATAGGAATTGCATCGGGATGGGATACAGCAGTCACCATCTGCACTTTTCTCCATGGGAGTAATATCTGAAACAGTCTACGCTTTGATCGCTCCCTGGAATACCAGTAGTAGTTTCCGATGCACATGTGGAGGCATTCTGTAAACTGTAGACCTTCAAAGTGTTGATGAAACACAGAAATTGCATCGGGAGTGAATACAACAGCCACAATCCGCACTTTCCTCCATGGCAATAACGTCTGAAACAGTCTACCCTTTGACCGTTCCCTTGAAGACCAGTAGTAGTTTCCGATGCACATCTGGTGGCATTCTGTAATCTGTGGACTGTCAGAGTGTTGATGAAACACAGAAATTGTATCGGGTTTGAATACAACAGTCACCATGCGCACTTTCCTCCATGGGAGTAATGTCTCAATCAGTCAACGCCTTGATCGTTCCCTGGAAGACCAGTAGTAGTTTCCGATGCACATCTGGAGGCATTCTGAAATCTGTGGACTATCAGAGTGTTGATGAAACACAGAAATTGCATCGGGATTGAATACAACAGTCACCAGCTGCAGTTTCCTCCATGGCAGTAATTCTGAAACAGTCTACTCTTTGATCGTTCCCTTGAAGACCAGTAGTAGTTTCCGATGCACATCTGGGGACAATCTGTAATCTGTGGACTATCAGAGTGTTGATGAAACACAGAAATTGCATCGGGATTGAATACAACAGTCACCATGCGCACTTTCTCCATGGGAGTAATGTCTGAAACAGTCTACGCTTTGATCGTTCCCTGGAAGACCATTAGTAGGTTCCGGTGTACATCTGGAGGCATTCTGTAACCTATGGACCTTCAAAATGTTTATGAAACATAGAAATTGCATCGGGAGTGACTACAACTATCACCATCCGCACTTTCCTCCATGGGAGTAGCGTCTCAAACAGTCTAGGCTTTGATCGTTCCAAGGAAGACCAGTAGTAGTTTCCGATGCACATCTGGAGGCAAACTGTAATCTGTGGACTATAAGAGTGTTGATGAAACATAGAAATTGCATCGGGATGGAATACAACAGTCACCATATGCACTTTTCTCCATGGGAGTAATATCTGAAACAGTCTACGTTTTGATCACTCCCTGGAATACCGGTAGTAGTTTCCGATGCACATCTGGAGGCATTCTGTAAACTGTAGACCTTCAAAGTGTTGATGAAACACAGAAATTGCATCGGGAGTGAATACAACAGTCACAATCCGCACTTTCCTCCATGGCAGTAACGTCTGAAACAGTCTACTCTCTGATCGTTCCCTTGAAGACCAGTAGTAGTTTCCGATCCACATGTGGAGACAATCTGTAATCTGTATACTATCAAAGGGTTGATGAAACACAGAAATTGCATCGGAATTGAATACAACCTTCACCATGAGCACTTTCCTCCATGGGAGTAATGTCTCAAACAGTCTACGCTTTGATCGTTCCCTGGAAGACCAGTAGTAGTTTCCGATGCACATCTGGTGGCATTCTGTAATCTATGGACTATCGGAGTGTTGATGAAACACAGAAATTGCATCGGGATTGAATACAACAGTCACTATGCCCAAATCCCTCCATGGGAGTAATGTCTGAAACAGTCTACGCTTTGATCGTTCCCTGGAAGACCATTAGTAGTTTCCGGTTTACATCTGGAGAAAATCTGTAATCTGTGGACTATCAGAGTGTTGATGAAACACAGAAATTGCATCGGGATTGAATACAACAGTCACCATCTGCACTTTCCTCCATGGCAGTAATGTCGGAAACAGTCTACGCTTTGATCGTTCCCTGGAAGACCAGTAGTAGTTTCCGATGCACATCTGGTGGCATTCTGTAATCTGTGGACTGTCAGAGTGTTGATGAAACACAGAAATTGCATCGGGTTTGAATACAACAGTCACAATCCGCACTTTCCTCCATGGGAGTAATGTCTGATACAGTCTACGCTTTGATCGTTCCCAGGAAGACCAGTAGTAGTTTCCGATGCACATCTGGAGACAATCTGTAATCTGTGAACTATCAGAGTGTTGATGAAACACACAAATTGCATCGGGATTGAATACAACAGTCACCATCTGCAGTTTCCTCCATGGCAGTAACGTCTGAAACAGTCTACTCTTTGATCATTCCCTTGAAGACCATTAGTAGTTTCCGATGCACATCTGGTGGAATTCTGTAATCTGTGGACTGACAGAGTGTTGATGAAACACAGAAATTGTATCGGGTTTGAATACAACAGTCACCATGCGCACTTTCCTCCATGGGAGTAATGTCTCAAACAGTCTACGCCTTGATCGTACCCTGGAAGACCAGTAGTAGTTTCCGATGCACATCTGGAGGCATTCTGTAATCTGTGGATTATCAGAGTGTTGATGAAACACAGTAATTAAATCGGGATTGAATGCAGCAATCACCAAGCGCACTTTCCTCCATGGGAGTATTGTCTGAAACAGTCTACGCTTTGATCGTTCCCTGGAAGACCATTAGTAGGTTCCGGTGTACATCTGGAGGCACTCTGTAACCTATGGACCTTCAAAATGTTGATGAAACTCAGAAATTGCATCGTGAGTGACTACAACAGTCACCATCCGCACTTTCCTCCATGGGAGTAATGTCTCAAACAGTCTAGGCTTTGATCGTTCCCAGGAAGACCAGTAGTAGTTTCCGATGCACATCTGGAGACAATCTGTAATCTGTGAACTATCAGAGTGTTGATGAAACACACAAATTGCATCGGGATTGAATACAACAGTCACCATCTGCAGTTTCCTCCATGGCAGTAACGTCTGAAACAGTCTACTCTTTGATCATTCCCTTGAAGACCATTAGTAGTTTCCGATGCACATCTGGTGGCATTCTGTAATCTGCGGACTGTCAGAGTGTTGATGAAACACAGAAATTGCATCGGGTTTGAATACAACAGTCACCATGCGCACTTTCCTCCATGGGAGTAATCTCTCAAACAGTCTACGCTTTGATCGTTCCCTGGAAGACCAGTAGTAGTTTCTGATGCACATCTGGTGGCATTCTGTAATCTATGGACTATCAGAGTGTTGATGAAACACAGAAGTTGCATCGGGATTGAATACGACAGTCACCATGCGCACTTTCCTCCATGGGAGATATTCTCAAACAGTCTACGCCTTGATCGTTCCCTGGAAGACCAGTAGTAGTTTCCGATGCACATCTGGAAGCATTCTGTAATCTGTGGACTATCAGAGTGTTGATGAAACACAGAAATTGAATCGGGATTGGATACAACAGTCACCATGCGCACTTTCCTCCATGGGAGTAATGTCTGAAACAGTCTACGCTTTGATCGTTCCCTGGAAGACCATTACTAGGTTCCGGTGTACATCTGGAGGCATTCTGTAATCTGTGGACCTTCGAAATGTTGATGAAACACAGAAATTGCATCCGGAGTGAATACAACAGTCACCATCCGCAGTTTCCTCCATCGGAGTAACGTCTGAAACAGTCTACCCTTTGATCGTTCCCAGGAAGACCAGTAGTAGTTTAAGATGCACATCTGGAGGCAATCTGTAAACTGTGGGGCATCAGAGTGTTGATGAAAATCAGAAATTCCATCGGGATTGAGTACAACAGTCACCATGCGCATTTTCCTCCATGGGAGTAATGTCTCAAACAGTCTACGCTTTGATCGTTCCCTGTGAAGACCAGTGGTAGTTTCCGATGCACATCTGGATTCATTCTGTAATCTGTGGACTATCAGAGTCTTGATGAAACACAGAAATTGCATCGGGAGGGAATACAACAATCACAATCCGCACTTTCCTCCATTGGAGTAATGTCTGATACAGTCTACGCTTTGATCGTTCCCAGGAAGACCAGTAGTAGTTTCCGATGCAAATGTGGAGACAATCTGTAATCTGTGGACTATCAGAGTGTTGATGAAACACAGAAATTTCATCGGGATTGAATACCACAGTCACCATCTGCACTTTCCTCCATGGGAGTAATGTCGGAAACAGTCTACGCTTTGATCGTTCCCTGGAAGACCGTTAGTAGTTTCCGGTGTACATCTGGAGACAATCTGTAATCTGTGGACTATCAGAGTGTTGATGAAACACAGAAATTGCATCGGGATTGAATACAATAGTCACCATCTGCACTTTCATCCATGGGAGTAATGTCTGATACAGTCTACACTTTGATCGTTCCCAGGATGACCAGTAGTAGTTTCCGATGCACATCTGGAGACAATCTGTAATCTGTGGACTATCAGAGTGTTGATGAAACACAGACATTGCATCGGGATTGAATACAACAGTCACCATCTGCAGTTTCCTCCATGGCAGTAACGTCTGAAACAGTCAACTCTTTGATCGTTCCCTTGGAGACCAGTAGTAGTTTCCGATGCACATCTGGTGGCATTCTGTAATCTGTGGACTGTCAGAGGGTTGATGAAACACAGAAATTGTATCGGGTTTGAATACAACCGTCACCATGCGCACTTTCCTCCATGGGAGTAGTGTCTCAAACAGTCTACGAATTGATCGTTCCCTGGAAGACCAGTAGTAGTTTCCGATGCACATCTGGAAGCATTCTGTAATCTGTGGACTATCAGAGTGTTGATGAAACACAGAAATTGAATCGGGATTGAATACAACAGTCACCATGCGCACTTTCCTCCATGGAAGTAATGTCTGAAACAGTCTACGCTTTGATCGTTCCCTGGAAGACCATTAGTAGGTTCCGGTGTACATCTGGAGGCATTCTGTAACCTATGGACCTTCAAAATGTTGATGAAACACAGAGATTGCATCGGGAGTGACTACAACAGTCACCATCCGCACTTTTCTCCATGGGAGTAATATCTGAAACAGTCTACGCTTTGATCGCTCCCTGGAATACCAGTAGTAGTTTCCGATGCACATCTGGAGGCATTCTGTAAAATGTAGACCTTCAAAGTGTTGATGAAACACAGAAATTGCATCGGGAGTGAATACAACAGTCACAATCTGCACTTTCCTCCATGGGAGTAATGTCTGATACAGTCTACGATTTGTTCGTTCCGAGGAAGACCAGTAGTAGTTTCCGATCCACATGTGGAGACAATCTGTAATCTGTGGACTATCTGAGTGTTGATGAAACACAGAAATTGAATCGGGATGGAATACAACAGTCACCATGCGCACTTTCCTCCATGGGAGTAATGTCTGAAACAGTCTACGCTTTGATCGTTCCCTGGAAGACCATTACTAGGTTCCGGTGTACATCTGGAGGCATTCTGTAATCTGTGGACCTTCGAAATGTTGATGAAACACAGAAATTGCATCCGGAGTGAATACAACAGTCACCATCCGCAGTTTCCTCCATCGGAGTAACGTCTGAAACGGTCTACATTTTGATCGTTCCCAGGAAGACCAGTAGTAGTTTCCGATGCACATCTGGAGGCAATCTGTAAACTGTGGAGCATCAGAGTGTTGATGAAAATCAGAAATTCCATCGGGATGGAGTACAACAGTCACCATGCGCATTTTCCTTCATGAGAGCAATGTCTCAAACTGTCTACGCTTTGATCGTTCCCTGTGAAGACCAGTGGTAGTTTCCAATGCACATCTGGATTCATTCTGTAATCTGAGGACTATCAGAGTGTTGATGAAACACATAAATTGCATCGGGAGGGAATACAACAATCACAATCCGCACTTTCCTCCATTGGAGTAATGTCTGATACAGTCTACGCTTTGATCGTTCCCAGGAAGACCAGTAGTAGTTTCCGATGCACATGTGGAGACGATCTGTAATCTGTGGACTATCAGATTGTTGATGAAACACAGAAATTGCATCGGGATTGAATACAACAGTCACCATCTGCACTTTCCTCCATGGGAGTAATGTCGGAAACAGTCTACGCTTTGATCGTTCCCTGGAAGACCGTTAGTAGTTTCCGGTGTACATCTGGAGACAATCTGTAATCTGTGGACTATCAGAGTGTTGATGAAACACAGAGATTGCATCGGGATTGAATACAATAGTCACCATCTGCACTTTCCTCCTTGGCAGTAACGTCTAAAACAGTCTACGCTTTGATCGTTCCCTGGAAGACCAGTAGTAGTTTCCGATGCACATCTGGTGGCATTGTGTGATCTGTGGACTGTCAGAGTGTTGATGAAACACAGAAATTGCACCAGGATTGAATACAACAGTCACAATCCGCACTTTCATCCATGGGAGTAATGTCTGATACAGTCTACGCTTTGATCGTTCCCAGGAAGGCCAGTAGTAGTTTCCGATGCACATCTGGAGACAATCTGTAATCTGTGGACTATCAGAGTGTTGATGAAACACAGAAATTGAATCGGGATTGAATACAACATTCACCATGCGCACTTTCCTCCATGGGAGTAATGACTCAAACGGTCTATGCTTTGATCGTTCCCAGGAAGACCAGTAGTAGTATCCGATGCACATCTGGTGGCATTCTGTAATCTGTGGACTGTCAGAGTGTTGATGAAACACAGAAATTGCATCGGGTTTGAATACAACAGTCACCATGCGCACTTTCCTCCATGGGAGTAATCTCTCAAACAGTCTACGCTTTGATCGTTCCCTGGAAGACCAGTAGTAGTTTCCGATGCACATCTGGTGGCATTCTGTAATCTATGGACTATCAGAGTGTTGATGAAACACAGAAGTTGCATCGGGATTGAATACAACAGTCACCATGCGCACTTTCCTCCATGGGAGTTATTATCAAACAGTCTACGCCTTGATTGCTCCCTGGACGACCAGTAGTAGTTTCCGATGCACATTTGGAAGCATTCTGTAATCTGTGGACTATCCGAGTGTTGATGAAACACAGAAATTGAATCGGGATTGGATACAACAGTCACCATGCGCACTTTCCTCCATGGGAGTAATGTCTGAAACAGTCTACGCTTTGATCGTTCCCTGGAAGACCATTACTAGGTTCCGGTGTACATCTGGAGGGATTCTGTAATCTGTGGACCTTCGAAATGTTGATGAAACACAGAAATTGCATCCGGAGTGAATACAACAGTCACCATCCGCAGTTTCCTCCATGGGAGTAACGTCTGAAACAGTCTACCCTTTCATCGTTCCCAGGAAGACCAGTAGTAGTTTCCGATGCACATCTGGAGGCAATCTGTAAACTGTGGACCATCAGAGTGTTGATGAAAATAAGAAATTGCATCGGTATTGAGTACAACATTCACCATGCGCATTTTCCTATATGGGAGTAATGTCTCAAACAGTCTACGCTTTGATCGCTCCCTGTGAAGACCAGTGGTAGTTTCCGATGCACATCTGGATTCATTCTGTAATCTGTGGACTATCAGAGTGTTGATGAAACACAGAAATTGCATCGGGAGGGAATACAACAATCACAATCCGCACTTTCCTCCATTGGGGTAATGTCTGATACAGTCTACGCTATGATCGTTCCCAGGAAGACCAGTACTAGTTTCCGATGCACATGTGGAGACAATCTGTAATCTGTGGACTATCAGAGTGTTGATGAAACACAGAAATTGCATCGGGATTGAATACAACAGTCACCATCTGCACTTTCCTCCATGGCAGTAATGTCCGAAACAGTCTACGCTTTGATCGTTCCCTGGAAGACCGTTAGTAGTTTCCGGTGTACATCTGGAGACAATCTGTAATCTGTCGACTATCAGAGTGTTGATGAAACACAGAAATTGCATCGGGATTGAATACAACAGTCACCATCTGCACTTTCCTCCATGGCAGTAACGTCTGAAACAGTCTACGCTTTGATCGTTCCCTGGAAGACCAGTAGTAGTTTCCGATGCACATCTGGTGGCATTCTGTAATCTGTTGACTGTGAGAGTGTTGATGAAACACAGAAATTGTATCGGGTTTGAATACAACAGTCACAATGCGCACTTTCCTCCATGGGAGTAGTGTCTCAAACTGTCTACGCCTTGATCGTTCCCTGGAAGACCAGTAGTAGTTTCCGATGCACATCTGGAGGCATTCTGTAATCTATGGACTATCAGAGTGTTGATGAAACACAGAAATTGAATCGGGATTGAATACAACAGTCACCATGCGCACTTTCCTCCATGGGAGTAATGTCTGAAACAGTCTACGCTTTGATCGTTCACTGGAAGACCATTAGTAGGTTCCGGTGTACATCTGGAGGCATTCTGTAACCTATGGACCTTCAAAATGTTGATGAAACACAGAGATTGCATCGGCAGTGACTACAACAGTCACCATTAGCACTCTCCTCCATGGGAGTAATGTCTCAAACAGTCTAGGCTTTGATCGCTCCCTGGAATACCAGTAGTAGTTTCCGATGCACATCTGGAGGCATTCTGTAAAATGTAGACTTTCAAAGTGTTGATGAAACACAGAAATTGCATCGGGAGTGAATACAACAGTCACAATCCGCACTTTCCTCCATGGGAGTAATGTCTGATACAGTCTACGCATTGATCGTTCCCAGGAAGACCAGTAGTATTTTCCGATCCACATGTGGAGACAATCTGTAATCTGTGGACTATCAGAGTGTTGATGAAACACAGAAATTGAATCGGGATTGAATACAACATTCACCATGCGCACTTTCCTCCATGGGAGTAATGCCTCAAACAGTCTATGCTTTGATCGTTCCCAGGAAGACCAGTAGCAGTTTCCGATGCACATCTGGTGGCATTCTGTAATCTGTGGACTGTCAGAGTGTTGATGAAACACAGAAATTGTATCGGGTTTGAATACAACAGTCACCATGCGCACTTTCCTCCATGGGAGTAGTGTCTCAAACAGTCTACGCCTTGATCGTTCCCTGGAAGACAAGTAGTAGTTTCCGATGCACATCTGGAGGCATTCTGTAATCTGTGGACTATCAGAGTGTTGATGAGACACAAAAATTGAATCGGGATTGAATACAACAGTCACCATGCGCACTTTCCTCCATGGGAGTAATGTCTGAAACAGTCTACGCTTTGATCGTTCCCTGGAAGACCATTAGTAGGTTCCGGTGTACATCTGGAGGCATTCTGTAACCTATGGACCTTCAAAAAGTTGATGAAACACAGAGATTGCATCGGGAGTGACTACAACAGTCACCATCCGCACTTTCCTCCATGGGACTAATGTCTCAAACAGTCTAGGCTTTGATCGTTCCAAGGAAGACCAGTAGTAGTTTCCGATGCACATCTGGAGGCAAACTGTAATCTGTGGACTATAAGAGTGTAGATGAAACATTGAAATTGCATCGGGATGGAATACAACAGTCACCATCTGCACTTTTCTCCATGGGAGTAATATCTGAAACAGTCTACGCTTTGATCTCTCCCTGGAATACCAGTAGTAGTAGTCCGATGCACATCTGGAGGCATTCTGTAAAATGTAGACCTTCAAAGTGTTGATGAAACACAGAAACTGCATCGGGCGTGAATACAACAGTCACAATCCGCACTTTCCTCCATGGGAGTAATGTCTGATACAGGCTACGCTTTGATCGTTCCCAGGAAGACCAGTAGTAGTTTCCGATCCACATGTGGAGACAATCTGTAATCTGTGGACTATCAGAGTGTTGATGAAACACAGAAATTGAATCGGGATTGAATACAACATTCACCATGCGCACTTTCCTCCATGGGAGTAATGACTCAAACAGTCTATGCTTTGATCGTTCCCAGGAAGACCAGTAGTAGTTTACGATGCACATCTGGTGGCATTCTGTAATCTGTGGACTGTCAGAGTGTTGATGAAACACAGAAATTGCATCGGGTTTGAATACAACAGTCACCATGCGCACTTTCCTCCATGGGAGTAATCTCTCAAACAGTCTACGCTTTGATCGTTCCCTGGAAGACCAGTAGTAGTTTCCGATGCACATCTGGTGGCATTCTGTAATCTATGGACTATCAGAGTGTTGAAGAAACACAGAAGTTGCATCGGGATTGAATACAACAGTCACCATGCGCACTTTCCTCCATGGGAGTTATTCTCAAACAGTCTACGACTTGATTGTTCCCTGGAAGACCAGTAGTAGTTTCCGATGCACATCTGGAAGCATTCTGTAATCTGTGGACTATCCGAGTGTTGATGAATCACAGAAATTGAATCGGGATTGGATACAACAGTCACCATGCGCACTTTCCTATATGGGAGTAATGTCTGAAACAGTCTACGCTTTGATCGTTCCCTGGAAGACCATTACTAGGTTCCGGTGTACATCTGGAGGCATTCTGTAACCTGTGGACCTTCGAAATGTTGATGAAACACAGAAATTGCATCCGGAGTGAATACAACAGTCACTATCCGCAGTTTCCTCCATGGGAGTAACGTCTGAAACAGTCTACCCTTTGATCGTTCCCAGGAAGACCAGTAGTAGTTTCCGATGCACATTTGGAGGCAATCTGTAAACTGTGGAGCATCAGAGTGTTGATGAAAATCAGAAATTGCATCGGGATTGAGTACAACAGTCACCATGCGCATTTTCCTATATGGGAGTAATGTCTCAAACAGTCTACGCTTTGATCGCTCCCTGTGAAGACCAGTGGTAGTTTCCGATGCACATCTGGATTCATTCTGTAATCTGTGGACTATCAGAGTGTTGATGAAACACAGAAATTGCATCGGGAGGGAATACAACAATCACAATCCGCACTTTCCTCCATTGGGGTAATGTCTGATACAGTCTACGCTTTGATCGTTCCCAGGAAGACCAGTACTAGTTTCCGATGCACATGTGGAGACAATCTGTAATCTGTGGACTATCAGAGTGTTGATGAAACACAGAAATTGCATCGGGATTGAATACAACAGTCACCATCTGCACTTTCCTCCATGGCAGTAATGTCCGAAACAGTCTACGCTTTGATCGTTCCCTGGAAGACCGTTAGTAGTTTCCGGTGTACATCTGGAGACAATCTGTAATCTGTCGACTATCAGAGTGTTGATGAAACACAGAAATTGCATCGGGATTGAATACAACAGTCACCATCTGCACTTTCCTCCATGGCAGTAACGTCTGAAACAGTCTACGCTTTGATCGTTCCCTGGAAGACCAGTAGTAGTTTCCGATGCACATCTGGTGGCATTCTGTAATCTGTTGACTGTGAGAGTGTTGATGAAACACAGAAATTGTATCGGGTTTGAATACAACAGTCACAATGCGCACTTTCCTCCATGGGAGTAGTGTCTCAAACTGTCTACTCCTTGATCGTTCCCTGGAAGACCAGTAGTAGTTTCCGATGCACATTTGGAGGCATTCTGTAATCTATGGACTATCAGAGTGTTGATGAAACACAGAAATTGAATCGGGATTGAATACAACAGTCACCATGCGCACTTTCCTCCATGGGAGTAATGTCTGAAACAGTCTACGCTTTGATCGTTCACTGGAAGACCATTAGTAGGTTCCGGTGTACATCTGGAGGCATTCTGTAACCTATGGACCTTCAAAATGTTGATGAAACACAGAGATTGCATCGGCAGTGACTACAAAAGTCACCATTAGCACTTTCCTCCATGGGAGTAATGTCTCAAACAGTCTAGGCTTTGATCGCTCCCTGGAATACCAGTAGTAGTTTCCGATGCACATCTGGAGGCATTCTGTAAAATGTAGACTTTCAAAGTGTTGATGAAACACAGAAATTGCATCGGGAGTGAATACAACAGTCACAATCCGCACTTTCCTCCATGGGAGTAATGTCTGATACAGTCTACGCTTTGATCGTTCCCAGGAAGACCAGTAGTATTTTCCGATCCACATGTGGAGACAATCTGTAATCTGTGGACTATCAGAGTGTTGATGAAACACAGAAATTGAATCGGGATTGAATACAACATTCACCATGCGCACTTTCCTCCATGGGAGTAATGCCTCAAACAGTCTATGCTTTGATCGTTCCCAGGAAGACCAGTAGTAGTTTCCGATGCACATCTGGTGGCATTCTGTAATCTGTGGACTGTCAGAGTGTTGATGAAACACAGAAATTGTATCGGGTTTGAATACAACAGTCACCATGCGCACTTTCCTCCATGGGAGTAGTGTCTCAAACAGTCTACGCCTTGATCGTTCCCTGGAAGACAAGTAGTAGTTTCCGATGCACATCTGGAGGCATTCTGTAATCTGTGGACTATCAGAGTGTTGATGAGACACAAAAATTGAATCGGGATTGAATACAACAGTCACCATGCGCACTTTCCTCCATGGGAGTAAAGTCTGAAACAGTCTACGCTTTGATCGTTCCCTGGAAGACCATTAGTAGGTTCCGGTGTACATCTGGAGGCATTCTGTAACCTATGGACCTTCAAAAAGTTGATGAAACACAGAGATTGCATCGGGAGTGACTACAACAGTCACCATCCGCACTTTCCTCCATGGGACTAATGTCTCAAACAGTCTAGGCTTTGATCGTTCCAAGGAAGACCAGTAGTAGTTTCCGATGCACATCTGGAGGCAAACTGTAATCTGTGGACTATAAGAGTGTAGATGAAACATTGAAATTCCATCGGGATGGAATACAACAGTCACCATCTGCACTTTTCTCCATGGGAGTAATATCTGAAACAGTCTACGCTTTGATCTCTCCCTGGAATACCAGTAGTAGTAGTCCGATGCACATCTGGAGGCATTCTGTAAAATGTAGACCTTCAAAGTGTTGATGAAACACAGAAACTGCATCGGGCGTGAATACAACAGTCACAATCCGCACTTTCCTCCATGGGAGTAATGTCTGATACAGGCTACGCTTTGATCGTTCCCAGGAAGACCAGTAGTAGTTTCCGATCCACATGTGGAGACAATCTGTAATCTGTGGACTTTCAGAGTGTTGATGAAACACAGAAATTGAATCGGGATTGAATACAACATTCACCATGCGCACTTTCCTCCATGGGAGTAATGACTCAAACAGTCTATGCTTTGATCGTTCCCAGGAAGACCAGTAGTAGTTTACGATGCACATCTGGTGGCATTCTGTAATCTGTGGACTGTCAGAGTGTTGATGAAACACAGAAATTGCATCGGGTTTGAATACAACAGTCACCATGCGCACTTTCCTCCATGGGAGTAATCTCTCAAACAGTCTACGCTTTGATCGTTCCCTGGAAGACCAGTAGAATTTTCCGATGCACATCTGGTGGCATTCTGTAATCTATGGACTATCAGAGTGTTGAAGAAACACAGAAGTTGCATCGGTATTGAATACAACAGTCACCATGCGCACTTTCCTCCATGGGAGTTATTCTCAAACAGTCTACGACTTGATTGTTCCCTGGAAGACCAGTAGTAGTTTCCGATGCACATCTGGAAGCATTCTGTAATCTGTGGACTATCCGAGTGTTGATGAATCACAGAAATTGAATCGGGATTGGATACAACAGTCACCATGCGCACTTTCCTATATGGGAGTAATGTCTGAAACAGTCTACGCTTTGATCGTTCCCTGGAAGACCATTACTAGGTTCCGGTGTACATCTGGAGGCATTCTGTAATCTGTGGACCTTCGAAATGTTGATGAAACACAGAAATTGCATCCGGAGTGAATACAACAGTCACTATCCGCAGTTTCCTCCATGGGAGTAACGTCTGAAACAGTCTACCCTTTGATCGTTCCCAGGAAGACCAGTAGTAGTTTCCGATGCACATTTGGAGGCAATCTGTAAACTGTGGAGCATCAGAGTGTTGATGAAAATCAGAAATTTCATCGGGATTGAGTACAACAGTCACCATGCGCATTTTCCTATATGGGAGTAATGTCTCAAACAGTCTACGCTTTGATCGTTCCCTGTGAAGACCAGTGGTAGTTTCCGATGCACATCTGGATTCATTCTGTAATCTGTGGACTATCAGAGTGTTGATGAAACACAGAAATTGCATCGGGAGGGAATACAACAATCACAATCTACACTTTCCTCCATTGGAGTAATGTCTGATACAGTCTACGCTTTGATCGTTCCCAGGAAGACCAGTAGTAGTTTCCGATGCACATGTGGAGACAATCTGTAATCTGTGGACTATCAGAGTGTTAATGAAACACAGAAATTGCATCGGGATTGAATACAACTGTCACCATCTGCACTTTACTCCATGGGAGTAATGTCCGAAACAGTCTACGCTTTGATCGTTCCCTGGGAGACCGTTAGTAGTTTCCGGTGTACATCTGGAGACAATCTGTAATCTGTCGACTATCAAAGTGTTGATGAAACACAGATATTGCATCGGGATTGAATACAACAGTCACCATCTGCAGTTTCCTCCATGGCAGTAACGTCTGAAACAGTCTACTCTTTGATCGTTCCCTTGAAGACCAGTAGTAGTTTCCGATGCACATCTGGTGGCATTCTGTAATCTGTGGACTGTCAGAGTGTTGATGAAACACAGAAATTGTATCGGGTTTGAATACAACAGTCACCATGCGCTCTTTCCTCCATGGGAGTAGTGTCTCAAACAGTCTACGCCTTGATCGTTCCCTGGAAGACAAGTAGTAGTTTCCGATGCACATCTGGAGGCATTCTGTAATCTGTGGACTATCAGAGTGTTGATGAGACACAAAAATTGAATCGGGATTGAATACAACAGTCACCATGCGCACTTTCCTCCATGGCAGTAATGTCTGAAACAGTCTACGCTTTGATCGTTCCCTGGAAGACCATTAGTAGGTTCCGGTGTACATCTGGAGGCATTCTGTAACCTATGGACCTTCAAAATGTTGATGAAACACAGAGATTGCATCGGGAGTGACTACAACAGTCACCTTCCGCACTTTCCTCCATGGGACTAATGTCTCAAACAGTCTAGGCTTTGATAGTTCCAAGGAAGACCAGTAGTAGTTTCCGATGCACATCTGGAGGCAAACTGTAATCTGTGGACTATAAGAGTGTTGATGAAACATAGAAATTGCATCGGGATGGAATACAACAGTCACCATCTGCACTTTTCTCCATGGGAGTAATATCTGAGACAGACTACGCTTTGATCGCTCCCTGGAATACCAGTAGTAGTTTCCGATGCACATCTGGAGGCATTCTGTAAAATGTAGACCTTCAAAGTGTTGATGAAACACAGAAATTGCATCGGGAGTGAATACAACCGTCACAATCCGCTCTTTCCTCCATGGGAGTAATGTCTGATACAGTCTACGCTTTGATCGTTCCCAGGAAGACCAGTAGTAGTTTCCGATCCACATGTGGAGACAATCTGTAATCTGTGGACTATCAGAGTGTTGATGAAACACAGAAATTGAATCGGGATTGAATACAACATTCACCACGCGCACTTTCCTCCATGGGAATAATGCCTCAAACAGTCTATGCTTTGATCGTTCCCAGGAAGACCAGTAGTAGTTTCCGATGCACATCTGGTGGCATTCTGTAATCTGTTGACTGTCAGAGTGTTGATGAAACACAGAAATTGTATCGGGTTTGAATACAACAGTCAACATGCGCACTTTCCTCCATGGGAGTAATGTCTCAAACAGTCTACGCCTTGATCGTTCCCTGGAAGACCAGTAGTAGTTTCCGACGCACATCTGGAGGCATTCTGTAATCTGTGGACTATCAGAGTGTTGATGAAACACAGAAATTGAATCGGGATTGAATACAACAGTCACCATGCGCACTTTCCTCCATGGGAGTAATGTCTGAAACAGTCTACGCTTTGATCGTTCCCTGGAAGACCATTAGTAGGTTCCGGTGTACATCTGGAGGCATTCTGTAACCTATGGACCATCAAAATGTTGATGAAACACAGAGATTGCATCGGGAGTGACTACAACAGTCACCATCCGCACTTTCCTCCATGGGAGTAATGTCTCAAACAGTCTAGGCTTTGATCGTTCCAAGGAAGACCAGTAGTAGTTTCCGATGCACATCTGGAGGCAAACTGTAATCTGTGGACTATAAGAGTGTTGATGAAACATAGAAATTGCATCGGGATTGAATACAACATTCACCATGCGCACTTTCCTCCATGGGAGTAATGTCTCAAACAGTCTACGCTTTGATCGTTCCCTGGAAGACCAGTAGTAGTTTCCGATGCACATCTGGTGGCATTCTGTAAACTATGGTCTATCAGAGTGTTGATGAAACACAGAAGTTGCATCGTGATTGAATACAACAGTCACCATGCGCACTTTCCTCCATGGGAGTTATTCTCAAACAGTCTACGCCTTGATCGTTCCCTGGAAGACCAGTAGTAGTTTTCGATGCACATCTGGTGGCATTCTGTAATCTATGGACTATCGGAGTGTTGATGAAACACAGAAGTTGCATCGGGATTGAATACAACAGTCATCATGCGCATTTTCCTCCATGGGAGTAATGTCTCAAACAGTCTACGCTTTGATCGTTCCCTGTGAAGACCAGTGGTAGTTTCCGATGCACATCTGGATTCATTCTGTAATCAGTGGACTATCAGAGTGTTGATGAAACACAGAAATTCCGTCGGGATTGAATACAACAGTCAATATTCGCACATTCCTCCATGGGAGTAATGTCTCAAACAGTCTACGCTTTGATCGTTCCCAGGAAGAACAGTAGTAATTTCCGTTGCACATCTGGAGGCAAACTGTAAACTGTGGACTATCAGAGTGTTGATGAAACATAGAAATTGCATCGGGATGGAATACAACAGTCACCATCTGCACTTTTCTCCATGGGAGTAATATCTGATACAGTCTACGCTTTGATCGCTCCCTGGAATACCAGTAGTAGTTTCCGATGCACATCTGGTGGAATTCTGTAGTCTGAGGACTATCAGAGTGTTGGTGAAAGACAGAAATTGCATCGGGATGGAATACAACAGTCGCCATCCGCACTTTCCTCCATGGGAGTAACGTCTCAAACAGTCTACGCTTTGATCGTTACCCTGGAAGACCATTAGTTTTTTCCGATGCACAACTGGTCTCATTCTGTAATCTGTGGACTATCAGGGTGTTGATGAAACACAGAAAATGCATCGTGATTGAATACAACAGTCACCATGCGCACTTTTCTCCATGGGAGTGATATCTCAAACAGTCTACGCTTTGATCGTTCCCTGGAATACCAGTAGTAATTTTCGATGCACATATATTGGCATTCTGTATTCTGTGGACTATCAGAGTGTTGATGAAACACAGAAATAGAATCGGGATTGAGTACAACAGTCACCGTGCGCATTTTCCTCCATGGGACTATTGTCTCAAACAGTCTACGCTTTGATCGTTCTTAGGAAGGCCAGTACTAGTTTCTGATGCACATCTGGTGGCATTCTTTAATCTGTAGACTGTCAGAGTGTTGATGAAACACAGAAATTGCATAGGGTTTGAATACAACAGTCACCATGCGCACTTTCCTCCATGGGAGTAATGTCTCAAACAGTCTACGCTTTGATCGTTCCCTGGAAGACCAGTTGTAGTTTCCGATGCACATCTGGTGGCATTCTGTAATCTATGGACTATCAGAGTGTTGAAGAAACACAGAAGTTGCATCGGGATTGAAAACAACAGTCACCATGCGCACTGTCCTCCATGGGAGTTATTCTCAAACAGTCTACGCCTTGATCGTTCCCTGGAAGACCAGTAGTAGTTTCCGATGCACATCTGGAAGCATTCTGTAATCTGTGGACTATCAGAGTGTTGATGAAACACAGAAATTGAATCGGGATTGGATAAAACAATCACCATGCGCATTTTCCTCCATGGGAGTAGTGTCTGAAACAGTCTACGCTTTGATCGTTCCCTGGAAGACCATTACTAGGTTCCGGTGTACATCTGGAGGCATTCTGTAATCTGTGGACCTTCAAAATATTGATGAAACACAGAAATTGCATCCGGAGTGAATACAACAGTCACCATCCGCAGCTTCCTCCATGGGAGTAACGTCTGAAACAGTCTAACCTTTGATCGTTCCCTGGAAGACCAGTGGTAGTTTCCGATGCAAATCTGGATTCATTCTGTAATCTGTGGACTATCAGAGAGTTGATAAAACACAGAAATTCCACCGGGACAGAATACAACAGTCAATATTCGCACTTCCCTCCATGGGAGTAATGTCTCAAACAGTTTACGCTTTGATCGTTCCCTGGAAGACCAATAGTAGTTTCGATTCACATCTGGAGGCATTCTGTAATCTGTGGACCTTCAAAGTGTTGAGGAACACAGAAAGTGCATTCGCATTGAATACAACAGTCGCCATGTGCACCTTCCTCCATGGGAGTAATGTCTCAAACAGTCAATTCTTTGATCGTTCCCAGGAAGACCAGTAGTAGTTTCCGATGCACATCTGGTGGCATTCTGTAATCTATGGACTATCAGAGTGTTGATGAAACACAGAAATTGCATTGGAGTGACTACAACAGTCAAAATCCGCACTTTTCTCCATGGGAGTAATGTCTGATACAGTCTACGCTTTGATCGTTCCCAGGAAGACCTGTAGTAGTTTCCGATGCACATCTGGAGACAATCTGTAATCTGTGGACTATCAGAGTGTTGATGAAACACAAAAATGGCATCGGGAATGAATACAACAGTCACCATCTGCACTTTCCTCCATGGCAGTAACGTCTGAAACAGTCTACTCTTTGATCCCCTCTTGGAAGACCAGTAGTAGTTTCCGATGCACATCTGGTGGCATTCTGTAATCTGTGAACTGTCAGAGTGTTGATGAAACACAGAAATTGCATCGGGATTGGATACAACAGTCACCATGCGCACTTCCCTCCATGGGAGTAATGTCTGAAACAGTCTACGCTTTGATCGTTCCCTGGAAGACCATTACCAGGTACCGGTGTACATCTGGAAGCATTCTGTAATCTGTGGACCTTCAAAATATTGATGAAACACAGAAATTGCATCCGGAGTGAATACAACAGTCACCATCCGCAGTTTCCTCCATGGGAGTAACGTCTGAAACAGTCTACCCTTTGATCGTTCCCAGGAAGACCAGTAGTAGTTTCCGATGCACATCTGGAGGCAATCTGTAAACTGTGGACCATCAGAGTGTTGATGAAAATCAGAAATTGCATCGGGATTGAGTACAACAGTCACCATGCGCATTTTCCTTCATGGGAGTAATGTCTCAAACAGTCTACGCTTTGATCGTTCCCTGTGAAGACCAGTGGTAGTTTCCGATGCACATCTGGATTCATTCTGTAATCTGTGGACTATCAGAGTGTTGATGGAACACAGAAATTCCTTCGGGATTGAATATCACAGTCAATATTCGCACATTCCTCCATGGGAGTAATGTCTCAAACAGTCTACGATTTGATCGTTCCCTGGAAGACCAGTAGTTTTTTCCGATGCTCAACTAGTCTCATTCTGTAATCTGTGGACTATCAGGGTGTTGATGAAACACAGAAAATGCATCGTGATTGAATACAACAGTCACCATGCGCACTTTTCTCCATGGGAGTGATATGTCAAACAGTCTACGCTTTGATCGTTCCCTGGAATACCAGTAGTAATTTTCGATGCACATATATTGGCATTCTGTATTCTGTGGACTATCAGAGTGTTGATGAAACACAGAAATAGAATCGGGATTGAGTACAACAGTCACCATGCGCATTTTCCTCCATGGGAGTAGTGACACAAACAGTCTACGCTTTGATCGTTCTTAGGAAGACCAGTACTAGTTTCTGATGCACATCTGGTGGCATTCTGTAATCTGTAGACTGTCAGAGTTTTGATGAAACACAGAAATTGCATAGGGTTTGAATACAACAGTCACCATGCGCACTTTCCTCCATAGGAGTAATGTCTCAAACAGTCAACGCTTTGATCGTTCCCTGGAAGATCAGTAGTAGTTTCCGATGCACATCTGGTGGCATTCTGTAATCTATGGACTATCAGAGTGTTGATGAAACACAGAAGTTGCATCGGGATTGAATACAACAGTCACCACGCGCACTTTCCTCCATGGGAGTTATTCTCAAACAGTCTACGCCTTGATCGTTCCCTGGAAGACCAGTAGTAGTTTCCGATGCACATCTGGAAGCATTCTGTAATCTGTGGACTATCAGAGTGTTGATGAAACACAGAAATTGAATCGGGATTGGATACAACAGTCACCATGCGCACTTTCCTCCATGGGAGTAATGTCTGAAACAGTCTACGCTTTGATCGTTCCCTGGAAGACCATTAGTAGTTTCCGGTGTACATCTGGAGACAATCTGTAATCTGTGGACTATCAGAGTGTTGATGAAACACAAAAATTGCATCGGGATTGAATACAACAGTCACCATCCGCACTTTCCTCCATGGCAGTAACGTCTGAACAGTCTACTCTTTGATCCTTCCCTGGAAGACCAGTAGTAGTTTGCGATGCACATCTGGTGGCATTCTGTAATCTGTAGACTGTCAGAGTGTTGATGAAACACAGTAATTGCATAGGGTTTGAATACAACAGTCACCATGCGCACTTTCCTCCATGGGAGTAATGTCTCAAACAGTCTACGCTTTGATCGTTCCCTGGAAGACCAGTAGTAGTTTCCGATGCACATCTGGTGGCATTCTGTAATCTATGGACTATCAGAGTGTTGATGAAACACAGAAGTTGCATCGGGAATGAATACAACAGTCACCATGCGCACTTTCCTCCATGGGAGTTATTCTCAAACAGTCTACGCCTTGATCGTTCCCTGGAAGACCAGTAGTAGTTTCCGATGCACATCTGGAGGCAATCTGTAAACTGTGGACCATCAGAGTGTTGATGAAACACAGAAATTGAATCGGGATTGGATACAACAGTCACCATGCGCATTTTCCTCCATGGGAGTAATGTCTCAAGCAGTCCACGCATTGATCGTTCCCTGTGAAGACCAGTGGTAGTTTCCGATGCACATCTGGATTCATTCTGTAATCTGTGGACTATCAGAGTGTTGATGAAACACAGAAATTCCGTCGGGATTGAATACAACAGTCAATATTCGCACATTCCTCCATGGGAGTAATGTCTAAAACAGTCTACGATTTGATCGTTCCCTGGAAGACCAGTAGTAATTTCCGTTGCACATCTGGAGGCATTCTGTAATCTGTGGACTATCAGGGTTTTGATGAAACACAGAAATTGCATCGGGATGGAATGCAACAGTCACCATCTGCACTTTTCTCCATGGGAGTTATATCTGATACAGTCTACGCTTTGATCGCTCCCTGGAATACCAGTAGTAGTTTCCGATGCACATCTGGTGACATTCTGTAGTCTGAGGACTATCAGAGTGTTGGTGAAAGACAGAAATAGCTTCGGGATTGAATACAACAGTCACCATGCGCACTTTCCTCCATCTGAGTAATTTCTCAAACAGTGTACGCTTTGATCGTTCTTTGGAAGACCAGTAGTAGTTTCCGATGCACATCTGGTGGCATTCTGTAATCTGTAGACTGTCAGAGTGTTGATGAAACACAGAAATTGCATCGGGATGGAATACAACAGTCGCCATCCGCACTTTCCTCCATGGGAGTAACGTCTCAAACAGTCTACGCTTTGATCGTTCCCTGGAAGACCAGTAGTTTTTTCCGATGCACAACTGGTCTCATTCTGTAAACTGTGGACTATCAGGGTGTTGATGAAACACAGAAAATGCATCGTGATTGAATACAACAGTCACCATGCGCACTTTTCTCCATGGGTGTGATATCTCAAACAGTCTACGCTTTGATCGTTCCCTGGAATACCAGTAGTAATTTTCGATGCACATATATTGGCATTCTGTATTCTGTGGACTATCAGAGTGTTGATGAAACACAGAAATAGAATCGGGATTGAGTACAGCAGTCACTGTGCGCATTTTCCTCCATGGGAGTATTGTCTCAAACAGTCTACGATTTGATCGTTCTTAGGAAGACCAGTACTAGTTTCTGATGCACATCCGGTGACATTCTGTAATCTGTAGACTGTCAGAGTGTTGATGAAACACAGAAATTGCAAAGGGTTTGAATACAACAGTCACCATGCGCACTTTCCTCCATGGGAGTAATGTCTCAAACAGTCTACGCTTTGATCGTTCCCTGGAAGACCAGTAGTAGTTTCCGATGCACATCTGGTGGCATTCTGTAATCTATGGACTATCAGAGTGTTGATGAAACACAGAAGTTGCATCGGGATTGAATACAACAGTCACCATGCGCACTTTCCTCCATGGGAGTTATTCTCAAACAGTCTACGCCTTGATCGTTCCCTGGAAGACCAGTAGCAGTTTCCGATGCACATCTGGAAGCATTCTGTAATCTGTGGACTATCAGAGTGTTGATGAAACAAAGAAATTGAATCGGGATTGGATACAACAGTCACCATGCGCACTTTCCTCCATGGGAGTAATGTCTGAAACAGTCTACGCTTTGATCGTTC
Source organism: Schistocerca gregaria (assembly GCF_023897955.1). Classification (NCBI taxonomy): domain Eukaryota; kingdom Metazoa; phylum Arthropoda; class Insecta; order Orthoptera; family Acrididae; genus Schistocerca; species Schistocerca gregaria. The sequence continues at coordinate 2,461,266 of NC_064927.1, forward strand.
CCTGGAAGACCATTACTAGGTTCCGGTGTACATCTGGAGGCATTCTGTAATCTGTGGACCTTCAAAATATTGATGAAACACAGAAATTGCATCCGGAGTGAATACAACAGTCACCATCCGCAGTTTCCTCCATGGGAGTAACGTCTGAAACAGTCTAACCTTTGATCGTTCCCTGGAAGACCAGTGGTAGTTTCCGATGCACATCTGGATTCATTCTGTAATCTGTGGACTATCAGAGTGTTGATAAAACACAGAAATTCCATCGGGACAGAATACAACAGTCAATATTCGCACTTCCCTCCATGGGAGTAATGTCTCAAACAGTCTACGCTTTGATCGTTCCCTGGAAGACCAATAGTATTTTCGATTCACATCTGGAGGCATTCTGTAATCTGTGGACCTTCAAAGTGTTGATGAAACACAGAAATTGCATTCGAATTGAATACAACAGTCGCCATGTGCACCTTCCTCCATGGGAGTAATGTCTCAAACAGTCAATTCTTTGATCGTTCCCAGGAAGTCCAGTAGTTGTTTCCGATGCACATCTGGTGGCATTCTGTAATCTATGGACTATCAGAGTGTTGATGAAACACAGAAATTGCATTGGAGTGACTACAACAGTCACAATCCGCACTTTTCTCCATGGGAGTAATGTCTGATACAGTCTACGCTTTGATCGTTCCCAGGAAGACCTGTAGTAGTTTCCGATGCACATCTGGAGACAATCTGTAATCTGTGGACTATCAGAGTCTTGATGAAACACAAAAATTGCATCGGGAATGAATACAACAGTCACCATCTGCACTTTCCTCCATGGCAGGAACGTCTGAAACAGTCTACTCTTTGATCCCCTCTTGGAAGACCAGTAGTAGTTTCCGATGCACATCTGGTGGCATTCTGTAATCTGTGAACTGTCAGAGTGTTGATGAAACACAGAAATTGCATCGGGATTGGATACAACAGTCACCATGCGCACTTTCCTCCATGGGAGTAATGTCTGAAACAGTCTACGCTTTGATCGTTCCCTGGAAGACCATTACCAGGTACCGGTGCACATCTGGAAGCATTCTGTAATCTGTGGACCTTCAAAATATTGATGAAACACAGAAATTGCATCCGGAGTGAATACAACAGTCACCATCCGCAGTTTCCTCCATGCGAGTAACGTCTGAAACAGTCTACCCTTTGATCGTTCCCAGGAAGACCAGTAGTAGTTTCCGATGCACATCTGGAGGCAATCTGTAAACTGTGGACCATCAGAGTGATGATGAAAATCAGAAATTGCATCGGGATTGAGTACAACTGTCACTATGCGCATTTTCCTCCATGGGAGTAATGTCTCAAACAGTCTACGCTTTGATCGTTCCCTGTGAAGACCAGTGGTAGTTTCCGATGCACATCTGGATTCATTCTGTAATCTGTGGACTATCAGAGTGTTGATGAAACACAGAAATTTCGTCGGGATTGAATACAACTGTCAATATTCGCACATTCCTCCATTTGAGTAATGTCTCAAACAGTCTACGATTTGATCGATCCCTGGAAGACCAGTAGTAATTTCCGTTGCACATCTGGAGGCATTCTGTAATCTGTGGACTATCAGGGTTTCGATGAAACACAGAAATTGCATCGGGATTGAACACAACAGTCACCATGCGCACTTTCCTCCATGGGAGTAATGTCTCAAACAGTCTACGCTTTGATCGTTCCCAGGAAGAACAGTAGTAATTTCCGTTGCACATCTGGAGGCAAACTGTAAACTGTGGACTATCAGAGTGTTGATGAAACATAGAAATTGCATCGGGATGGAATACAACAGTCACCATCTGCACTTTTCTCCATAGGAGTAATATCTGATACAGTCTACGCTTTGATCGCTCCCTGGAATACCAGTAGTAGTTTCCGATGCACATCTGGTGGCATTCTGTAGTCTGAGGGCTATCAGAGTGTTGGTGAAAGACAGAAATAGCTTCGGGATTGAATACAACAGTCACCATGCGCACTTTCCTCCATCTGAGTAATTTCTCAAACAGTGTACGCTTTGATCGTTCTTTGGAAGACCAGTAATAGTTTCTGATGCACATCTGGAGGCAATCTGTAATCTGTGGACTATCAGAGTGTCGATGAAACATAGAAATTGCATCGGGATGGAATACAACAGTCGCCATCCGCACTTTCCTCCATGGGAGTAACGTCTCAAACAGTCTACGTTTTGATCGTTCCCTGGAAGACCAGTAGTTTTTTCCGATGCTCAACTGGTCTTATTCTGTAATCTGTGGACTATCAGGGTGTTGATGAAACACAGAAAATGCATCGTGATTGAATACAACAGTCACCATGCGCACTTTTCTCCATGGGAGTGATATCTCAAACAGTCTACGCTTTGATCGTTCCCTGGAATACCAGTAGTAATTTTCGATGCACATTTATTGGCATTCTGTATTCTGTGGACTATCAGAGTGTTGATGAAACACAGAAATAGAATCGGGATTGAGTACAACAGTCACCATGCGCATTTTCCTCCATGGGAGTATTGTCTCAAACAGTCTACGCTTTGATCGTTCTTAGGAAGACCAGTACTAGTTTCTGATGCACATCTGGTGGCATTCTGTAATCTGTAGACCTTCAAAGTGTTGATGAAAGACAGAAATTGCTTCGAAGTTGAATACAACAGCCACCATCCGCACTTTCCTCCATAGGAGTAATGTCTCAAACAGTCTACGCTTTGATCGTTCTAAGGAAGAACAGTAGTAATTTCCGTTGCACATCTGGAGGCAATCTGTAAACTGTGGACTATCAGAGTGTTGATGAAACATAGAAATTGCATCGGGATGGAATACAACAGTCAACATCTGCGCTTTTCTCCATGGGAGTAATATCTGATAGAGTCTACGCCTTGATCGCTCCCTGGAATACCAGTAGTAGTTTCCGATGCTCATCTGGTGGCATTCTGCAATCTGTGGACTGTCAGAGTGTTGATGAAACACAGAAATTGCATCGGGTTTGAAAAAACAGTCACCATGCGCACTTTCCTCCATGGGAGTAATGTCTCAAACAGTCTACGCTTTGATCGTTCCCAGGAAGACCAGTACTAGTTTCTGATGCACGTCTGGAGCCAATCTGTAATCTGTGGACTATCAGAGTGTCGATGAAACATAGAAATTGCATCGGGATGGAATACAACAGTCGCCATCCGCACTTTCCTCCATGGGAGTAACGTCTCAAACAGTCTACGCTTTGATCGTTCCCTGGAAGACCAGTAGATTTTTCCGATGCACAACTGGTCTCATTCTGTAATCTGTGGACTATCAGGGTGTTGATGAAACACAGAAAATGCATCGTGATTGAATACAACAGTCACCATGCCCACTTTTCACCATGGGAGTGATATCTCTAACAGTCTACGCTTTGATCGTTCCCTGGAATACCAGTCGTAGTTTTCGATGCACATCTGGTGGCATTCTGTAATCTATGGACTATCAGAGTGTTGATGAAACACAGAAGTTGCATCGGAATTGAATACAACAGTCACCATTCGCACTTTCCTCCATGGGAGTAATATCTGATACAGTCTACGCTTAGTTCGCTCCCTGGAATACCAGTAGTAGTTTCCGATGCACATCTGGTGGCATTCTGTAGTCTGAGGACTATCAGAGTGTTGGTGAAAGACAGAAATAGCTTCGGGATTGAATACAACAGTCACCATGCGCACTTTCCTCCATCCGAGTAATTTCTCAAACAGTGTACGCTTTGATCGTTCTTTGGAAGACCAGTTGTAGTTTCTGATGCACATCTGGAGGCTATCTGTAATCTGAGGACTATCAAAGTGTCGATGAAACATAGAAATTGCATCGGGATGGAATACAACAGTCGCCATCCGCACTTTCCTCCATGGGAGTAACGTCTCAAACAGTCTACGCTTTGATCGTTCCCTGGAAGACCAGTAGTTTTTTCCGATGCACATCTGGAAGCATTCTGTAATCTGTGGACTATCAGAGTGTTGATGAAACAAAGAAATTGAATCGGGATTGGATACAACAGTCACCATGCGCACTTTCCTCCATGGGAGTAATGTCTGAAACAGTCTACGCTTTGATCGTTCCCTGGAAGACCATTACTAGGTTCCGGTGTACATCTGGAGGCATTCTGTAATCTGTGGACCTTCAAAATATTGATGAAACACAGAAATTGCATCCGGAGTGAATACAACAGTCACCATCCGCAGTTTCCTCCATGGGAGTAACGTCTGAAACAGTCTAACCTTTGATCGTTCCCTGGAAGACCAGTGGTAGTTTCCGATGCACATCTGGATTCATTCTGTAATCTGTGGACTATCAGAGTGTTGATAAAACACAGAAATTCCATCGGGACAGAATACAACAGTCAATATTCGCACTTCCCTCCATGGGAGTAATGTCTCAAACAGTCTACGCTTTGATCGTTCCCTGGAAGACCAATAGTATTTTCGATTCACATCTGGAGGCATTCTGTAATCTGTGGACCTTCAAAGTGTTGATGAAACACAGAAATTGCATTCGAATTGAATACAACAGTCGCCATGCGCACTTTCCTCCATCTGAGTAATTTCTCAAACAGTGTACGCTTTGATCGTTCTTTGGAAGACCAGTTGTAGTTTCTGATGCACATCTGGAGGCAATCTGTAATCTGTGGACTATCAAAGTGTCGATGAAACATAGAAATTGCATCGGGATGGAATACAACAGTCGCCATCCGCCCTTTCCTCCATGGGAGTAACGTCTCAAACAGTCTACGCTTTGATCGTTCCCAGGAAGACCAGTACTAGTTTCTGATGCACGTCTGGAGCCAATCTGTAATCTGTGGACTATCAGAGTGTCGATGAAACATAGAAATTGCATCGGGATGGAATACAACAGTCGCCATCCGCACTTTCCTCCATGGGAGTAACGTCTCAAACAGTCTACGCTTTGATCGTTCCCTGGAAGACCAGTAGATTTTTCCGATGCACAACTGGTCTCATTCTGTAATCTGTGGACTATCAGGGTGTTGATGAAACACAGAAAATGCATCGTGATTGAATACAACAGTCACCATGCCCACTTTTCTCCATGGGAGTGATATCTCTAACAGTCTACGCTTTGATCGTTCCCTGGAATACCAGTCGTAGTTTCCGATGCACATCTGGTGGCATTCTGTAATCTATGGACTATCAGAGTGTTGATGAAACACAGAAGTTGCATCGGAATTGAATACAACAGTCACCATTCGCACTTTCCTCCATGGGAGTAATGTCTGAAACAGTCTACGCTTTGATCGTTCCCTGGAAGACCATTAGTAGTTTCCGGTGTACATCTGGAGACAATCTGTAATCTGTGGACTATCACAGTGTTGATGAAACACAGAAATTGCATCGGGATTGAATACAACAGTCACCATCTGCACTTTCCTCCATGGCAGTAACGTCTGAAACGGTCTACGCTTTGATCGTTCCCTGGAAGACCAGTAGAAGTTTCCGATGCACATCTGGTGGCATTCTGTAATCTGTGGACTGTCAGAGTGTTGATGAAACAGAGAAGTTGCATCGGTTTGAATACAACAGTCACCATGCGCACTTACCTCAATGGGAGTAATGTCTCAAACAGTCTACGCTTTGATCGTTCCCTGGAGGACCAGTAGTAGTTTCCGATGCACATCTGGTGGCATTCTGTAATCTATGGACTATCAGAGTGTTGATGAAACACAGAAATTGCATCGGGATTGAATACAACAGTCCCCATGCGCACTTTCCTCCATGGGAGTAATGTCTGAAACAGTCTACGCTTTGATCGTTCCCTGGAAGACCATTACTAGTTTCCGGTGTACATCTGGAGGCATCCTGTGATCTGTGGACCTTCAAAATGTTGATGAAACACAGATATTGCATCGGGAGTGAATACAACAGTCACCATCCGATGTTTCCTCCATGGGAGTAACGTCTGAAACAGTCTACCCTTTGATCGTTCCTAGGAAGACCAGTAGTAGTTTCCGATGCAAATCTGGAGGCAATCTGTAAACTGTGTACCATCAGAGTGTTGATGAAAATCAGAAATTACATCGGGATTGAGTACAACAGTCACCATGCGCATTTTCCTCCATGGGAGTAATGTCTCAAACAGTCTACGCTTTGATCGTTCCCTGTGAAGACCATGTGTAGTTTCCGATGCACATCTGGATTCATTCTGTAGTCTGTGGACTATCAGAGTGTTGATGAAACACAGAAATTCCATCGGGATTGAATACAACAGTCAATATTCGCTCATTCCTCCATGGGAGTAATGTTTCAAACAGTTTACGCTTTGATCGTTCCCTGGAAGACCAGTAGTAATTTCCGTTGCACATCTGGAGGCATTCTGTAATCTGTGGACTATCAGGGTTTTGATGAAACACAGAAATTGCATCGGGATTGAACACAACAGTCACCATGCGCACTTTCCTCCATGGGAGTAATGTCTCAAACAGTCTACGCTTTGATCGTTCCCTGGTAGACCAGTAGAAGTTTCCAATGCATATCTGGAGGCATTCTGTAATCTATGGACCTTCAAAGTGTTCATGTAACACAGAAATTGCTTCGAGTTTGAATACAACAGCCACCATCCGCACTTTCCTCTATGGGAGTAATGTCTCAAACAGTCTACGCTTTGATCGTTCCCTGGAAGACCAGTAGTTTTTTCCGATGCACAACTGGTCTCATTCTGTAATCTGTGGACTATCAGGGTGTTGATGAAACACAGAAAATGCATCGTGATTGAATACAACAGTCACCATGCGCACTTTTCTCCATGGGAGTGATATCTCAAACAGTCTACGCTTTGGTCGTTCCCTGGAATACCAGTAGTAGTTTTCGATGCACATATATTGGCATTCTGTAATCTGTGGACTATCAGAGTGTTGATGAAACACAGAAATAGTATCGGGATTGAGTACAACAGTCACCATGCGCATTTTCCTCCATGGGAGTATTGGCTCAAACAGTCTACGCTTTGATCGTTCCCTGGAAGACCAGTGGTAGTTTCCGTTGCACATCTGGATTCATTCTGTAATCTGTGGACTATCAGACTGTTGATAAAACACAGAAATTCCATCGGGACTGAATACAACAGTCAATATTCGCACTACCCTCCATGAGAGTAATGTCTCAAAAAGTCTACGCTTTGATCGTTCCCAGGAAGACCAGTAGTAGTTTCCGATGCACATCTGGAGGCATTCTGTAATCAGTGGACTATCAGGGTTTTGATGAAACACAGAAATTGCATCGGGATTGGATACATAAGTCACCATGCGCACTTTCCTCCATGGGGGTAATGGCTCAAACAGTCTACGCTTTAATCGTTCCCTGGTAGACCAGTAGTAGTTTCCAACGCACATCTGGCGGCATTCTGTAATCTGTGGACCTTCAAAGAGTTGATGAAACACAGAAATTGCTTCGAGTTTGAATACAACAGCCACCATCCGCACTTTCCTCCATGGGAGTAATGTCTCAAACAGTCTGCGCTTTGATCGCTCCCTGGAATACCAGTAGTAGTTTCAGATGCACATCTGGTGGCATTCTGTAATCTGTGGACTATCAGAGTGTTGGTGAAAGAAAGAAATAGCATCGGGATTGAATACAACAGTCACCATGCGCACTTTGCTCCATCTGAGTAATGTCTCAAACAGTGTACGCTTTGATCATTCTTTGGAAGACCAGTAGTAGTTTCCGATGCACATCTGGTGGCATTCCGTAATCTGTGGACTATCATAGTGTTGATGAAACACAGAATTTGCATCGGTATTGAATACAACAGTCACCATGCGCACTTTCCTCCAAGGGAGTAATGTCTCAAACAGACTACGCTTCTGATCGTTTCCTGGAAGACCAGTAGTAGTTACCGACGCACATCTGGTGGCATTCTGTAGTCTGTGGACTATCAGAGTGTTGATGATACACAGAAATTGCTTCGGGATTGAATACAACATTCACCATGCGCACTTTCCTCCATGGGAGTAATGTCTCAAACAGTCTACGCTCTGATCGTTCCCTGGAAGACCAGTAGTAGTTTCCGATGCACATCTGTTGATGAAACACAGTAATTGCATCGAGTTTGAACACAACAGTCACCTGCCACACTTTCCTCCATAGGAGTAATGTCTCAAACAGTATACGCTTTGATCGTTCCCAGGAAGACCAGTAGTAGTTTCCGATGCACATCTGGATACAATCTGTAATCTGTGGACTATCAGAGTGTTGATGAAACATAGAAATTGCATCGGGATTGAATACAACAGTCACCATGCGCACTTTCCTCCATGGGAGTAATGTCTCAAACAGTCTATGCTTTGATCGTTCCCTGGAAGACCAGTAGTAGTTTCCGATGCACATCTGGAGGCATTCTGTATTCTGTGGACCTTCAAAGTGTTGATGAAACACAGAAATTGCATCGAGTTTGAATACAACAGTCACCATTAGCACTTTCCTCCATGGGAGTAATGTCTCAAACAGTGTACGCTTTGATCGTTCCCAGGAAGACCAGTAGTAGTTTCCGATGCACATCTGGAGGCAATCTGTAATATGTGGACTATCAGATGTTGATGAAACATATGAATTGCATCGGGATGGAATACAACAGTCACCATCTGCACTTTTCTCCACGGTAGAAATATCTGATACAGTCTATGCTTTGATCGCTCACTGGAATACCAGTAGTAGTTTCCGATGCACATCTGGTGGCATTCTGTAATCTGTGGACTATCAGAGTGTTGGTGAAAGACAGAAATAGCATCGGGATTGAATACAACAGTCACCATGCGCACTTTCCTCCATCTGAGTAATGTCTCAAACAGCCTATGCTTTGATCGTTCCCTGGAAGACCAGTAGTAGTTTCCGATGCCCATCTGGAGGCATTCTGTTTTCTGTGGACCTTCAAAGTGTTGATGAAACACAGTAATTGCATCGAGTCGAACACAACAGTTACCATCCGCACTTTCCTCCATGGGAGTAATGTCTCAAACAGTCTACGCTTTGATCGTTCCCAGGAAGACCAGTAGTAGTTTCCGATGCACATCTATAGGCAATCTGTAATCTGTGGACTATCAGAGTGTTGATGAAACACAGAAGTTGCATCGGGATTGAATACAACAGTCACCATGCGCACTTTCCTCCATGGGAGTAATGTTTCAAACAGTCTACGCTTTGATGGTTCCCTGGAAGACCAGTAGTTTTTTCCGATGCACAACAGGTCTCATTCCGTAATCTGTGGACTATCAGGGTGTTGATGAAACACTGAAAATGCATCGTGATTGAATACAACAGTCACCATGCGCACTTTCCTCCATAGGAGTAATGTCTCAAACAGTTTACGCTTTGATCGTTCCCTGGAAGACCAGTAGTAGTTTCCGACGCACATCTGGAGATATTCTGTATTCTGTGTTGATGAAACACAGAAATTGCATCGGGATTGAATACAACAGTCACCATGCGCACTTTCCTCCATGGGAGTAATTCCCAAACAGTCTACGCTTTGATCGTTCCCTGGAAGACCAGTAGTAGTTTCCGATGCACATCTGGATTAATTCTGTAATCTGTGGACCTTCGAAGTGTGGATTAAAACTCAGAAATTGCCTCTGGATTGAATACAACAGTCACCATGCGCACTTTCCTCCATGGGAGTAATGTCTCAAACAGTCTACGCTTTGATCGTTCCCAGGAAGACCAGTAGTAGTTTCCGATGCACATCTGGAGGCATTCTGTAATCTGAGGGCTATCAGAGTGTTGATAAAACACAGAAAATGCATCGGGATTGAATACAACAGCAAAGAGTTTACGCTTTGATCGTTCCCTGGAAGACCAGTAGCAATTTCCGATGCTCATCTGGTGTCATTCTGTAATCTGAGGGCTATCAGAGTGTTGATGAAACACAGAATTTGCATCGGGATTGAATACAACAGTCACCATGCGCACTTTCCTCCATGGGAGTAATGTCTCAAAGTGTTTACGCTTTGATCGTTCCCTGGAAAACCAGTAGCAGTTTCCGATGCACATCTGGAGGCATTCTGTAATCTGTGGACTATCAGAGTGTTGATGAAACACAGAAATTGCATCGGGATTGAATGCAACAGTCACCATGCGCACTTTACTCCATGCGAGAAATGTCTCAAACAGTCTACGCTTTGAACGTTCCTGGAAGACCAGTATTAGTTTCCGATGCACATCTGGATGCATTCTGTAATCTGTGGACTATCAAAGTGTTGATGAAATTCAGAATTTGCAGCGGGATTGAATACAACAGACACCATTCGCACTTTCCTCCACGGGAGTAATTCTGAAACAGTCAACGCTTTGATCGTTCCCTGGATGACCAGTAGCAGTTTCCGATGCACATCTGGTGGCATTCTGTAATCTGTGGACTATGAGAGTGTTGATGAAACACAGAAAATGCATCGGGATTGAATACAACAGTCACCATTCGAACTTTCCTCCATTGGAGTGATGTCTCAAAGAGTTTACGCTTTGATCGTTCCCTGGAAGACCAGTAGCAGTTTCCGATGCACATATGTACTCCTTCTGTAATCTGTAGACCTTCAAAGTGTGGATTGAAACATAGAAATTGCCTCGGGATTGAACACAACAGTCACCATGCGCAGTTTCCTCCACGGGAGTAATGTCTCAAACAGTCTACGATTTGATCGTTCCCTGGAATACCAGTAGTAGTTACCGATGCACATCTGGAGGCATTCTGTAATCTGTGGACTATCAGACTGTTGATGAAACACAGAAAATGCATCGGGATTGAATACAACAAATACGATGCGTACTTTCCTCCATGGGTGTAATGTCTCAAAGTGTTTAAGCTTTGATCGTTGCCTGGAAGACCAGTAGCAGTTTCCGGTGCACATCTGGAGGCATTCTGTGATCTGTGGACTATCAGAGTGTTGACGAAACACAGAAATAGCATCGGGATTGAATACAACGGTCACCATGCGCACTTTAATCCATATGAGTAATGTCTCAAACGGTCTACGCTCTGATCGTTCCCTGGAAGACCAGTAGTAGTTACCGATGCACATCTGGAGGCATTCTGTAATCTGTGGACTATCAGAGTGTTGATGAAATGCAGAAATTGTATCGGGATTGAATACAACAGTCACCATGCACACTTTCCTCCATGGGAGTAATGTCTCTATCAGTCTACGCTTTGATCGTTCCCTGGAAGACCAGTAGTATTTACCGATGCTCATCTGGAGGCATTCTGTAATCTGTGGACTATCAGAGTGTTGAAGAAACACAGAAATTTCATCGGGATTGAATACATCAGTCACCATGCGCACTTTCCTCCATGGGAGTAATGTCTCTAACAGTCTACGCTTGGATCGTTCCCTGGAAGACCAGTAGTAGTTACCGATGCACATCTGGTGCCATTCTGTAATCTGTGGACTATCAGAGTGTTGATGATACACACAAATTGCATCGGGATTGAATACAACAGTCACCATGCGCACTTTCCTCCAGGGGAGGTATGTCTCAAACAGTCTACGCTTTGACGTTCCCTGGAAGACCCGTAGTAGATCCCGATGCACATCTGGTGGCATTCTGTAATCCGTGGAAGTATCAGAGTGTTGATGAAACACAGATATTGCATCGGGATTGAATACAACAGTCACCATGCGCACTTTCCTCAATGGGAGTAATGTCTCAAACAGTCTATGCTTTGATCATTCCCTGGAAGACCAGTAGTAGTTTCCGACGCACATCTGGTGCCATTCTGTAATCTGTGGACTATCAGAGTGTTGATGAAACACAGAAATAGCAACGGGATTGAATACAACAGTCACCATGCGCACTTTCCTCCACGGGAGTAATGTCTAAAAACAGTTTACGCTATGATCGTTCCCTGGAAGACCAGTAGTAGTTTCCGATGCACATCTGGTGGCATTCTGTAATCTGTGGACTATCAGAGTGTTGATGAAACACAGAAATTGCATCGGGGTTGATTACAACAGTCACCATGCGCACTTTCCTCTATGGGAGTAATGTCTCAAACAGTCTATGCTTTAATCGTTCCCTGGAAGACCAGTAGTAGTTTCCGATGCACATCTGGAGGCTTTCTGTAATCTGTGGACCTTCAAAGTGTTGATAAAACACCGTAATTGTCTCGGGATTGAATACAACAGTCACCATGCGCACTTTCCTCCATGGGAGTAATGTCTCAAACAGTCTACGCTTTGATCGTTCCCAGGAAGACCAGTAGTAGTTTCCAATACACATCTGGAGGCATTCTGTAATCTGAGGGCTATCAGAGTGTTAATGAAACACAGAAAATGCATCGGGATTGAATACAACAGTCAACATGCGCACTTTCCTCCATGCGAGTAATGTCTCAAACAGTCTACGCTTTGATCGTTCCTGGAAGACCATTAGTAGTTTCCGATGCACATCTGGCTGCATTCTGTAATCTGTGGACTATCAGAGTGTTGATGAAACTCAGAAATTGCATCGGGATTGAATACAACAGACACGATTTGCACGTTCCACCATGGGAGTAATTCTGAAACAGTCAACGCTTTGATCGTTCCCTGGAAGACCAGTAGTAAATTCCGATGCACATCTGGATTCCTTCTGTAATTTGTGGACCTTCGAAGTGTGGATTAAAACACAGCAATTTCCTCGGGATTGAATACAACAGTCACCATGCGCACTTTCCTCCATGGGAGTAATCCACAAAGAGTCTACGCTTTAATCGTTCCCTGGAAGACCAGTAGTAGTTTCCGATGCACATCTGGAGGCATTCTGTAATCTGAGGACTATCAGAGTGTTGATGAAACACAGAAAATGCATCGGGATTGAATACAACAGTCACCATGCGCACTTTCCTCCATGGGAGTAATGTCTCAAAGAGTTTACGCTTTGATCGTTCCCTAGAAGACCAGTAGCAGGTTCCGATGCACATCTGGAGGCATTCTGTAATCTGAGGACTATCAGAGTGTTGATGAAACACAGAAATTGCATCGGGATTGAATACAACAGTCACCATGCGCACTTTCCTCCATGGGAGTAATGTTTCAAACAGTCTATGCTTTAATCGTTCCCTGGAAGACCAGTAGTAGTTTCCGATGCACATCTGGAGGCATTCTGTAATCTGAGGACTATCAGAGTGTTGATGAAACACAGAAAATGCATCAGGATTGAATACAACAGTCACCATGCGCACATTCCTCCATGGGAGTAATGTCTCAAAGAGTTTACGCTTTGATCGTTCCCTGGAAGACCAGTAGCAGTTTCCGATGCACATCTGGAGGCATTCTGTAATCTGTGGACAATCAGAGTGTTGATGAAACTCAGAAATTGCATCGGGATTGAATACAACAGACACGATTCGCACTTTCCTCCATGTGAGTAATTCTGAAACAGTCAACGCTTTTATCGTTCCCTGGAAGACCAGTAGTAAATCTCGATGCACATCTGGATTCCTTCTGTAATTTGTGGACCTTCGAAGTGTGGATTAGAACACAGAAATTTCCTCGGGATTGAATACAACAGTCACCATTGGCACTTTCCTCCATGGGAGTAATCCACAAAGAGTCTACGCTTTAATCGTTCCCTGGAAGACCAGTAGTAGTTTCCGATGCACATCTGGAGGCTTTCTGTAATCTGTGGACCTTCAAAGTGTTGATGAATCACAGTAACTGTCTCGGGATTGAATGCAACATTCACCATGCGCACTTTCCTCCATGGGAGTAATGTCTCAAACAATCTATGCTTTAATCGTTCCCTGGAAGACCAGTAGTAGTTTCCGATGCACATCTGGAGGCATTCTGTAATCTGTGGACTATGAGAGTGTTGATGATACACAGAAATTGTATCGGGATTGAATACAACAGTCACCATGCACACTTTCCTCCATGGCAGTAATGTATCTAACAGTCTATGCTTTGATCATTCCCTGGAAGACCAGTAGTAGTTTCCGACGCACATCTGGTGCCTTTCTGTAATCTGTGGACTATCAGATTGTTGATGAAACACAGAAATAGCAACGGGATTGAATACAACAGTCACCATGCGCACTTTCCTCCAGGGGAGGTATGTCTCAAAGAGTCTACGCTTTGACGTTCCCTGGAAGACCCGTAGTAGATTCCGATGCACATCTGGTGGCCTTCTGTAATCCGTGGAAGTATCAGAGTGTTGATGAAACACAGATATTGCATCGGGATTGAATACAACAGTCACCAAGCGCACTTTCCTCTATGGGAGTAATGTCTCAAACAGTCTATGCTTTGATCATTCCCTGGAAGACCAGTAGTTGTTTCCGACGCACATCTGGTGCCATTCTGTAATCTGTGGACTATCAGAGTGTTGATGAAACACAGAAATAGCAACGGGATTGAATACAACAGTCACGATGCGCACTTTCCTCCACGGGAGTAATGTCTCAAACAGTTTACGCTATGATCGTTCCCTGGAAGACCAGTAGTAGTTTCCGATGCACATCTGGTGGCATTCTTTAATCTGTGGACTATCAGAGTGTTGATGAAACACAGAAATTGCATCGGGGTTGAATACAACAGTCACCGTGCGCACTTTCCCCTATGGGAGTAATGTCTCAAACAGTCTATGATTTAATCGTTCCCTGGAAGACCAGTAGTAGTTTCCGATGCACATCTGGAGGCTTTCTGTAATCTGTGGACCTTCAAAGTGTTGATAAAACACCGTAATTGTCTCGGGATTGAATACAACAGTCACCATGCGCACTTTCCTCCATGGGAGTAATGTCTCAAACAGTCGACGCTTTGATCGTTCCCAGGAAGACCAGTAGTAGTTTCCAATACACATCTGGAGGCATTCTGTAATCTGAGGGCTATCAGAGTGTTGATGAAACACAGAAAATGCATAGGGATTGAATACAACAGTCAACATGCGCACTTTCCTCCATGCGAGTAATGTCTCAAACAGTCTACGCTTTGATCGTTCCTGGAAGACCAGTAGTAGTTTCTGATGCACATCTGGCTGCATTCTGTAATCTGTGGACTATCAGAGTGTTGATGAAACTCAGAAATTGCATCGAGATTGAATACAACAGACACGATTTGCACGTTCCACCATGGGAGTAATTCTGAAACAGTCAACACTTTGATCGTTCCCTGGAAGACCAGTAGTAAATTCCGATGCACATCTGGATTCCTTCTGTAATTTGTGGACCTTCGAAGTGTGGATTAAAACACAGCAATTTCCTCGGGATTGAATAAAACAGTCACCATGCGCACATTCCTCCATGGAAGTAATTCACAAAGAGTCTACGCTTTAATCGTCCCCTGGAAGACCAGTAGTAGTTTCCGATGCACATCTGGAGGCATTCTGTAATCTGAGGACTATCAGAGTGTTGATGTAACACAGAAAATGCATCGGGATTGAATACAACAGTCACCATGCGCACTTTCCTCCATGGGAGTAATGTCTCAAAGAGTTTACGCTTTGACCGTTCCCTAGAAGACCAGTAGCAGGTTCCGATGCGCATCTGGAGGCATTCTGTAATCTGAGGACTTTCAGAGTGTTGATGAAAAACAGAATTTGCATCGGGATTGAATAGAACAGTCACCATGCGCACTTTCCGCCATGCGAGTAATGTCTCAAACAGTCTACGCTTTGATCGTTCCTGGAAGACCAGTAGTAGTTTCCGATGCACATCTGGCTGCATTCCGTAATCTGTGGACTATGAGAGAGTTGATGAAACTCAGAAATTGCATCGGGATTGAATACAACAGACACGATTCGCACTTTCCTCCATGGGAGTAATTCTGAAACAGTCAACGCTTTGATCGTTCCCTGGAAGACCAGTAGTAAATTTCGATGGACATCTGGAATCCTTCTGTAATTTGTGGACCTTCGAAGTGTCTATTAAAACACAGAAATTTCCTCGGGATTTAATACAGCAGTCACTATGCGCACTTTCCTCCATGGGAGTAATCCACAAAGAGTCTACACTTTAATCGTTCCCTTTAAGACCAGTAGTAGTTTCCGATGCACATCTGGAGGCTTGCTGTAATCTGTGGTCCTTCAAAGTGTTGATAAATCATAGTAACTGTCTCGGGATTGAATGCAACAGTCACCATGCGCACTTTCCTCCATGGGAGTAGTGTCTCAAACAGTCTATGCTTTAATCGTTCCCTGGAAGACCAGTAGTAGTTTCCGATGCACATCTGGAGTCATTCTGTAATCTGTGGACTATCAGAGTGTTGATGATACACAGAAATTGTATCGGGATTGAATACAACAGTCACCATGCACACTTTCCTCCATGGGAGTAATGTCTTTATCAGTCTACGCTTTGATCGTTCCCTGGAAGACCAGTAGTAGTTACCGATGCTCATCTGGAGGCATTCTGTAATCTGTGGACTATCAGAGTGTTGAAGAAACACAGAAATTTCATCGGGATTGAATACATCAGTCACCATTCGCACTTTCCTCCATTGGAGTAATGTCTCTAACTGTCTATGCTTTGATCATTCCCTGGAAGACCAGTAGTAGTTACGGATGCACATCTGGAGGCATTCTGTAATTTGTGGACTATCAGAGTGTTGAAGAAACACAGAAATTTCATCGGGATTGAATACATCAGTCACCATGCGCACTTTCCTCCATGGGAGTAATGTCTCTAACAGTCTACGCTTGGATCATTCCCTGGAAGACCAGTAGTAGTTACCGATGCACATCTGGTGCCATTCTGTAAACTGTGGACTATCAGAGTGTTGATGATACACACAAATTGCATCGGGATGTAATACAACAGTCACCATGCGCACTTTCCTCCACGGGAGTAATGTCTCAAACGGTCTACGCTTTGATCGTTCCCTGGAAGACCAATACTAGTTTCCGATTAGCATCTGGAGGCATTCTGTAATCTGTGGACCATCAGAGTGTTGATGAAACACAGAAATTGCATCGGGATTGAATACAACAGTCACCATGTGCACTTTCCTCCACGGGAGTAATGTCTCAAGCAGTCTACGCTATGATCGTTCCCTGGAAGACCAGTAGCACTTTCCGATGCACATCTGGAGGCATTCTGTAATCTGAGGACTATCAGAGTGTTGATGAAACTCAGAAATTGCATCGGGATTGAATACAACAGTCACCATGCGCACTTTCCTCCATGCGAGTAATGTCTCAAACAGGCTACGCTTTGATCGTTCCTGGAAGACCAGTAGTAGTTTCCGATGCACATCTGGCTGCATTCTGTAATCTGTGGACTATGAGAGTGTTGATGAAACTCAGAAATTGCATCGAGATTGAATACAACAGACACGATTCGCACTTTCCTCCATGGGAGTAATTCTGAAACAGTCAACGCTTTGATCGTTCCCTGGAAGACCAGTAGTAAATTTCGATGCACATCTGGATTCCTTCTGTAATTTGTGGACCTTCGAAGTGTGGATTAAAACACAGAAATTTCCTCGGGATTGAATACAACAGTCACCATGCGCACTTTCTCCATGGGAGTAATCCACAAAGAGTCTACGTTTTAATCGTTCCCTGGAAGACCAGTAGTAGTTTCCGATGCACATCTGGAGGCTTTCTGTAATCTGTGGACCTTCAAAGTGTTGATGAATCACAGTAACTGTCTCGGGATTGAATGCAACAGTCACCATGCGCACTTTCCTCGATGGGAGTAATGTCTCAAACAGTCTATGCTTTAATCGTTCCCTGGAAGGCCAGTAGTAGTTTCCGATGCACATCTGGAGGCATTCTGTAATCTGAGGACTATCAGAGTGTTGATGAAACACAGAAAATGCATCGGGATTGAATACAACAGTCACCATGCGCACTTTCCTCCATGGGAGTAATGTCTCAAAGAGTTTACGCTTTGACCGTTCCCTAGAAGACCAGTAGCAGGTTCCGATGCGCATCTGGAGGCATTCTGTAATCTGAGGACTTTCAGAGTGTTGATGAAAAACAGAATTTGCATCGGGATTGAATAGAACAGTCACCATGCGCACTTTCCGCCATGCGAGTAATGTCTCAAACAGTCTACGCTTTGATCGTTCCTGGAAGACCAGTAGTAGTTTCCGATGCACATCTGGCTGCATTCCGTAATCTGTGGACTATGAGAGTGTTGATGAAACTCAGAAATTGCATCGGGATTGAATACAACAGACACGATTCGCACTTTCCTCCATGGGAGTAATTCTGAAACAGTCAACGCTTTGATCGTTCCCTGGAAGACCAGTAGTAAATTTCGATGGACATCTGGAATCCTTCTGTAATTTGTGGACCTTCGAAGTGTGGATTAAAACACAGAAATTTCCTCGGGATTTAATACAGCAGTCACTATGCGCACTTTCCTCCATGGGAGTAATCCACAAAGAGTCTACACTTTAATCGTTCCCTTTAAGACCAGTAGTAGTTTCCGATGCACATCTGGAGGCTTTCTGTAATCTGTGGTCCTTCAAAGTGTTGATAAATCATAGTAACTGTCTCGGGATTGAATGCAACAGTCACCATGCGCACTTTCCTCCATGGGAGTAGTGTCTCAAACAGTCTATGCTTTAATCGTTCCCTGGAAGACCAGTAGTAGTTTCCGATGCACATCTGGAGTCATTCTGTAATCTGTGGACTATCAGAGTGTTGATGATACACAGAAATTGTATCGGGATTGAATACAACAGTCACCATGCACACTTTCCTCCATGGGAGTAATGTCTCTATCAGTCTACGCTTTGATCGTTCCCTGGAAGACCAGTAGTAGTTACCGATGCTCATCAGGAGGCATTCTGTAATCTGTGGACTATCAGAGTGTTGAAGAAACACAGAAATTTCATCGGGATTGAATACATCAGTCACCATGCGCACTTTCCTCCATGGGAGTAATGTCTCTAACAGTCTACGATTGGATCATTCCCTGGAAGACCAGTAGTAGTTACCGATGCACATCTGGTGCCATTCTGTAAACTGTGGACTATCAGAGTGTTGATGATACACACAAATTGCATCGGGATGGAATACAACAGTCACCATGCGCACTTTCCTCCACGGGAGTAATGTCTCAAACGGTCTACGCTTTGATCGTTCCCTGGAAGACCAATACTAGTTTCCGATTAGCATCTGGAGGCATTCTGTAATCTGTGGACCATCAGAGTGTTGATGAAACACAGAAATTGCATCGGGATTAAATACAACAGTCACCATGTGCACTTTCCTCCACGGGAGTAATGTCTCAAGCAGTCTACGCTATGATCGTTCCCTGGAAGACCAGTAGCACTTTCCGATGCACATCTGGAGGCATTCTGTAATCTGAGGACTATCAGAGTGTTGATGAAACTCAGAAATTGCATCGGGATTGAATACAACAGTCACCATGCGCACTTTCCTCCATGCGAGTAATGTCTCAAACAGGCTACGCTTTGATCGTTCCTGGAAGACCAGTAGTAGTTTCCGATGCACATCTGGCTGCATTCTGTAATCTGTGGACTATGAGAGTGTTGATGAAACTCAGAAATTGCATCGAGATTGAATACAACAGACACGATTCGCACTTTCCTCCATGGGAGTAATTCTGAAACAGTCAACGCTTTGATCGTTCCCTGGAAGACCAGTAGTAAATTTCGATGCACATCTGGATTCCTTCTGTAATTTGTGGACCTTCGAAGTGTGGATTAAAACACAGAAATTTCCTCGGGATTGAATACAACAGTCACCATGCGCACTTTCTCCATGGGAGTAATCCACAAAGAGTCTACGTTTTAATCGTTCCCTGGAAGACCAGTAGTAGTTTCCGATGCACATCTGGAGGCTTTCTGTAATCTGTGGACCTTCAAAGTGTTGATGAATCACAGTAACTGTCTCGGGATTGAATGCAACAGTCACCATGCGCACTTTCCTCGATGGCAGTAATGTCTCAAACAGTCTATGCTTTAATCGTTCACTGGAAGGCCAGTAGTAGTTTCCGATGCACATCTGGAGGCATTCTGTAATCTGAGGACTATCAGAGTGTTGATGAAACACAGAAATTGCATCGGGATTGAATACAACAGTCACCATGCGCACTTTCCTCCATGGGAGTAATGTCTCAAAGAGTTTACGCTTTGACCGTTCCCTAGAAGACCAATAGCAGGCTCCGATGCGCATCTGGAGGCATTCTGTAATCTGAGGACTATCAGAGTGTTGATGATACACAGAAATTGTATCGGGATTGAATACAACAGTCACCATGCACACTTTCCTCCATGGGAGTAATGTCTCTATCAGTCTACGCTTTGATCGTTCCCTGGAAGACCAGTAGTAGTTACCGATGCTCATCTGGAGGCATTCTGTAATCTGTGGACTATCAGAGTGTTGAAGAAACACAGAAATTTCATCGGGATTGAATTCATCAGTCACCATTCGCACTTTCCTCCATGGGAGTAATGTCTCTAACTGTCTATGCTTTGATCATTCCCTGGAAGACCAGTAGTAGTTACGGATGCACATCTGGTGCCATTCTGTAAACTGTGGACTATCAGAGTGTTGATGATACACACAAATTGCATCGGGATGGAATACAACAGTCACCATGCGCACTTTCCTCCACGGGAGTAATGTCTCAAACGGTCTACGCTTTGATCGTTCCCTGGAAGACCAATACTAGTTTCCGATTAGCATCTGGAGGCATTCTGTAATCTGTGGACCATCAGAGTGTTGATGAAACACAGAAATTGCATCGGGATTGAATACAACAGTCACCATGTGCACTTTCCTCCACGGGAGTAATGTCTCAAGCAGTCTACGCTATGATCGTTCCCTGGAAGACCAGTAGCACTTTCCGAGGCACATCTGGAGGCATTCTGTAATCTGAGGCCTATCAGAGTGTTGATGAAACTCAGAAATTGCATCGGGATTGAATACAACAGTCACCATGCGCACTTTCCTCCATGCGAGTAATGTCTCAAACAGGCTACGCTTTGATCGTTCCTGGAAGACCAGTAGTAGTTTCCGATGCACATCTGGCTGCATTCTGTAATCTGTGGACTATGAGAGTGTTGATGAAACTCAGAAATTGCATCGAGATTGAATACAACAGACACGATTCGCACTTTCCTCCATGGGAGTAATTCTGAAACAGTCAACGCTTTGATCGTTCCCTGGAAGACCAGTAGTAAATTTCGATGCACATCTGGATTCCTTCTGTAATTTGTGGACCTTCGAAGTGTGGATTAAAACACAGAAATTTCCTCGGGATTGAATACAACAGTCACCATGCGCACTTTCTCCATGGGAGTAATCCACAAAGAGTCTACGTTTTAATCGTTCCCTGGAAGACCAGTAGTAGTTTCCGATGCACATCTGGAGGCTTTCTGTAATCTGTGGACCTTCAAAGTGTTGATGAATCACAGTAACTGTCTCGGGATTGAATGCAACAGTCACCATGCGCACTTTCCTCGATGGCAGTAATGTCTCAAACAGTCTATGCTTTAATCGTTCCCTGGAAGGCCAGTAGTAGTTTCCGATGCACATCTGGAGGCATTCTGTAATCTGAGGACTATCAGAGTGTTGATGAAACACAGAAAATGCATCGGGATTGAATACAACAGTCACCATGCGCACTTTCCTCCATGGGAGTAATGTCTCAAAGAGTTTACGCTTTGACCGTTCCCTAGAAGACCAGTAGCAGGCTCCGATGCGCATCTGGAGGCATTCTGTAATCTGAGGACTATCAGAGTGTTGATGATACACAGAAATTGTATCGGGATTGAATACAACAGTCACCATGCACACTTTCCTCCATGGGAGTAATGTCTCTATCAGTCTACGCTTTGATCGTTCCCTGGAAGACCAGTAGTAGTTACCGATGCTCATCTGGAGGCATTCTGTAATCTGTGGACTATCAGAGTGTTGAAGAAACACAGAAATTTCATCGGGATTGAATTCATCAGTCACCATTCGCACTTTCCTCCATGGGAGTAATGTCTCTAACTGTCTATGCTTTGATCATTCCCTGGAAGACCAGTAGTAGTTACGGATGCACATCTGGAGGCATTCTGTAATTTGTGGACTATCAGAGTGTTGAAGAAACACAGAAATTTCATCGGGATTGAATACATCAGTCACCATGCGCACTTTCCTCCATGGGAGTAATGTCTCTAACAGTCTACGCTTGGATCATTCCCTGGAAGACCAGTAGTAGTTACCGATGCACATCTGGTGCCATTCTGTAAACTGTGGACTATCAGAGTGTTGATGATACACACAAATTGCATCGGGATGGAATACAACAGTCACCATGCGCACTTTCCTCCACGGGAGTAATGTCTCAAACGGTCTACGCTTTGATCGTTCCCTGGAAGACCAATACTAGTTTCCGATTAGCATCTGGAGGCATTCTGTAATCTGTGGACCATCAGAGTGTTGATGAAACACAGAAATTGCATCGGGATTGAATACAACAGTCACCATGTGCACTTTCCTCCACGGGAGTAATGTCTCAAGCAGTCTACGCTATGATCGTTCCCTGGAAGACCAGTAGCACTTTCCGATGCACATCTGGAGGCATTCTGTAATCTGAGGACTATCAGAGTGTTGATGAAACTCAGAAATTGCATCGGGATTGAATACAACAGTCACCATGCGCACTTTCCTCCATGCGAGTAATGTCTCAAACAGGCTACGCTTTGATCGTTCCTGGAAGACCAGTAGTAGTTTCCGATGCACATCTGGCTGCATTCTGTAATCTGTGGACTATGAGAGTGTTGATGAAACTCAGAAATTGCATCGAGATTGAATACAACAGACACGATTCGCACCTTCCTCCATGGGAGTAATTCTGAAACAGTCAACGCTTTGATCGTTCCCTGGAAGACCAGTAGTAAATTTCGATGCACATCTGGATTCCTTCTGTAATTTGTGGACCTTCGAAGTGTGGATTAAAACACAGAAATTTCCTCGGGATTGAATACAACAGTCACCATGTGCACTTTCTCCATGGGAGTAATCCACAAAGAGTCTACGTTTTAATCGTTCCCTGGAAGACCAGTAGTAGTTTCCGATGCACATCTGGAGGCTTTCTGTAATCTGTGGACCTTCAAAGTGTTGATGAATCACAGTAACTGTCTCGGGATTGAATGCAACAGTCACCATGCGCACTTTCCTCGATGGGAGTAATGTCTCAAACAGTCTATGCTTTAATCGTTCCCTGGAAGGCCAGTAGTAGTTTCCGATGCACATCTGGAGGCATTCTGTAATCTGAGGACTATCAGAGTGTTGATGAAACACAGAAAATGCATCGGGATTGAATACAACAGTCACCATGCGCACTTTCCTCCATGGGAGTAATGTCTCAAAGAGTTTACGCTTTGACCGTTCCCTAGAAGACCAGTAGCAGGTTCCGATGCGCATCTGGAGGCATTCTGTAATCTGAGGACTTTCAGAGTGTTGATGAAAAACAGAATTTGCATCGGGATTGAATAGAACAGTCACCATGCGCACTTTCCGCCATGCGAGTAATGTCTCAAACAGTCTACGCTTTGATCGTTCCTGGAAGACCAGTAGTAGTTTCCGATGCACATCTGGCTGCATTCCGTAATCTGTGGACTATGAGAGTGTTGATGAAACTCAGAAATTGCATCGGGATTGAATACAACAGACACGATTCGCACTTTCCTCCATGGGAGTAATTCTGAAACAGTCAACGCTTTGATCGTTCCCTGGAAGACCAGTAGTAAATTTCGATGGACATCTGGAATCCTTCTGTAATTTGTGGACCTTCGAAGTGTGGATTAAAACACAGAAATTTCCTCGGGATTTAATACAGCAGTCACTATGCGCACTTTCCTCCATGGGAGTAATCCACAAAGAGTCTACACTTTAATCGTTCCCTTTAAGACCAGTAGTAGTTTCCGATGCACATCTGGAGGCTTTCTGTAATCTGTGGTCCTTCAAAGTGTTGATAAATCATAGTAACTGTCTCGGGATTGAATGCAACTGTCACCATGCGCACTTTCCTCCATGGGAGTAGTGTCTCAAACAGTCTATGCTTTAATCGTTCCCTGGAAGACCAGTAGTAGTTTCCGATGCACATCTGGAGTCATTCTGTAATCTGTGGACTATCAGAGTGTTGATGATACACAGAAATTGTATCGGGATTGAATACAACAGTCACCATGCACACTTTCCTCCATGGGAGTAATGTCTCTATCAGTCTACGCTTTGATCGTTCCCTGGAAGACCAGTAGTAGTTACCGATGCTCATCTGGAGGCATTCTGTAATCTGTGGACTATCAGAGTGTTGAAGAAACACAGAAATTTCATCGGGATTGAATACATCAGTCACCATGCGCACTTTCCTCCATGGGAGTAATGTCTCTAACAGTCTACGCTTGGATCATTCCCTGGAAGACCAGTAGTAGTTACCGATGCACATCTGGTGCCATTCTGTAAACTGTGGACTATCAGAGTGTTGATGATACACACAAATTGCATCGGGATGGAATACAACAGTCACCATGCGCACTTTCCTCCACGGGAGTAATGTCTCAAACGGTCTACGCTTTGATCGTTCCCTGGAAGACCAATACTAGTTTCCGATTAGCATCTGGAGGCATTCTGTAATCTGTGGACCATCAGAGTGTTGATGAAACACAGAAATTGCATCGGGATTGAATACAACAGTCACCATGTGCACTTTCCTCCACGGGAGTAATGTCTCAAGCAGTCTACGCTATGATCGTTCCCTGGAAGACCAGTAGCACTTTCCGATGCACATCTGGAGGCATTCTGTA